>NC_134013.1:12535000-13160000 GCF_040712315.1 Castanea sativa | reverse complement strand
TGCACCGCCATCCTCTGGTTAAAGTGACTCACATGCTCCACCGGATCAGTCCGGCCATTATAGATGGTGAAAGTGGGCTGGGTAAACCTTCTGGGAAGCCTTCCTTTCTCAATCCTTCGTGCAAATGGAGATTTGGAGAGCTGGTGCAACGCCCTACTCATAGCATCGTTGCCTAAGCCCCTAGAACGAGGCTTCTTACGTCTGCGAGTTGGCTGGTCGCCCTCCTCGCCGAAGGATGTTGCACTGGTGGGAGAGCGCGACCTTAAGCTGTAGCCAGCTCCCCTATCCTCCTCCGAGGAAGAATTAGATGAGGACGGTGAAAACCTACGCTTGGCGAGGCGTAGCTTTCTCTTTAAACGGTTGATTTTCTTCTGCATGGATTTAGAACCCTCATCGTGGGTGGTGCTACCCCCTTCATGAATATGGCTAGCACCTGGATATTCTGTATGGACACTCCCCTCACGATCCCTTCGATGTTCAAGACGTTCGAAATGGTCTTCCGGCTGTGATCCCTGTGACTCAGCATGGTGAGCACCTAAGCCTGCCATAGTATCCCTGCCTCTTCTAGACTAGATTTCCCACAGACGGCGCCAATTGTAAGTGCACAATTGCACCTGGCCCCAAGAACAGTTACGGGCTCAAGCCCAATGAGCCTTAAACAATATAATTTGTAGAGCGTGGGCTTGAAACCCAGGTTAGAAGTGTTTGAGGATTAAATGACAAGCCAAAGATTGTAAACACTTAAAAACAACAAGGAATACTGTAAGTCAACCTACTCGGACGTAAGCCGAGAACTGTTCTTATATTATTTCTCTCTCTTTTTTCTCTTTCTTTTTGGTTACAAAGAAGGGATCTCTATTTCTGTTCTAAGTTGCTCCTTAAATACTCCTCTTTTTGATACTTTGTACACGTGTTGCCCCTACTCCCCCTTAGCCTAGATATTTCTTTTCTCAGTGCCTTTGAATAGTAACCAGAAGTTTCCCTTCCACTTAGGTGTCACTTCCCGTTAATGCGGCCAGGGTGGTAGGTGCAGGGTCTTTAATGTGGAGATGACAGCCTTTATCCTTGGTGTTTCTCTAACATCGGTGCTTCTAGGACATTCAAGGGTTTACCCCTCTTATCCATTGGTTTTGACCATGTCATTGCCTAACGTTTATCATGAAGTCCCGGGTTCTCCGGTGTCCGTCCGAAGAGAAATTCACCCTCGGCTGGATCCTCGGATCCTCGGCATATGGGCCGACCCGTAATACTAACAAGTTCTAAACTCAAGAGCAGGTCGGCCTTCCTCAGCACGGCCCAAAGGCCCATATCTTCATCAGGGCCTTTTTACTCCCCACAGAAGCCATATAGTTAAATATTTAGTTTTGTTTATTAAAGAAAATGTCATTTTTTTTTAGTTACAAAAAAATGTTCATGTTAACCGATGCCCTCAGGACAATTGATAATTAACCATAATAAAAGTTTTGATACCACCCTTATGAAAAATATAAAAAAAAATGTCAACAATATTTATTATTTTATCGTTCTCTTAATAAAATATTTATAAAAATAACTCCTAAACTAATCTGCTAAGGATATTAGTAAACACTTTCCTGTTTTCATTGAGAATTAATGCATTTGGGAAATGATAAAGGGGGTGTTTGGTACACCATTTGAAATAACAATTTTCAATTTTTAAATAACATTACACTTATTTTTATACATTTTTTTCACGTATTTTCACACATATTTTCAAACATTTTTAAGTAGATATAACAAACACTTTCGTAATTCTAAGTAGTGCTTAATATGTAGAAAAGGGGGAAAAAGTCCATTGTGTAATGCGGGCTGAGTCACCTTTGTCAGACGGGCTGACAAAGATTTCTTGCATTATTTTGTGTTATTGCGTTTCAACTAAGGAAAAGCATGTGCCTCATTGCATTTTCCATTTTTGGCGGCTAGTTATTATAGGGACCGTATTGATCGGAGGTGAAGATTAAGATTTCAAACTTGTTCATTTAATTATATTTCAACAAGAAGTTGAATTTAAATTTAGAGAAATGATATATCCACAACATTTTTACAACAAATCTTAAGTGGCAGGTTGTTACTGGTTGTTATTGTTGGGGCAAAAAAGTAATCTTAGTGTTAGATTCAAATTTGAACTTATAACAACTAACCACCTATGATTTGTTGTAAAATTATTATAAAAATGTTGTGGACGTAGCACATCTCTTAAATTTATTATTTAATTAGATTCAGCACGTGCATTTTGTGTGTAATAACTAATAAGACTCTTTTTTATTATTTATTTTTATTTTGAGTTTAGTGAAATACTCTTGTTTAAGAGTAAAACAGAAATAAGTTTTTTTTTTTTGATTTAGAAACAACAATGCTTCTATTATTGAATGACTGACAAATCAGATACAATGAAAGAAGAATTGTTTGGAGGAACAAATTCCATCCAGACTAATAAAAGAAAAGATGATCTAGCTCTCTAGGCTAAGGCATGTGCTACTGCATTTCCATGCCGACTGACATGAGAGAAAGAAAAACTCTAAAGCGAGTTTGCAAAAGACAAAATGTCTTGAATTATGTTTCCATCTTGTGAGTTTACCAACCCCTTCCCCCAAAGTGATTTGATAACCAACTCAAAATCGCCTTCAAAAATGGAGTTTTGAAAACCCGTTTCAATACAAAAAGTGATTGCTCTTCTTGCTGCCAGCAATTCTACTGATTGGGTTGAGTGTGGTTTATGAATCTATTAGAATCTTAATAAAAGTTTGAAAGTCTAAAACATAAGAACTCTTTTAAAAATAGTAAATTATTTTTTTAACTAGTTTATATTTTTTATAATTTAAAATTATTCAACTAAATAATAGGGGTATTTTAGAGAATTTAAGAATTTATGTAAGGATATTTTAAAACGCAAAATGTTAAAACTCAAATAGAAAATGCTGTTATTAATAGTATAAATAGATAATAAATATTACAATTAATTTTTTTTTTATCCCCGTCACAAATCTATTCTAGTAATTACTAATAAAAAAATATTGAAATTAATTAGATAAAATGAGTTTTTTTTGTTTTGTTAAAAAACTAATCAAAATTAGAGTCATCAATGATCAACCTAGTATTGTTAGAAATTATATATAATTTTGACTGCAAGGTTCTTGCCTCTTGGCATGTCAATTCTTGCACTACACTCTGTTTAGTTCAAAGAAGAGAAGTGGAAGGGAACGGGAGGGAAAAGAGACTCTCGCAAAATATCAATGCTCATTTTCCTCTAATACATTCGCAGAAAAGCCCATGCACACACAGGCCTTGAATTATAAACACCCAGTCTAGCAGCATATTCCTTAAGTAGTTAAGTCACTCCATGTCAAGGCCCAACAATCTTTTGGGCTAAACCACAGACCTTAATATGATTTTTTAGGACCGAGGGCGGCGAGGGGAATATTCTATATAGATAAGAATTGAAAAAGATCATGATATAATTGAAAAAAAAATCTACACAAAGTGCTTCATAATTGTGGACAATATGAACCACAAACCGTACGAGTGGATATGGTATTTGATCACTGAGATTTTGTGCCAAATCCATAGCTCTTTTTGCCTCTCAGAGTCTCTGTTTCTCTCTGCATCTCTACCCTTTTGAAGCCCCCATCTTCAACAAGGCAATAAACCTCAAGCCCTTACTCGATCTCTGTATTCATGGCTACAATCACAAATTTCTTATCCAAACCACCCTCTTCTCTAGCCACTTTCCCTAAAATCAATAACTCTCTTTGTTTCCCTCATTCCTTTATACCCTTTGTGACTAAACCTAAAGCTCTAACAAAAAAACTTGAAACCAACCGAACTTACTTCATTACAAAAGCCGCAGCAGTTTCTGGTACTGCTAAAAAAGTCGAAAGTGATGAAAGAGTACAACAAGTCCACAGTATTGAAGAGTTCGATGAAGCTCTCCGAATGGCCAAAAACAAGCTCGTTGTGGTAGAGTACGCTGCTAGCCATAGTTACCACAGCAGAAAAATCTACCCTTTCATGGTGGACTTGAGCAGAACATGCAACGACGTAGACTTCCTTCTTGTAATGGGTGATGAATCAGAGAAGACAAGGGAGCTTTGCGAGAGAGAGAAAATTGAACAAGTCCCACACTTCAGCTTTTACAAGAGCATGGAGAAAATTCACGAAGAGGAAGGGATAGGCCCAGATGTTCTCATGGGAGACGTGTTGTACTACGGAGATAACCATTCTGGTGTGGTGCAATTGCATTCTAGAGAGGATGTGGAGAAGTTGATTGCAGACCATAAGGCTGATCATAAGCTGATTGTTCTTGATGTGGGGTTGAAGCACTGTGGGCCATGTGTGAAGGTGTATCCAACTGTGGTTAAGCTCTCGAAGCAGATGGTGGATACTGTGGTTTTTGCTCGCATGAATGGTGATGAGAATGATAGCTGCTTGGCGTTCTTGAAGGACATGAACGTTGTGGAGGTGCCTACGTTTTTGTTCATCAGAGACGGTGACATTTGTGGAAGGTATGTGGGTTCGGGTAAAGGGGAGCTTATTGGTGAAATCCTCAGATACCAAGGAGTTCGTGTAACATAAAATTCAATCATAACCAAATTAGGAAAAATGAAAATGATTTTGCAAATGTTATTTTTGATTGTATGAACTTATACAAAAACTTGGGTGACCAGAATTTAAACAGTGAAATTTGGCTTTCTTGAAATTATATAAATCTTTTTTCTTTTATTTTTTTAATCTAAATTTCTTTTATACTTACTATTGAGGTAATTTATGAAGGGTATATGCTTATGATTCGTGAGTTCAAGTTATGAGTTCTGTTGTTTTGGAATATGTGCGCAAAACTGTCTGACGTGGAAAACTTAGGGATGATTGGGAGAGGACGTGGAGTTGAGATTTTTGTAAATTGAGGTGAAATTTTTGTAGTTTTTAAAAATATGTGTATATAAAAAAATGTGTAAAAATATGTGTAATGTTATTTAAGAGGAAAAAAATGTAAGTTTGAGATTGGTACAAGCTCTTAATATATATATAAGTAGTAAGTTTTTGAAGCAATTCACAAAAAAATTGAGGGTAAAATAAGAAATACAAAAAGGACAGGATTTGATGATGTATGATGCATGAGAGATAATGACAGATCCAATTTCTCAATTTTAATTAAGTGCTCATCACTTGCTTGAGAGGCACTTAAAAAAACCGGTTGATTTGGGTGCCTTCACGTTTAGACTCCCTTAGTAATACATCATCTTTCTAGCTAGAACCTTATATGTGTGACAAAATGAAATTGCAAAGAATTATATATGCTGAAGCCATTACTTTTTGTTAGCATATTTATTATTATTATTTTTTTAAGAGTTTCAATCTATGATATAATTCTTTATCATCAAACTAAGACACCAAAAATAATATATTCACAATATTTTTATAATAGATTTTAAGGGTAGGTTATTACTGGTTGTTATTGTTGGGGCAAAAAAGTAATTTTAGTGTTAGGTTTAAATTTGAACCAATAATAACTAACCATTTATGATTTGTTGTTGTAAAAATATTGTGGACGTAGCATCTTTTTTGCTCAAACAATAACAACCAGTAACAACCTGTCACTTAAGATTTGTTGTAAAAATATTATAGACATCATTTCTTTTAGAAATTTTACCAAGCTAATGGGAATACACCATATTTATTTCATTTAATACAAATTATTTTCATCTTTATTATGTAGCGATTGATTATGGCTTTAATTTAGCCATATTATTAATTAATCTTGATTCAAGGCCTCATTGAATGGCTCGAATCAATTCTCTTATGTATCTTTACCCATAATACTGAATATAGAGTTTTTTAACAATAAAACATCGGTTCTTTCCTCTATATTTTCCCACCTTTTTCGTGGTATCAGAGTGACGTTTTTGTGCCCTCTAGTAGTCGCCTTCTATTGTTCTGTCTCAATTCTACATTTTAAATTTCTTTGGTGTTTTTCCAGCCATTGTAGTACACTAAATGCGTTTGAAAATTAAACCATCTTGCCCATCTCCTGGCGAGACGAAGCCTTTCCAATCCCTTACTCACCCATCAGCATCAATACTGAAAAGTCCTAATTGCTTCATAGGAATTACAATAAAAGGTTTTTTTTTTTTTTTTTGGGTATACTTATGGCCATCAAAACCAATTTTAAATAGGTAGATTTATCGACTGTGTCAAATTTTAGTGAATTCTAAGGTTCACACAATCTCACGCATTGCTAATAGGATCTAAGCATTGCTTCATGCACCATCAACATCATTCTTGCCCTTATACCTCCTAATGGATAGAATGTGCAAGATGCAAAAACCAACATATTTTAGATATTTTTAGAGCTTTTCTCTTCTTTGTATTTATTCTGTGGGGTAAAACTACCCTTACTACTGTTCACACATTTTAATCGTGTTCCTTCACCAACAATTCACAAAATAATAATAATAATAATAATAATAATAATAATAATAAATTGAACTTCTTTATGGTTAAGTCTCTAACTACTCTTCACTCTGTGTCTTTGGTTGTACTTATTGTCACCCTTTTTCATATGAATGTTCCGAACTTGAACCTCGGTCTCGGTTATATTGCTTCCTTGGTTATGGCCTTAGAGCACCACCATTCATTTTTTTCAATTCTATCCTATTTTACCATCTAAAAAGTTACTTTATCAATTATACCATACCATTTTACAATATCCCAACATCAAAACATTCTATTATTTTACCATTCTATTAAAATATTATTTTTTTAATCTTTCTTTATTATTTCTTTCCAACATTCATTTTTTTCAAATTTCAGCACTATTTCTACAGTAACTTTTTTTCAATATGCAAGCACTATTCAAACGGACAAATTTTTTTTTTTCCAACGGATATATTTTCTTTCCAACAACCTGCCAATTTTTTTTCAACAACCTGCCATATATCCAATTTTTTTTCAACAACCTGCCATATATATTTTCAATTTCAACAACCTGCCATATTTATTTTTCAACAACCTGCCAAATATCAATGTACTTAAACTTATCAACTTTAAAAATCCACATACATATATATTCCATCAAACCTACCAAATATCAATGTAAAATCTTCATACATATTTGTAGATGCATCCTGCCAAATATCAATGTATTCAACCTACCAACTTTAATGATCCACAAACACACACACACACACACATATAGAACCTGCCAATTTTGCTTCTTCTTTTTTTTTAGAAAGGACCTGCCAAATACACTTGTACTCAACTCAACAACTTTAAAAATCCACATACATATATATAGATGCAATCCACATACATAACTATCAATGTTGTCTTTAGAAGACTCGTACATATATCAAAATACAATAAAACCCCAAATACATAACTCACACACTTAAGTTCCTACAACTCCCCTTGTAATTGCCATAAATGCTCAACAAGGTCTGTTTGGAGTTGAGAATGAATTTCACGATCTCGAATAGATTGATGGATTTCAATGAACTCTATAAATTCATTTGTGTGCTCCCGTGACAGTTGTACAGTAGGATTGTCATCAATTTGCTCATAATCTAATTCCACCGCTTCATTTACATCTCGCTCATCCTCAACGATCATGTTATGAAGAATTATGCATGCTTTCATGATGTCTTGGAGTGTTTCACTATAGAAAAATCTTGCAGGTCTACGCACAATTGCGAATCTTGCTTGAAGCACTCCAAATGCACGCTCTACATCCTTCCTATATGCCTCTTGGGCTTTTGCAAATAATTTTTTTTCCTTTCTCGTGGAGATGGAATTGTTTTAACAAATGTTGACCACTTCGGATATATGCCATCAGCAGGATAGTATCCCATCGTATACTCATGGCCATTAATTGAGTAATTAACTGCAGGAGCACGTCCTTGTTCAAGCTCAGAAAATAGAGGAGACCGTTCTAATACATTAATGTCATTATTTGACCCAGGTAACCCAAAAAATGCATGCCATATCCAAAAATCAAATGATGCCACTGCTTCCAAAACAATGGTTGGCTCACGAATGTGACCAGAGTACTGACCTTTCCATGCAGCCGGACAATTTTTCCATTTCCAATGCATGCAATCAATGCTCCCTAACATCCCTGGAAATCCACGTCTTTCCCCATTGGCTAAAATTCTAGCAATGTCTTCGTTGTTTGGGGACCTCAAGTATTCCTTGGAGAAAATATCAACCACCGCTTTAACAAATATTTTCAGACTTTCTATTGCAGTGGATTCTCCAATCCGCACATACTCATCCATAAAATCAGCTGCAACTCCATATGCAAGCATCCTAAGTGCAACTGTTATCTTTTGAAGAGAAGATAAACCAAGTCTTTGGGCACCATCTCTTTTTTGGATAAAGTAAGGTTCATAAGTTTCTACCTTAGATTGAATACGGAGAAAAAGAGACCGACTCATCCGAAATCTCCTCCGAAATAAATTAGAAGGATATACTGGTGTGTCGGCAAAGTAGTCGAGATAAAGTCTTTTATGGCCTGCCAAACGATCACGTTCGATATACCGGCGACGTTTACGTTGTGCTTTTGAACCCTTAAGAACTCGCCTCATAATCTCATCCTCATCTGAGTCGTCAAAAAGCAATTTTCGAAAAAGAGAGCGACCCATATAGACAACCTTGAAGACAACAATGTTAGGAAATTATCAATATTATTGAACAAGACAATAATTAATTAAGCATGAAACATGCCCATGCATGCTCAATTATTTAGGCACAAGTACCAGAATTAATTAACACTGAAGTTCAACTTGGGATTTCAGGTATCAAATAGTAAATGTAAACCATTCTTTCATTGCAATTCTTTAGGCTATTTTGGGTTTAGTAATTGTCATGAGGTAGTTTTTTATAAAATCATTTACTTATAATAATATATATATATATATATATATATATATATATATATATATAGATATATATAGATATATATATATACACCCCCACGAGTTTGACAGTAGCGGAAGACACTTGGTATCACACCAGCATGCCTTAGTGTACAACTTAGTATCATGACTAGCAAGCAAATGTCTACTATGAGATAACAACAAAATTAAGGGAAAAGGCAAGGTAAGGTCATCATGATCATACACTACACTACAACAAGCAAATTTCAATTGTCGAAATTAATGAATTGATAGCAATGCCATTAGAATTGATAGCAAAGGAAAATGACATCAAACATAGAAAATACACAAGTGTAGAAAATATGATATCAAACATAGAAACTACATAAGTTTTTCATATAAGCAAAAATGATGTAATTGCATAAGTGGCACAACCTATTGCCAAATGATCAAGTTAGAACAATACATCATCTACATGTTCCAAACCTATGCTTCAAATAAGCCATTTCCAAAATAAGGTTGAAACAAAATATCATCTACATATGCCAAACCCCAACCCTAAAATAATTTACTACCAAAATAAGGTTACAACAAGACATCATCTCCTTGGATCAAACCCAACTATTTACTCTAAATTATGTCTTGCAAGGATCTCATCCTTGAGATTTTCAAAATAAAGTTTTTCTTTTTCATTCATGCCACTTGTCTCCATGGTCATTACTCTTCCCTCCTCCCTAATAGTGTCAAGACGAAGCCTTTCCTTTTCAATATCAGCTCTTTGTGCATCCACTCGAACCCTATCCGCTTTGATGCGAAGAGCCTCTTTGTCCTTCTCATGTGATTCATTTTCAATATCAACTCTTTCCGCTTCCACTCGAACCCTATCCGCTTTGATGCGAAGGGCCTCTTTCTCTTGTTCTTGTGCATCCTGAATATATTGCAATTTTTTCGCCAAATAATCCTCAAAACCCGTATCACCATCTGTTCTCTTTCGCTTAGCCTTTTCGGCTTTTCTACCAATTGGTCTCTCTAGCACCATTGTGTCATCATTATTACTACCAACTTGATCAATTGAACTTGGAGTTTGAGGGAGCCCTTTTGATTTTTTCTTAAGCGTAGTCCACTTTGGTTGGTTCTTCAACACAGCCCAACAATGTTCAAATGCAAAAGCTACTTTTTTGTTATGTGATGATTTCATATATAGAACCTTTGCATCTTCCAACTAAATTTTAAAATAATAATAATAATAATTAGTATCTCAAAACTATTTGAAAATTAATATAGTGACACCATTACAATATAATTTATACCTTCATTTGGTCAGTCGCACCACTTGGATTTCGGGCTTCAATTTTAGCCAACAACCCAGCAAACTTACTTGTCTCCCTACTAATTGTTCCCCATCGACTTGTTACAGAGGAAATAGAACGTGTGGTTCCGTAAGTATTGTTCTCACAAAAGTATTGCCAAACTTTCTCCCAAAATGTGTCAGCCTTTTGGTCAGTACCTTGCACGGCATCCACGCTAATGTTAAGCCATGCAGAGACAAGGAGGTTGTCCTCATCTACACTGAAGTTGCCACCACGTTTTGATGGATTAGATGAGACAATTTCAACTTCTGGTACAGACTCTTGGATGGGCATTTCAGAATCTTGAGACCCACTTAAAAATGGTGCCACAAAATCGGATTCCCTTTGTAAGATATTAGCATATCGTGATATGTCTCCGTGATAAGTATCCATCCCTTTTAAATAGGGAATTTAAAACAGTTAGTTTATAGCAACATCCTAAAACAGTTAGTTTATAGCAACATCCTAAAACAGTTAGTGGTGCCACAACTCCTAATCAAAACAATATATGTATTCCTAATCAATGTATTTCGACTATATATACTACAATAAGCATAGTCGAAAAGTTGGTAGACATATTTATAAAAATAATAGCACACACCTAATTATATTCAGTCCTATTAGCAAAAATATAGGTTATGTATATTGAAATTGGCGCCTAGTACTGCCTTTTCCAGAGCATTACTTTTCCAGAGCAAGTGATTGACTTTATGAGCTACCTTATTTATTATTCATTAATTGCTTCACTGTTAACTCCATCAATGCTAATACTCTAATAGAATCGATTTGGTTGCATGCAACTTGCCCAAATGTGATAATTGAAACCGGGTAGAATGAGTAATTAGTTCAATTACTCAAAAACTTATCAAACAAAAAGCTAAAATTGTATTCCTTGTACATCATGGCATTAAGCAAAAAAAGTGTTAGGTTTCTAAAAACATTAATTCCATTTCTTTGTACCCCTAAGCTGTAGGTATTGGCCTTAATCACATGCTGGGAGGCTAAGACAAACCTAAAAGCCCTTAAAAAGAAGAGCCTTATAGTTTATAGTACTACTCTACTACATGTACCTTAGTGCTAGTGGCAATGCAATTGTAGCTCCTTTATTTCTTGGAACTCTTACCCTTTAACCTGCTTTTGGTAATGCAAATACTCTACCATAAACTCATAAAAGCAAGGTCTTTTTCTCTCCTTTATTTTGTTATTTTATCTATACTTTCCTCCCCAATTGTCTCTCAAAAGGAGAATCCATTGCAGTATCAAAGTCACAGATCTTAATAAATGTGAATCCTATTGCGCATGCTAGAGTAAAAGTTGTACATGTGCAATGGTTTTAAAGTTCTGCTTCTAATGGAAATGGAAAATTGTCCACCAACACAAAAAGTAGTACTTTTTATTTTTATCAAGTTACAATATGGCAGGACAAGTAGCTCCAAATAATATAACTAACTTTGCCTGAAAAAAATTGCAGGGAAAACAGAAAAGATACTAAATTTTTTAACTTTCACTATTGAATGTTGTTTTTTCAACTCTCAATCCATTAAGACCAATTGCACATAGTGGAAAACCACCTGATCTCAATCCGGTTTTCATTAACCTACGACTGTATTATCTTCATTTCAGCGCACTTTTACTTCAGTTGCAAAGAAAGTCACATCCACTCGGACCATTTTACAAGGAAAACTATTTCATTCGCCAAAAGCTTTGACAAAGTTCATCAAATCACTGATGCATTCTCGACTGTTCCCAGTTCATTGCGCCATAGGCTCAGTCAATCATTGGTTAAGTAAATGAAAAAGGAATTGGATAATAAAGAAAGACCAGAGGAAGTACAAATAAGCAAAATTCCATCCTGCATATTATGATTGACAGCTACAACCACTACATTAACAAAATCTAATTGGAAAAAAAAAACAAAATTAGATAGAGAGTGAAACTTACCGGTAATTGAGGTTGGACCCAAGCCTTTCTGAAGATGCTAAAGACTGAACAGAGAGCAGAAGCTGAATCCCACCTCTGCAAACATCAACAAAAATTCTGTTATCAAAACCAAAACACAAACACAAGTTGAACCCCCTTGTTCTTGCAGAGAGAGAAAAGAAACACAAACACAAAAACTCAAATACATTGATCAAAACCCACCTAGAATATGGCTTTGATCTTGATTTTGATTCAGCACCAAGCTTGCAGAGAGAGAGAAAAGAAACACAAACACAAACACAAGCTGATTTTGATTTTGATCTTAACCCAAACCGTGTCAGCCTTGATCTTGATTTTGATTTTGATCTTAACCCAAACCGTGTCAGCCTTGAGATCTCAGTTTGAAGAGAAGAGAGAGTGATAGAGAGAGGGGATGACAAAGAACCAAGTGGCTTGGTGTGTGATGGAAGAGCTCAGCAATGGAGAGGCAGAAGTGCAGCGGAGAGACAGAGATAAAGAAACAGAGAAAAAATACCAGAGAGAGAGGAGGTGACAAAGAACCAAAGACTGATATTTTACAATAAACTATTAATATACGGTTTACCATCAGCTACAGTGCGATTCTATGTTTAGAATCGCACTGTAGCTCATTGTATTTTTTTTTTGCAATTCTTACAAAACCCCATATTCAATGGACCTTTGTTTTGGGCCTCAATGCTATCCTATTTGATAATTTGGCATAGAGAATGGGTTTAGCCCATTCACTGCTGGTGCTCTTATGGCTGATCAAAAAGGGTAGTTGTTGCTATGACCTCATAACCAAATGCCTTTCGCATCTCTCATCATGTAGAGTTTTAGGAACATTGACCTTGTAACAGTCTCTCTAGCTTCCATTAGTATTCCTCCAATCATTCTCTCATAATCACAAATTTCCTTATAACCTTATATTCTGAGTACTCTAATGATCTTAGTGAGGCGGTTTAACAATTGCCCCCTTTTCGGCTCCTCCTAATGGTCAAGGTCTTTTGCCCCAAAACCACTATGGAGTTAATGAAAAATTGACTCCTAATTTGCTTGTTTGAACATGGTTTAAAGTAGGGAAAGCAATGAGTCCCATAAAGAAAAAAAATTTGAACTTTAGATGAGTTTATATATAAGTTGGCTATTAGATTAGGCTCTAATTGACACTACTTTAGTGGAAGGGGAAGGACCTACCTAATGGGCCTTCCACCATACATTCACGCATTGTCCTCACGGAGTCGAGGCAAGCTGATTCATTGAGACGATGTGGAATTTGAAGAAGGATAATGCGAGCAAATATCTTACTAATCTTCTATCTAACTAGCTAGAATTATTGGATACATCGATTCAGGTTCTGAGTCCAATGTATTATCATAGTCAAAAGTGTAGTAAGGGTTTTAGTTCTAATTATACAGGTAATATAGTACTACAACTCTAGGGTTAATC
The DNA here is from genome assembly GCF_040712315.1 of Castanea sativa. Taxonomy (NCBI): domain Eukaryota; kingdom Viridiplantae; phylum Streptophyta; class Magnoliopsida; order Fagales; family Fagaceae; genus Castanea; species Castanea sativa. The sequence goes on along the minus strand of NC_134013.1, from coordinate 13,146,376 downwards.
CAAGGTTGACATATAGTATGCACCTCAATAGATACATTGTAACAGAAGAATTCAATAATAAAGATCTATAGCAACTCTTCAGCATTTTTTGCTATAAAGGTAGGCTATTAAGACCTAACCATTTTAATCCCAAGATAATTTTCTCACTGATTTCCTTTTTTTTCTTCATAATATTTATAAATTTTAACAAGAATAACGCTTACTCCAAGAAGAGAATATCTTAGAAAAAGCAAGAAAAGTAGTCCCAGCAACTTCAATTTGGACTTTGGAGCTCCTGTATTAGAATACGCAACAAGTCTTGGTGTTGTAGAAGATGAGAAAACCCGTTATGAAATTGTCAGACACCAAAAATGGTATGGAGGAATTCGGGAAAATTCTGAATATTTCAAATTACTAAATTAATCTTGTTGGGGATATTATTGATATAATTTGATAATCTTTTGACAAAATGCAATTTATTTGTAATTGGATAGATCTAGGGTGGTTTAAGGCTTGAAGAAACATCTTGTTCAAGTCAAGTATTAAAGCCATGCAAGTCTGTTTAAGAAACAAATGAAAAAGTATTGTTTATTAAAACTCAACAGATGTTTCGACAGAAGCATCTCTATTGAGGTTTAATATTGAAGCTCGACAACAGCTTGATAGAAGTTGTATCTGTTAAGAACTACGAAATTAGAATTTCCAGATCTGATTACGCGCATATCCAAGTGTATTTGTGTAGGATTTCTTTTTACACAATCCTAGACATATATAAAGATTATCTTAAGGGCCGTTTCAGTGTTGCAAAAGGTTTTGTTGTATCCCTACACGCATATTGTGATCAGAGACAGAAATTGCCTTAATTCATCATTCTCTTTGTAGAAGCTATTGCATCTTTGTGTCAAAAGTTTTGTAACCAAGGAGCTTCTTGATCTTCATGTTGATGAACTGATGAATTTTGCAGCCAACATTTTCCTCAAGTTGGTGTGTTAATCATATACTAGGATTCGTACATCATTGGTTAGTTACATACTGAGATTCGTGCATTGAAAGGAGAGATTGCCACTACATTGCAAGTCCAATTTGATATTGGAGTAAGGGTTCAACTGTAGGTTGGTATTAGGTACTGGGATTCCTTTTACTTGTAATTGCTTGTTTTGATAATAGTAGATTCTCGAGAGTGGTGACTTTAAATTCACCCGGTGGGGTTTTGCCTTGGTGGTTTTCTCCATTCATAAACAAATTACTTGTGTCAAATTTACTTTCCACTGCATTTAACTTAGTTGGTGATTTGTTTGTGCTACCACACTATTGCATGTAATTGAATCTAATTAATTAACTTGGTTAATTAATTAATTAATTTACCAAAGGGATCAATACATTCTTGGCCGACCAAGTGGTATCAGAGTGGGCACACTTTGATTATGATTAATCTTTGTTGTGTGATCCATTGACCCCCTATTTGTCATGGATAGAAGACAATCTCTTATTATATCTCTTTTATTTGATGGCGCTAACTATGTATACTGGAACGTACGCGTGAGAGCTTTCTTGTAGTCTTTAGATGAGAATGTGTGACAAGCTGTGGAGATTGACTGGACTAAGCCAAATGAAGTGCTGGCTGATTGGGATGATGCCAAGATCGAAGCAACAAACTTCAACAGCAGAGTAATGAATGCTTTATACAGTGCGGTCACCAATGAGGAGTTCAAGAATATAGCCTCTACTGAAACTACTAAAGAAGTATGGACTATCCTCTAGACAACCTATGAAGGGACTAAGGTTGTCAAGGATTTAAAGTTTCAATGCTTACTACGAGTTTTGAAGAGATTAAGATGGAGGAGGATGAGTCGTTTGATGAGTTCTATGTCAAGATGAAGGACATAGTCAACTCTGCCTTTAATCTTGGGGAAACTATTCCTGAACTCAAGGTTGTAAGAAAGGTTCTCAGATCTTTGTCTGAGAGATTCCATGCCAAGATCACCACCATTAAAGAAGCCAAGGACATTGATAAAATTCCTTTAACGGAGCTGGTCGGCAACTTGCAAACCTATGAATTGGGTTTGACTAGAATCTGGAAAGCAAGTAAAGGCAAGAGCATGGCACTGAAGGCCAAAAGCAATGAGATCGATGAGTCTTCTGATGATGAAGATTCCAAAATGAAATCCTACATCACTAGGCAATTCAAGAAGTTTATGAAAAATGTTAATGCGAAAGGATTTGATAAAGACCGAAAGCAATCCAATTTTTCTCAATTCAAGGGCCAAGACAGAGGAAAGAAGGATGCTAAGGATGGCGGTCAATACACTGTTCTCTTCGGACCAAAGTGCTTCGGATGTCAAGGTTTTGGACATATGAAACAAGAATGTCTAACATATCTCAAGACAATTGGGAAAAGCAAGGCTCTTGCTGCTACCTTGGGTGACACCGAGCTTGAGAATGAGTTAGATGACAATAATGACAAGGGAATCTTGAATACCTTCATTGCCACAGTGAATCCTACTGAAGGGATTGTCAGAAAGGTAGATGAAGAAGAGGACTTGGTGGAGTCTAAGTTTGAAAAAATGGATGAACAGGATGACATTCATACAGCTTATGATAAGTTGTACAAGGTTTTTGAGAAGCATGAGAAACTTTATAGGTTGGCCACCAAGAAGCTGAGTGATGCGGAGCTAGATTGAGAGGAGCTCTCTAAAAAGGTTAATGAAACAAATTAAACCATTGGAGCTTTGCAGTTTGAGAACAACTTTCTTGCTAAAAAGTCAAAGAAGCTTGAAGCAGAACTGTTCCAGGTTAGAGCTCAATTGGAGAGGACTTCTAGTGCAAAGCTCGATGAGATGCAAAGCTCGATGAGATGCTAAGCTCTCAAAAATCTGCTTCTGATAGAACCGGCTTGGGATATGATTTCTCTTCTCCTAACATTGCGTCCTTTAGTACTACTGTGTTTGTCTCACCTGCTAATAATGTTAATTATGAGAATAGTGAATGTAAAATTGAAATAGCTAGTGAGAATGTAGACAAGGGCAAATCTATTCTAGGAGCACCCCTTAAGCTTGAAAAGAAAGAGACTAGAAACCCTAAGACTAAGACAGTTAATAACAAAAAGTCTCAACCAAAGAACCCACATCTCTGTCATCACTGTGGAGCTTCAGGCATACTCGTCCAAATTGCTATAAGTGATTAGTCACTCAACAAAGCAATAGTATGCTCTCGTCCGGAAACCAGAATCAGTTTCCATCCTCTCTGGCCCCTCTTGGAAATCTTTTTAAGGCCTTTATATTCCTTTCGAACTTGAACGATTTCAATTCTTCCCCCTCACCACCGGATCAAAGGTTTGCACAAAGGAAATGTTCATCTAATGTGTGGAAGGAAAAATGCTCAAAGTGATTTAGTCACTTTTTTTTTCTCTCTCTCTCCCCTTATGGCTATGCATTACTTGTTCGTTTTGCTTTCTTGTTTTGAGTTAGTCTAGTTTTATGCTTTGCTTTGTTTAACATGCTTTTGATTGTTTGTTTTCAATTTTGCTTTATTTGTTTTTCATAAAAATTAAAAAAAATGAAAAATCAGAAAAATACAAAAATAGTGTTTGCTTTGTGTATATTGGTACTTGTTTACCTTGGATGGCCATTGAAACAAATTTTTCTAAACCTTGCATCTCTTGTAGCTTAGATGAGCATCTCAATGCATAACTAAGCAAGTGAGTTTTGTGGCTTGTGTTTGTGATGAATACAATTAAGTAATCTCTTATACTTAACATTCATATGACTCTTTTTTATGAGAATGACTAAAAAATTCTAAGAGAAAGTCACAAACAACCATCTCACCACTAAATCCCGCCAATCATGTATAACATCTGTGTGCTTTGACATAGCAAAATTGTGATATTTTTTGGCTTACGTAATTGGGTATTTCTTCTCTCTCTCTCTCTCTCTCTCTCTCTCTCTCTCTCTCTCTCTATATATATATATATATATATATATATATATATGCCCATGCATGATATCTTCAAAAAGAAAATATACAAAGAAAAATAAAAGCAAAAAGAATCAAAATACTTTTAAATATGGTTGACAGCGTGTTTCTAGGAGATGTGGGAGTTATAAGATGTACCTTGAAGGTGATAGTCTCCATCAAGCAGTTATGATTGTGTGTGAGTATTTTTGATTATCTTATATCTTAAATCGTCGTAATATGAGAAACTTGTGCAAACTTGCTATGTTTTCACACACAACACAAAAAAATTCTTTGCTACACTTGACACATGAGTAGGTACAATGTGATTTGGCCATCACAAGGAATATATGTGTTAATATATGCTCACTAAACTATCTAAACTTGTTTTTGAAACATAAAATTTGTTAGACTTGTTTACTGTGTACGTGTGTGTGTGTGTGTGTGTGTGTGTGTGTATTTTTGGATCTCTAATGCGTTGCATGTATGTTGAGAGATGTTTTGAGAGTTTAATATATTGATTGGATCTCTGGTTGAGTTGCTTGCTTGTTGCATTCATCTTTATGTGTTTTTTCTCTCTTTGAAAAACTCTTTTCATCAAGCTCGATAGCTTCTTCGACAAATTCCTCTTCTATCGAGCTTTCTCTCTTTAGTCTCGATAGAATCTCGACAGATCTTTGATCCATCGAGATTTCTAGAGTTCTTCTTAACACAATCTCACAGCTTCTTGATCCATCGAGAAAATTTCTCTAAGCTCTCTATTTGGCCAATAGCTTCTCGACAGATTCTCGATCCATTGAGGTATTTTTGCCGTTGACAGCATCTCGATAGAATCACTTTTGTCGAGATTTAGTGCTCGACAGATACTTCGATCCATCGAGCTGCGATTTCTTTAAATAGCTAAGGCGCAAATCTAATCTCACTTTTCATTTCTCCTCTCGACAGAATACTTCTTTTCTCTCCCAAACACTCTCTCCCTAACTCAAATCCTTCAACCCTTCTTCATTTCAACCTAGATCAAGTCTCCATTCCTTGGTAAGTGATCTATATCTCTTCATATTCATGCATTCATGCATTTGTGACCTAGATTTTAGGGTTTTTGAAAAATTTGAGAAATTTTTGGGTTGGGTTAAGTAGATTTGATGTTATATGTTCATGCATTGCATTCTCATCACATTTTAACTATGTTTCATGCATTATAGATGTGTATTTGATTGAAATGTGAAATATGTGCTAGTAGGTTTGTATTGGGCTATGCCCATGATGTATTTATTTTTGCACTTCACACGTCACATGATGTATTGGGCTATGCCCATGTGCATGCATTTTTTTTATACATACGTTCTTTTCTTTGCTTTTCTGTTTGTGATATGTTCTGGTTTCTCTCTCTCTCTCTCTCTTTCTCAGATAGACTATGTTATGGCACCCAAACAGCGCAAATCCATTCTAGCTTAAAACCTTCTTTGTGGTTCTGGGTCATCATCTTCTTCCGATCATCTTTCCCCTCTTCACATCTGGTTTCGTGATGAAAAGGCCCGAAAGGACTTCTCGGAGAACTTCCAGTGACGCGGCGTTCATTCGGAACGCCAAGTCATTTTATTGGATTTTTCGACACTTCTCTCCCCATCATTACTCGGACTCGAGGCTGGGCTTCTCTATTAGAGAAACCCTTGAGGTGTCCTATCGTGTTTATTTAGAAGTTTTACTCCAACATACACGGTGTTGATACCTTTGTACCTCGTTTTGCCACAACATTCCAAGGTATACGTATTATAGTTACTGTGGATCTTATATTTGAAGTACTATATGTTCCTAGGGTAGCGCATCCTAACTACCCTGGTTGTGAGCATCTTAAAACTGTGTCTAGAGACGAACTTCTGTCTCACTTTGTTGAGACACCTTCCACATGGGGTGGTAAGCTAAACACCCCATGCTCGGACTTTGCAAAAGGTCCGAGGATCCTTAACATGGTGATGCCATTTACTCTTACTCCACTATCTCACTGTAGCTCCATCACAGAGCCTCGTGCTCATTTTCTTCTGTCCCTCTTAGAGGACCTCACCATAGACTTCCTATCTCACTTCATCACATCGGTCCTCGATGTTTATCAGCATACGGCTACACGTGATAAGCTCATTTTTCCTTCTGCTATCACGTGTATCCTTCGACACTTCTCCGTCGAGATTCCAGATTTTTCTTCTCTTTTCCCCGTTATGTATGCCATCGACGCCGATACTGTTCGACGGAGTGAGGCTCAGCTTCGACTGAAGCGGCCACATGTGGTGACTCCCGATCTTGTTGCTTCTGCTAGTCCTTCCATTTCTGCTCCTTCTTCCTCGACTGGTGCTACGACCCTAGAGGCCATCATGGTGCAGCTTCAGTGCATGGATTCTTGCCTTGACACTCTCTCTAATGAGTCATGTCAGGTGAACACTCGTGTTGGTCGTATTGCAAGACGACAAGCTTGCCTTAGTGGTTTCACCGCTTCTCCTTCTCCAGAGGCTTTGGCAGATAAGGATAGTGATGATGGTGATGAGGATGCTAACTCTTCCAGTGATGTCGAGATGACGCCTTTTCAGTGACTTGCCCTTTGCCATTCGTGATAAAAAGGGGGTGTGGTTTTGGAGTCTTATACTTAGGGGGAGAGTTAGTATAAGACTTTTTTTTGTTAGGGGGAGTGTTTATACATTTTTTGAGGGATGTAGTGAGGTTATTAAGTATTTCTTTTCTTTATTTACTTTTACCTCTTATATACTGGTCTTGTGACCACCTTTATGACATACATTGTACTTATTTTCCATATATATAATGATGTATGTTGTTCTTCTCCTGTCTCTTCACGTGTTGTTTCTTTTTTCTCTTTATACACATATTTCTTTATGTATGCATTTTTTTATTTCCGTTTCACACAAGATGCCTTGATGAGTGTTGTTTAAGTGTTTTAGAAAGGCAGGTTGTGAAAGTCCATCTTGCCATGAATTCTCTTCTTGCAATGTTTTTCAAGAATTTATGTTAGGATTAGACTTATTTTTGTAATTTAACAAGTAATTATGAGTTTAGTGATCTAAGACTTCTCTCATGATTCATTTGTTTATTGTGGTTTTGTCACGAATTGCTAAAGAGATTGTTGAGGATAATATTGATGTAATTGGCTAATCTTTTGACAAAACTTACTTTATTTGTAATTGGGTAGATCTAGTATAGTTTAAGACTTCAAGAAATATGTTGTTCAAGTCAAGTGTTAAAACTATGCAAGTCTGTTCAAGAAACAATTGAAGAAGTGATGTTTATTAAAGCTTGACAGATATCTCGACAAAGGCATATCTATTGAGGTTTAATGTTGAAGCTCGATAACAGCTTGATAGAAGCTGTATCTGTCGAGAACTACAAAATCAGAATTTCCAGATCTAATTACATGTATATCCAAGTGTATTTGTATAGCGATCCTTTTCTCACAACCCTAAACATATATAAGGATTATTTTAAGGGCCATTTCAGTGTTGCAAAAGGTTTTGTTGTATCCCTACACGCATATTGTGACCGGAGACAGAAATTTGCCCTAGTTCATCATTCTCTCTGTAGAAACTACTACGTCTTTGCGCTAAGGGTTTTGTAACCAATGAGTTTCTTGATCTTCATGTTAATGAACTGAAGAACTTTGTAGCCAACATCTTCCTCAATTTGATGTGTTAGTCATGTATTAGGATCCGTGCATCATTAGTTAGTCACGTACTAGGATTCGTGCATTGAAAGGAGAGATTGCCGCTACATTGCAAGTCAAATTGGGTATTGTGGTAAGGATTCAACTATAGGTTGGTATTAGGTCTTGAAATTCCTTTTACTTGTAACCGCTTGTTTTGATAATAGTGAATTCTCGTAAGTGATGTCCTTAAATTCACCCGGCGGGGTTTTGCCTCAGTGGTTTTTTCCATTCGTAAACAAATCACCTATGTCAAATTTACTTGCTGTTGCATTTAATTTAGTTGGTGATTTGTTTGTGCTACCACGCTATTGCATGTAATTAAATTTAATTAATTAATTTTTCTAATTAATTAATTAATTTACTAAAGGGGTCAATACATTCTTGGCCTATCAAATCTTTTGATATTTTGATGTTTGTTTCTTGAACCAAAAAAAAAAAAAAAAAACACACAATATAAGACAAAATGTTGAGCCAGAACCAGAGGTCGTGGAGTTTATTTATTGATGATAAAATCGATCACCTTCTTCATTTTCGACAGGCTTCACAACCATAGCCATTTCGTTGAATTAATTTTAAGTGCATTTTTTTTTTTTACATGAACACCCTTTTCAATGGCTAGGGTGTTAATAACTTAATATCGACAAAGTTGTATTTCTGGGTTCTATAGCAATTTCAAAGATGTGAAGAACCTCCTAATAAGAGGGATTCTCTTGCAAGCAATTCAATCTTCTGGGATCTTACGGCTATGGCCATTGGGGTATGTGGTGACCATACCTGTTATAAAAGAAAGGGACACTCAAACTTAAAACTATACAGAAGAACTATATTACATTAGTTGATTCCTATCCAAGGAAAAGTTGTATCTTCTTAGGGAAAGAGAAGAGAAAGAAAACAAAATAAAGAAGATAAGAATGACCAAAAATTAGGTGGCCATCTTTTATGAAGTAGCCTAACTTTTACAAAGATAATAGATTTAATAATGTGATTCATTTTTTATCATGGGCTGACACTTTGCTTTTAACAATGATCCATAAAGCTTTTTAATTAGAAGTTTTATGGTTTTTTTTTAGAGAAAAAAAAAATGGTTATTTTGTTTTAAAGAGAAAAAGGGAATAATTGGTTCTAATTTTATTGGATAGCACGTTCATGAAATAGAGGCTAGTAGTTTCAACTTTGAATCTTTGTCTCCCTTTCTTTGGAATTAAAGCTTATATATGAAAAATCAAAAACAAAAAGAAGCTTATATATGTAAAATCTTTTTCACAATGTATTCATATATCCGCAACATAATTTTATTTATTTATTATTTTCTTATTTATAATGGTCAATCTCGTTTAACAACAAAAAGTACAACAACTGCAAAGCAATCTATCCTAGCCCAATAAACACCCCCACACCCAAACAAAATAAGACCGAGGAGTAGGTCCAGTTAAAACAATGAGCCAAAGCCCACTTATATCAAGCATCGGCTAAGGTAACATAATTTATCTACGTGGGCCTATATATATAACCTCCAATAAAATATTGGGTTTCACTCCACTAACCACAGAAATAATGTCTTTTTAAAAATAAAAAAAAATTAAACTTTAATTACTTTTTTCAAAAAAATAATATGTGAGATAATAAATAATTTTATTTATTTATTATTTTCTTATTTATAATGGTCAATCTCGTTTAACAACAAAAAGTACAACAACTGCAAAGCAATCTATCCTAGCCCAATAAACACCCCCACACCCAAACAAAATAAGACCGAGGAGTAGGTCCAGTTAAAACAATGAGCCAAAGCCCACTTATATCAAGCATCGGCTAAGGTAACATAATTTATCTACGTGGGCCTATATATATAACCTCCAATAAAATATTGGGTTTCACTCCACTAACTACAGAAATAATGTCTTTTTAAAAATAAAAAAAAATTAAACTTTAATTACTTTTTTCAAAAAAATAATATGTGAGATAAATTGTGATAGAGAAATTTTATGTTCACAATATTTTCACAAAAATTTTATGACAATTCTTAAATGCCAAACTGTTACTGGCTATTACTTGTGAGCAAAAAAATAATTTCAGCAATCAGTAGTAAATCTAGATTTGATTCAATAATAACTTATTACTTATGATTTTTTTATGAAAATATTATTTACATAACATTACTCATAATAATAAATAATTTATTCATATTCCCACAAACCCAAGCACTACAATTTTATCTATACTTTGATCTTCAAAAGATAAACAAACTTTATCTAAACTTGTAAGGCTTTTGATGATTTTTATATTTTTTCCCATAAACTTCTTGTCATTATTTTTTTCGACCTTAAGATGTGTGCACCATGCCAGGTCCACTAGTGTTTGATCCATATAGCCGTGATTATAAGACTATTTCTCGCTTTTGCCGAGACGGTGTTGTTCCAATTACCAAATTATGTTGGCGAATGTGTATGGCTTGGGTTCCTTCTCTTGGAGAAATTTGAGTGACCCGACTCTCAAAGTAGCAGATTTTACAGTCCCCGCTCGTTAAATCCGGGTCAAGCGGAAGGTTAATCTAAAACTGAGTGAATTTTTGCATGAAAATCATTCACATTGGAAGCTTCCAAAATGTTGGAAATAATGAGCTGAGTACGATAGAGCAGGATTATTAGGTAGAGTAAATCCGGTACTACAATCATTTTTACAAATTTGTTATAATTTGTTCACATGATAACTTGTGAGTAATGAAATTACGAACATACGTGCACCCACTATTTATAACTTGTCACGCTAGTTGTGAATAAAATTGTAGAAATTGATTTGATAGTAAATTTAGTTTATTAAGTATAGTAGAATATTTATAATAGTATTTGCAAGCTTGGAAGGGATCATCGATGGTTGGCTTTTGGCAACAAGAAAACTTCTCAATTCTCACGCAGTGTTGTATTGTATTGTATTTTCATTGTACTAGGTCAAAATTGTGGCCCAATATTATTGGGGTCCAACGCCTTTTTATATTCTTTATTCTCATAATTTTTTCATGATCCGAAGGCTCCGTCCTTGTTTTTATTATTTAATTTTTACTTTGGACAATGTCATTGGCAGGTACATTTGTTGAGGCCAGCTTTGGCATGGCCGGCTTGCCGCTGTGTACAAACTACAAAATTGAAAATTCTTTCAAAATAAGTTTTAGTTTTTATATTCTTCTCAAATAAAAAAGTTTTAGTTTTTATAATCTTTTTGGTTGTCTTTTTTTATGGCTCTAGCTAGTGCTTGCTCAAGTCCGAGTTATTACCGCCTTCAGAGATATAAATTTCAATTTTTCTTTTTCTTTCTTTGGGTAGGTACTAGGTTCAACTTCGTCTGATATTATTGTACGTTTGCGTGTGTTTGCAAATAAATTTTCCTATGCAATGCAAAATGTGACCTAGCACTGACGGCTCCCTAAACTAAGGAATTGAAAATACACGGAAACCTCACAATTTTTTTTTTTTGAAAATTAAAATATATATTAGGGATGATAATTTGTGTTTGCCATATTAAGTCATGAGTATTTAGTTATATGGGTTGACCTAAACTTGACCCGTTTAGTAAATATGTTAAGAATTCTTGACCCTAACATGACATGTTTATTAAACAGGTTGATCCAATACGACACTTTTAATCCATTTAATTAAAAAATCATGTAAATGTTAATAAAAATGACCAATTTAATAATCCATTTGATTAATAGGTTATGTTTGATCTAAATAACATATTATCAATTTTCATATATTTAAAATTAAAATACAATTACAACTATAAATATAGTAATAAACATATAATTACAACCATAAATAAATTAAGCAATAATAACAAAAGTTAATACATTTATAAGTAAAATGAGTCAAACGAATTCGCATGATGAACACAACACGGTTCATTTATTAAATAGGTCAGTCGTATCAACTCGAATATAACCCAGACCAGTTTAACCTCAACTTATGACTTATTTATAAGTGAATTAGTTGTATTAAATTTGCAAGCCCTTTTTAAAAATAGAAATCAATCACTTTTACTACCTAAATATTGGCCCCCGCTTTCATTACCTTTATTTGGCTGAGTAGGGACTGAACACGATCCTCTAAAAATAAAAATCATCAATTTGTACTGCCAAAATATTGGCCCCCACTTTCACTACCTTTAGTTGGCTGAGTAGTGACTGAATATCTATAATAAATTAATAATGATGCCACGGGTCATAACTCATAAGTTAGATTTGGAGAGTATTTTCTGATTTTCCTTTCAAACAATATAGATTTGAAATCACCTATAAAATCACAAGGTAGCACATCCCAAAGCTTAAAATGAAAGAATGACCAATACTGTACAGAAAACATGCGTTTTAACATTCATCTATGCAGGAATAATTGTAGATGGGCTGCATCATGCCTATTACACTTTACGTCAAGTTCCATCAGAATTTTGCACCAAATTAATTACAGTGTTCTACAAATTTCATCACATTCACATATTTGCACAATCAATTGATGTAAAGCAACAAATCTAAACAAAACCCAACCCACCCAAAAAAAAAACTGAGAAAATTACTCTATCAATTTGCTTTGACCAAGGGATTTAATTGAAGAGGTGTAGGTGGACTCAAGGTTCTTCTCTTCCATAGATTAATTTCTTTTCTTGGCTGCAAAGGCACTCCCCCACCTACCATCATAGGTGCAGAGAAAGGAATTCTCATCTCTTCTTCTTCTTCATCACTCTCTCCTCTCTCTTCATCCGAGTAATACTTCAGGATATCCTTATCCACCGGTGACATCTGAGCCGTCCAATCAAAATCACCCAATGAATTACGTCCACTCGCAAACCTCTTCATCTGACTCAAAGAAGGCACTTCAATATCATCAGCAACAACCCCATCAGGCTTATCAGCAAAACCACCATTTTTGTTACTTCTCGGTGGTTTTACACCAGTAAAGATTCTCATAAACGCCGAGGCATGCTTGTAAGTGTTCTTTTGCTCAGGAGGAGAAGAAGAAGAAAACATCGTTGTTGTTGTTGTCACGGGTTTGGATTCTTGAGGCCGTGGCGGCGTGGCACGCTTAGCTTTCTTGATCTGTTTCTTGTGCTTAATTTGGCCCATGCATGAGACTTTTGGTGAAGTGGGTTCTTGTGTTTCAAACCCTCCGTTCTTGCTAGACTTTCTTCGAGCTTCATCTGGAATTATTGATATGATTGGACCGGAGAATCCTCTGTTGGCTCTGAACCTGTTTGTGTTAACCTCCGATCTCCTATCTCTACCAGGACTGAATGTAGGATTTTGGAAAGAGGCTGCTACTGCAGAAGCCGCTCTTGGTAGAAACTTCAAGATCTTGTTCTTTGGTTTACCTTGTTTCTCCATATTGTGTATATACGACTATACAATGATCGGTTCTTAATTATATACGCAAGAAGATAAGTACTATTACATTAAATGAGTCAGTAAAGTCTGAGGGTTGTGTTTTGAAGACAAAAAAATTAACAAGAAGTGGTTTTGTTTTGAACTTGTCAAGAGAATAGAGAGAGAGAAGCAGGCACGGTCAAAGAAGATGGTGTGACTGAACAAACCTACTTCTTCTTTGTTTGCCTTAATTGCCCACCAGAATTTAATAATACAACTTGCGGTTGATGCATGTTTAAGTCTTCTTTTGCGCCACATGAAAATATAAATAAATAAGTAAATAAATTGTATTCAGTGTTTTAAACTTTTATTAATTCATAGACTTTAAATATGGGTTTAAAAAGTCGAATAATAAAATATTTTTCTTTTACCATTCCTATTTGGAACTGGTCTGGGTAGGGTGTTGTCACATTTCAACAGTACACAAAGACACTAGACCCAATCTTCTTTTTTTTTTTTTTTTTTTTTGGAGGATTCCAGGATTAAGTCTTCTTAATTTGAACCCGCATGAAAATATAAATAAATTAATTGTAATCAGCATTTTAAACTTTTATTAATCCGTGGACTTTAAATATAGGATAAAAAAATTGAACTTCTACCTTTCTTTTTTGAAGCTGGTGGGTTGGGTACTCCTGTGTTTTAACTTTTAAATTAGTTGAGATTTGAACACTGTCAAATAATTTTTACATGTTTATATCTCATCAGCTTAATTTAGTGCACATATACACTAGGTCCATTCTTTGTTGGGGGGATTCCGACTAAGTACTAATATAAAAAATACTATAATAAATCTAATATGACACATGGTTTTCCTTTGATTTTGTCAGTTTATGACTTTTTAAAGCTTGATCTAATCACCTAATCATTAAACTCATATACGTGGTTTTAAAGATAATGACGAGTGACCAAATGTTATCAAAATTAATAAAAGTTTGGCAGCAGCTTTCAAACGTAACTATTTACAGACCAATTACTATTTCTATAGTTGCATGAAATTTGACTCGTGGGAAATAGTTTTCCAATCATATGGTGAGGATAGAAACCAACTGAGAATAATAAAATTTCATCTGGGTTTAATTGAAAGGTAAAACTTTGCTTCCAAAGCCTAAGTTATGTTCCAATTTGGCTTACTCTGGAGGGGAAAAAAAAGAAGTATAAACTTTTCTTGTGGACTATTAGTTTTTATTCCATGTGCACGAACTCAATAATTTGTTAAGTGCACTTGATCTATCCAGACGTTTTGAGTGTTTAAAACCTCGTTACCTTTGTTGTGGTGGGATGAGATTAGAATTGTTGATGAACTGAGTTCTTTAATTTGTTTTTATTTTTTATTTATAGGAATTGAGTTGTTTATGAACATTAATAATTGGGATTTGTCTTAAAAAATATATTATTTTTGTTTATTTTTAGTGAACGAGTCAAACTCAAGCCTCAAGCCAACCTAATTTTAGGTTCCACTATATTAACCAAGCAAAGGCCAAACATAATAATATTATGTGTTCATAACTTGTAAGAATAAGACTCAATTTCAATGTACAATATTATATATATATATATATATATATATATATATATATATATAAACATGTATAAAAATATACTTAATTATATTGACTTAAGATTGGATTATGTAAGTTTGTAAATAAATTAATAAAATATCAAATTATTATTTGCAATTTATTGCTAATATAAATAGTCCATTTTGTAGTAAAAGTTATATATAATTTTAAAAATACTTGATTGGTAAATAATCTAATTTTTACCTGTTCACAAATTAAAATAATTTTATCTAATTAATTCAAATAATGCAATTGTAATTGTAAGAACACGAAGTTAGGCAACCCAAACCCACCGAAAATAGTGAAATTGAAGTTTCTAAACCCGGCCCAAATCAATTGATATTTGTATAGAGAGTGAGATGAACAAGTTTGGGTTTTGCCCGAAGACACAGATAGGGAAAGAAAAGACCAAGGGGCCAAGGTTTTAATATATGAATAGATCTTTACAAACTTACCCGATGACAATGTTCTTGGTTGTTACAAATATTGTTCACTCTCTCTCAGCTACTGTTCTGTCTATGATCTCTTTTTCTAAATTCTCTCTTTGGATCCCCTCTATCTGAGAATCTTTTTCCTTTATATACTTCATGGCCTCTTGCATCCTAACCCTTCATCTTTAATTTCCCAAACCTCCTTAGGACACTTGTCCTATTAGACTTCTGGTGAAGGTGGTGGAAGGAGCTGCTAAGTTGTGGATCCACTGTTTAGGTCACTTCTTTATTAATGCAGCTAATAAAGTTGTTGCCAATCATGTAATGCAGCTAATAAAGTTGTTACAAGAAACTTCCTACAAAGATCTCATTCAACCCCTGAAGCACCCATCTGCCCCCATTAAATCCCCCACAGGCTCTCCGTCACTCCTCGGGCCGTGGATGCTCCTTCCAGAGGAATAATTGAAGGCTACAACAATGCTTCACCATCTTCAGTCCTCGGGTCCCGACAGTAATTATAATGAAGTTATTAATTATTAGTATAGATTGGTGAAGAACTAAAAATTATTATTTCTAATTTTTACTATATATATAAGGGAAATAAAAAAAGTTGATCAAGTATCTTGTAAACAAACTTGAACTTATTCGAAAAAAAAAAATTAACCAAACTTACCTACCTAATCTATTTTGGTGATGAGTTCAAAATATAAAATCAAATGAAAAATTTTAATACTCAAACGACTTCACTAGTTTATAACCTTAGGTCGGTGTTCAAAGTTTACAGCCCCATTACTAGTAGTCATGGACTCGTGGACATTATATGATTAAAGAAATGTACAATTATGAAACATTTATATATAAACTCACCTGGCCAGGATATATGGTTTTTAAATCTGCATTAATACATGTGAACGGATCCGTATGTTGGTGTGGCACAGTGGTCGACATTTCTATGCAAATGATAATCACATACGAACAAAATCTGTAGTGTTATGGTCTAAATCCAAAAAAATATATGTGATATGTTGGATGCCAGCGTTACAAGAAGAGGCATTTGATGGTAGCATATCCGAAGCAAAGTCCAGCTGCTAGGGTGCATATTTTGACTTTATTAGAGCACTGGCGTAGCGTAGTTTGTATAAGAGAAAAAAAAAATATCATATTTTAGTCGATTAGGTTTAAAATCTATCCAAATTAGGTTAGGTAAAATTGTGTAAAAATACATAGTTACCATGTGATTTACACTAGCATTATTTATTTTAAATTTAAGTTTCTTATTATAAAGGAAGAGAATAAAGAGTAATTGTAGTATATGAATAACGAGAAACAGTTTTAAAAAAATCATGAAAGTTAATATTTAATGATGCTACGTTTTTGGTACTAAGTATGAAATATAAATATTGAAAAAATAGTCGATGTTTATGCTAAAATATGAATATTCATGTCTAACTCAACTTCTCTCGTGTTATCCTGTCTATAACTCTCTTCCAAGCACATGGGATAATCAAACTCAATTTCTCTTTTCTAATTAAAACTATCTTCCACGAAGCACATAGGATTATCAAACTCAATCTCTCTCTTTTCTAAAACTATCTTCCACGAATGACCAAGGATATATAATCAATCGTGTCCATTATGTCTCCTTATAAATTCGCCCAGTGATCACCTTTTACCTATGTAGTACTATGCCACTAGTCTAACACACGCTCGTCGAAGTACTTATATGTTCATTAACACGGGAAAAGGTATGAAAGTCCAACATTTTGAACTTTTGATTAATAGTATTAGTCAGTAATGGCTGTATTTATCTGTCTTATTGAAGATTATTGTACATTTTGGATTTGCTAACTTTGATTTTTCGATGAAGTCAAACGAGTCATTAACATCACATGGCATTTATGGTGTTGAAATTTTTGGCATGAAAATTCTGGCCAATAAAGATATATTAAAGAAGACGCAGAAGAGACAAAGAGACTGATAGTTCATTACTTAAAAGGCATCCAATTTGGCATCCAACTTGGAAAGTGTTGTCTTCGTCTTTGACATTTTAAAAAATTCAAAGTGAACGCTGGCTGCGCACCGCTCTAATAACCGACGTGTAGTTGTTATCGTGTAGTAGTTATCCGACACAGCCATAAATACTTTGCCATACGCGTACCCATGCAAGGCAAGTCCAACTGTACACGACATCCTCTTTTTTCTTTGACTTAAGTCTATAATGTATTTTATACATGTATTAAGACTCTCCAATGGAGGTGAATCTTACAAGTGTAACGTTTATCTCCATATGAGAGGTACATTGATACATGTGATAATCACTTCCCTGTGTAGGTGAATAAAATTTCATTGAATATTTCGAAGATTGCATGATAGTTGAATTGTTGTAACTGAATGGTTAAGAGCATGTTTGGAAAGAGATTAACTCAAAACTCAAAATTCATAACTCAAAACTCATTACTGAAACTCATCACTCATATCTTAAAATTCTATCTCACCAAGAACCCAAAACTCTCTACTTCTTGTTTGGTTCATAGTTCAAAACTGTGTCCCTCTTCTCGTAAGTTCACTTTATCCCTTCTTAGTGGAGCCCACAGCTTGCCTAATGATCAGATCGGTCACTACTCACTCAATATAAAAATTGTTTTATTTGTTTTCTTATCTCCCACACACTTCAAATTCCATCTACAACACATTTCAACAGTAAATCGTTTTATTTGTTTTCTTCCTTTTTGTGGAGGACTATTTTTTCGCTCCACATGACATTACTTGGCACCCACGCTACATCAACATATTATTGATTTTTTTGGGTAAATTTTTTTAAAGCCCAAAATAAGCTTATATCTCATGGATTGGGCTCACATGTCCCACAAAAACCTTATTTCAAGAGGCGGATTCATGATCCACATTTCATCTTCATCAATTGGGATCATGACCCCTTGACATCATCAACATCAACATATAGATCGAGCTCAAGCAATGAATCAAAGCTCACCATATTACTTCTCTCATATTCATGGCAAGCAGCTTCTTCAACAAAAGTCCATATTCACACAAAATGACAACAAAACCCAAGGTACATCATCTCATTTTCGGCTTATGATCCAAGCTCGTGAGTCTTTTTGGGGAAACTTTAGGAGTTGTGATTTGGAGGGTCAAGAGGTATGTCCAGTAAAGCTCCAGCGGTTTAAAGTTGATAAAAGAAACATGTTGTTTGGCATGTGTTCTCCAACTCCCTGAACTCTGATGAGTCTGTGTGTAGCGGGTAACATATGGTAAACATCTTTTATCACATAGCACTTAAAATGATAAAACTTCCCATTGCCCTTTTCCTAAAACTTAATATTCATCATATAACAAACATTCAGAAACTCCAGCCATCAAAAATGCTGAACAAATACCTATTCATTCAACCTCCAGCTGTTCCTATACAAATTTAGAAACTTAATTATATTATTCTACATAAACTACGTTACTACTTTCAGCTAAAATCCAACTCAAACACGTGGCCTAATCTGATTGGCTATCTTTAATCTCCAAATATATAAAATATATATGATATCTCTAATACCCAGATGTTATCTGCCACAATCAGACCAATATTCCTCTGCCAGTTGCTAGAACAGAGCATTAAATGTTCTTCTTGCTTACCAAGATTAAGTCACAACACAATGAGACCTTGACTAAATCTTTAAAGCTTCATTAACTATTAACCAATCATTTTATTACTTACTAAAAATGTGTTGTAATAGAAACTTGGACCAAAAATACAAATACCCAAAAAAGGAAACATTTCCAGTAGAACCCTAGCAGTGTATCAACACTTGACACCTGGCTGGAAGTGATATCATCAACGATTTAATACTAAAATTCCGGCAACAAGCTGCTATACCTAAAATAACAAGATACCCTTAAAAGATATCTTACAATTTTCAGCCAAATCTATAAATAAATGTTGAATATCCTCTCTAGCAGTTTGAAATCACTCATCTGACCTCATTTGCTTCTGCCCCAAGCAACAGGTGTCCTATGACAACTGGGACAACATTTTTAGAACAGTTGTGACAACTGACTCAGTAGCCTGAGCATTACTGATTTCCTCATTTGGCTAAAAACTAAAATTAACTAAAGAAACTATTTTTTTCTTACTAAAATACTCTCATTTTCTGCTTCTCTTTCCTCCAGCAGCTCTTACCCAAAACAGCAAAAACACCTTAAAGCTAAACATACCATTCTTGGCCAAATCCTAGGATGGATTTTCTAAAGATTCATTGTTGTTTATGACAGATTTTGGCTGAAATGATTTGCTAAACCCCCCCTTAAACTTAGCTCTAAATAGAACCCTTCATCAACACTTCAAAAGGACACTAATAGAGAAGAATAACCCTCTTATAAACTTTTCTATTCTAGCTCCCTCTAATTATCTTCTTAAGCTCTTAATGAAGTCTGAGCTTCTGAGTTTTTAGTTTTCAAATTAGGAACTAAACTCTTCAGCCCTTAGCTCATAAATGCCTTTATAAGCTCTCATCCATCCTTCAGTAGAAAATTCCAATAGCATTAATAAACACACTACAACACCATTACTCTCTTATGCTCATTCTCTCACTCTCCATATTCAGAGAATACATCTATCTTACTGCTCCTATCTCTAAATACTTAAACACATCTCCATACTCTTTTCTTACAAAATATTTCCTCTTGGAAAACAATTTTTACAACTTCTCTAGCAGTTATAATCTCATATTTTTACTATCTTTAACCTCTATATCTCTTATACTTCCATATATCATACATATTACAAATACTACATTCCACAAAACATCTATATCTTTTACCATCTCCGCATTTATCAAGAGATATCAAACACTCATACTAAAAGCCCTTCTCATGGGAGGCATGCACTTCTATTACTAAAACCCTTCTCCTAGAAGGCACTAAGATTTCATATCAAAGCCCTTCTCCTAGAAGGCACAAATCTAGCTTACACAAAGTCCTTCTCTTAGAAAACACAAATACTCCATACAAAAGCCTTTCTCATGGAAGACAATACTATTCATAGTTTCACAACAACTAAAAGAGCATTGTCAAGAGGAAACTCATTTAAGTGCATGATAAGAGGGGCAAGCTTAACCAGCCTCTACACACAGCTGGACATATTCTCTCTCCCTCTAGTTGCACCTATTTTTCCCTTTCAATCTTGAAGTTATCATGACAAACTGACTCTCTACTGCTGGAGTCACTCTGCTGGAATGCTGTCAACTCACTGATGTTACATCACTGGAGCTACAAACCATCAAAGATAAGGGACTCTGCTTCCATATCTTTAAATTTACATCATTGAGTACATGATTACTTCACCTTTAAATACATATTACTTTATTTCAACTATTAATCAAAGCTATTATATCACACACATATTTCATATTTATTCAACTATTACCATGATTCTTAGATTTTGGCTTTAATGATTTTGTAGCTTAAAAGCATGCCGGTAGCCGTTGGACCACATGGCCCAATGTTGAGTTTTGGATGCAACACCCCAAACAAATTCGGGTCTAGCAAGGTCACCCTCCAACAGACTACATGTGGCCGAGCAACTGAAAAAGGCACCCGAACATTTTTTTAGGCAAAAGGAAGAAATAATGGTATGTTGGAAGAGGTGGGTGAGAGGAGTAAATGGAGAAGTTGGAGTAGTAAAGAGAATAGAGGAAAACAAAGGCCAAAAATGAAGCTAGAGCATTTGGAACAGAGAAAACTTCCAACGGTATTAAGATGATATGACAATACATTGAAGGGGGTCCACACAATTGCACCTATTTATGGAAACTGTCATAAAACTCATTTCTCAGATTTTGAAAACAGCTTCTCATGAGTTCTCAATTCTCATTCTCATGACTCAAAAATTTGAGATATGAGTTATGGAAACAAAAACTGAAAACTCAATCAAACATCATTTTAGTCAATGGGTTCCACGGATTTTGAGTTTTGAGTTAAGATTTTTGAGTTATATAACTAGAAACAACCTAATACAAAAACCCTCTAAGTTGCTAAGAAAATAAAATTCATTGCCATATGAGGATTAGTTAGGGAGAGTATGATGGTTAAATTAATAAATCACTAGAAAAAAAAAAGGGAGAAATGAAAAATCACAAACAAACAATGTCCAAGTTTTCCATACTTGATTCAATGAATTAAGAGGGGGGGGGGGTATTTATAGGTGTGTGAGAAGCCAATTTTGATAGAAAACCCCCTCTCTCAAGACCTGCCATCATCTTTTTAGCTAAACTAAGGGGATGTGTGCCAAAATAACAACTCTCAATCTACAATTGAATGTGACATTGCTTAATAGCATTGTATGTAATGATTTGTGGTGGGTGTTGGGGGCATTTTTTATTCGCCCATATGATGTTCGGGGAGTCAAAATTGAGACTTGACTTTAAGCTTGGAATATGGCCCAAAGGCTATCGGTGAAGTGTGAAATTCCCATTTTGCTCAAGGTCTAAGTTGCATCTTACAAAAATTATAATAAGACCCGAAAAATACCTCCTGCAAAAATAAGCTAGCGCAAAGAATGGTCCACCACAACAAGTACTTAAATCATAGTCTAGCAGTAAGTAAAAGAAACGTCCGACGGTAAATGTTTGGAAAATCGATAAATGTATTTGCATAGTAAAAATTATGCAATTCCTCCATTGTTGGGTAATATAAAAGTGGACCCATTTTAACAAGTACACAAGAGGAAAAATGGTCCAACAGTGAATATGACAGACCTTCAGCGGTAGGCGTCTAAAAGGTTAATAAGTGTGTTTACATGGTAAAAATCATATGTTTTTCTTATTATTATTATTAAGTCAACATAAGGGAAAAGTTCTATAGTATCCAAAATATTATGGCTTTCATCATAATAACAATAAATAAGGATTAAATGCTTCATAATTACAAATAAAAGAGGACAAAATAGGATGGAATGAAGGGAGAGAGAGATTCCAGCTCAGTGCAGCAAATGTTGAACTAAGATTCTTGGAAAATATATATGTGGGGCATGAATAGGGTAGTATAGGCTGTTTTGAGTGAGTGGATAGGTAAGCTTGTGATGGTATGTAAAGTCAATTTAGCATTATGAAAAAATCCAAAGGGTTGGTGGACATGTTTTCAAGACTTGGGATCGATAAGGTTAGTTTAAGTCTTTTAATAAAAATACCTTGGGATCACTTAAAAGAAATTAATTCTTATAATTATGTTTTTGAGATAATCCTTATAATAACTTAGTGTGTATGAAATAGAGATTATATTTATAAATAGTGAACACTTCTATTAAAAAAAAAGCATTATAAAATTCACATTATAATAAAAGCTATAAAAACACTCCCAATAATATGAATTTAAACCACCTTATAACTCCATGCAAGCTACTCGCTTGCTCCAACACAACAACTCGCTCCAACACGACAACCCACTACAAAAACAATAATCAACATCACGATATATAATACTTACAAGTATTAAAAACAATTATAGAGTATCCATCACATATAAATCAACAATATTCATTCACAATTCAAAAAAAAAAAAAACACTCCTAATATGAATTTAAACAACCTTATAATTCCATGCAAGCCATCCGCTTGCTCTAACACAACAAGTCACCACAAAAACAATAATCAACATCACAATATATAATGATTACAAGTATTAAAAACAATTACATAATATCCATCACATATAAATCAACAATATTCATTTACAATTCCAAAAAAATAAGACACTCCCAATATAAATTTAAACCACCTTATAACACCATATAAGCCACCTGCTTACTCTAATATAACAATCCACCACAAAACGAATCATCAACATCACAACTATAAACTTTTTAAGTATTTAAACAAATTTTACTTACTATGCTCAAGCCAAGCATACACCTTTAAGAAAAAAATCTAAAATTATCACAAATAATGAATATTTAACTTGCAAAAGAAAAGTATAATTTATAAAGAGTTTATCAATACACTTACTAGTTATCATAGCATAATACTCAACATCTCAAAAAAAAAAAATACACACCTCTTTTTCAACAAATAGATAACAAGTCAATAGCTTCACAAAAAAAAAAAAAACAAACAAACAAACAAAAATATACATGACCAAAAACTGTTAAAATCAAAGAATCCTAAGAGAAAATAAAATTACACACACCCAAAAGCTTAAAATTATAATGCTCAGAAGCTTCACTACCACAAAACAAAAACAAACAAAAAGATACCTGCCAAGAACAGTTAGAATCAAAGAATCCCCAAGAGAAAACTACTATTTATCATCATCCAAACCTGACAAAACCAACAATAGAGAACTTAAATTTACAAAATTTCATAGATGCATTCTAAAATCACACAAAAACCAATTACAAGTAACTAACACAAAAACTCATTACAAGTAACTAACACAAAACCCATTAATTCAACACTCTAAAATCACACAAAAACAAAAACCAATTACAAGTAACTAACACAAAAACTCATTACAAGTAACTAACACAAAACCCATTAATTCAACACTCTAAAATCACACAAAAACAAAAACCAATTACAAGTAACTAACACAAAAACCCCTTACAAGTAACTAACATAAAACCCATTAACTCATACTTACACTTACAAGAAAAAAACTTAAAACCCATATCATTTATTCAAATACAAACCAAATATTACCAAAAAAAAAAAAACTTATAATACTAAAATCAGTGGAAGGAGATGATAAGGGAATGAGGGAGACAAAGGGAAGGAAGAGGGGAGGTAATGGAGGAAAAGGGGGAGGGAAAGAAAGGAGAGAGGGAAATTGAAGATGAGAGGGAGGGTGAAGGAGAGAAACGGCGGCGGCAAGTTGGCGGCTTCGTCCGTGGAGGTCTGGGTTGGCGTCGCTGGCGGAAGTCTGGGTCGGTTTTCTTTATGGGTCTAAGACTCATCATTCTTGTCATTTGGGCTTAATGATTTTCTTTCTCTCAATCCATTAACTCTCTTCTTGCCCATATAGTTGGGCTTCTTCCTGCTGCTGGACTTTCCCAAAATGAGCATCAACAGTCTTTATCTTAAAATTTCTCATTATCAAGCAAATCGATAGCATTCTTTTACCTTAAACGTTCCTAATGTTAACCTTTCATATTGTCTTTTCAGATTCACTTGCTTTTTAGGCACTTGAACATTTTGTTTAGTTTAATTTCTTATTTTTCAAAATTTTTAGTAAGTTGATCTAGTAATTTAGCATGTTATCTTAAAAATTCAACATTCTATTTAGGCTAAGTAAGATATCTTGGATTCATTTACTTTATAATATCGTCCTAATACCCTTGCGATTGTTTCCCACACTACAATGAGGCAATTGTTGTGTACTTTTTTTGGGGGGGGGGGGGGGGGAAGGGGGGAGAAAACAATTGTCGTGTACTCAAGTTCACATATAGCTACTCTATATTCGATATTTAGCTCATCAAACTATCATTTTTTGGCATTTTCAATGAAGATGTCCAACCAAGTTAAATTTGAAGGAAAATTCCTTCAACCCACCTTATGGTAATTAATAAAATCATCCATGTGTACTTTTAGTTACTTTACATATTTAATAAGTTACGTGACTTGTTTAAAAATTATACCAAATGAATTTATGAATTATCACACAATAGGTTAAATGAAATTTCTTTCAATTGGTTTTGAGGAAAGCTTTATCCTTTTAATTTTAATGTATCAAATATGATGATATATCAAATCTTGAAGATTGGACAATTTAGTGTTGGAGTATGTAGCTTTAGTTTATATGTCTCTCTCAATTGAGTTTCAAATATTTCTCACAATCGGGTATGGGTTTCGATTTGGGAAATTATGCATGGGCGGCGTTACTTTATGCTCAGAGGGTTCAATTGAAACCCCTGACTTGAAACTATTTTAAAAAATATTTATATATAAATTTTTTTATTAGTATAATTTACCCTTGAAGATATGTTTGTACACTCTGGCTTAATTCTTGCACACTCTAATCATATATCAGTCCAGCCCAAAATCAAACAACATAGACCACAGGTTTCTTTAAGAGTAAAAAGAGAATGTTTGTAAGTCGTAGGTGTCTCTCTTTACTATAAATTTATATTGTGTGTGTATGTCTAATACTGATTGTGTGTGTTGTTTTTTATTTCTTATTATGTTATACGTGTGAATTGTGATGTATGTAAATGTGTGTTGTGTACTACAAATATAATATAAATTTATATAATTTAATAATTAGAAAATACAGAAGGTTTGTTACTTTTTTTTTTTTTTTGAGGAGGAGAAGGTTTTGTTACATGTGTGTATATTATTATCATTTTATAATAACTTTTTATTATAAAGTTAGTGATTCAAGAACAAAAAATAATAAAATTAGTAATTGTTTAAGCATTTTATTAGTTATATAGATACTTAGTGTATTATTTATGTATAAATGAGTGTGGCTGTGTGGGCCAATTTAATAAAGTCACAATGAGTTGAGTTTTGTCATTTAATTTAAAAATATTTTTTTTTATAAAAACAATGACAAATAGATAATGACAACTTCATAAAAATTAAAATTTTTTTATACAAGCTTAATAAAATAAAATGGTCAAACTTACAAACATTGACAATAAATAATGACAATTGATAATAAACTATCTTGTAATGATTTTAAAATAAAAAAAATTAAAACTTCATACATTTGCCTTTTTTTTTCGATAACTCAATATATTCAAATTGTTATTTTTATTAAATTTTGTTTGGTTTAAGTTTCTTAATGACTCTCTTGAACAAAATTCTTAGAGTCGCCATTAAAAGTATGAACATTTTTCTAGTTTGAGCTTTGATTGAAACAATGAAATAGTTCGAGTCTAGGATTGGATATGAGAAATCATTTAATAGAAATAGGTTAGCACAATATATTTTTTTAATTGACATATGATTGCTTAGTTAGACACATACAATAAAATAAACGGGATGAGTAAACGAGAGACTAAGGCCTTGTTTGGTTGCAGTATCACTCATCACTCATCACCCTATAACTCATCACTCATTGCTCAAAAATCCCCAAAACAAACCCAACTCTGTTTGGCTACTAAACCTGGTTAACTTTTCTCTCTTAAAAAAAAAAAAAAACTCACCTTTTGTAGGACCCACTTACTATCCATCTGAGGCACACTCTCTTTTTAGTTTCCATTGCCTTTTTAGTTTCCCTTTATTTCCAACCTTTGTCTTCACTTCTCAAACCCCAAAGCTAAAAGTCCACTGAAGCATCAACTCCTCCATCCTTTGCCCACCTGTGCCACCGCCATGTCACCTTACCACGACATCATCCTCCTTCCTCATCCTTGAACCCGAGCTGCTACACCTCCTTTTAGCCATAAAGTTCCTTGCTTTAGTTTTTTGGTTCTACATTTCTCTATTTAGCCATAAATTCTAGTAGTGCAAAGACTTGAAGCTCCATGATTTAGTACTAATTTTTTTAAACAAACAAGACGTTTTTAGGTCTTAAACTACATGATCATTTTCACTTTTCAAGTGTTTAACTAAATAAGGTTGGTTGCTTACGTGCCTTCAATTAATGTTCATTAAATTGTACTCAATGATAGATATGGAAATGAAAGAGAAATTGGATGTGATTTTTTAAATTGTTTTTTCAAGCATTGGATTGAGCTTCATTGTTCAAGTATAAAAAAGCCTCTGGCGTACAATCAGCTACCCAAACTCCATCTTCTTTGTTGTGTTTTGTTGTGTATGTGCGGACTGGGTGTGGAGGGGGAGCGTTTGGGTCTCACCAGAATTGGAATCGGTGAACGAAACTGACCTGCTGGAGCTCGGCGTTGGGCTAAGCGGCGTTTTTTGGAGCTTATGGTTGAAGTGTGCTGTGGTTTTGGGAGAAGGAAAAAGGAAAGTGAGATGAAGTGCAAAGCATGGGTTGTTGGGAAAGTTATGAGAGTTATATCCGTTGGAGCATCTGTTGCTGCAGTGATGGAACAACACCCTACGAAAGTAGGACCCAATTGTGCTGTAAATTACTGAAATTGCCACTAAATGAACAAACCCATAGCTTGAAAATAAGCTTGGGCTGTTTCCGAAATTGGTAACCCAACTCTCAAAAAACTCAATTTTGTTAATGGAGTGAACTGACCCAGTTCTCAGCCCAACAATGTTTATATATGTGGGCTCCATGGATTTTGGGTTATGAGTTAACAAAACGCAGTTTTGTTAACTTAGTTTTGCAAAATCCAAACAATGCCTAATAATGCAATTTTTTTTGTAAATTTTATGCACTAAAAAAACTCATTTGGAGCTTTAAAAAAAGTGTTCAAAATCTAAGTTTTATGTAGCAACAATTAGTTACTATTAGAAAGTTAGTTAGTTTTCTGCTATGATATAAAAGAAATGAAATGTCCACAACATTTCACAATATTTTTACAATAAATTATAAGTGGCAAGTTGTTATTGTTAGGGCAAAAAAATAATCTTAGTATTAGGTTTAAATTTGAACTAATAACAACTAACCACTTATAATTTGTTGTAAAAATATTGTGAAAATATTGTGAACTTCTCATTATATAAATATTAGAGTCCTTCGTTTAAATTAAGAGAGGTGCTACGTCCATAACATTTTTACAACATTTTCACAACAAATCATAGGTGGTTAGTTATTATTGGTTCAAATTTGAACTTAACACTAAGATTACTTTTTTGCCCCAACAATAACAACCAGTAACAACCTGCCACTTAAAATTTGTTGTAAAAATATTATAAAAATATTGTGGATATATCATTTCTCTTAAATTAATTACGCTTTCTCGTTCTTTCAACTGATCAATAAAATCTCACAGTTATATTCAAATTAATACGTTTTGCTTGACTTAAACTTCTTTGTATTGCATAAAACGCTGTCGTTTTTATCCTTTGTTGCTTTTGTACAAAACGCTGCCGTTTGTTTTTTTCTTTCCTTAGGACTTTCCTTCCTCAGTTACTGGTCTGCCCTGCCGCTGCAATCTTCAGCTTTCGTTAAACGCTCCTCTTTTTGCCCCAAGGTATGCCAACTTCTTCTTTTTTCTTTTCAATTATATTATTTAACCGTTAATTTTTTTAAAAAAAAATGAAACCCTAGCTTTGGCTTATTGCAATTTGTGTGAGGATCTTAGGATTTAGGATTTAAAAAAAAAAAAAAAAAAGCCAAAAATAGGGGTTCTGTGATTAGGAATTGGTTTCACATAAATGTAATGTATTGCAGTTCATAGCAAAGTTAGTTGATTTTTTTATGTTATATGGATTATACTATGATATGAAGCACTTGGGATTTATTTATTTATTTTGGGTGTTAAAGATTAGACTTGATTTTTTAAAAGTAATGTTTAGTATTAGATTCATTAATTATAGTATGTTGCTTCCATACTTTTGTATAATATGTACTGTTTAATCCATAGGCGCTCATGCGGTCATTCATGAAAGATGTTAAATGAAATCTGCATAAATTAATGCACTAAAAGAACTCTAAATAATCATGATTATATCAATTTGCGTTTGTTTGGGTTTTATGAACTTAATTTGGAGATCTTATGTGTTTTTTTTCTTTTTATAGTTCTTTGAATAGATATTTCTTGAGTCGCTTTTACAATTATATTGTTGCTGTTTTGGGTGTGTTTTGATGTGGAAATATGGTGTTGAGGAAGAGAATCAGTTATGGTTCTCCCCTTTGATTTGCAGGATTTTCTTCTCCGTGCTCGAGTGCTGAATCTTTACAGGCAGGCACTGAGGACTGCTCAGAGAGCCCCTGTTCATGCTAAAGGTGAAACTTTGCTTAGAAAAATATGTGTCTAATTAATGATAATATTTCTTGAGCAATTAGTGAGGAGGATAGATTTCAGTTAGTCACTAATGTATTCTGTCAAAGCTCTTTGACAAATCTGTCTGGTATGTTCTTCTACAACTCTACTCCTTGGCCTTGCTCTTTGCTTGACACTCAGCTGTGACTTCACCTCTAGCAAAACCCATGAAATATTGGTAATTAATTAATTAATTTTAAATTGTCATACTGTTGGAACCCCAAACTTAATGAAAATCCATTGCATTGACAACTATTTCTGTTGCCTTTGTATGGTATGCAACTGTTTCCCCTCCGAGGAACTTTCAATCAAATCAAAGAAATTTTTGGTAGATTTGGTGGGCTGGAAATTTGGGGAAAAGACCATATTGCAAGGTTCTGTCATCTCTGGTCTGGCTAAAACCATGTAGACAAGTTCCTCCTAGCTTAGTAGTTAAACACCACCTTGTACTTATCAAGAATTCTTTTGCCTGGAAAAAATATTTTCTGGGTCTACTGACCATCACAATCCTTACAATATACATTGATTTCCAGTAAAAAGGAAACACATGCACACACACTTGTGATTTTTTTTGTGGAATTACATTCACCAATGTATTGCTAAGGTAATAGGTTGGCATTCTGGTAACACATAAATTTGTCAAGTCCTATTTCAGTTGATCATTCAACTTCTTATTAGTACTTCATAGTTTGTTAAATATTCTTTCATTTTTTTAAATCAAATTTTCCTTTGCATTACATCAAACTGATTATCTCATGCTAACTGTTTCCAAAAGAGTCTATGATCTCCCATAATATTGGATAAATGGAAATCTGATGGAATATCTGAAACGCATTGGATCTTACAGCTGAATTGAGACAGACAATTAGACAAGAGATGGAGAAAAACCGGAACTGCAATGACAAGCAAAGGATCCGTTTCTTGATTAGTGAAGGATTAGAGAGATTGAAAGGTCTGGATGAGATGCTTGATATGCAAGGTCACTGATAGTGAAGTAGTGAAGTTTTTGATAAACTGCATTTGGTATTCCTTTGGATGCATTCATCTTTCCAAGGATTGTTATTTGTATTTTTACCTGCTCATTGCAACCTATTCTATTGTGTCTAAACATTTTAATGACCTTTTTTTTTTTCCATACTAGAGTCTATTCGTTGGAGACTTTGGGTTCATGTCCAAACTCCAAATAATCATAAGATTGAGGCACATGGTTTGCATATTCCATATCCACTTAGCTAAAAGTGGGTTAGCTAATGTTACTTGACAACTCTCTCCCTTTTTATATATCCTAATGTATGCATTGCTGACACTAGAAACATCAAAAGTCTGATTTCAGAAATTTTTGTACTTTTGGTTTAGAAAACTATTCTTTAATTTGGTTCCTATTGCCTTATCCTTCTACAAAAGGGGGATGCAAAAAACAATTTTATATTTTCCCGCATTTGATCACAAGCAAATAAATGGACACCTGTATTATTCTGATTCAAATGAAAAAGGTCTTGTCGGAATACAAAAACATACGGAGCAAAAACTGAACTACATTTTGGGTTTTTCTAAAACAGGGATTTTGTAAGTTGTAAGTTTTAAGTTGTAACCAATATGGCATGTAGTAGGAATAACCAAGACAGATATGGTGGTTACCAATGTGGCTATTTGCACTTAAACGTTAATGCGCATAGTTTGTGCTCTATAACAACATACTATCTAAAATTTGTTATAAAAATGTTCATAGCAATATAAGACCTAAAATTTATTGTAAAAATATTAAAAATTTGTGACAAAAATGTTATGGAAGTTAAAAATCTCTCTCTCTCTCTCTCTCTCTCTCTCTCTCTCTCTATTTTAAGTTAAAACTGTATTATTTCAGCGAAAATATGTGTATCACCTGGCCCATAATATAAGCCCATTCAGCCTAATAGGCCCAACGTATTTCTCCAAATGCCACATTAATCACACACTATCGCTCAAACGCAATCGAAGAGAGAGAGAGAGAGAGAGAATGATAGCCATTATGAAGCTGCAAAAATGGCAAAGCATATCGATGATTCCTTTGAATAACCTCATAGCTCGCTGCGAAGTTGTTTTTATCCGCCGGCTCTTGCACAACGGGCCTAACACCCTTGAAGAGCTCTTGGACCGTCACTTGGTGAAGGAACAAAAACCTACCCTTGACGACGAAGAGGCCAAGTTGCTAAATCGTCGTCGACTCACCAACACTCGACACAAGGCACTGAGTCTCTACAAGGACATCCTCAGGGCTTCTCGGTTCTTCATGTGGGCCGATTCGTGGGGTTTCTTGTGGCGAGATTGTTGGGGATTTTACACAAAGTAATAATGAAAGAATAAGGTTAACACAAAAGACAAATAGAAAATAGATAACTTTGAGGCACTATATCGTTTTCTTTAAACAATATTTGCCCCCCACACTTTTGTTGCTAAAGGGTTATCGCAAATTTGTCCTTAGGATACAACCGAGATGTTGGGTTCTACAGATAAAAATTCTGGAGAATGACCACATGATTTCTTGTGTTTCTCTCCAACTTTTGAATTTTTGGAGTTAGTTTTTCAAATGAACGTAAGCCTCTATTTATATCCATAGGGTTATGTTTTATAAAAAAGCACGTATGAAGAGTTAGTTATTTTTTTAAGTGAACATAAGCCTGTTTCATGAAAAGGCACATATGGAGGGTTAGTTATTTTTTAAGTGAACATAAACCTGTTTCATAAAAAGGCACGTATGGAGAGTTAGCTAATTTTTTCATAAAGTGGTTAACAAAGATTGAAACCTCTTCAATCTTTCTGAATAGTCACTAAAACATTCTGTAGAAAATTCGAGAAAATTCTAGAAAATTTAAATTTTCGAGTTTTCACTGAGAAAATTTTAAAACTTGAATTTTCACTTTATGAAACCATATTCTCCAAATTCAACTATCATTATTACAACCTATCCTTGTATATACCTATATATACAACAGAGGCATACTGAGAGAGAATGCCTGAAAGGAGTTCAAAGCTGCCCGGTTCGAGACCGACCCGAAAATCGTGACTCAGTTGCTTTTTGGTGGTCAAGATGCTGTTGAATCGGCTCTCGAAAAGCTCATCGAGAGACAGAGGCAAGAAATTGAGAAGGAACGTCGTGGTGGTTGAGATCGACGGTGATTGTAGACTCGGTACATTTTGATCTCTTTATTTTTGTAATTGTAATTGAAATTTTTGTTGTTGGTTGAGGAATGAGGAATTGGATTGTTTACCTATAACTGTATAACTATTGCTGTGCATATAATTTTGGTTATGGTAATTGAATTGGGAAAAAAGCCTTAATTTTGTGATTAGGGATTTCGAATGGGGTACAGATTTTTTTTTTTTATGCCAATTATAAATGAACGTAAGAATTTCTATACACATCAGGCCATATGCAAAACCAATTGTTTAGTCTTACTATAGCTATAGGCAATGTCATTGCTGATTGCACCATAAGCTGATGCTTTCTGGAGTGAAGAGTAGTATAATTGTTGAAGGCAATTCAAGGAGAAAATCTTGTATGAGCTGGGCGTATAAGGCACCGGTTAATTTGGGAACTTGATAATGAGGTGCTTATTAAGGAGCTTTTACAGCTCACATGTTAGTCTCACATATTTCCTATATGCCGGCATATAAGATACTTTCCCGAGGCACCAGTTGATTTAGGAACCTGGAAATGGGGTGCTCATTAAGGAGCTTTTAGGTTGCCTCTTACAGATTGCAGCGGACTCACGGATCACTATGTGTCCATATACTCTACAGATTATTGAAGGCAGAACACTCCGATGGAGCTCTAGAGGCAGAACACTTCAAAGGAGCTCTACAGATTACTAAAGGCAGAACACTTCAATGGAGGTTCCTATAATAGCATTCAAATAATTTTTGAACTGGTTGTAGTAGACGTATATCATTCACTCCACAGATTACTAAAGGCAGAACACTTCAAAGGAGCTCTAGAGCTAGTCCTGTCACAATAAGTAGATGGCAAACCTATAAGAAACTACGACAGCAGCACTCAGCACCCAATCCATATAAAAAAGAATGGAAGCTCATTACATATGAAACTTACCCAATAGTATCGATAGCGATTTCATAGATGAGAGGGGGAGGGTATATATTTTTAATGCATAGTGAATAGTATGGCACTTGCATCCCATGAAGGACCTAACAATGACATAAAAGCATGAGGGATGATGGGTAAAGAAGGAACATACTATGTGCATTTCCATCAAGAGTACTCGTTAATGATGAACATTCTGCTAATTACTTTCAACTGCTTAGAACCAAATGCAAAATCATCAGCATCACTGAGGATCCTACTAGAGCAATGGTATTGGAAAATCCTCAATCCACCTAAAAGGGACCAAATAATGCCAATGCATAATAACTGTTTAGTTTGTGACAAAACTAATCAAAGAAGATCTAGTATGATACAACTACAAGTAATCCAAATTGAAATCATCCAGTAACAAATCTACAACATATAAAGTAGGCAGCCATGTGCATCCTTGCCATTTAGCATTTAATAGCAATCAAACATTGGAGAACGATTGAGCCTGTCAAAAGGTTATATTTCCAAAATTTGTGACCATGAACCACAAGTAGTTCATAACTGTCTGACATGCAATGTCAAAAACACAACGCAAATATTGAAGAAGCAATTACATCAAAATTGGGAACAAGAATAACTGACAGAGATACAGAAAACAATGATCACCTAATCCTGCTCATAGGCACAAAATAAGTAGCTACTTCTACAAAGGGCGGGTAGCAAAACCCCTATCCACCATCTTCTCCACTAACTCCTCGTGCTTCTTTAACTGCCCTGCATTCCTTAGCTGCTGCAACACCATCTGATAATCATGCATACTAGGTTTCAAACATTTCTCTTCAATCATCTCCCTAAAAAACATGTAGGCATTGTTCCAATGCCCCATTCCACAATACATCGATATTAAAACCTTGTAAGTATTCACGTTAGGCTCAACCTCATTCTCATCCATTTCCTTCTTCAGCTTGAGAACCATATCAATCGATTTCGAGTCAGCAAACATCCGCATCAATACATTGTACGTCACAGTATTAGGCATACAATTCAACTCCTTCATCTTAGCATACATTCGGTGAGCAGCATTCACATCCCGTGACTTCACAATGCACCTAAATATCAAATTAAACGTAGAAGCATTTGGGCTACACCCTTTCTTAACCATCAAATTAAGCACCTTAATTGCATCCTCAAGATTGTCATCCCTACAATGAGTCTCTATAAGAAAATTATACGTAATTGTATCAGCATCACATCCAAGCCTCTTCATCTGATTATACACTTGCAAAACCTTCTCAGTCCTCGCCGCCTTCACATGAACACGCATTAGATTATTAAATGTAATCGAATTCGGGCTACATCCCTCGTCAAGCATTTCCGCAAACACATCATGTGCACGAGTAATTTGGCCGCACCTACACAGAGCATCGATCACAATACTGTAAGTATACACATTGGGCTTAATCCCAGCCAATTTCATTTCCCCAAATACCCTCTCGGCCTCCGAAATATTACCAGACCGACACCATCCATGAACCAAGCTAGTATACACAATAACATCAGGCTCGAACCTATCCTTCAAGCTATCGAAAAATGACTGAGCCTCATTAGCCCTTCGTTTCTTACACAAAATACCGATCACAATTGAAAACGCAATCTTATCAGGCTTACAACCATAGTCCTCCATTCGATTAAAAGCGTGAATCGCCTCGGCAACCAACCCGGCACGAACGTACCGGCGAACGAGAATCGAGAAGGTCTCGACGG
This sequence comes from Castanea sativa, assembly GCF_040712315.1. Lineage (NCBI taxonomy): Eukaryota > Viridiplantae > Streptophyta > Magnoliopsida > Fagales > Fagaceae > Castanea > Castanea sativa. Next base: position 13,111,661 of record NC_134013.1, on the reverse strand, counting down.
TAATTTCGACATTCCGAGCTTTCATCGAATCGATAACTTGCCAAGCCAAGTCGAACTGGCGAACTTTCCCGGCGAGGTCGATCATTTCGTTGTAAGGGTCGGGTGACTGGGCCGGAATATCTTGGGCCGTGGCCCAGTTGAAGAACGATAGGGCTTGGAGGAAAGGGATGCCATGGCGGACCCCACCGCATTTCTCGATGACGTGGCGGACGATGGGTGGGGTGATGGGGTGGACGGTGGAGATTTGAGAGAAGTCGGGGGAGAGAGTTGGGATCGTGTGGTCAAGGTTTGGGTGTTTGCGGTGGTGGTCTTTGATTAGGGCGTGGAATTTTTCGGCGATTAGGGTTTCTTCAGGGTTTAAGGTCGTGGTCGTGGTAGTGGTAGTGGTAGGGGTAGTTTTGGAATTATCATTGTCGGTGTCATCTTCTTGAAGAGTTGGTTCTGAAGTTGAAGAAGAGAATGAAAGGGTTTTGAGTATTTTGGAGTCAGAGAGTGAGTGAGGTAAGCGCAGCTTTGATTTGATTAAGGCCATGTTCAGCTCGTTTCGGCAGTTCGTTTACTGATACTGTGTGTGTCTGAGAGAGAGAGAGAGAGAGAAACAAAGCGAGAAAGAAATAGCATGTCGTTAAGTTCTGGCTAAGACAGACTAGTGATGTCGTTTAATTGCTAGCTTGGTGGCAAAGAGGGACTACTTGTCGTTTCCTGTTAACTGAGGTAGGTTTTACTTTCAAACCTTTGATAGACTATCAATGAGTACACAACATGATTGAATAAGAGATTTAGGATCCAATCATCACCTACACAATAAATCGATTGATATCTTAGTCTGATGATAAAGAGTGATTATCAAGAGCAGACGTCATAGGTTGAAACTTTCTATAAAAAAAAATGATTACACAACATGATTGAAGGCAGGATAGCCTATCTACATGCACAAAGAAAGATCGAATAACACAAGTGAAATTGGAATGGAGCCATCCTAAGTTTCTTCGATACTTGAATTAGTGATCATGATATTTTTTTAGATGTAAGAGTAATCTGATCGCATTTTTCTCATACCTTTGGATCATGGAATTAGTAGCATGAGGGAATTTTGGAATCGATTCTCTCTCACGAAGCCACTCTAAGCTCGACACTTGACTAGGTGACAAAAAGGACCTCTACGGGAGGAATATCAATTTTTTTTTTCTTTCCCCAAGCTTTTGTTTTTCTTCGTAATATAGAAATGAGAGAATCAAATAATAATCTCAAGACTTTGGATCATTTTTGTTTTAGGGCTGTAAATGAATCAAATTAGTTATGAACAACTCAAGTTCAGTTTGGATTTTTATATAAATAACAAGTCAAGCTCAAGCCCAAATTAAGGCTTAACTATTAAACAATTTAAGTTGAAATATATAATGTGTTTTGTAAATAAGCTTGTGATCATAATGCTTGATTTAACTATATATAATCTAACATTTTTATATGTAAAATTTTCTAGAAATAGTCATATATTGACTTAAAATTGGATTATGTAAGTCTATAAATAGGCCCATATGATATCAAATTATTATTTGTAGTTTATTAATAATACAAACAACAAATTTGTATTGAAAATTCATAAACTTATGAATGGGCAATAAATTTAAGTTATGGTGTTACTACACAATGGAAAAAAAAAAAGTTAATCAAGTAACTCATGAACAAGCTTGAGCTTGTTCAATAATAAAATGAGTTAAACTTCAATATGTAATTTTGTTTGGGAATAAGCTCAAGTTTAACTTGCATTCTAGATAAAACTAAATAAACAAACCTAAACTTTTAATACCTAACTATGATTGGCTCATCTATAGCCTTGATTTAGTTATTTAATGCTCCATATTTATTTTATATACTTTTAGGAAAAATTAGTTTAAGAATTCAAGATAATATATTAAGATTTACATTTGATAAATAATTTTTATTATATCAACAAACTGTCGATATTTTTGTATATATTAAATAGGGTAAATACTAGTGCACATTAGTTATTGCACACAACCGTACACACATGTTTAATAGTACACACATATTTTATAGTGAAATCGTGAATTCATTGTGAGTAAAAATCAATGTGAAATAAACATTGCCCTATTATATATATAGGTACACACTTACAAATTACGTCCAAACCCCTTCGACGTGGCAGCTTCATTGGTGGCCCGGATGGACAACGTTCATGGGTTACGTTCAAATATGAATGTCTTCCATTGTTTTGCCACTTTTGTGGATGATTGGGCCATGATCTCAAGCACTGTGTCGAACACTTTGCCCTAAGTAAGAATGGTGGTGAGGTGGTGTGCCAATATGAGGGGTGGCTAAAATCTATAGGAGGACGTGCTCGTTCACCCTTGAGGATGGGTTCAACCAAGAATCAACACCCAAACAATGAAGATAGGACTAAGGAACAATTTGGGTACAAAAGTAGCCAAGAGGCGCCGACGACAGATCATGTAACCAATAAGACAAACCCTACAGAGGGTGACATACATGCAAAAGGAAAGAACGTGAGATCAAGGATTTTCCCGATTTGTATGGAGAGTGTTCCCGAAACTGAAGGGATAATTACGGAAAGGTTAGGGCCACTTTCTTCGGTTAGCAACACAGAGGTGCCAAATTCAAAATGGGAGAGCATCTCACACAATCTTGCTTTACAACACGTGGAAGTCACGTTGCCATCACCAGCTAAGGTGCACGTGGGAAGGAAGGAGCAAGTTGGGCCTCAAGTTTTAAAACAAAAGCCCACTTGGACAAGGGATATACGAATGGAGTGTGGGCCGGGGATAGAAAACACAAAAGTAAACCCGCACACACTGGACAAGAGAGGATTGCAAGAAGTTGAGATTGAATTCGACATAGAGACTGAAGGTAAGGTGGGGAAATGTGGTAGACATCAGGAAGACGTTCAAATGAATGAAACGGTGGGGATGTAGGAGCACCCTTGCCAAGCACAATGAAGCTATTGAGTTGGAACTATCTAGGGGCTGGAACTGCCAAGGGCTTGGAGACTCTTGGACTGTTCATAGCCTTCACAAGTTGGCGAGGGATTAAGCTCCCACATCGTGTTTTTTAATGGAGACATGTTTAGACAGAGAGGGTTTTGATAAACATTGTAGAAAACTACCGTTTCCGAACAAGTTTTCAGTAAAGAAGCCACATGGGGGAGGAGGGTTGTCTCTCTTTTGGAAATTAGAGGTTAAGATGGATCTTATAAACTTTACGGACAATCATATACTAGCGAGAGCCGTGGAAGAAGATGGCTTTGCATGGATGTTAACTTGTTTCTATGGGTGGCCTGAAGCAAGCAAAAAACCCAAATCATGGGCTCTTCTTGCTCACCTGCGTTCTTTTGTTGATGGTCCATGGTGTTGCGTAGGTGATTTTAATGCTATCCTACACTCCTCCGAGAAACAAAGTAAGTTTCCTTCTCCACTTAAACACATGGATGAATTTCGAAGATTGTTGGATGACTATAGCTTGGTAGACTTGGGCTTTGTTGGGAACCCATTCACGTGGAATAATAAAAGGTCAGAGTTCGAAAATACTAAGGAAAGGTTAGAAAGGGTTGTAGCTAACATGCGTTGGAGGGAAAAATTTCAAGCGTGTTCGGTTACCCATATCTTTTCCCATGCATCTGATCATTGGCCTTTACTTTTACAAGCTATATTAGCCCTGAGGTGCTGTGGAAGAAGCACAAGGTTGTTTAGGTTTGAAAAGGCTTGGTTGATGAGGGATGATTATGAGAAGGTCATTAATGACACATGGTGTTCAGCAGGTACCTCGGAATCGGGTTTGAGATGCATGAAGGAGAAGATTCGTAGGTGTGGAAGATTCGTAGGTGTGCAAGCATGGGGTACTTCTAATACTCATCCGGATGTGGAAGAAATCAAGAAAGTACAAAAAATGGTGGAGGAGCTAAGCATGGCTGAACCGACAGTGGAAAACAAATCTGAATTCCTGGCAATAAGCAAGATACTTGATGACTTGCTTCTTAAACAGGAAATATATTGGGCCTAATGGTCTAGGGTCTCATGTTGAAGCATGGTGATAGGAATGCCAAATTTTTTCACTCTAAAGCCTTTCAAAGGCGAAGGAGAAATTTCATTCATGGGGTCAGAGATCAATACAATTGTTGGGTGGAAGAGCCTAAAGAGGTTGCTAGTGTGGCAATTTAGTACTTTGAGAGTATTTTTCGTTCATCCATATGTCAAAGAATGGAGGAATGTCTTAGTATAGTGCAACATAAGGTGACCGTAGATATGCAGGATATCTTATCCAATGATTATAGTACGGAGGAAATCAAAGTAGCGTTATTCCAAATAGGACCAACAAAAGCTCCTAGACTTGATGATATGAATGCTTTTTTTTTTTTATCAAAAATATTTGCATAATGTTGGGGATGATGTGATTGCAATTGCTCTAGATTTTTTGAATTCTGGTAATATGATTCCTGAAATTAATTATACTCATATAGTTCTTATTCCAAAGGTGAAGTCTCCTGGAAAAATATCTGATTTTAGACCTATTAGCCTTTGTAATGTCATTTATAAAATTATCTCAAAAGTAATGGCTAACAGGTTGAAACAAATACTTCCTCAGCTGATAGCTCCTACTTAGAGTGCTTTTGTTCCTGGAAGACTTATCACTGATAATGTACTAGTTGCATATGAGACCTTGCACACCATGCACTGTAGGAAATCGGGCAAGAAGGGTTCATTAGCTCTGAAATTGGACATAAGCAAGGCTTATGATCAAGTTGAATGGGATTTCTTGAAGGGAATAATGGTTAGGTTGGGCTTTCCCATGACATGGATTGAGAGGGTGATGTGTTGTGTCTCTACTCCCTCATTCTCAGTATGCATCAATGGCAAATCATATGGGAACATTATTCCTTTGAGAGGACTTCATCAGGGTGACCCTTTATCTCCTTATCTATTCTTGTTATGTGCAGAGGGGTTCACAACTTTGCTGGCAAGATTAGAAGAGGAAGGGCAGCTTAATGGGGTTGTGGTTTGTAGAAGTGCACCTCGTATACCCCATCTCCTATTTGCAGATGACTCATTACTATTTTGTCAAGCATCTCAGGAGAAGTGCAGTGTATCACAGATATCCTTCAATTATATGCAACTTTGTCTGGTCAGTGCATCAACTTTGAAAAATCATCCATGTACTTTAGCAACAACACAAATGGTGGACAAAGAGAAATAATAAAAAAATACGTTGGGGGTGAAGGAGGTGGAAAGATTTGAGTCTTACTTGGGGCTACCCATGCTTTTAGGTCGATCAAAATACCAAGCTTTCTCATTCTTGAAGGATAGAGTTTGGAAAAAAAATTGCAATGATGGAAATGGAAAATGTTGTCAAGAGCAGGCAAAGAGGTGTTGATTAAAGTTGTAGCCCAATCCATTCCCACGTATATGATGGGGGTATTCCTGCTACCTGTTAAGCTTTGTAATGAACTCAATGCTTTGTGTGTAAGGTTTTGGTGGGGTCAAACAAGAGACGAAAGGAAGATCCATTGGAAGAACTGGGGGGTATTATCTCAGCCCAAAAAAGGTGGGATGCGTTTTCGCGACTTGAAGGATTTTAACTTGGCTATGTTAGCCAAGCAAGGGTGGAGATTGATTCAAGAAAAGGACTCACTTCTTTGTAGGTGCTTTAAGGCAAGGTACTTCCCATGGTACAATTTTCAGGATGCTTTGGATGTGCCCAACAACTCCTATGTGTGGAAGAGCTTAATGGCAACCCAACCTATTCTGAAACAAGGGTGTTGCTTGAGGGTGGGGGATGGGTCTGCAATTCAGGTTAACAGTAAATAAGTGGATACCGAATTAGGTCACAAACCGTGTACTTCATCCACTAGTAGAGGAGGAATAGGAGTGGCAGGTTTCAGACCTCATTGACTGAAGGAAAAACTCATGGGACCTCAAGGTGGTAGAGTCTAAATTTCAGAGGTCTAATGCTGAGGCTATTCTTCACATCCCCTTGAGCCATAAACAAGTCCCTGATGTGCTCTTTTGGCTTCACACCAAGAGTGGTGAATACTTGATGAAATCCGGCTATCACACGGTGAGGTTGATCTCAAAGCGGGAAACTTATGTGGTTGAGAGTTCAAGGGTGGTGCTTTGAGGCTCGGTTTGGGCAAAGTTGCTGAAACTTAAGATTCCTAACAAAATAAAAGTGTTTGGTTGGAGAGCCTGCCTTGATATTTTGCCTACACGTGAGAATCTAGCTTGGAGAAGAATTATTGAGGATGATAGGTGTGGGGTCTATTCACTGGCCAAGGAATCAGGATACCATGTCTTATGGGAATGCGGGTTGGCCCAAGATATATGGGCTGGTTGCCCAAGTTGCTTGCAGAAGGGTACATCTGGCCACAATGATATGCTGCATTTGGTTGAAAATATGCAGCACCGACTGACTGATGAAGAACTGAAACTGTTTTGGGTCCAAAGTTGGTTAATCTGGAACCAACGGAACTCTGTGTTGCATGGGGGTGTTATCCAAGACCCAAACAGACTAAATCAACAAGCTAAAGACTATCTAAAGGAGTTTTGGGAGGCACAGGTACATTTAGCTATCTCGAATACTATAGCCCCAGTGCAGGCATGGCGACCTCCCTTGGGTTTGTTATACAAAATGAACTTCGATGCAGCGGTGTTTGCCAATACAAATTCTACGGGGTTTGGGGTGATTATCCGAAACAATGTAGGGGAGGCTATAGCTGTTATGTCAATCAAAGGACTTGCTGGTGTTGATAGTGAAGAGGCTGAAGTGCTTGCATGTCGGAGAGCTCTTGAGTTTGCAGTGTATGCTGGCTTTGCAGAGCTGGTGATCGATGGTGATAATGCCACTATCATGAAATCTATTGCCTCTTTGCGGGCCATTAGGTCTAGATTGGGTAACATTTATGCGGATATCCAATTGCTAACGGCAGGATCTAGATGTCAGTCCTTTAGTTATGTCAAACACAGCGCTAATACTGTAGCCCATTCCTTAGCTTGTTATGCTAGTTCGATAGATGAGGATATCGTTTGGATGGAGGAGTCTCCACCTCCAGCCCTTGAGGCATTGTACTTGGACTCTATTCCTTTCAATGAATGAAAATACGCTTGTTTCGATTTCAAAAAAAAAAAAATTCTATGCATGTATGAAAAAGAAATAAAATGATAGATTAAAAAAAAAAAAAAAAGAAGAAGAAGAATAAAAAAAAAAAAAAAATGAGAGGGTCAGTGTAGGAAATCACAACTCTGTGTACTGTTTGTTTTGATGGAAAATTTTGTGTGAAAATAGTTTTCCATATTTTTCAGAGTTTGGTAGCATAAGAAAAAATGAGTAAAAAAAAATTATTTTTAGTCAACATAAAAAGTATAATTTATCTTTATAGATTTTTTTTCTACTAATTTTATTTGGAAAACAAATTTATCTCACAGTAAGTTAAATAAGGAAAGTTATAAGATTGTTTTTCAACTCATTTAAGGTTACTACCAAATATAAGAAAATAAGATAGTTTTATTAAAAATATTTTTTTGAAAAATGACTCATTTTTTTTAAAAAAAAATCATTGCTGAAACAAACTGAGTATTAATTTTATATGAAAAATAATTTTATTTCATAACAAGTTAAATAAAGGAAGTTATAAGATTATTTTTCAATTTATTTAAAGTTACTATCAAAAAAATTTTTTTTTTTTTTTATAAGATATGCTTTTTGAAAAATAACTCATTTTATAGAAAATATTATTGCTGAAACGTTATCTTCATCTTGCGTCATCCGTATTTGTAGCATTTTCCATTTACGTAACAGAGAGACGGTCTTAAGTCTTAAATGGCCACATCCCGGTTAGTATAGTAACTAATAACTCCGCATATTAGAAAAAAAGGAAAGAAAATCTTTAAATGGCGAAGAGATTTGGTGGTCTGCTTTTTTTTTTATTGCTCAAGCAATGCGGGGTTGTTGGGTTCAATTCAACAATTACAATGGCGAAAGGAAGGTCACGTGGGCAGAAATGCCAGAAATGGACGCAGGCGTTTTTCATGCTCTCCCTCCTTCTTCTTCTAATGCTATTCACTCTTGGAATCCTCTCGCTTTCAAACAGCGCCGGTGGTTCTCCAAGGTATGAGTTGTTGCATGTCTTGTGTGTCTGTGTGTGTTTGATTTGTGATGAGTCAATTTGATTTTTTTTTGGCAGGAGTGAAGGGTTTGGAGAGAGGGTGGAGCAGTGGACTGAAACTCTTTCTTGGGAGCCCAGGGTTTTCATTTATCACAATTTCTTGGTTTGTATTTTAAACTTTTGTTTATATATACTTTCTGTGGTTCTGTTTTCGATATGGGATTAGAAAATTTAGCTGTATAGGGTAAAAGCTGTTGTGCCCGAGGTGGTATATCCTGCACCCGGCATATATGCCGGGTGTCTCACACAGGGGCGGGCCCCACACACTGTGGGGCCCGCCCCTGTGTCTCACACCCGGCATATATGCTGGGTGCAAGATATCATTTTCGGTTGTGCACACTGCACACACACACTTTCACACACAACTGTACACACTTACAAAACTAGTAAAATCGTGCGTTTAAGTCACAATTCCCTATTGTGCAATTAACATCCCCCTTTAGTTGTATATGACTATATGTTTATTACATGGAAAAAGTCATTGATTCAACCTACTCTTTATATAAGAGTTGGACATACATGTTTCGAGTTTTGAAACGTAGTAGAAAATACTTTATGTATCCGATGCATGGTATAACATGTCAAAATGTAAATATAAATAATAATTTTAGACATCGCCCATAGAAATATAGGGCCTTATGTGTACGAAATATAAAGAAAATAATTACCATATGGTAAAAAAGTAATTGTGAATTTGTGTCCATTATGCATCTTTTGCTTTTGTTTTCAAAATTTTTGGTGAAGGTTGGGGGTGGGGAGGGGGGGTTTGGGGATAGCTGATTGGGCCTTTGTGAGCTTCAATACTCTTGGAGAGAGAGAGAGAGAGAGAGAGAGATGACATTTCTTTCTATTTGATGTAAAAGAAGATAGGGAAAATTGATACAATTTATTAATTCAGCACGTAGGAGACATTCTAAAACTTGGGTTTAAGACTCACTATGTATGCGTATAGCTTTTTAAAAGAAAGCTGAATAATACTTGTTTGCACTCTTATAGGGTCTAGAATCCTGTTAGCATAGCTCATGACTTTCTACATATGGCAGAAACTTGTCTTTGCGTTCATTAGCAATCAGGTTCTGGGGGTGTCAACTGTCCAGTCTTTTGTTTTCTTCAAATCTATTATCTATCTGGATGTTAGCTGTAATTTATTTACCAACTTTGTTCTCTGAAAATTTGTTCTTTATATATTGAAAGAGCTCTTTCTCAGATGGTTTTTAGAGATGTGAAGTTGACATAGGAGTCTTCTTGTCAAGTCTACATAATAAATTTCTGTTGTGCATCCAAGATATGTATTTTCTTTATGCTCTGGTGACTAATTGATTGATACTTGTTGTATTGAGAATATTAATTCTTGATATTGTTTTGAACAGTCCAAGGAAGAATGTGAGCACATTATAAGTCTTGCCAAACCTCATATGAGAAAGTCAACTATTGTTGATAGCAAGACTGGCCGGGGCATAGAAAGCAGGTTTGCATTTCAAACCCCTCTATCTCCTCTTTCAGTTCAAAATTTTCTGAAGAAAATGAAGGTTTATTTTGCATCAAGTGATGATTTAATTGTTGGTATGATCAGTAATGTTGTTCAAAAATTAATTATACAGAAGACATAGGTATCTAAGATGTTAGACATTCCTTGTTTGCAGGGTTCGTACAAGTTCTGGAATGTTTCTGCACAGAGGACAGGATAAAATTATTAGGGATTTAGAGAGAAGGATAGCAGACTTCACACTCATACCTGTAGGTATGAAATTCAAAATCAAAACCTATAAATATTTGGATTTGCTTTTCATTAACTAATTTATTTGTTAACTGTTATAATATATCTTCAATTTGTTTTCCAACGATCAAACTTGAGGCATTTAGGCATTTATGTGCTGATTAGGTGTGACATATTAATTTGTAGTGCTTAGCTACAGTGGGAATTCTTCTTTCCTGTAACATTTTTTTCTCACTCATTACAATGACTGTTCTTACCTGCTGCTATCTATCAGTTTCCACATTCATTTTATAAAGATGGAGTTTCTGATTCCTAAGCTTGTTATCATGCTGCTAGTGTAAGCAGTGAGTGCAATATTACCATGGTTTGATGGGTGACTTTCTGAAAGATTGGGCATTCTTTACCTTCTTAATTATGTACGATTACTTATGCTCACTGTAGAACTACATATAAGTGTTTTGTGAGTAAAAGAGATTGTTGGAGAGGAATCATCACACCATTTAGGGATGGGACCTAGGTTAGGAGTGATGCACATTTTGAATAACAGGTGGGGCACATATAATCAAACACTTTTAGTTTTTTTGGTATATCTCTATCACATGTTCTGAGTTGAAATGTTTTGAGATTATTGGCCTTTTGTTCGCTTATCTTTTTCAAAACTTCTATATCTTGCTCTTATTGTTGTTCTGGAATCTGGAGGTCATGCATGTGGGTTGGTGGTAATTATGAGATTCATAAAATCTGATGGTATGAATAATGGCTTATAATTAAAAGATGAGAGTAGCTGTAGTTAAGACTGAATATGTTTTGAGAAGAGTGGAAATTTATCATGGTGACATTACAATATACAGAGCATGGAGAGGGACTTCAAGTTCTCCACTATGAAGTAGGGCAGAAATATGAACCTCACTTTGATTTTTTCCATAATGAGCTCTACACCAGGAATGGGGGGCAGCGGCTTGCTACTCTTCTTATGTATCTGTAAGATTGTATTCCCTCTTTTCATGATCTGGACTTACCTTGTGAATTTCCGTGATGCATACTAATTGCTTCAATTTTCCTTATATCCTTTTTGTTAATTTTTCCATTTATGCAGGTCAGATGTTGAAGAAGGAGGTGAGACAGTGTTTCCTGCAGCAAACCAAAATTTTAGTTCTGTGCCATGGTGGGATGAGTTATCTGAATGTGGTAAAAAGGGTCTCTCTGTCAAACCAAATATGGGTGATGCATTGTTATTTTGGAGCATGAGCCCTAATGGCAAACTAGATCCCTTGAGTTTGCATGGTTAGCAATTCTTCAATTTATTAATTCTTTTTCTACTGTTGGGCCTTAATTTTTTGATAATTAAAAGTTAATGACTTAAATTCATTATACATGTATGGTTTGTGCTAGGTGCTTGCCCTGTGATTAGAGGGGACAAATGGTCATCTACAAAGTGGATGCGTGTTGAGGAGTTCAAGGTTTAAGCCATTGGTTGTAAAGGTACTTCTTGCTTCCCTAAGTAGTTAATGATTAACACTGCAGTTGTCATTTCAGTTGGTAATTAATTCTGTTTTCAGTGAAGTTATTAAGTCTTTTGATTCTTTGATATCTTTGTTCTTGAGGAACTTATAAACTCTTTTTTTCTTAATTTTACCAATGAATTATAACTTGATGGATGATTTAGGTCATTGCTGATGGAAATTGCCAATGAGCTCTAGCTCAAATGACACATTCTCCCATTTTAAGAACAAGATGGACGGTGAGATCATGAATTTGAGACCAACCGCACGCATGTATATCTTACTAATCAATAATAAGAAACAAAAAATGGAAGTTAATGGAACCGGCTCATAAGTTCTTCTCCCAACTGTAATTTTCTTGATGGAAGTTGAATCTAGCTAGTAGCTTTACTTGCTCAAATTGAATTATGATTTGATCTTGACCTCATAATATATATTTTTTTGGCAGAAGACCAGGATGAGTATGTCATGAAGATCCTAGCTGGTAGTGTAAGTAGTAATTTCAAACAAAGTTTCAACTCAATGTGGTTTCCCTTCCAACTCAGCTGCCTTACTTAAGCCTTCACTTGATGTACTTCCCATACTTTGACATGCAAATTTTTTAGGAAATAGAAAGTTAATTGCAAATGTTCTGTCCTAGCCAACTGTAAACTGACAGAACGAGTTTTAAGTGCTTATAAACCCTTATCCTCTCTTCTCATGGGACCTGATTGTTGGCACATCCAACCCTTTTTTGTTGTCCATGCTTCAGTTATTTATATTGGGCCATAGGCTCCAGTAGCAAGTAGGGGTCCAGCCTGGGAATGTACAGAAATGGGTCAGTGAAAGAGACCAGTATGGTCCCGATCAAATTTGGATTTTGTCCCCACCAAACCCAATTGGGCTTTAAAATTATTAGTGTTTTAGCTTATTTTATTGAAGGAGTACAATGAAAAAGAGAGAAAAAGATAGTCCTGTACCCAAAAGAGATCCTCCTCGCTCTCTCTTGCAAACCCAGCCAAAGCTGCAAGATTCCAGGACTTTGAGAGCACTGACAGAACTTAAATTGGACACTGGATATTTGGGGATTTGGGGAACACAAAGGCAACAATTGCATATAAGGGCCCTCCGCCTTCACAGAGTGAAAGCTTATGTTTGATACTACCAAGAGTTTAGGATCATACACTTTTACACAACTTAGATATGTGACAAACAGTGATTGGATTACTTTTCATTTTGCAGTAGTGGACTCAAGTGATGTTTAATCATATATTGACAAATGTGCAAATTGTGTCAAAGTGTGTGAAAGAGTGTGTGTCCACAAAATAACCATTCATACTATCAAAATATTTACCTAATAACCATTCATACTATCAAAATATTTACCTAAAATTAGTATTGTAGCTTAGTTTTATAAATTTAAGTTTTAATCTCCAATTACTTAAGAGGTATAAATAACTAAATAATATATGAGCATGCCCCCAAACATCAAACTGAATTGCTTAGTATTGAACTTAAATTTTTTTGATATAAAAAGAAAGAAAAGGAATAAAATTTACAAAACAACTATAAAATAGGTAAGTGGCCATTTTTGGTGATGATTTCGAACTCTATTTGTATTTGAAATAAAATTAAATGAATAGTCTTAAACTTTTAATACTTAGCTCGACTTTCTTACGTCTACTCATTTGCCGCTCTTTGCAAACATGATCATCCTCCTCATTTGATATTCTTTAGCAAAACAATTCAAGGTGTTTTTATTGAATATTTGATAATAAATTATTAAAAAAACTGAGAATCTGTTAATTAATTAATTAATTAATTATATATATATAAACACAAACACTGCATATTTGGGTATTTGGGTTTATACTAATGGTGGTTTCAAAAAACGGTCCTAAATGCATTAGTTTAAGAAATATTTTTAAAATTTTACAATTAATTTTTTGATGACTTTACATAATTCGCATAAAAGTAATATCAAAATTTCTTGAAATAATTTATTAACGATTTTCCTGAAAGTACTAGTTAACAATAGTTTCTTTCCATCACCCCATGGCGAAACTTTTATAAATGAAATGAATTGGCGGTCTTATAGTTTTATTGGATAAATTGCAAATCACACCACTGAAGTTTGAGGTTGATTGAATTTTACATTTCAAAGGTTCGAAAACTTGGTTGTACACCCTAAAGTTTGGTTCTATTAGCAATTCACTCCCAATAATTAATTTCTGCTGTTAAGTGACATATCATCATGCTGATGTGTTTCATTTTTTACAAATCAACCTCAAAACTATGTCGTTTTAGTGATAACAAAGCAAAGACCTGACATGCATCAAAACTACGTAGTTCCAAAGCTAAACTTAAAACAAAAACCTCCCCCTAAATAGCATAGTTTCAACCAAAATCCTAAACAAAAAACTTAGTTTCCACAAACTAAAAACTCAAGCAGCCTCGGCAATGGCTTTGGCCTTTGTAAGTCTTAGCCGAAAAATGCATCAGAACAAATGTTCAACTACTTCAAAATGGGAACTATGAGTCTCACCGACAAAATTGACAAAGTGAGTACAGCGATTGCGTTGGAAAATGTATTCTTAAAGCACCTTGATTTATGAACTAATTCATTATTCTTTGAATCTTGTCAATAGGAATTTCATTCATTAAAGCCTAGTTAGAAGCTGCAAAGTATGACGTGATCAAATATTGCAAAGGTACTTTCGTTTTAATAAAGTAATTCTTTGGTACTTTCGAAGTATAGAAAATGGTACTTCCTCCTCTCACATTCATGGTGGAGTTCACTCATTAAATTCATGGTAGGGTCTACCATGAATGTGAGAGGAGGGAGCACTATTTTTCCGTGCTCCGAGAGTACCTAAGAATTTTCCGTCTTAATATTTGCAGTTGGTCTTGCTGTACTCTGCATCTTGTTGTAGAGGGATAATTGTTATTTTGGCAGTTAAATACGACAGTGATGAAAATCTTGAATTCATTTTTTTCATGGCAATTGTGTGTTGGGGAAATTCAGGTTGTATTTCTTATAATTTTCCCCCAAAACAAGGCTAATCCTAGGTGGTTGGAACAATATTGATAGTTCCTTGTGGGATAAAGCTAAACGTCCAAACTTGTAGTTCCCATTTTGAAGTGTTTGAACATTTGTGGGAACTTATAATTTTTTGCGGTGAGTTTTTGTTTTTAGATTTTAAGATTTTGGCTGAAATTGTGCCGTTTAGGGGAAGGTTTTTGTTTTAAGTTTAGTTTTGAAACTATGTAGTTTTGATGCATGCGACTTTTTGCTTGGTCATCACTAAAACAACGTAGTTTTAATACTAATTTGTCAAAAATAGAGCACATCAACATGATAATGTGTCACTTAACGGCAAAAATTAACCATGGGTGAATTGCTAATAGAGCCATATTTCAAGATGTGAAATCAAGTTTTCAAAATTTTGGGGTATAAGATCCAGTCAATCCTAAACTTCAATAATGTAATTTGTAATTTACTTTTTTTTTAAATTTATTTATTTATTTTATGAGTCGAGGGGACTGGGAATTGTCTTTTTTTTGCTTTACTTCTCATTATACCACTAGTACCTATTGAGTTTATTAAATAATAATAAACTACTTGTGACTCATTATTTAGTCTTTATTTAATTTAATTTAAATGTTCATCAAATAGTTTTAAAAATAAAATAAAATAAAATAAAAATATTAATAAATAAATTAATTTTATTTTTAAAAACGAGACAATATTTTGTAACATTCTAAAATGAAATAGATACAAACGGAGGGGGTAAAAAACGACTTGTGACTCGAGACTGAGACTCACAGTATTTAGTCTTTATTTAATTTAATTTTGGGTTCAAGAAAGGTAAATACAAATACCAAACCTGGGGCAGCCAACCCAGTTGGCACAGAAAACCATTAGCAACTAAATGTCCAAAATTTACCCGGTAATTGACTCACTACCCCCACCGTCATTGACAAAATGCAATTGCTGAGAAACAAACTCAGGGTCAATTTCGTCATTACACTACAATTTTGAAGCCTATATATATATAAAAATAAAAAAACAGACAGATTGTCTAAAATTATAAATGCCTTTAGATCCAAAGCAACATCTCTCTAAGATAATCTGAGAGACCAAAACCAAATCTTTCTTTATTCATTTCATTGCTCGATCAATTTTGGGTTTTTTTATTATTTATTTATTAAGTTTTAACAATGGCGAAAGGAAGGTACAGTCGGTTACATGGGAAGAAATGGTCGACGATTACGCTTGTGTTGTTCATGCTTTTCATGCTCTCTCTTGTTCTTCTAATGCTTTTGGCTCTTGGGATTGTCTCGCTTCCAATCAGTAGCGATGATTCTCCACCGAATGATCTCAGTTCCTTTAGACGCAGGATTGTTACGAGGTATGGAGTTTGACCCATTTGATGATTCTATGTCTTGTTGGTCTGTGACTCTCTGTGTGTTTGATTTGTGAGTGAAAATTGATTTTTTTTTTTTTGGCAGGAGTAAAGGATTGGGAGAGAGGAAGGAGCAGTGGACTGAAATTCTTTCATGGGAGCCCAGGGCTTTCATTTATCACAATTTCTTGGTTTGTAAAATTTTATGTATTTTTTTTTTTTGTGGTTCTTTTTTGATATGGGATTAGAAATCTAGATGTATTTGTTGGGTTATATTATGAAATACTATTGTGATTGCTTGTCCGTTCTGGGTTTTCTGGTTTTGATTTCAAGATTCTCAGTGAAGGGTTGGGTGGGGAGTGTGGATAGCAAAAACATTACAGTTGTGTTTTCATTAGCAATGATGTTACAATTCAAATCATTTATCTTCATCTATCTGGAATTTCAGCTGTGATTTATTTTTTACGTATCCAAGATATGAATTTTGTTAATGCTCAAATGACTGACTTGGTAGATATAGATTGATATTTATTGTATGAGAATATTAATTCTTGATATTATTTTGAACAGTCTAAGGAAGAATGTGAGTACATGATAAGTCTTGCTAAACCTCATATGAAAAAGTCAACTGTTGTTGATAGCAAAACTGGTCGGAGCAAAGATAGCAGGTCTGCATTTCCAACCCCTCTATCTGCATTATGTGATGTTGTTGGTATCATATTTTTCAAAAATTAATTATATGCTATATACATAGGCATCTAAGACACTAGACATTACTGTTTGCAGGGTTCGTACAAGTTCTGGAATGTTTCTGAGGAGAGGGCAGGATAAAATTGTTAGGGATATAGAGAAAAGAATAGCAGACTTCACATTCATACCTGTTGGTATGAGATTCAAAACCATGCCTATAAAAATTTGGATTTGGTTTTCATTAACTATTTTATTTATTAATTTTTATAATTGATCGTTATTTTGTTCTCCAATTATCAAACTAGAGGCATTTAGGCATTTATGTGCTAATTAGGTGTGACATTGATTTATAGTGCTTAGCTAAAGTTGGATTTCTACTCTCCTCCAACATTTTGCTATGTCTCATTACGATGACTGTTCTGACCTGCTACTATCTGTCAGTTTCCGCATTCATTTCATAAGAATAGGAGTTTCTGATTCCTAAGCCAGTTACCATGCTGCCTTGTAAGCAGTGAGTGTTATATTATCATGGGTTGTTGGGTGTCTTTCTGAAAGATTGTGCATTCTTACCTTCTTAATTATGCATGATTACTTATGCTCACTGTATGACTACGTTAACTGTTGTGACTAACCTGATTTTTGGAGGGGAATCATCACACCTATTAGGAATGGGACACTCACACTAGGATAGGAGTGGTGCACATATTGAATAGTAGGTGGGGCACATTTGAAATTCAAACACTTAGTATCTTTACCAGTATACCTCAATCACAAGTACTGAATTGAAATGTTTTTGAGATTATTGGCCTTATGCTTGCTTATCTTTTTCGAAACTTCCATCTCTTGCTTTTATAGTTCTGGAGTTTCTGCATGTGGGTTGGTGGAAATTATGAGATTCGTAAAATCTAATTGTATGAATAATGGCTTATGAATGCAAAGATGAGGGGAGCTGCAGTTAAGCCTGAATATGTTTGAGAAGAGTATGGAAATATCTCATGGTGACATTTCAATGTACAGAACACGGAGAGGGACTTCAAGTTCTCCACTATGAAGCAGGGCAGAAATACGATGCTCACTTCGATTATTTCCTCGATGAGTTCAATACTAAGAATGGGGGGCAACGGATTGCTACTCTTCTCATGTATCTGTAAGATTGTATTCCCTCTTTTCATGATCTGAACCTATCATCTTGTAAACTTGTGTGATGCATACTAATTGCTTCAAATTTCCTTTTATCCTTTTTGATACTTTTTCCATGGATGCAGGTCAGATGTTGAAGAAGGAGGTGAGACGGTGTTTCCTGCAGCAAACCAAAATTTTAGTTCTGTGCCATGGTGGAATGAGTTATCTGAATGTGGTAAACAGGGTCTCGCTGTCAAACCAAAAATGGGTGATGCATTGCTGTTTTGGAGCATGAGGCCTGATGCCACACTTGATCCTTCAAGTTTGCATGGTTAGCAATTCTTCAATTCATTAATTCTCAATAAGATGATGCTCAACAATGATCAGATCTGTAGTTTGCGTTATATTTTAGAAGAATAGGAGGCTTTATCTTTTGTGCTGTGATCTAAAATCTACTGTTGGCTCTTTGTTATCTAATATTTAATAGTTAATGACTTAAATTTATTATACATATATGGTTTGTGCTAGGTGGTTGCCCTGTGATTAAAGGTGACAAGTGGTCATCTACAAAGTGGATGCATGTTGAGGAGTACAAGATTTAAGGCATTTTTTTTATAGGTACTTCTCAATTCCCTATTAGTTATTGATTTACACTGCAGTCTTCATTGCAGGTTGTTATCACTCCTGTTTTTCAGTGAAATTGTTTAATCTTTTGATTCTTTGATATCTTTGTTCTTGTGGAACTTATACCCAGATGATATATTATTTAATTTTTGTTCATTTAATTATTATGATACAAGATGAATTCGTTTTTTCTTAATTTTACTGAATGAATTGACCTTATGGATATGGATATGAATAACTTTACCATTATCAATCAATAAAAAGGAGGAAGAAAAAAAGAAGAAGGAAGTCGGTGGAACCTGCTCATAAGTTCTTTTTGCAATTATAATTTTCTTTATGGAAGTTGTATCCAGCTACTAGCTTTACTTGACTCAAATCGAATATTATTTGATCTTAAATCTATTATATATTTCTTTTTGGCAGACGACCAGGATGAGTATGTTGTGCCAATAGTGTACGTAGTAATTTCAAACACAATGTGGAGTCCCTTTCAACTCAGATGCCTTGCTCAAGCCTTCACTTTGATGTACTATTCGTACCATTCTAATCAGGATATAGTTTTGGCCGCTGCTCCTTCTGAAGAACAAAATAGGCTTCCTCTGCTACAGAGAGTGTATACTTTGAGTTGCAAATTTATTAGGAGATAGATAGGTAGTTGGGTTGCAAATGATATGTCAATAGCCAACTTGTAAACTAACAGAATAATCAATAGAATGCACATGTAATCCTTTTTGTTATCCTGTTCAACATTTATTGACTTTGGGCGGAAAGACTTAAGTAGCAAGAAGCGGTCCAGCCCAGGGATTTCTGGACTTGAGTCTAAATAATTTTTCCGTAGCATTAGTCTTGTGGGATAGTAAGAGGTCCAAGGTTAGGCCAGGTTTTGCTCATGCTTGTACTTGGCCCAATTTGCTCAACATGGCCCTGATCAGGATGAGGGGTGCTCACGGTCTATTGGGTTTGATCTAAGTGTGCTCCGGGTCTATTGGGTTTGATGCAAGTGTGATCGACCCGGCACAAATGAGATCAATCAAGGTGAAAGATGACATAACAGAACTTGGATTGGATTCCAAACACAAGAACTTGGATTGGATTCCAAACACAAGAACTTGGATTTGATAATAATAATAATAAAAAAGCCATGAAAAGGTAAAAATGAGAGAGAGAGAGAGAGAGATTATCTTATGTGCCAGTTGTATGGAGCACGCCTCTCACAAGCATGTAATCCCATGCATGTGAGACTCGCATGGGATCCGCATGCTTATGAGAGACGTGCTTTATAAGATTTAAATCACAAAAACTCAATTGGATTCTATACTTTAAAAAAAACTATGAAAAAGTAAAAATATGAGAGAGAGCTTCAAACAAACCCAAATAATAGTAAATTTATAACCTTATAAACCTGAGCATAATACCAAACTAGCACATAAATTAGTGCATCAAAACATATAATAATTAACTAATAAAAACCATATAATATGTATTTTAAATATAGGTAGGTTAGGTTGAGTTAGACGGATTTATAAATTGACTTACTTGCACTTAACCCAAATCTACTGTGTTGGGTTATATTAGATCGATTTTGGCGAATTAGTAGGGTAGCTGCGCGCCTCTATTAATAATAACATTTGGAATACAATTTTGGTTAAAGGGCAGTTGTTTTTTTAATCTTTTACTCTCATTGCATGTATTTTGTGTAGATTAATACATGACAGATAATATGCCTAACAAAACACAACCTTATGGAATAACGCACTTGGCATTGCAACTATTGTCATATATTCCTAAACCATTAATACATAATATTCAGGAAGATCTAGCTGGAGGACATTTGTAATAACATTCACACACTTTTGAACCTCCCACAAAGACGCAAGCTGCTTGACCATAGTAATGATTGTAAACGCAAGCTTGACTACAACCTTCATTGGTGGTACATGTACCCAAACCAGCAGTACATAAGAGGAGTAGCGCTCTCCTTAAGAAGCACGGTACCTAACTCAACATCACAGCCCGCATTATCATTACATATATAAACCATTTTGGACCTTTCAATTTTGCATAAAATATTCATCATAATATTATTATTATTTTTAAATGTGTAATATAATTTAGGTATTGAACCGTAACGTGATGACATGTGTTTTCCACTAAAATGGACTTATTATGGGTTAAGGTTTGAGAACCAACCATTTCGAAAAAAAAAAGAGGAGGGGAGTAAGACTGTCAACCTTGATCTCTTTTAAAAAGTAATAAAAGTGAAAATTCTTTGCACTAGATGCAACAATTTTTATCAGATTGACAACACTACCATTTAGTTCAAATTGATGATACTACCATTTAGCTAAGTCTCTCTCTCTCTCTCTCTCTCTCTCTCTCTCTCTCTTTGCTTTCTAGCTAGAATTTATATTCCATACACCTTAATAATGCTGTGTACATATAGGCTATAGCTACGAGAGTTATTGACAAAAATGATTAAAATTAATCAAAGAGTCATTTCTAATGGGAACTACATTATGGCTTACATAGAACATATTACTTAATACTCTATTTAAAATTGACTCTATTCCAAATCTCGTGTGCAGTCATTAGTGTAAGAGGCATCTCAATATATATTTTTAAAACTCTTTTATTATAGTTTTATTTATTAGTTTTATTCCTGAACCATCATCAATACATAATTTTGAGGAAGAACCAGTTGGAAGACAATTGTAATTACAATTACATGATCTTGAACCTCCCACACCCACAATGTTACAAAATCCTCGACCACTAGGAAAATCCGTACTGCAAATTGCATTGCAAATGAAATCACTGCTACATGAACCTATATTAGCCGTACATCTAATAGCGTTCAGGGTGAACACTATTAGATGTACTGCTAATATAGGTTCACCATAAGAAGTATGGTCCCTAGCACTTGCAGCAGTGGAGCTAAATAGCTATATAACTATTTTAGCTCCACCAAAACACCAAAAAGAAGCATGCAGCAGTGGAGTTAAATCTATATTTTTTTAGCTCATTGCTACAGTGCACATCTATAGATAGATGTGCATTGTTCATGAGAGCTAAAAAAAAATTAATTTTTTATTTTGTGTTCACATTACCTTTTTATTGTAGTGTTTTTATTGTAGTGAGATGTATTATTTTATTGTGGTAGATATATTATTTTATTGTGATGTTTATATTATTTTATTGTGTTGAAAGCTAAAATAGATCCACTGCTGCAGCATGTGTGTAGGTAAAATAGATAAAGTAACTTTTGGTGGAGCTAAATTGCTAAATTTTTAGCTCCACTGCTGTGGATGCTAACACAAAATCACAACCCACATTATCATTAAATATATAAATCATTTTCAACCATTAAATTTTGCATAAAATATTCATCATATATATGTATATATTTTGTAAATTTATTATTATGTAACACAATTTAGAGGTCAAGCCTTAATGCAATGGTAATATTCTTCCACCAAAAGGGCAGATCATGGGTTCGAGTCTAAGAACCAAAAAAAATAATAATAATAATAATAATAAAATACAATTGTGGATAAGACTATCAACCTTGATCTCTCGATATGCATTTCAAATTTTTTAATACTTAAGATACAACCTATTGTAAGTTCAAAATTCTCTTCCTTCTACCCTTGTGTGAGTGAGTTTATTATTATTTTTTTAAAGAAAATTAAACCTTAAAATATCATTTAACATGGGAAAAAGAATTTACCTGAGTTGAATACAAGGAGAATAAGTAGAAATAACAAGGCGGTAGATTGGTTAGTCATTTTCACTTAAAACTGATATGACAAATGTATCCAAATACTTACAATAATATTACCTGGTATTTTGAAATGACCAAAAGTACTTTGCTGGTATTTATAGAGTGCCCAAAGTAAAGAGGATAACTTGTATTTCAACTTATCTAATATATATATATTAATAGTAAAATTTGAGAGGAAATCCAATTAGATTTCAAATTGGAATTTAATTAAATTCTAATTTTGTGTCATTTGTCCCATCTAATCTTAACTTTTAAATTTTTGTGTCAAGTGAGTTAATTCAGTGTAAAAATTAAATTTCAATTAAAGTTTAATTTGCGCCACATGTTCAATCTAATCTAAGTTTTTTTTAAAAAAAATTTATGTCAAGTGAGTTAACTTAGTGTAGAAAATGAGGTGTCCAATATAAATAAACCATTAAAAAAAAAACTAATCATATGTCTAACTCTGTATATAAAATTAGAGGAATTGAGAGTTTGTATTTATCTTCTTATGTCTAACCTAACCATATGTCTAACTCACGATATATTGAAATTATCTTATTCTTAAGAAAGTTACAAGTTTTTCATAAAAAAAAAAAAGATGGGTCATTTTCACTTAAACCGATATGGCAAATGTATCGAAATTTCTATGAATTAAAATACAATTTCACAATATTTTGAAGACCAAAAGTAAAGAGCAACTTATCTTGCTAGATTATCCCTGAATAAGTATTAGATCTATTTGACATTTTGGGGCAAAAATGTAGAAAACTTATCATCAACAAATATTGGATTAATCAAGTAATGTATGTTTCAAATTAAATTAGGCAAACTTGTATACAACGTATCTCACAAGTAGCAATGCTAAATCCTTAAGCTCAAAATAAAAGTAGTAAATTCATTCATTTTTTGAGGTGCAATGGATTTAGGCAAGAAATATTACACGGGAGCATAAAGTATTTTAGTTATAACTCTTCAATATGATTTTAAATATTTTATCAACTTTGATATGACAATATAATATTATGTCACATAAGTTTTTGGGACCTTCCAAATTTATATGTCATTATTCTAATACATTTTATTTATTTATTGAATGTATCATTATGCATGGATTCCATCCAAACCTATAGCTCATTGCCTGACTTAGAATGTCTGGCAAAAAGATGCGCAACAGAATTGCCTAAGCGTTTAACATGGGTGAAGGTACACACCCGAAAATGAGAAGCTAAAAGAAGACTATCCTGAATTACATGTCCATATTCTGGTTGATCCACCTCTTCAGCCAACAAAGCTTTAATAATGGCTTCAGCACCACCTTCAAAAACTGTCTCGAAGATACATAACTCTTTTGCAAAGATTAAGGCCCTTCGACAAGCAAGAGCTTCGACTGTAGCCACAGACATAGGAATGGGTATGCGTTCTGCCAAAGCACCAATCACCTGGTCCGAGGAGTCACGGATAACTACTCCTAATCCTGCCACTCCAATTTCGCTAAATATCGCCCCATCAAAATTAATTTTATACATAGGGGGGATTGGAGATATCCATCTAACAGCTCTGCTTTGTTCCCTTGGGAGCCAATTCTCCTACACCTAAACAGAATGATACTCCATTAACAGGGACTCTGCTCTAGCTCAGATTTCATGATACTCCATAATAGGTTCCCCTACCCTGGTTGCGTTTCCCCTATTTCAGATTAGCCACACAGTCATGGCTAGAAGATTAACATCAACCCTATCTCTCATCAAGAACATCACTTCTAAGAAATCAGCAAAGAGTTCATATTCATGTACCTAAACCATTTTGATGTTTAATAACACACTTGGCATTGCAACTATTTGTCACATATTTCTAAACCATTAATACATAATTTTCAGGGAGATCTAGCTGGAGGACATTTGTAATAACATTCACACACTTTTGCACCTCCCACAAGGACGCAAGATGCTTAACCAAAGTAACGATGGTAAAGACAGGCTTCACCACAACCTTCATCGGTGGTACATGTACCTAAACCAGCAGTACATATAGCAAAAGCGCTCGTCGTAGGAAGCACAATAGCTGACACAACATCATAACCCATATTATAATTACATATATAATTGGACCTTTCAACTTTGCATAAAATATTCATTATAATATTATTATTTTAAAATGTGTAATACAATTTAGATGTTTAGCCTTAACGTGATGGAAACTGTCTTCCACCTAAAGGGACTCATTATGGGTTAAAGCCTGAGAAACCAGCCTTCCTGAAAAAATTGGGGTAAAACTGTCAACCTTGATTTCTTTCATACAATAACAAAAGTGGAAGATTTGTGCACTGGATACAAATTTTTTTATCAAATTGATGACACTACGATTTAGTTAAGTCATTATCTCTCTCTCTCAACTACTTTGCTTTCTAGCTAAAATTTATATTCCATACACCTTAATAATGACATGTACATATAGGCTATAGCGGCAGAAGCAATTGACAAAAATGATTAAAATTAATCGAATAGGCATTTCTAAAGGGAACTAAATTATGGCTTACATGCATAGAACATATTACTTATTACTCTATTTAAAATTGACTCTATTCCAAATCGCGCGAGCAGTCATTAGCCATTACTAAACTAAAGGACATCCCAGTATTTCTATTTTTTATAGTTATTTAAGAGTCTCTTTTATTATAGTTTTATTTCTTAGTTTTACTAACAGAAAAAATATATTCTATACTCTGTCCGTGTGTCATTGAAATACCCAGTGGCGGAGTCAGGAATATATCTTTGAGGGGGCCATCTATAAAATTGTGTGTGTATGAAATCTAAAATAGTAATGTACAACATTTCATAACTCAATATGTGCTATAAACAACAACTAAATACATGTTAATTTTTGTTTGAAGTGCTAAATACATGTTAATATAGTAGTATATATATTTTAGTCAAACTAATCATGTACATTTATAAAGAGAAAGAGAGGAAAATTATCTTATGCGCCAATTGTATAGAGCACGCTTCTCATAGGCATGTGATTCCATGCATGTGAGATTCACATACTTATGAGAGATACACTTCATAAGACAGGCACACGAAATATCATCACAAAAGAAGGGATGAGGTTAAACAAAAAAAAAGGGGGGGGGGGGGGAAGAGGAATACATGTCAAAACAATAGAGGGGTAAAATCTCACGCACCCAATAAAATTAAGCCATGTGTACATTAGATAAGGTTAAAAGGATTGGTTTGTGTATATGATAGGGCTATTCGACTTTAATTCCACCAACCCAACGTTTGACCAAAGTTAAAATCTGTTCCAAATGATCCAAGTGAATAAAAGCGTCTAAAATCAATTGGATCATATTGGAATGAATGAGATTCACAGTTTAGATCTAGTTTTAACCAACCATGGGATGAAAAACACTTGAAATCAGAAAAAGTTTGGTTCTAAACATGTTTAGATTTATCTTGCTATAACCAATTATGTGACAATTAAAAAGACCATTTATGTGTAGTTTTAGTTAGACGAATCATATGATTTTTTAAAACAATATACATTGATAGTCTTATAATTTGGTATGTAATAGATTGAAAAAGATAGCTTCAAATAGGTTTAGATTCAAACTTTGTCCCTTAAATCGATTAGATTGGGGGGGGAGGGGGGTTTTGGATTTTTGAAATACAAAGTTTGGTTCAAAACCAATTTGGGCTACTTTTCCAACCCATCACATAGCAAATTATAAGACTATTCATGTATATTATTTAAACAAGTTTAATTAATAAAATTATATAACTAAAACTACACATGAATGATCTTTTCAAACCATACAGTGAGCCAAACTTTTTCTATTTTTGAGTACCCAAGTATGATGAGATTCTTGTTTTGTCAACAAAATGAAGAAAAACTATAGTACAGATAAAAAGTGAGTTTGGAGCACACATTCCACAACAGCATTGTCTTTTCGGGGGTGAAGACACCACTTTAAAGAGTCTTTAAAGAGAGCAATTTTTATACATAAACATTCATACAACAAAAGAACTCTCATGGTTGTTGGTCTGGATGACATTTATGAAGATAAATAAGCATAAAAGGATCATACAATGTTATAACAGTACAATTACTGGCTCTAGTAGGGGTTTTAAAAAGAATGAAGAAAAAAAATCACAGATTTGTTACATAAGACATCCTAAAAATTCCAACTTCACTGCAACTGGGGAGGGACTACTAGAACTTTAGATCTTCATTTTTAATTATTGAGCCATATCATTCACAAAAGGCTGCTGGGGCATCAGGCATTGGAAATGCACATGGTTTACTTAGCCGATGTCTTCTTTGCCATTGCCTTCACCAGCATGCTATAAGCATATGCCAATCCCAAGTTGGCTATTCAGTTCCGGTTCTGGGCAGTCTTTAAATTGTGAGCTTGCTTAATCAAATTCAATCATTCCTTAAATGAAGGCTGCACATCAAATGCTTGATAATTAGAAAGGTCTACAATGGGCAATATTAACCAATCAATAAGATCATTTGTTTAGGATAGATTTAGTGTTGCTAAGCCAATTATGGTCCATTCTAGTTTTTAGACTCCATTCCTTTCCATCCCATTCCATTTTTTTATGAACTCCAAGCCTAATCATGCATTTTGAAAGGCAAATACCTTCTGTGTACCAATTTTACGAAGTTGGCTCAGGATTTCAGCAAAATCTGCAGGTGGAGGGCATGAAAAGTATACATTCTCCATCGTGTGTGGGTGCTTAAACCTACAAAAGAATAGGCAGAAGTAACTAATCTGTAACACCATTTATAAAAAGAAAACATTGAAAATAAGCTTTATCCTCTAACCCAAGGGCCAAAGCATGGAGGCAAGGCCTTTCCAATCCAGAAACCAGTTGCAAAAGTTGCCCATGATGACTTGCTGCAGTTCTAGGCCGAAGCAGTGACAAGGCCATGCTCTTGGTCCCTCCATACACCTCATCACCTAAAAGAGGAATTCCCAAGTACTTTGCATGCGCACGTATCTACTTCAAATAAAGCAATCCAGGATGAGGTATGAATTACAGAAATAAAAAAATTTCATCACCAATTAGTGTTTTATTTACTTGGATTACATTTCTCAATTTAGTCATTTAAAAAATTAAAGAAAATGAAAAGTGGGGGGTATGATGCAAAAGATTGTGAAATTACATGGAACCCTGTAAGTGTTTTTTATATGTTATATGGATTATAATGAAAATGAATGTATGCACAGTCATCATTCAGAAGGCTCAGCACAGGCCAAGCACATATCCATTGTCAAATGACAAATAAAATAAATAAACCAATGGGGCTTAGTTGGACACTGACATGTTAGATACAAAATTGTCATCACACAGTGAACATGCTTAAACGTATGAGTGACCCCTATAGTAATGATCAAGTAACTTACTTCAAAGAAGAGAGAACTGGGAAGTACTATCCATTGATCTTATGGAAAGAGACACAAATAAGCAACCTTTCTAAAATTAAATATGCAAGGCAAATGTCATTGGGACAAAGAAGTTTTAAAAAAGAAAATAACATTGCTCCAAAGAAAAACACTTGAAAGATTTAGAAAATTATAACAAAAGGAGCAAAGCTAGCGTTGCTAAAAAGAAATATAAGAGATTGGGAAAAAAAGGCACTTTAATGAAAAATACAAGCAATAGAAAAAACTGTCTTACCCAAAAAGCACGGATTTGAAAAAACTAATAAGAAAACTTGACAAGACTTCTAGGTGAAGTGACTTATTTGAAAAAAAAAAAAAAAAAGATTTTGAAATGACTTCAGTTCAGTAGCTATTTTCCTCAATAGAGGCTTGTTTTAGTTCAAACATTACTAGTCTTCCACTAGGCTTCATGTCCAAACCTTCAGCAGAAAACCACCATTAATAATTTAATGACACTTGGGATTTAGAGAAACTGTGCTACTGTTCTGCTTTAAATTCAATTCAACCAAACCTAACACCACAAATCAATTCGTAACTTTATCAAAAGAAATATACTGTTCTTTACCATTTCACTAATAAATTTTGTTTCTCTCTGTAAGTAAAAAGCATATCTGCTCTAGCGGAAAGTCAGATCCTAGGAGTTGAGATATTCTAAGCTCCTTGCTAGTGTAAGCAGAAAACTCATTATGGAAACAACCACTCCCTTAATTTACAATAGGTTCTGGTGGCCATTTGTAAAGGGCTCCAGACTTTAAATTTAAGAAATCATAATGGATATTCTAAAAGCATACATTCAATATGATGGTTTCATGAATATGGCACCAATATTCAAGGAATGCATTTAGTCATCAGTGTTTGAATATACATTTAATATTCTGTTTAACCTTTGAGTTTCAAATTATACACTATGCAATACCTGATGAGTGCGTCCAGTTTCTAATCTCCACTCAACCAATGCAGAACCACTGCCAGCAAGTATTTCTAATACTTTGTACCTGATACAGTTTCAGGCTTCAGGCAAAAGTAATATACCAATATATGTTGTTTAATAAGCAACCAACTTTAATATACATGCATCATAACCTGATAAAGGTTTGACCTTCTTTAACTCTAATGAAGCCTACGCACCCATTGATGAGGGATGCTAATGCAATATTAGCAGAAGTAACAGAACATGTTAATCTTATAGAATCTTTTTATTCCCCCCCATAATCTTATAAAATCATTTTGAAGCCACTTACACCTAAACATTCTTCTATAAACCTTCAGCATCACAATACAAGCAATCCCAATAGAATGAAGCTTTATGAGTATCAGATAAAGTTTGCATAGCACAGAATTAAGATATCGCTTCATTTTTTTCAAGCTAACTTGTATTGTTGCATCAAATGCACAATTCATGTTTACTTTTACAGTATGCTCGCATTTAAATCCTAATTGATGCTCCTTTTCTTCTGTTACATTTTCAATGACCACCTAAATTTTATATACAAACCAATCACAATTACCATTCACAATATGTGGGTTTCTTTCTTTTCTTACATTTCAACTGCTGTAGATGTGTAAGCAAAATATAAAATGCATATGTTGGGATGAAAGAAAATTTACTTTGGTTCAAAGAGCTTTCTCCACATTAATATATATGGCAAATAAATGAGGATTGCAGCATAGTGGAAACCACATCCACTAATCCCAAGACCAAGCCCCATTGGCATATTTGGTAATTTTTTTTTTTTTTTTGGATAAGTATATTTGGTAAGTATTTGAGTCGTCCTAATTCCTATATTTCACTACTATAGGTGTCAGAGGTTCAGCTCTGATAGGAAGGTAGTATAAATCCTCAGGAACTGAATCCCTACAGCCATATTCATCAAGACTCTTGAGACTAGGCAGAGTTGCATTGATAACCAACTCAATTCTATGCAACGTATGACCACATATTAGTCATAGCAACTCTACTACCATATGATGATCATAATAAAACCTAATATATACTACATTGACATTATTCTCTCTCTCTCTCTCTCCTGTTTTAGTTGCATTTACCAACATTGTGAAGCATAACTTCAAGCAACAGACAAATACAACGCTTGTAACATGATAAAGAAAGTAATGGAGGACCATCAATCACCTACTAGCAGCATGACGGGCCTGTCTACAGTTGTTTGATCCAGGTATAGCTGCCATACGAATCCGATTATTTACATCACGACCAATTGGCACCTCAACACGTCCAGCAATTGGAGATGGAATTCCAGAAGTAAGACTGATGTATACTCTTTGGATAGTGTGTAGCTTAAATTGTTCAGATAAATGGGCATGTGAGTGTTCATCCTGCCATCAAAGTGAAATAGCCCAAGGGACTTAGCCAAGCTGGGGATTAGCCACTGCAAATTCAGCTATTATGTACAGAATAAGCTAGTGTGTCTGGTTCTGTAGAACAGTTCTCAAGGGAGAGAGGGGGGGGGGGGCGTTGGGGAATTACCTTTGCAACAACAAGTAATCCACTAGTGCCTTTGTCCAATCTGTGAACAATCCCTGGGCGAATAGATGCTCCACTTATGCTAAAATTTAACTCGTTAGGACTTTTATCAGTACTCAAATCATCATCAGAAATGTCCTCAGCATCAGAAAGAATTTCCTCATTTGAAAATGCAGCAAATGGAAGACTGCAATGATGAAGAATTCCATTAACAAGTGTGCCAGAAGCATTCCCGGGCGCTGGATGCACAACCTAAATCAGAATCAAAATGTCATTTGTAGTGTCAAACTGAAATTGACACTAATGAAGATTTCTGAAGCTTGACCATGAATGCAATGCTCTCTCTGTGTATAGGATGAAGGAAAAGAAAATTGTAATTTCACAAGGAGTTGGGGGGGAACCAAGATAAAGCAAGCTGTGTATAACATGGCCAGCATGTGCCACCAACATGATTCATTCTAAGATTTCAGTTGTACTTGTCCTTTTCTTTCTCTTCCAATCAATCAAACAATGCAATTTGTTGAATCAAAGGTCAATTTTAAGCATGACCAGCAAGCTGAATTTCAAGAATATTTTAACAAGCAATCAGTTGGTACTTGTTTTTTCAACTGCATGGTTTGAAGTCAATTTTTTTCTTAATTGTCAGAAAGAAGTGACTCCCTAGTTGTTTCTGAATTATATGAATATTTAAATAAACACTAAACATGATGTATCTGGCATCAGTCAAAATAATGACATCTTATAGATTTAGAATCTGCATTAGTTTGCTAGAAAATCCTGAATTTCAACATTGACACAACTAGGGGTGTTTGCGGTGTAGTTTGGTGCAGTTTTGGATCATTTTAAGTACTGCACTTTGTGGTGCTGTTTGGCCAAAACCATAACTACATCGCACATCAATTTTGTGGTCACATGTGCGGTGTAGTGCTGTGTATAAGGTATGATTTGGTCGGTTTTGGGATGGTATATTTTTTCAAGATGTCATGAAAAATTTCTAATATACTATTAATAATAATGACAATATGACAGTAATTTTTCCAATAAAAAAAATGACAGTAAGTTATTTATTTATTATTTATATAAATAAAACCATGAACTAAAAGTACCACAAAATATATAGTTTATACAAAACAAAAAAATTATATTAAACTATTGAACTTTTGATTTTGTGAGAGTGAGAGTGTGAGATGGAGAAGTGAGTGAGGTTTTGAACTTTTGATTTTATATTTAACCAAATCGAAGTCGCTTTTAACATGAAATTGGAATGCACTAACACTAGGTTGGTCACTTACTTCATGTAATATTAAAATTTAATATATATATATATATATATATATTTATCATCATTAATATATATTTAATATAAAATAAATAAATATATGTGGGTGTAGTGTGGTTTTGTGCAGTTTTCTTATCATAAAACTGCACTCCACACCACACAATACGGTGCGGTGTGGTTACTTCATTTTGCGGGTAGTTTTAGTCAGTTTGGGTGTGGTTGTGCGGTTTGAGCGGTTTGGTGAACACCCCTAGACACAACAGATGAACAATAAATTGAGACTACAGACGTGAGTAACATGGCTATCAAATGATGTTAAGTAGAATAACAAATTTGATAGACTCAAAAAAAGGTATAGTTTGAGTTATTTTACCATGTGTGCAGGCTTGTTAACGACTAGTACATGCTCATCTTCAAAAACTATATCCAAAGGTATGTTTTCTGGCTCAGCCCTCAAGGGTTGCAACTCTGAAATAGTGCAATTTACCATATCTCCAGCTTTGACATTGTGTGACACCTGCTTGCATCAAAACTGAAATCTATAATTTCCAATATAGAAGAGGTCCAGGAAAATCAGATGCAGAGAACAAACAAGAAACTCCCACAAAACATGATGTCATGAAACGTTACCAAGCACACACCTTAGATTATAACTAATAAGTGACCGACATGGCATTTCAGGTCGAAAGCTTTGATTCCATGATTGCAACTAGAACCATTCAGGCAACAAATAAATTTGCAAAATGGAACTACTAAACCAAGACGAAATCTAGAATCAATTAATGGGACACTATCATCTATAACGTGCTTAATTTGACGTGATTGTATTGAAAATTAAATTTCCTTCAACACGTGACCAACTAAACCAATGCAGCTTCAACTAGGGAAGCCCCATAGGTCAAGAATTGGCCTAATGAGGTTGTGTTTGGATACGAGGATTCAAAATCAAAGGATTTGAAGAATAAATCATAAGTACAAACAGGTTGATATAAATATAACACCACATGATGATGATATTATTTTTGGGGATTAATCATCTTAAATCCACATATTCATTAAGCTCAAACCCCTCCATAAATTCCGTCAATAGAAAAGAAAAGAAAAATGTCATTTCATAATTCATACTCTATTCAATTCATTTAAACTAAAAAATTGAAATCCAAAAACAAATTAACCATAAACAAATTTGACGGATTGCGCTACACACAATTTGTTAAAACTTCTTCACATACACACAGTCCAATATCTCAACCTCAGATATACTTATACAACAGCGAAATTGTTCATTGAGAGCAAAAATCTCTCTCAAAACAATGAATCGAATTTAACACCGACTTTCTAAATTTCTTCTAGTAATTGAATAAAGCAAGGTTATGGTTCTTTGTAAAGCCAAAACGCTATCAGCGATAATTCTCTGTTCATAGAGAATTTACAATCGCATGCACACATTTATCTATTTATTCACTTTCCTTTCATTTTAATGGTGCATTTTTTTCCAAAAACAATGTCTTCAAATGAATATCATAAGAAAAGAAGAAGAAGCAGAAGAAGGAAAAGAATTGAAGAATACCTTGTCGACAATGCGGCCATTGACAGAGACGAGGCCGGAGCGAATACTGGACTGGACGCGAGCTCTACTGATGCCGGAAATGCGAGAAGAAATCCAAGAATCAAGCCTGAGCTTTCCTGAGTTGATATCCACTGTCTCTTCCAGATTGAGTCCGCCGTAATTGGCTCGTCGGCCGGCGAGGGATTGTTGGCCTTGGCCTTCATCAGAGTTTGGAGCAGCAGGACTGGCTGTGAAGGTTCTCAAAAACTTAGAATGGATTCTAGGGTTTCGAGGGGAGAAGGAGATGAGTGAAGGTGAGGTTTGAAATAGTTTTGAAGAAGAAGAAAATGAGCAAGAAGAGTAGTAGTAGAGGGAGAGCATTGTCCCCACTCTCCTCCTCCTGTTATGTTTGTTGCTTTCCTTTGGTTTCGGATATGAGAGGGAAGGGAAAATGAGAAGAAAAAACACGACAGCGTTTTATGAGAAACCTTATCAACCGAGCTCACTTTGTGTTCAATTGATTTTATTCTGTGCTCACTCATGCTTAGCAAGTTAGATTATATGTACCATCCGAGCATAGTTGTCAAAATCGCGATCTGGATCGTAAGATCGCACGATTTTACGATCTCACCTCACTAAAATGTTTAGCATTGTACTAAGATCGTAAAAATGGTAGGATCGTACAGGATCTTACCGATCCTACCAAAAACATAATTTTTTTTTTTTGGATAAATTTTTTGTTTTGATGAAGTTTTAAAGGGTTTTTTTTTTTCATGTTGTGATGGTATGGCTTTTTATTTTATTTTTATAAAATTATGTTAACCTAAGGAAATGTTTTCTAGTTTCTAGTTCACTTGTTTTCAAAATGAAGAAATGCTTCATCATTTTTAAATGAAGAATTTGATGTTGGCTTTGCTGTTTTTTAAGCTATGATATTGTTAAATTTTTTTGATCAATATACTAATTTGTGTTCTAATATTATTAAAATATTTTTTTTATATATAATTTTATCAGTTATGCTTGAATTTGTATATTGATTGATTGATTTTTTTGAGCATGCTTTTTAATTGTTGTTGAGTGGTATAACTTAAACAATTAAGTGTGAAATTATATCTTGATGTTTTTTGCAACTCTAGTGTACAAATATATAATGTTTACATAGATGATGAAATGGATGATGATGATGATTAGGAATTTAGGACGGTGGTTATAAGAACCTTAGAGTGAGACTAATTAAATGTCCACTTCACCTTAAATATTCATCTTACTTTGGGATTTCATATTGTAGTTAGCTAGTTTTCATTTGCTAACTTATTTTGGATTTCAAACATGGAACCTAGAACTTGAAAAATATTTTCCATATGTTTTGATAAATATTTTGGTATTTGGTTGTTAATTAAACATTTATTGGACTTTTTAGATATATTGGATCGAGACTTAAATATATTTGTTTTGTTAGTATAAACTTAGCGATGTATGACATGTAAATTACATCATATGATGCAAATCTTAGTGTTTTTATTTTTACTTTATTTTTTTTTTATGGATGAATTTATAATTTACGTGATTATTTAACATACAAAGTCATTATCAATGTGTTTTTTGCTTTAAATCTGAAAATATGTAGAATTTTACGATTTACGATCTGATCTTACGATCTACGATCTCACCTACCTTTAACGATCCTACGTAGGATCTCGATTTTGACAAGCTTGCATCGAAGTATTTGGTCTAGTGGTCATTAGCTTACTACTAAGAGTTTGAGAGTCGGAGAACTTAGGATTGAAACTCACGATGAGAAGCGTACGTGGAAAAAATCGCATCCTCAATGGGGATGGGTGCACAATTATTGCTCATTCGGATCCTCGTTCTCGCAGGTCAAAGCCCAGTAGGTAAAGTATTATTATGGTCATGCTCAAGTAGAAATGTCAACTCAAGTTGCCCACCCTACCCATTTTTTTGTTCATAAAAAGGTTAGATTATATGTTTTATTTTAATCGAACACCATCAAACTTATTTACCAGTTACTTGATTAAAATTACTAAAATTACTTTTTCTGCTATGTCTAAAATATTTTACCCAAAAATATCTATACTAATAAATTAATAATTCAATGATTATTTACATTGTACTATATGAATTTGTTACGTATATGATTTTCGTTTATAAGCATAATCTCAATAATAATAAATAGATTATATCCATCAACAGTAAAACTATAATACAATATGGGGGCGTTTGGTTCACTGTAAATTATACCATAATATTACATTATTGTAATCTTATATTAATGTACTCTTATTACAATAATACAATATTACATTGTTTAGAAATTAATGTGATGCGATATATTTTGCAATTTTAGATTATGGTAATGTTAAAAAAAAAAAAAAAACTAAAAATTTTAATGTCATATCATTGTAATGTACATCATAGTAAACCAAACGCTTGGGTTCTTTCATTATAACCATTAAGAAAAAGTAGGCAGACTTAGGGTAGAAGAGATAGAAAAACGTGTATCCAATTGTGTGCAACAGTAAACAAGCTTTCTTTCTTAGTACATGCTTAGGTAGGTGATGATCATGTGATGGAGTTTTTGGGTGCTGTGCGGTATTGAGATGGTGAGATCAGTTTAATGAAGTTCAGATGGTGAGGGATTTTTTTTTTTTTGAGACGGCTAAGGTATATGAGAACTAAAACTTTTAGCTAAGGATGCTAAGTGTATTCTGACTATTGTGTTAGGTTATGTTCTGTTATTCTTAACTAGTGTCCACCCTTTTACAGGGTTTTGGTAGTGAAAAGATGAAGGCTTGGTAGAGACAGAAGAGGTCTAGTTCAATAGGCAGTGATTTTTGAACATTCTTCCTAGGTTTAGCCAAGAATGACATGACAAGTTTGATTCCCTCAAGCCATTTTTGGACTAATGTAATTGGGTGGTACGATATCTCCTTAGTTTAATTATTGGATTGGATTAACAATTTATTTATTTTTAAAAAATTAAAAATACAAAAAAATGAAGATAAATTGAAAAAAGAAAAAAGAGATGGTATTCAATTTAAACATGAATATGTAAATATAACAAATAGAAATTAATAGAATATCATTGTTCAAAAAATTAATATAAATATAGAAATTAATGTATGTTTATATATATAAATGACTAAACTTGAATTAATCTTTTGACCTTCCTCAAAAAAAAAGAAAAAAGAATTGATCTTTTGACTACTTATCTTAATTTAAAAAGTGAAAGACTTAAAAGCCCATAAATAGAAGTACAAAATTGAAGAAAATTATAGTTACTTGATCAAAATAACTTAACATTACAAAATCAAATTAAACAAAATTTTGCAATTCAATAATTGTCTTTTAAAATTTGATCTTTTTTTTTTTTTTACAAATTCAATATTTCTTTCTTATGTATGGTTGACAATTCAACCATCATTTCACCATGGTTCTTATAAGAGTAAATTGCAAATTACACCCCTAAAGTTTGGGGTTAACTGAATTTTACACCTCAAAGTTTTGAAAACTTGATTTAACACCCTGAAATTTGATTCTGTTAGTAATTCACCCCCCATAGTTGATTTCTACCGTTAAGTGACACATCATTATGCTGATGTGTTTTATTTTTGACAAATCAGCCTTAAGGCCTCATTTAGGAGGAGGGAATGAAATGGAATGGAATGGAATGGAAAGGAATGAAAAGAATAATTTTAGAATATTCTTCCATTCCCTTGTTTGGGAGTTTTAATGGAGGGAATGGAAAGTCCATTCCATTGTTTGAGAGTTTAAGTGGAAGGGAATGGAATAGGTAGGAGGGAACACTCATTCCTCTCTATTCCCTTAGAATCTCAAATTTTCATTCCCCCCGAAATTGGGAAGAATGGAAGGAAATAGAATTAGATTTAATGAATTTTTTACTAAAACTCCCAAAATACCTCTATATATTCAACCATTTATTTTAAAATAGGGGTTTAATAGTAATATTGTCATAAAATGATTTCATTCCATACCCTTCATGTTACTCTTAAACAAGATTACTAACATTCCATTCATTCATTCATTTCCATTCCTTTATTTTAAAACATCCAATCAAGGTTACTTAATTCCATTCCATTCCATTCCATTCTTTTCCATTCCTTTCTCTTACTTAAATACATTCCATTTCTTTACATTCCCTTATGATCATTCCATTCATTTCCATTCCCTTATGATCATTCCTTTCCATTTCATGTCATTCCCTTATAAATTTCCAAACAAAGCCTAAAACTACGTCGTTTTAGTGATGACCAAGCAAAGAGCTAGCATGCATCAAAACTACATAGTTTCAAAAGTGAAAATGACTAAGGCCCAAAGAACCCAAAACAATAAATTTGTAAAGAGTGGGCTAGAAACTGAACTCCAATAAGTTCAACAGTAATTACAGTAGGCCAAATGATACTTTAAAGCATGAATAAATAGTTTTGTGCAAAGAAAATCCTCATCGGCAAAGTCTGAGGATGGTAGTTCTTATATATTTCTCTTAAACTTAAACACAATTACAGTTCTTGAGTGTATATTGATTTTTCCACAAATTATCTGATAATCCATTATAATGGGATTTTTCTTCTTTATACCCCCCTTCCCCACTTCATCTCAGCCCTCCACGTGTAGACTAGATTGCTAGCTTTGATACTTGTTCCATCAGCACCTTCTTGAAATCTTTGGGGGTAGCTGTAAGGCTGGAGGTTACTGTTCAGGTATCACCTCCACATTAATGCGATCAGGGGGTTAGCTGCAGAGCATTCAATGCAGTGGCAGCAGCTTTCTCCTCAAATATTTACCAACTCTCTTTTGTCTTATCCCCTCTTGATGTTTATCCTTACCAGAATGATTGTTTGTTACTTTGTTCTTGACGAAAGGTTGAACGTATGACCTCTACTTTGCCCAGCCGAGGAGGTTCTTCTCCTCCAACAACATCTACAATTCCTCATGACCAAACATCTTCCATGACATTATTACCTGTCCTCGGACTACCTAAGGTCCTCAGACACGGACCACGGCCCACGACCCAATACCCACGTTTGAGCCCTTTATCCCTACAATAGCCCCTCGAAATTCCACTCTTTCACTTAGAAAAAAGAAGGGAATTTCAATTTTCCTGATGATTGCCATCCTTACCCTTCTTTCATTTCTCTGTGTGTAGGTGTCTCTTTAATTGCAAAGAGGCACGCTTTTGATGCTTCGGCATTCGGGACACCCCAACATTTATTTCAATTGACGCCCTGTCCCCCACATCCTATAGTGTGATGGAGATCCTGCTGAGGAGAAATTTAATAGGGATTTGGGCAAGAATTCTCCCGCTCACTTTTCCCTTTCTTATATATATTGCTCGAAGATTCTAATTGTTCCACTTTTTGCATCTTCAATTCTCAAGAACCAGTCTGAGGAGCATTTCTTTACTTTCGTAAGTTACCCTTTATATTTCTTCTTAGGTTTAGAACCTTTTCTTCCTCGGCCCCTCCAATTTCGCCTTGTCACCCTCATACCTTCAATTATTTTTCCAATGGGTAGATTCACTAGTTTAGTAGACACCCCAGAAGGTATAGAAAGTTTTAAAGCCTGTTATTGCATTTCGCACGAGGTTTCTATCAAGTATTGCTGTCGAGGGGAGTGGCATGCCCTGAGGCAAAAAGGAGAAGTAGTAATTTCAATGATTGCCTTCATAGAGGGAGGGATGAGAATCCCCATGTGTAGAGTGACTAGGGACTACCTAATTGCCCATAGACTTTCACCCACCCAATGCGCCCCTAATGTGTTTAGGATTTTAGGTAGTGTAGACACCCTTAATGAAAAGATGGGTGTGAACCTCACCCATGATGACGTTAACTGGGTATACAATCGTCAACACCTTAAAGGCCAGGGATACTATCTAAAAACCAGGGTCCTTGTAGTCAGGCTGATATCGTGTCTCCCTGATACTAACAAGGGTATGGACAAGGATTTCCTAATTGTCTCAGGGGAGTGGCATGATGGACTCTATTGCCTAATACGAGAGGGGACACCAGGTGGGGTGTTTAGGTCTAGGACTCTAACAATACCCCTTTACTCACCAATATATTTTTTTTTGTTTCTTCTATTTTCATTTGTAAATTGGTCTTGATTTTACTTGTATTACAATCTAACAATGTTTTTATTTTTGTTGAATTTGCAGATAAGTATTTTTCCATCCCCAACCTCAGTCTTGTCAGCGAGCCTAACTTGACAAGAATATTGCAGGCTGAGATCTTTGTCCACACTGACAGACAATTAAGAGCAACCCACATCATTCTTGGCTACGATCCTATCTCCTCCAGCTATTAAGCTCCTAAATACGTCATAAAGGCGAAAGTCCTTCGCTTGAAGTTGATCAACATTTCCATGCCTGGGTTTCTTGCTGGCGTTCCCCCAGAAGATACACAACAAGTAAAGTTACCACTTCAGCGCATAAGAAGAGGAAGCAGGATAGAAAGGGCAAAGATGTAGTGGATGAGGAAGAATAGGTTATCCCCTCAAAAGAACACGAGCCCCAGAAAGGGGTCAAAATAGCAAGGAAAACTCAGACGAGGTCCTCCAGCGAAGGGACCATTGTGGAGAAGGGGCATAACTGTCACACCAAGGTCCTAGCTTGGAACCCTCCTTTGGTGTTGAACGAGTCTCCCCTTCTCTTGGATTCCTCAACCAGGGATTTCTAGAAGGGGAATGCTAAATACGTGGCAAATGCCTTGGAGCAACCCCTCCTGCTACCTGACGACATGGCCGACCTGAAGACCATGAAGAAACACAAAGTGTTTCTGACACTGAAGAGGGATCTAGCATTGGTAAGTTCTTCATTATTATTTTTGTTCATTTTTATTTTTTTTTACTAAGTATTTGAGTTTTTTTCCATCTTATCACTTTTTTTTTAAAGGCGATTTAGGCTGTGCATATGGTCGAGGAGTTGGTGAACAACTCCCATAAGCAAATGAAGGAGGAGGAGGGTTAGCGCATAGCTGCCATGGAATCCTTCACGCTAGTTGAGAAGGGGATCCAGGAATTAAATACTAAGTTGTCTGAGACTAACAAGGAGAAAAAAAGTGTCGAGGCTGCTCTACAGGGGGCTGAAAGGCAGGCGGAGAGTCAACGTAAACAACTCCGTCACACTGAGGACCAGCTAGCCATAGCTAGAGAGTACATATGGGCTCTCAAGAAGAAATTGGAAGAGGCTAAGGAAGCTGCCGCAAAGGCCGAGCAAGAGGGGTACAACATCGGGGTAGTAGAGACTGAAGATGCTCTTAAGGCCCAAGTCATTGGGGTCTGTAGAGGTTACTGCCTCCAGCTATGGAACGAAGAGCTAAAGCAAGTTGGGATGGATGATTTTCCCCACTATGGAGGGTAGAGAATGTCTACTATCCCCTTTACACTCCACGTGGCAGGCTCCTCCACCTCTCCAGTCAAAACTACTTCTCAAGCACCTAAACCTAGTTAAGTGGAGTTTGGTGCTGCCTTTCCTGCCCCTCCTATCCCTTCCAAGGAGACTGACCAAACCAATGCAGTGGAGAAAGTTAAAGAAATGGCCAAGGATCCAGCTCCTGACAGAGAGCCAGCTAAGGAACCATTTAAGGACTCTTCCAAGGGGAAGGGGACATCTCAGAGCTAGGTATTAGTACTGGCTACGCTCCCTTTTAACCCCAAGGAAGTCCCTACGAGTAAGGGTAGGGCCCCAGCAACGGCATCCGAGGCTACCTCTCACTACAACAAAGGCTGACCTACCTCCTAAGCCCATTTAGAATCTTAATTATGTTTGTAGGCTTTTTTTAGAATGTATTTCCTTCTGTGTGTAATCGTTGTTTACATTTCTAGACATGTACTTTCCTGGCCTTTTAAGGCTTTACTTAATGAAAACATTAATTTCCTTTATGTTTACTTGTGTTTATGTAAAAGTCAACATGATGTCTTTTGATTCCAGATACATCTTCACTCTTAACTTTAACAGTTATTTGTATAAGTGGCAATCTACTTATGACATTCCATGAAAAGGGCAATATAATGGACTAACCTTTCCCAGCCCATAATATTCAACAAAGTGTAATTTAACTTCAAAACATACCTTATGTATTTGAGATAAGTAGCTCATAGGATTATGAATACTGTTGGATTCTCTTTTTAACTTCAAATAATACTCCACTTAGTAGTAGATCTAGGTATTTGCTGGTGTTAATTTATCCACGAATATATCATGGATATACTTGCAAATGCTTTAAGTACTATTCAGGGGCATATTTCTTAGTTAAGTTATCACAACAAGGGTCTTGGTCATCCACCATAAATAGATTGGATACTAATTTACTCAAGGTATGTGGTCCGAGAAGCTAAGCATGACCGAGGTTCTTTTTAGCATTCAAATAACTAGAGGGATGTTAATTTACCCGAGGTATGTGGTCCGAGGAGCCAAGCATGACCAAGGTTCTGTTTAACATAAAAGAATAAGAAGTATGAATTTACCAAAAGTATGTAGTCTGAAGAGTATTAATTTACCCAAGGTATATGGTCTAAGGAGTCAGGTATGACCAAGGTTTTGTTTAATACTTAAACAAATAATAAAGAGTATTAATTTACCCAAGGTATGTGGTCCAAAGATCCAGACATAACCAAGATTCTGTTTAATACTTAAACAAATAAAGAAACACAACATATAATATCTTAAACAAAAATGTGGCAGAAATGCCTTTCATTAATAGTAATATATTCGTAGGTTATTTACATTCCAAGGGTGTAGTACAATATTTTCATCTAGATCTTCCAAAAAATAAGCCCCTATACTAGCCATTGAGGTGATGCGATATGGTCTATCCCAATTGGGTCCTAATTTTCCCCAAGAAGGATTCTTCACAGTGCCACAACTTTTCTCAATATCAAATCTCCTGGGGTTAAGGGTCTTTCCCTTACTTTCGTATCATATCCTTGTTTAAGGTTCTACTGGTAATATGCTAGTTGAACCATGGCTGCTTCCCTTCGTTCATCAATCAAATCTAGGCTTCTATCCAATAACCTATCATTATTGTCAGGGGTGAACATGCTCGTCCTCAATGTTGGGAACCCAGTTTCCAAAGGGATCACTGCCTCAGTCCCGTAAGTCATTGAGAATGGTGTTTCCCCTGTTGACCGACAAGGAATAGTCTGATATGTCCATTAAACATGTGGAAGCTCCTCCACCAATCTACCCTTTACCTCATCCAACCTCTTCTTAAGTCCACTCACTATAATCTTGTTAACTGCCTCAGCCTACCCATTTCCTTGGGGATAAGCTAGAGTTGAATATTTATTCCTAATGCCTAATTCACAGCAGTATCTCCTAAAGACCTTGCTATTAAACTAAAGCCCATTATTCGATATGAGGGTGTGAGGAATCCCAAACTGAGTTACGATGTTTTTCCATAAAAAATATCTTTGCATCCACATCCTTAATATTGACTAATGGTTCAACCTCAGCCCATTTGGTGAAGTAATCAATGCCGACCAGAAGCCATCTTCTGTTTCCTACCGCCCTAGGAAATGGTCCTACAATGTCCAAGCCCCACTGAACGAATGACTATGGACTAGACACAGGATTAAGAACACCTCCTGGTTGATGAATGTTTGGGGCAAATCTTTGGCATTGATCACATTTCTTCACATACTCCTATGCTTCCTCTTGTATACTTGACC
This sequence comes from Castanea sativa, assembly GCF_040712315.1. Classification (NCBI taxonomy): domain Eukaryota; kingdom Viridiplantae; phylum Streptophyta; class Magnoliopsida; order Fagales; family Fagaceae; genus Castanea; species Castanea sativa. The sequence goes on along the minus strand of NC_134013.1, from coordinate 13,069,200 downwards.
ACCAATACCCCTGAGTGAGGGCCTTATGGGATAGTGGCCTGCCTCCTATGCTTCCCTCATGTAACTCCTCCAAGAGTGGCTCCATTGTTTCAGGGTGGACACATAGCAAGTATGGTCCAAAAAAGTGTGTTTATACAACCTTTGCTCCTCGAACAACCAGAAATGAGGAGCTTTCCTCCGTACCTTATTTGTCTTTCCCTTCTTCTCAAGCAGAGTACCATCCTTGAGGAATAAAACTAAAGAATCCAGCCAGCTAAGCCCGACCTTAATCTGGTGAACCTGGACCTTCTCTCTCTTTTCCTTAGTAGGTTTATGTAAATTTTTGACAAGAATAACCCGAGGTAAACTTTGTCCAGACGAGGTTGCCAAAGTGGCCAGAAAGTGAGCATGTGTATTTCTACTTCTCGAAATTTGTTGCAAAGTAAAAAATTCAAAACCTGATTGCAAGCGCCTAGCTTGACTTAAATACTCTTGCATTCTCAAATCCTTAGCTTTCGACTCTCCCCTTACTTGGCCCACCACTAACCTTGAGTCCGAGAATACCTCCACTGCTTTTCCTCCCATTTTTTGAACCATAGCCACCTCTGCTAACAAAACTTCATACTCGGCTTCATTATTCGTGGCCGAGAAACCCAACCTTAAAGACTTCTCAATAGGTATCTTCTCTGGGGACACCACAACTAGCCCCACCTCGGATCCTCTCTAATTAGCTCACCATCAACATACAACTTCCAAGATAAGGGTTCACATAGGGAGATTGCTTCAACCGGTTTTCCCCCTAAGCTACGTTCCTTGCCTTTCATTTTTGTTGGAGATTCAGTAAATTCTGCCACTAAATCTGCAAGAACTTGACCCTTAATAGAGGTCTGAGGCATATACTTAATGTCAAAAGCCCCTAAAATTGTTCTGCACTTGGCAATCATTCTAGTAAATTAGCCTTTCAGAGCAAGAACTGAAGAGGAAGTTGGGTTGAGACCACAACTGTATGAGCTTGGAAGTAGTGAAAGAGCTTCTGTGTAGTATGCACCACGGCCAAAATAGCCTTCTCCAATGGCAAATGGTGAACCTTTGCTTCGTGCAGTGACTTGCTCACATAGTAGACTAGCCGTTGTACTCCACTATCCACTCTTACTAACATTAGGCTAACTGCATGAGAGGCCACAACAATGTAGGTGAAAAGAACTTCCTCCTCCTGGTGGCTGAGAAAGATAAACTTTCAATTGCTGAAAACCTAAGGCACATTCTTTAGTCCACTCAAATCCCTTCCACTTATGCAACAACTAGAAGAAAGGGCTGCATTTGTTAGCGGACCGTGAAATAAATCGGTTCAAGGCTGCAGTCATTCCTGTCAATTTCTAGACCTCCTTAAGATTTCGAGGAGGTTTTAGATTGTTTATTGCCTTAATCTGATTAGGATTAACCTCAATTCCACGATGAGTGACCATGTAACCTAAAAATTTGCCTAAACTGACACCAAAAGAACACTTAGAAGCATTAAGGCATAATTTGTGCTTTTTCAGTATTTTAAAAATAATTTTGAGGTCATTTACGTGCTCGGACTTTACGTTGCTCTTCACCACCATATCATCTATGTAGACTTCAATGTTTTTGCCAAGCTAAGGTTCGAACATCCTAGTCATCATCATTTGATAAGTGGGCCTTGCATTCTTCAGCCCAAAGGGCATTACTTTGTAATGGTAATTCCCTGTGGGTGTAACAAAGGCAGTCTTCTCCTAATCATCCAGTGCCAATAGTATTTGATGGTACCCTGAAAGGCATTTAAAAAACTCATCTGAGGATGGCTAATTGTTGCATCCACTAATTGGTCTATCCGAGGTATCGGGAAGGAATCTTTGGGGCAAGCTTTGTTTAAATCTGTGAAGTCCACACATACTCGCCACTTCCCATTCTTCTTCTTTACCACCACCATATTGGCCAACCACTCAAGATAAAATACTTCTTTTATTACTCCAGCTCGTTTAAGTTTGATCACCTCCTCCTTAACAACATTTGGATGTTCTTTGGAAGAATGCCGAAGTGGTTGCTTCCTAAGAGTAACAAAAGGATTAACGTTTAGGTGATGGCAGATAAAATCTGGATCCACACTAGGAGCTTCATAAGCACTCCACCCAAACACATCAACATTTTTCCTAAAGAAATCAACTAACTCTTCCTTCTCCCAATGAGGCAACTGAACTCCCACCTAGAAAAACTTCTCTTCATCATTATCAATGACAATTTTTTCTAACTCTTCACACTTTACCCCTTCTACTACCACATCCGTGGGCAGTGCTGTCCTCCTTAATTACTATAAATTCTATTCCGCAGAGGCCTAGGTTCACCCCCAGACTGATGTCTAATTACCGCCACTAAACATTGCCTGACCATAGATTGACTCCCAATCAGCTCCTTAACTTGATCTCTTGATGGATACTTCACCTTCAAGTGCAATGTGGAAGAAATAGCCCTCATGTCATGAAGCCAAGGTCTTGCCATAATAGCCGTGTAGGGGGAATATGCATCTACTACAATAAAGTCCACTTCCACAACTTTCGACCCTACCTGAACAAGTAATTTGATTTGGCCCTTCGGGATGAATGTCTTTCCATCAAACCCCACTAAAGGAGAATCATAGCAGGCCAAGTTCTCGGGCCTCAACTTAAGCCCCTTATACATATTGGGATACATGATCTCTACACCACTATCTTGATCTACCAAAACCCTCTTCACATCATACCCTCCAATCCTGAGGGTAACCATCGAGGCATCATCATGTGGCTGTAGGGTTCCCACCTTATCCTCATCGGAAAAGCTCAATGCTGGTCGGACTTCCACTCTACCCCTTTTAGGATAGGGGGTCAGGCCCTTAGCAAGTGGCCGAGTTATAGACATCACCCAAGATGGATAAGAACTGGGGCAGCAAGAATAACACTGATCATCCCCAAAGGTGGTCCTGAAGAAACACCCTTTTGATGTCTAGACGCTACCTGGGTCCCCTACCTATTAGGCTGAAACAAGAATTGCTTCAACTTCCCAAATTTGAGCAGCTGTTCTAGATGATCTCGTAAAGTCCTACATTCTTCTATAGTATGTCCTCAGTCCTGGTGATATTGACAATGAAGTTTTTAGTTGCGTTTCGTGAGGTCTCCACCCATCTTATTTGGCCACTTAAAGTATGACTCATTCTTTATTTTCTTCAAAATTTGGTGCACAGGCTCCCTAAACACTGTACTAACTACTTGGGTAGTAGCAGGCCCAGTATGCCCAGCGAAATCTCTCTTGGGCCAATTGTTGTTGTACTTATCCGATTTGAAATCCTTTCGGTCTTAAAGAACTACCTTTGCTTTTCCCTTTGTTGCTGATCCTCCTCGACCTGTTTATATTCGTCAATTCGATCCATAAGCTAACATACACTTCTGGTAGGCTTTCTAGTCAAAAACTTCCTTAAATCGTGCTCGGTAGGCAAGCTGACCTTAAAAGGCTTTATTGCCACATCATCAAAATTTTCATCTATTTTTGATGGAAAATTTAGACCTTGGTTAATAGAATTTACAAGTTTTAAACGCAAGTTGTTAATTAGATTTATTATGAATAAAGCTTGTTAAAATAAAAAAACATAAATATCATGTCAAAATCATGCACAACGAAAAAGTAAATAAGACAAGATATGATGACTTAGGAAAACCAATGAAACAAACTAGTTTCATAGTAAAAACCTGGCGGGAAACCTTCCTGAAAAGCAATTCACTATAGTAAAGAGAAGTTTCAAATCTAGTACAAAACCTTTGTCCCTAGACTCTACAATCCCCGTAGATGAATTTACAGAAGGAACCTTCTACCGCTTCAGAACCTTCTACTACTTCAAACCTCTGAACTCTTTAATATATGAACGCCACTCTTTTGATGCATGGATCCCAGTACGTGACTAACCTCTGTGCACAAATCCTAATACGTGACTCACTCACCAACTTGAGAAAGAAGAATGTTGACTACAAAGTTCTTCATTTCATCAACAATGAAGATCAAGAAGCACTTGGTTACAAAACTCTAAGTTGCAAAAACGCAGTAGCTTCTTTTTGAGAGAATAAGCACTCAGTCACTTTTTGCATATGTTCTCCTTATATTCTCTTATGTGACGGCATCTAAAATAAGTTTTATATATGTCTAGGGTTGTGAAAATAAGCTTTATATAAGCATGGGTCGAAAATCAGATCTGAAAATCTGAATTTCGTAATTCTCGATAGATACCTTGATAGATAGCTATCTGTTGAGCTATCTGTTGAGCTTTAATAAATCAGCACTTTTGCACTTATTTCTTAGACAGATTTGAATGGCTTCAATACTAGACTTGAACTCTTATTCTTTGAAGTATTAAACACACCCAAAATCTACCCAAATACAAGAAAAGTGTGTTTTGTCAAAAGATTAGCCAATACATGATGACATATGTTCCTAACATGAATCACATATGTCCTAACAATCTCTCCATTTGGCAATCCATGACAAAACCACAACAAACAGATGAACATATGAGAGAAGTCATAAATCACTCAACCCATACTCACTTGTTGAATATAATAAAATCTATCCTAACACAAACTCTTGAAAAACTTTGCAAGAAGAGAGTTCATGGCAAGGAAGACTTTAACAACCTGTATTTTTGAAACACTTTAAACAAAACTTATCACGGCATCTTAGTGTGAAACAGAAATAAAAGATTGCATACAATAATAAGAAACATGTGTATAAAGATAGAAAAGAAACAACACATGTAGAGGTAGGTAAAGAAGACATATATATATATATATATATATATATATATATATATATATATATACATATATCAAAGATAAGCACAATGTATATAAACATGGTCACAAGACCAGTGTACAAGAAGAAGGAGGTGAGCACTCCCCCTTACAAGGGCATGTATTTCTCCCCCTAACATGTAGAATCTTAAAGAAACCACATATTCTCCACAATTTCTCCCCATTTTTGTCATGATTGACAAAGGGTACAAGAAGCTAGAAAGCTTCACATGAGAAACAAAAAGATGATCAAGGGGGCACAAGGAATCCATAAAAATGCATGAATGTAATGAAACAAGATGTTATAGATGACAAGATAAAAGAAAGATGCAAAACATGTGAAAAACAATGCATGCAAGAGGATCTCGATGGATCGAGAGGTGTCGAGCAGCTATTGAGCAGAAGCCAACCTCGATGGATCGAACAGTTATCGAGCAAACGGAAACTTTCTCGATGTATTGAGAATTTGTCAAGAAGCTATCGAGAATGCGATAATAAGAAGTTAAAGAGCTCGATAGATAGCCTAGCTGTTGAGAGATATCGAGAAACTGTCGAGATTGCTTAAAAACAGTTTTTCAAAGAGGAGAAAAACACAGGCATGAATGCAATCAAACATGCTACTCAATCAAAGATCCAAACAACATTTTGAGCTCTCAAAAACATCTTTCAACAAGAAAAATGTCAAGCATTTTGATCCAAAACACACATACACACACACACTAAACAAGTGTAACTAATTTTATATTTCAAAAACAAATTAAGATAGTTTAGTGAGCATTCATTAACACATGTAAACCTTGTGATGGTCAAATCACATTGTACTTGCACATGTATCAAACATAGCAAAGAATATTGCGTGTTGTGTGTGAAAAATATCGCAAAATTGCATAAGTATCTACATGTTATGACGATTTAAGATATGAGTAAATCAATTTAACTCACACACGATTATAACTGCTTGATGGGGACTATCACCTTCGAGGTACATCCTATAACTCCCACATCTTCAAGAATACATGCTTGCAATCATGTTTTAAAGCATTTTGTTTTATTTGTTTTAATTTTCTTTGCATATTCTCTTTTAAGAATATCATGCATGGACAATAATAGAGAGAAAAGAAATTCAAGTATTATGTTAAGCTTTTGACATTGCACTTTTGCTATATCGAAGTATACCAATATCATTTCATGATTGGCCGGTAATAGTGATGAGATGATTATTTATGCCTTTCTCTTAGGATTTTCTAGTCCTTTCTGTCAAAAAGAGTGATATGAGTGTTAAGTATAAGAAATTACTTAATCTTACTCATCATAAATACAAGCCACAAAGCTCAATTACTTAGTTGTGTATAGAGATGCTCATCTAAGCTACAAAAGATACAAAGTTTAGAAAATTTTGTTTCATTGGCCATTGAAGGTATACAAGTACCAATGTACACATAACACACACTGTTTTTGTATTTTTCTAATTTTTCAAAATTTTCATTTTATTTTGAAAACAAAACAAAATAAAAACTAAACAATCAAATAACATGAAAGCATGAAAGAAAGATGCATATGCATGAAAGCATGATTCTAAAGTAGATAAGAAATCAAGCAAAGAGAGTCTTACTTTAGATAGAAAGAATTAAAGCAGAGGACAACAGAAAAGACAATTAAGTCTTAGGCTCATTTCTCACCCACACAGCACGAGTCTTTGGCCGTGAAGATGAAAAGACACATGTCTTAGTATGTCTATCAAAGGACATAGAAGAATTAGAATTCTTCTAAAATTGAGTTAAAAAGCTCAAGACTTTTAATAACTCTCCAAATAAAGGTATAGGTCCTTGAAAGGAATCCTGTGATCGTTTGGACACTTGCTTTTGAGGATACAACTTAATGCAGTTAGGACAGATGTGTCCAAAAACACCACAATGGTGACAAACATGAGGTCTAACAAATGATTTAGAATTAGACAAATGAGTTATGGATTTCATACCTTTATCACCTTTCTTAGATTGGAGCACAATGACAATCCTTGATCCAGAAGCCGTGAAAGAGGAGGGGCTGGAGGAAATAGATATCCCAAGCCAGTCTTATCAGAACTAGGCTTTTGAGCACTCAATACCTCATCAAGCTTTGCATTAAACATCCTCTCTATTTGAGTTCTAGCTTGACTAAGCTCAACCTTGAGATTCTTGAACTTCTCTTCTAATGAGGTTCTCCACAACAAGAGTCTCAACTGACCTTGTAGTCTCATCTAATTTGACTAATAGATCAGCTTTTCAATTTTTACCTTATTAAGCTCTTTTCTACAAAGATGAGAAGTATTTTCAGATTTTATGAATTCAGTGCATAGCTTATCATAGGTTTTCTAAAGGGTCAACTTCTTGGGTACTTCCTCATTAGAAGAATCCTCACTATCGCTAGCACTCTCCACAATCACCTTATTGATTGTGGCTGCAAAAGCAATAAAGTGACCACATTCATCTACATACTCATCAGAAGAGTCATTCTTAGTATCACTCCAAGTAGTAACCAACCCTTTATCTTTTGACTTCTTGGTCTTTTCCTTCATAAGGTAGTTTAGGCACTTTATCCTCATATGACCAAAATCTTTGCACTCATGGTATTGGATGAGGGGTTTCTCATTCTTGCCCCTTTTTTGAGGATTTAAATTTTCTAAAAGGTTTGCCTTTATCCTTTTTTCTAAATTGAAGAAGTTTGATAATCTCATCAGTTATGAAGGTTAGATTCTTATCCTCATCATCATCTTCATTTTCAGAGTCCTCAATCTCTTGCTCTATACCCTTAAGAACCAAGTTTTTACTCTTTCCACCTTTTCCCATTGAGCCTAATCACATCTCATAGGTTTGAAGGTTCCTTACAAGCTCAGTCAAAGGAATTTGATCAATGTCCTTCATTTTTTCAATGACAGTGATCTTGTCATGGAATCTTTCAGGTAATGACCTAAGGATTTTTCTAACAATTTTGGATACTGCTATAGATTTCTCAAGGTTGAAGGTAAAATTTACAATATCCTTGAGTTTAGAGTAAAACTCATCAAAGGTTTCATCCTTCTCCATCCTTATTTCTTCAAAACTACTAGTGAGTTTTTGAAGTTTCACAGTCTTTACTGCCTTGGTACCTTCATAGGTGGTTTCAAGAATGGTCCATGCTTCCTTGGCAACTTTCATAGATGATATTTTCTTGAATTCCTCATTGGTCACCCCACAAAACAAAGCATTCAAGGCCCTACTGTTGAAATTTGTTGCTTTGATTGTTACTTCATCCCAATCGGCCGGCGCTTCATTCAGCTTGGTTCTGCCTATCTCCACAGCTTGCCACACCTTCTCATCTAATGATTGCAAGAAAGCTCTCATACGTACTTTCTAATATACATAGTTAGTACCATTAAATAAAGGAGGTACAATGAGTGACTATCCTCTATCCATGACAAATAGGGGTCAATGGATTACACAGTAAAGATTAAAACCTAATCAGAGCTCATTAAAGCTCTTATTTAAAGGAGGTGTAAAAAGAAAAACCTAACCCTAGAAAGCTTCATAAGGTTTTCTTTTTGAAATCCTAGCCTCCTCCTACAGAAGAAAGAGTTCTTGCTGCGTTTCTTGTACACCTTTGGGTTTTGTGACCAAGCAAAGTCTCTTGCACTAACATTGAAGATCTTATTGGTGTTTCTATGTGAAGCTGCTACAAATCAACTATAATAATCAAAGGGTTGCTGTGGAGTTAGTCATGTACTAGGATTCATGCAAAGGAATAAGTCACGTACTGAGATCTGCGCAATTGGTTAGTCACGTACTGGGAGCCATGCATTGAAAATGATAAATTGTCACTACAGAACAAGTCCAATTGGGTATTGGGGTAAGGGTTCAACTATAGGTTGGTATAAGGTACTGAGATTCCTTTACTTGTAACTGCTTGTTGTGATAATAGTGGATTCTCGAGAGTGGTGACCTTAGAATCACTTGGTATAGGTTTTGTTTTGGAGGTTTTCCCCATTAGTAAACAAATCACCGTGTTAATTTATTTTTCCGTTGCACTCTAGTTTATTGTTGATTTGTTTGTGCTACCACGCGTTTGCATGTTAAATTGGTTAATTAATTAAAGTTGGCTAATTAATCAATTAATCCATCACAAGGGATCAATAAGTTTTTGGCCTATCAAGTGGTATCAGAGCAGGCACACTCTGATTAGGGTTTAATCTTTGTTGTGAGATCCATTGACCTCTATTGTCATGGAAACTCTTGATTATTTTGATTTGCATGATCTTGTGTTGAATGATAATGATGATATTTAAGATGCCTATTGCAAGCTTTATAATTTTTGTATGAAATCTCTTGAATGTTTTACAAAATTAAGAGCTAATTTTCAAAAGGTCAAGCTTGAAAAAGATGATTTGATTGCGAAATTGAATGAAGCCAATAATTTGAATGAGAATTTTAAAAATCAAATTTTATTTCAGGTGGACAAAATTAAGAGTTTGGAAGAGCAACTAGTTGAATTCAAAACTGAAATTGAAAAATTAACTAGTGTCAAACTTGTTGTTAAGCCTAACTCAAAAGAAAAAGATTTGTATATTCCCCCATTTAAAAGGAATAATGAAGAGTTGAAGGCTAATATTGTTAGGATAGACAAAGGTAAACAATCTGATGTTAATGCTGAAGTTTCTAAACCTATGTCTAAAACTCCTCCTAGGCTGAATAAAAATTCTGAATTTGTCCCCACTTGTCATCATTGTCACATTGTTGGTCATATTATGCCAAATTGTCCTAAGTTGAGGTCTTTGTCAACCTCTAAGGTTAGACCTCCTTCTAGGAAGTATAGTAGTTCGAAAACTACTCATATTTGTTACCATTGTGGTGCTTTCAGTTCACTCGTCCTAATTGTTTCAAGTTGTTTCCTCATAAGCGAGTGTCAAATAGGTCTCAACCTTTGTCTAAAGGCTCTGTACCTATTCTTGGTGAGTTATTAAAAATTGAAAAAATCAGAAAAATACAAAAACAGTGTGTGTATGTATACATCGATTCTTGTGAATCTTAAAATGACCATTGAAACAGAGTTTTTTAAACTTTGTATCTCTTGTAGCTTAGATGAGCATTCTTATGCACAACTAAGCAATTGAGTTTTGTGGCTCTTTGTTTGTGATGAGTAAGGTTAAGCAATCTCTTGTACTTAACACTCGTATCACTCTTTTTGACAAGAAGGACTAGAATATCCTAAGAGAAATGCATAAATAATCATCTCACCACTGTTACCCGCCAATCATGGTATGACATCTGTATGCTTCGGCATAACAAAAGTGTAATGTCAAAAAGCTTAACATAATTGGGTATTTCTTTTCTCTCCTTTGTATACTCATGCATGGTTTGCTTAATAAAAAGAAAATATGCAAAGAAATAAAACCAAAAAGAACAAAATGCTTTAAATATGATTGCAAGCGTGTTTTTTAAGAGATGTGGGAGTTATAGGATGTACCTCAAAGGTGATAGTCCTCATCAAATAGTTATGATTGTGTATGAGTTAAAGTAATTTTCTCATATCTCAAATCGTCATAACATTGAGAAACTTATGTAATCTTGCAATGTTTTTCACACACAACACGCAATATTCTTTGCTACTCTTGATACATGTGCAGGTACAATGTGATTTGGCCATCACAAGGTTTACATGTGTTGATGTATGCTCACTAAACTGTCTTAACTTGTTTTTGAAATATAAAATTGGTTAGACTTGTTTAGTGTGCGTGTGTGAGTTTCTAGAAGCTAAATGTTTAACTCTTTGTTTTTTAGAGGTTAAAATATTGGTTGGATCATTGGCTAAGTTGCATGTTTGATTGCATTCATATCTTTGTTTTTCTCCTCTTTGAAAAACTCTTTTTAAGCAATCTCAACAGCTCCTCTACACCTGGCTATCTGTTGAGCTCTTAATCTTTTTCTTATCGCAATCTCGACACCTCTCAATAGCTAGGTGGATCGATCGAGAAAGTTCCTATCCCCTTGATAGCTTCTCAATAGATGTTCGATCCATCGAGGTATGCTGGATAGCCTCTCGACGCCTCTTGATCGATCGAGATAACCTTGCATGCATTTCTTTTTTCTTTGTTTTGCATTTTTTTTTCCTTTGTGTCCATAGCATCTTGTCTTTTTTTTCTTCTTGCAGGTCTATGGTTCCTTGCTCTCCACGTTCCCTCTATATCTATTTTCTGTCTATCTCCGGTCAAGTCTTTGGTTTTTTATGCCCTTTGACAATCGTGTCAAAAAGGTGGAGAAATTTGAGAATTGAATGTCATTCCCTAGGAGGAGTAATAGACTTAGGGGGAGAACTTCATGTTAAAGGGAGGAAAGTTTTTGATGTAACTAGCTTAAAGGGAGAGTTAGTTTGATACACATCGATATTGATATATTTTTGTGTTGTGTATCTTTTGGTTTTGTAACCATTTTTACATACATGATGCTTATCAAGTGGTATATGTAATGATGTATGTGTTTCACTCTTTATCTCACATGTGTTGCTTCTTTTCTTTCTTTATACACATGTTTCTTGTTTATTTAACTTGTCATTATTTTTCACATGGTACCTTGATGTGTTTTGTCTAGTGCCATTCAAGAAAGGCAAGTTAAAGCCAAGTCAAGATTCCGAACCTTCTTCTTGTAGCAACTTTCAAGGTTCAGATCTTTTAGACTAGGCTTATTTATTCTGTAATCTTGAGTAGAATGTATTATAGGACATTCAATGTACTCTTGTGGTTTTGTCACGGATTGCCAAATGGGGAGATTGTTAAGGACATATCTATATGTAATTGGCATATCCTTTGGCAAAACGCACTTTACTTGTATTTGGGTAAATCTAAGTAGGTTCAAGATGACCATTACAAGTGGTTAAATTAAAGACATGAAGATTACTCAAGAACTGCTCAAAAAAAGTGCAAACTGCAGGTCTCGATACCTTTTCGACAAAAGCTTGATCTGTCGAGATTCATTAAAGCTCGATAGATGTCTCAATCGATCGAGTTTACAGGTTTTAGAATATAGCTAGCAACGTTTTTACTCTAAAAGACTATTTGTTTATGGGTTTGTATAATTCTTATTAGACTAGGAAAGCCCAATGTTTGTGTAAATCTATTTGGAATAGGAGAGCTCATTAAAGCTCCTATTTAAAGGAGGTGGAAAAAGAAAAACCTAACCCTAGAAAGTTTCATAAGGTTTTCTTTTTGAAACCCTAGCCTCCTCCTACAGAAGAAAGAGTTCTTGCTGCGTTTCTTGTACGCCTTTGAGTTTTGTGACCAAACAAAGTCTCTTGCACCAACATTGAAGATCTTATTGGTGTTTCTATGTGAAGCTGCTGCAAATCAACTACAACAATCAAAGGGTTACTGTGGAATTAGTCGCGTACTAGGATTCGTGCAAAAGAATAAGCCGCGTATTGGGATCCACGCAATTGGTTAGTCACGTACTGGGAGCCATGCATTGAAAATGATAGATTGTCACTACAGAACAAATCCAATTGGGTATTGGGGTAAGAGTTCAACTGTAGGTTGGTATAAGGTACTGGGATTCCTTTACTTGTAACCGCTTATTGTGATAATAGTGGATTCTCAAGAATGGTGACTTTAAAATCACCCGGTGGAGTTTTTGCCTTAGAGGTTTTTCCCATTAGTATACAAATTACCGTGTCAATTTATTTTTCTGCTGCACTCTAGTTTATTGGTGATTTGTTTGTACTACCATGCATTTGCATGTTAAATTGGTTAATTAATTAAACTTGGCTAATTAATTAATTAATCCATCACAAGGGGTCAATAAGTTATTGGCCTATCATCCTCCCTCAATCCTCTGCGTAAATGGTGATTTAGAAATCTAGCACAAGGCACGGCTCATACATCATTACCCAGGCCCCCGTGAGATGGACTTCTACTCCTCTGCCTATAATAACGCTCCTCATCACACGAGAATGACTCACTAAGGGGAGTCATTGATCTGGGCCTATAGCGTAGTTTCCCCCGTATGTGGTCAATCTCCAACTGCATATTCCTAGTTCTTTCTCCCTAGGACACATGACTCCTATTTCTAGAACGACTTCTACTTGTATGAGTGATGTGTACACTAACTTCACGCTCTCTCCTCCGCTCAAGATTAAGGAACTGATCTTAACATTTAGACCCCATTGACTCTTCATGGTTTGGCCCTAAACCTACCCATGGTTACGTGATGAACTCAAGAATGTTCAAGTTTTCCACAAACAACACCAATTGTAAGGGCAAGTTTTGAATTCAAAGCCCAAAAGTGAAAAGGATTAAGGCCCAAAGAGTCCAAAACAAAGAATTTGTAGAGAGCAGTCTAGAAACTGAACTCCAATGAGTTGGATAGTAATTACAGTAGGCCAAATGATACTTGAAGGCATGAATAAACAGTTTTGTGCAAAGAAAGTCCTCCTCGGCAAAGTTCGAGGATGGTAGTTCTTATATATTTCTCTTAGATTTAAACATAATTACAGTTCTTGAGTGTACAGTGATTTTTCCACAAATTATCTAATGATCCCCTTGTAATGGGATTTTTCTTCTTTATATCCCCCTTCCCCACTCTTAGCCCTCCACGTGTAGATCAGATTACTGGCTTTGATATTTGTCTCATCAGTACCTTCCTGAAATCTTTAGGGGTAGCTGTAAGGCTGGAGGTTACTGTTCAAATATCACCTCCACATTAATGCGGCTAGGGGGTTAGTTGTAGAGTATTCAATGCGGTGACAAGAGCTTTCTCCTTAGATATTTTCCAACTCTCTTTTACCTTATCCCCTCCTATGTTTACCCTTGCTAGAATGATCGTTTGTTACTTTGTTCTTGATGAAAGGTCAGACGTATGACCTCTACTCTGTCCAGTCGAGGAGGTTCTTCTCCTTGGACAACATCTACAATTCCTCATGACCAAACATCTTCCACGGGCCATTGTTCTGTAGGCCTACAGTTTTTATAAGAGTAAATTGCAAATTACACCCTTGAAGTTTGGGGTTAACTGGATTTTACACTTTGAAGTTTGGTTTTATTAGCAATTCACTCCCCACAGTTAATTTCTATCTTTAAGTGACACATCATTATGCTGATGTGTTTTATTTTTGACAAATTAGCCTTAAAACTACATTGTTTTAGTGATGACCAAGCAAATAGTTGGCATGCATCAAAACTACGTAGTTTCAAAGCTAAACTTAAAACAAAAACCTTCCCCCTAAATGACACAATTTTAGCCAAAATCCCAAAATCTAAAAGCCCAGTTTTGAAACTACGTAGTTTTGATGCATGCCAGCTCTTTGCTTAGTCTTCACTAAAACGACGTAGTTTTAAGGTTGATTTGTCAAAAATAAAACACATCAACATGATGATGTGTCACTTAACGGCAAAAATTAACCGTGGGGGGGTGAATTGCTAACAAAACCAAACTTCAGGGTGTAAAATCAAGTTTTTAAAACTTTGGGGTGTAAAATCTGATCAACCCCAAACTTCAGGGGTGTAATTTGCAATTTATCCTTCTTATAACTATGGTTTAAACTTTGGGATGAGAAAACTTGTATAGTGTAATGTAAGACAATGCAAGATATTTTGGGTTTAGATTCTACCCCTACCATTTATTTGATTGTGAGACGTTAAAATTAAGGGGCTGTTTGGTATAGCATTTCAAGTAACAATTTTCAATTTTAAGACAACATTGCACATATTTTCATATATTTTTTTACCCACACGTATTTTCAAAAAATACAAACAATGTTACTAAAACAACGTTACCAAACGGGGCCCTAAGATGATAAAAATATTTAACATTTTACTTGTTCATTACTGTTTTAATTTTTTACATTTTAAAATTATTTTGACTTTGACATCTCTCATTCAAGTGAAAAATTGCACTGTATCCAAATCCATACATTTTACCAACCCTGTCCTTCCAATTTCAAAGCAAATAAAAAATCCAGTAGGGGTGTGCAACCAACCCGCCAAAACCGACCCGACCCGACCCGACCCAACCCAACCGGCTGGGTTGGGTTAGTTTTTAGGGCTTGGTGGGTTGGGTTGGGTTACAAAATTTTTTTTGATAGCATGTCGGGTTGGGTTTGGGTCACAAATTCCAAACCCGCCAAACCCTACCCAACCCAGGGTTTAAAATATATTATATAATTAATAAAATTTTTAAAATAACTATCTCTTTCTATCCTATATAAGAGCCAATTAGTTCACACAAACCCTAATAAATTACTATTGTTGTTTAGTCTTTAGTGTTGTAAGGACTGGATTTAGTTCCTGGGCCCAAACGACTAGAGGACCCAGGCCCAAATAGCCCAACACAATGAATTTGTAGTGAGCAGGCTGTAAGACTAGGCTTCTATGGATTAGATAACATTCACTATGGGTCAAGAATAACAAGGAAGCAAGGAAAGATAGAAGGCAACCACAATATTGCAAAAGAAAACTCTCCTTGGCCAAATTCGAGGAGATTAGTTCTTTAATATATCACTTATGGTTCTTGTTTACAGTTTCAATTCTTTGTGATACAGTGTTTTTCTCTGCTATTTTTTTTTCTCTCTAGGGGACCTTTTGTCTTATATAGACCCCTTTAGATGATCTGGGCCTTCCATTGGTTGATCATGTAGGCCACCACTCAAGTGCTAGTCCCATCAAGCACCTTCCGAGAACCCCTGTGAAATAAGGTAACCAAGACAGCATTGTTCAAGGGTCTTCTCTACATAAATGCAGTCAGGAGGTTTGGGGGGATGCATTAAATGGGGTAGCAGCCACCATCCCCTCAGCATGTCAAGGCTAACCCTTGCTCTTAGCCCATTTCTCTACAGTACATTCTTCTTTGGCAGCGTGCCATTGACGTGGCCCCACCCATCCGAGGGTGGGATCTCCTCGAAATTGCCATTACATCCTCGGTGTATGGCACAACATATGGCAATGCTACTTTACCAAACTGCTGCACCCCACAATAGCTCCTCAAAATTCCAGTGTTTCCCTCTTGTCCGAGGAGAAAGAATGGGGTTTTGAACTGAAGTGGATGATCCTACATGATTCCCTGCTTTCCCACGCAAGAATGTCATTTCGCTTGTCTTGTAACCATTCCTGATGCTTCAGAGTTTGCAACGCTTCATTAAATGCTCCAGGCGGCGCCCTATTCCCATGTCCTACGTTGAGATGGAAATCCTACGGCTAGTATTTTTCCTCGAAATTTGGGGCGGGATAACTCCCACCCAATTCTACCTCCTATATAAGGAGCCTGGAGAGTTCATTTTTCCCACTTTACAAATCTTTGAACTCTCAAGGCTTCCCATACTCTTGAGCTCCCAAGATTTCCCAAACATTCCGATTCTCAAGAAGCTCCTGAGGCGTCCTCTATCCTTATTTTCGTAAGTTCTTTGTCTTTAGGCTATTTTCTCCTCGACCAATCTCCTCGGCCTTCTTTTCCTTACTTTTTTTTACCAAGTATTTCCTACACTTTTCTTTTGTTTGTCACGATGGGTAGGTTTGCTTATTTAGTTGATTCCGCAGCAGGTATGGAGGGGTTTAGGGCCTTGTATCAAATCCCCCAAGGCGTCTCCTTACCGTATTGCCCCCCGGGCGGATGGACTGACCTTAGGAGGGAATGAGAAGTAGTTATCCCCATGATAGCCTTAATAGAAGGCAGGATAAGGATACCCATGGGAAGGGTGACAAGGGATTACTTGATAGCCCATAGGCTTTGCCCCCACCAGTGTGCGCCCAACCTATTTAGAGTACTGGGCAGCGTAGACGCTCTCAATGAGCAAATAAGGTTAGACCTTTCCTGGCATGATGTTGTCTAGATGTACGAGTGTCACTCGCTCGCAGATTCGGGCTATCATCTTAAATCTAGGTCTCCTAATGTTAGGCTTGTATCGTGCCTCCCAAAGTCCAACAAGGGTATAAAAGATGACTTCCTGATCGCCTCAGGTGACTGGCATGACGACCTCCATTGCCCGGTCCGAGAGGGAGAGCCAAGTGGGGTACTCTAGGCTTAGGCATTTCAATGAGGGCATTAGTTCCGTAGTTTTGCTGCTTTTTTCTTTCTTTTGATACATAGTCTCTTCCTAATTAAAGGTTTTGCTATTCTGACCAAATTTTCGCTTCTCAGCTATTTTACAGACAAAAAGTACATGGCGCCCAACATTAGCTTTGTCAATGTTGCAGACCTCAACAGAGTTCTAAGGTCCGAGGTATTTGTAAGCGAGGACAGGCAGTTAAGAGCCATCCACCTTATTCTTGGCTTCAAGCCATTGCCAACATATTCCAGGATGCGGGCAACTTGATTAGAGCATGCAATCGTCATTTAGCTTGGATAGACGTTACGGTGCCAGGAATTTTAGCCTAGGAAGACGTTACGCTAGTTGAGCTACCCTTCCAATGCATTCCTCTCGACACGGTTGCCTCAAGAGAGGAGACAGCTTCTTCACTCCATTCGCTCTAGAAGGAGATAGACCAGTTCCGTCCTAAGGAAGAAGAAGAGGAGCAGAGAGAGCCCGTGATCTCAGTCTTGAATTTTGAAGAAGAGCTTGATAAGTCCTTTGGCATCCATACATCTCGGTTTATCGTTGAGCACGTGGACGACGGCTTGGAGGAAGAAAAGGAAATGTCTCTTCAAAGGAAAGGCTTGTGTGAGCTCCTCAAGGGCAGGAACCTAGGGTCGGACCCCAAAGGCGCCTCAGGGTCCCAACCCCCCCACGTGTCTCTGTTCCCTCAAGTTAGCTCATTTGCTCCGATGAACTTGAAGAAGAAGAGGAAGGAGAAGGAGACAGCCAAAGAGGTTGAGGTGGACGCTTGTGACGAGGTGGTCCCTTCTAAGCAACAAAAGACTGCCCAGGTTAAAGGAAAAGGGAAGGCCTTCTCGGCTGAGAGCAGCGAGGATCAGCCTCTGGTTGAGGTGCGCCCTTCGAACCCGGTGTGGGACCCTCGAGTGGGGCTGGAGGGGGCAGCCATTCCGTGGAATTTTAGCACCAGGGAATTCTAGAAAGGGAAGGCTTTCTACTTTCTAAAGCCCTGGAGCAGCCTCTGCTACTGTCGAAGGATATGACTGCAATAAGGAAGATGAGGTAGCCAGACCTCTTCCTGTCCCTGAAGAG
This sequence comes from Castanea sativa, assembly GCF_040712315.1. Classification (NCBI taxonomy): domain Eukaryota; kingdom Viridiplantae; phylum Streptophyta; class Magnoliopsida; order Fagales; family Fagaceae; genus Castanea; species Castanea sativa. Next base: position 13,051,276 of record NC_134013.1, on the reverse strand, counting down.
GGATGTGTCTTTGGTAAGTTTCTTGGCCAATCTTTCTTTCATCATATAAGGTCACCTCTCTTATTTGACAATGTGCTCTTTTGTCATTTCTGTGCAATGCATCCAAGAGGTCTTCACAGCTGATGAATGGTTGAAGAAAGCTAGAAACAATGCTAAGGCCGAGGCCAACCTTCGCGTAGAAGCCGACAAGGCCTTGGGTGCCTCTGAGTAGAAGGTCTAGGAGCTCTCCTCAAAACTAGTCGTGGAGGAGAGGGAGAGGATTAATGTCGAGGCTGGCCCGAAGACTGTTGAAGCGTAGATTGAGGAGTAACGTAAGAAGCTCCATTGCACCGAAATACGGTGGGAAACGACCAAGAAGGAGGCTGCGGACCTGAGGGTAGAGCTGAAGAAGGCAAAGGAGGTTGCCAAGGTAGTCAAGGAAGCAGCAAAGGCCTTGGCGCAAGTGGCCTACAACCGCAAGGTGGATAAAACGGAGGTACACCTGGCGGATGAGCTGGCAAAGGTTTGTAGGGATTACTGCAAGGAGGTGTGGGTAGAGGCCCTCAACCTGGCGGGGGTCCCTGCTACCTCAAAGTGGAGGAAGGAGGAGAATGTCTTCTACCCATAAGACATCCGAGCAATCCCATCAACGCTTCCCCCTCCTGTTGCCACCCCGTCCACCATGTTCGAGCAGCCCCTCGTCCCTCAGGCCCGTCCTCCTCCTCCTCCTCTTCCTCCTAAGGTCCCCAAGGAGTCTGGTAAGGCTGGCGAACCAAGCCAGGAGGTGGAGGTGTCCAAGGGTAAGGACAAAGGAAAGGGGGTCAAGCCTCTGCCAAAGGCCAAGGGGCTAGAGGTCGTTCTCGAGCCTAAGGATATGGCCCCCAAGGCCAAGGATTTTGCTGCACCCAAAGTAAAGAAGGCGGATCCCAAGTCCAAAGAAGCTGATCCGAAGGCTACAGACCCTCTCCCCTCCAAGCCAAGCAACAAGGATGTCCTCCCTCCTCCCAAGGCCTAGCTTAAGATTTTTTTTTTTTTTTTTTTGTTGCTGTTGTTGTCCTTTTATCCTTTCCTTTTTATTTTTTGTAACCTTCTTTCGTTGTGGCCAATGGCCCTATCTGAAATGTACCTTTCTTTTAAAGTAATGGACACATGATGACTTCTATTATTTTGGCAAGTGTAGTTTTGTTTTTCTTTTTCGCTTAATTTTGTAATGTTTATCTCTAACCAACTGTGATTCGCGCTCCGTACTTTGCTGGGAGTAATGGGAACTTGCGTTTTGACAAAAGGCTAGCAATAATGAATTATCCCTAAATCAAGTAAACTGAACCCATATGAATAATAATAAAAATCCACTAAGTGTGGATATTAAGGTGTGCCTAATCAGGATGCTCAACAAAGTAAGGGTCGTTTGAGATTTCCCACCAAAGGGTAGGCAGGGCTGAAGCCCTGTCTAATTTTGGAGGTGCTAACGCTTAGAAGATTTAACCCTGAGAAAACTTAACCAAGTTGTTAACTTACCCAAGGCATGGCCGAGGTCCTGTTTAACACTTAGAAGATTTGATCAAGTTGTTAATTTACCCAAGGCATGGCCGAGATTCTGTTTAACACTTAAAAGATGTAATTAAGGTGTTAATTTACCCAAGGCATGGTCGAGGTTCTGTTTAACACTTAAAAGATTTAATTAAGGTGTTAATTTACCCAAGGCATGGCCGAGGTTCTGTTTAACATTTAGAAGATGTAATTAAGGTGTTTTAATTTACCAATGGCATGCCCGAGGTTCTGTTTAACCCTTAGAAGATTTGACCAAGGAGTTAATTTACCCAAGGCATGGCCGAGGTTCTATTTAACACTTGGAAGAATTAATCAAGGTGTTAATTTACCCAGGGCATGGCCGAGATTCTGTTTAACCCTTAGAGGATGTGATTGAGGTGTCAATTTACCCAAGGCATGGCCAAGGTTCTATTTAACACTTGGAAGGATTAGTCAAGACGTTAATTTACCCAAGGTGTGGTCAAGGTTCTGTTTAACACTTAGAGGATGTAATTAAGGTGTTAATTTACCTAGGGCATGGCTGAGGTTCTGTTTAACCCTTAGAAGATTTGACCCAGGAGTTAATTTACCCAAAGCATGGCCGAGGTTCTGTTTAACACTTGGAAGAATTAATCAAGGTGTTAATTTACCTAAGGCATGGCCGATGTTTTGTTTAACCCTTGGAGAAATAATAAGAAGTATTAATTTACCATGGTCCGAGGAGTCAGCATGACCAAGGCTCTATTTAATACTTAAGTAAATTGACACAAAGTATTAATTTACCCAAAGTAGGTGGCCTAAGGGACCAGGCGTAGCTAAGGTTCTGTTTAAAACTCAAGTAAGTAAGAAGTGTAACGCATAATGTAATAAACGATATATGACAGAAAAAACTTTCATTAATAATAGAACCTTAGCAGGCTATTTACATTCCAGGGGCGTGGTACAACATTTTCATCTAGATCTTCAAGATAATATGCCCCTATTCCAACTACCAAGGTGATGCGATATATCCCTTCCCAGTTGGGCCCTAATTTCCCCTATGTTGGGTTCTTTGCAGTACCCAGAACTTTTCTTAATACCAAATCTCTAGGCGCTAGCGGCCTTAACCTCACGTTCGAGTCGTACCCTTGCTTAAGCTTGTGTTGATAATAGGCCAATTGAACCATGGAATTTTCCCTTCATTCTTCAATCAAATCTCTTCTCTAACAGCCCATCATTGTTGCTCAAAGTAAAAGAGCTCGTTCTTAGTGTTGGGAATCCGTTCTCGAGAGGAATTACAGTCTCGGCCCCGTAAGTCATTGAAAAGGGTGTCTCCTTTGTGGATCTGCGAGGCGTAGTCCGATATGTCCAAAGGACGTGTGGCAGCTCCTCTACCCATTTTCCCTTTGCATCATCCAACTACTTCTTGAGTCCATTCATTATGACCTTATTGATAGCCTCGGCCTGCCCGTTTCCTTGGGAGTAATTTGGGGTTAAGTACCTATTGGTGATACCCAGTTTGCCACAGTATCTTCTAAACGCTTTACTATTAAATTGAAGACCATTCTCTAAGATGAGGGTGTGAGGGATCCTAAACTAAGTACTAATGTTTTTTCGTACAAATCTTTAGGCATCCATATCCCTAATGTTTGACAGGGGCTCAGCTTCAATCCACTTGGTAAAGTAATCAGTGCCTACCAACAGCCACCTCTTATTTCCTATAGCCTTGGGAAAGGGCCCCACGATGTCCAAGCCCCGCTAAGTAAAAGGCCAAATGCTAGACAAGGGATTAAGGACACCTCCTAGCCAGTGGATGTTCAAGTCATATCATTGACATTGGTCGCACTTTTTCACGTATTTCTGCGTGTCCCTTTGCATATTTGGCCACCAGTACCCCTAGGTTAGGGCCCTATGAGACAGCGACCTGCCCCCCATATGACTTCCATAGATCCCCTCGTGTAGCTCCTCTAGGAAGGGGTCCACCGCCTCAGAATGAATGCATAACAAATACGTCCCAGAGAAAAAGCGTTTGTATAACTTTTAATCCTCGGACAGCCAGAACCGAGGGACTTTTCTTCGTACTTTATCAGCCTCTCCTTTTTCCTCAGGCAGGATGTCATTCTTAAGAAATAGCACAATAGGATCCATCCAACTAGACCCCACCCTAATTTGGAAAAGAAGAACCCTCTCCCCTTCCCTCTTAGTAGGCTTGTATAGATTTTTGACTAAGATCACCTGAGGTAAACCTTGCACCGAGGAGGTTGCAAGAGTGGTGAGAGAATCAACATGCATATTTCTGCTCCTTGGGACTTGTTGTAGACGGAAAGATTCAAACTCCGCCTATAAGTGCCTGACTTGGTTCAAGTAGTCCTACATTCTTACGTCTTAGGCTTCTAGCTCTCCCTTCACTTGACCTACGACCAATCTCAAGTCTGAAAATATCTCCACTATGCGTCCTCCTATCTTTTGTACCATAGCCATTCCTACCAACAGAGCCTCATACTCAACCTCATTGTTCATGGCCGAGAAGCCCAACCTTAAGGATTTTTCAATGGTGATCTGCTCAGGAGACACTATAACTAGCCTTACTCCTGATCCCCTCTAGTTAGCTGCGCCATCCACGTACACCTTCCACAGAGGAAGCTTCTGTACGGTGACCATCCTAACTGATTTTCCATCAATGTCTGTCTTTCCTCATTTTCTACTAACAAAGGTTTAGCAAACTCGGCCACCAAGTCCACAAGGATCTGGCCCTTCACGGAGGTGCATGGCATATATTTGATATTGAAAGCTCCTAGAATTGTTTCCCACTTTGCGATCCTTCCGATGTAGTCCGCTTTCAGAAGTAGTGATTGATGGGGGAAATGGGTTAGAACCACAACTGTGTAAGCCTAGAAGTAATGCGGGAGCTTTCACGTAGCATGTACTATTGCCAAGATGGCCTTTTGCAGGGGTAGATAACGGACTTCTGCCTCGTGTAGTGATTTACTCACATAATAGTCGAGTTTCTGCACCCCATTATCGACTCATATCAGCACCAGACTCACAACGTGCAATGCTATTGTGATGTAGGCAAATAAAACCTCCTCCTCCTTGGGTTTAGACATAATGGGGGACCGAGAAAGATATTCCTTCAATTGCTGGAAGACCGAGGAACATTCCTCCATCCACTCAAATCCCTTCCACTTGTGCAACAGCTGGAAGAAAGGCTGGCACCTGTCTGTTAACCGAAAAATAAACCAGTTCAAGACAGTAGTCATACCTGTTAATTTCTGGACTTCCTTAAGGTTCTGAGGGGGCTACAAGTTGATGATTGCCTTAATCTGATTAGGATCGACCTCAATCCCATGATGGGTGACCATATAGCATTGAGGTGTAGCTTATGTTTCTTTAATATTCCAAAAATATTTCTGAGGTCGTTTATGTGCTTAGATTCCACTTTGCTCTTTACTACCATGTCGTCTATGTAGACTTCAATACATTTGCCTAGCTGTGGTTCGAACATTTTGGTCATCATTCTCTGATAAGTAGACCCTGCGTTCTTCAGCCCGAAGGTTATTACCTTATAATGATAATTTCCTGTAGGCGTGACAAAGAAAGTCTTCTCTTGATCCTCTAGGGCCAACGGTATCTGGTGATATCCCTAGAAAGCATCTAAGAAGCTCATTTGAGGATGGCCCACAGTTGCATCCACTACCTGGTCTATCCGAGGCAAAGGGAAAGGGTCCTTTAGGCAGGTCTTATTTAAATCCGTGAAGTCCATACACACCCTTCATTTCCCACTTTTCTTCTTTACCACAACCATGTTGGCCAACCACTCAAGGTAGAACACCTCCTTTATGGCTCCAACTCGCTTTAGTTTGACTACTTCTTCCTTGATGGCATCAGTGTGTTCCTTAAATAAGCGCCGAGGTGGTTGCTTTTTTGGGATAGCAAATGAACTGATGTTTAAATGGTGGCAGATGAAGTCCGAATCCACCCCCGAAGCCTCGTAAGGGCTCCATAAGAATACATCGACATTTCTCCTGAGAAAATCTATTAGCTCCTCCCTTTCCCGAGGAAGGAGTTGAACGCTGACTTGAAAAAACTTCTCCTCATCATCCCCAACAATAACCATTTCCAGTTGCTCGCACTTTACCTCACTTTCCACCACATCCATAAACAAAATTGACGCCTTTGATTGCTATAAACCCTTCTCGCCAGGGGCCAAGGTCTCTCCTCCAGCTTAATGTCTGATTGTATCCACCAAGCATTTTTTGGCCATAGACTGGCTCCCTACCAACTCTTCGATCCGATTCCCAGATGGATACTTCACTTTCATGTGTAGGGTGGAGGGGACGACCCCCGTGGCATGAAGCCAGGGCCTCGCCACAATGGCGGTATAAGGGGAGTAAGCATCCACTGCAATGGAATCCACCTCCACTACTTCTGATCCTGTTTGCATAGGTAGTCTGATTTACCCCTTTGGGATAACAATCTTTCCATCGAAACCCACGAGAGGAGAATCGTAGCTAGTTAGGTCCTCTGGCCTTAGTCTTAGCCCCTTGTATAGATCAAGGTACATGATTTCTACATCACTACCCTGATCTACCAACACCCTCTTTACATCATACCCCCCAATCCTAAGGGTAACCACTAGGGCATCATCATGTGGTTGTGAGGTTCCAACTTTATCTTTGTCGAAAAAGTTTAAGGCTGGTCGGACCTCCACCCTACTCCTCTTCGGACCAGGAGTTAAGGTCTTGGTATATGGCCGATCTACGGACATTAACCTGGATGGACAGGAGCCGGTTCTCCCTGGAGTAGCAAAGATTACGCTAATTGTACCTAGTAGGGGTTTTGAAGAAGCATCTCTATGCGCTCTTGACCTGGGTTGGTTGCTTCGTTCATTGGATTGATACAGGAATTACTTCAACTTTCCTGCCTGCACCAGCTACTCCAGATGGTTCCACAAAGTCTTGTAGTCCTCGGTAGTATGCCTACGCTCCTAGTGGTATTGGCAGTGGAAACTTTGGTTGTGTTTCGTGGGGTCTCCTTCCATCTTATTTGGCCACTTAAAATACAGCTCGTTATTAATCTTTTCTAAGACCTGGTGCACGGGCTCTTGGAACACGGTGCTAATTGCCTGGGTAACAACCAAACTTGAAGGCCCAGCATAATCCCTTCGAGGTCTGCTGTTATTGTATCTGTTTGACCTGAAATCCCTCATCTCTTGGGGGATCACCTTAGCCTTTCCTTTTCCTTGTTGTTGGTCCTCTTCGACCCGCTTATACTCATCAATGCGATCCATGAGCTGGCTCATGATCCTAACAAGCTTTCTTGTCAGGGACTTCCTCAGGTCATGCTCGACGGGCAGGCCGACCTTGAAGGTTCTTATGGCCATGTTATCAAAGTTTCCCTAAATCTCGTTAAATATCTCCCAGTACCTGTCGGAATACGTTTTCAGGGTCTCCCCTTCGCGCATCGTCATGGACAACAGTGAGTCCAAAGGCTAAGGAACCCTGCTGCAAGTGACAAAATGAGCCCCAAACGCCTAAGTGAGCTCCCTAAAGGAGCCAATAGAGTGTTCCTTCAGGCTATCAAACCATCTCATTGCCACGGGCCCTAAACTAGAGGGGAACACCTTGCACATTAGGGCCTAGTTCTTGGAATGTATGGCCATTCTTTGGTTGAAGTGGCTTACATGCTCTACGAGGTCTATCCTACTGTTGTACATGGTAAACGTGGGCTGAGTAAACCAGCGAGGGAGTCTTCTTGCCTCGATCCTACGCATGAAGGGTGACTTGGAGATTTGGTTCAACGCTCTGCTCATGGCGTCATTCCCCAGGTCTTCGCGGTACGAGCTCTTGTTTTTGCACCTATTGATGGTGTTCCTCGTCCTTTGAGAAAGACTCAATGAAGGAAGTCCTTGATCTGGGCCTGTAGCTGTCATCTCTGTTGTCCTCGGAAGAATGGTCGGAATGTGAAGGAGTCCTTTTCCGCCTCTCACAGCACAGCCTCCTACGAAGGTGGTTGATTTCCAACTGCATGCTTCTGGTATTTTCCTCGTGAAAGATGTAGCCCCTCCTCGAGATTGGCTTCTGCTAGTATGTGTGGTATGCACACTGACCTCTCTATCCCTTCTTTGTTCAAGGTTGAGGAAGTGGTCTTGGTGTTGAGAGCCAACAGACTCCTCCCAGTTTGGCCCTGAGCCTACCATAGTTAAACATTAAACGCCTTAAAGCTCAAGTCTCCCCACAGACAGCGCCAATTGTAAGGACTGGATTTGGTTCTTAAGCCCAAACGACTGGAGGACCCAGGTCCAAATAGCCCAACACAATGAATTTGTAGAGAGCGGGCTGTAAGACTAGGCTTCTATGGGTTAGATAACGTTCACTATTGGTTAGGAATAACAAGGAAGTAAGGAAAGATAGAAGGCATCCACAATATTGCAAAAGAAAGCTCTCCTCGGCCAAGTTTGAGGAGATTGGTTCTTCAATATATCACTTATGGGACTTGTTTACAGTTTCAATTCTTTGTGCTATAGTGTTTTTTTTTCTGCTATTTTTCCGATCCTTTCTCTCTAGGGGACCTTTTGTCTTATATAGACCCCTTTAGATGATCAGAGCCTTCCATTTGTTGATCATGGAGACCATCATTCAAGCGCTAGTCCCATTAGGCACCTTCCCAGAACTCTTGTGAGATGCAGCAACCAAGGCAGTATTGTTCAAGGGTCATTTCCACTTAAATGCGATCAGGAAGTTTGATGGGATGCATTAAGTGAGGTGGCAGCCACCATCCCCTCAGCATGTCAGGGCGAACCCTTGCTCCTAGCCTATTTCTCTACAGTACGTTCTCCTCTAGCAGTGTGCCACTGACGTCCCCCTCCCCCCATCCGAGGGTGGGATCTCCTCGGAATTGCCTTTGCCTCCTCAACGTATGGCACGACACGTGACAAGGTTACTTTATCAAATTGCTGCACCCCACAAGTGTTGTTTGCCTTTAAGGAGTTACATTGATACTAATCTTTGGATTTTTAAAATATATTTATATTTATATTTTTTCTATTCAATTTAATAATAATAATAATAAAAATTGTGTAACCCATTGGTTCAACCCAGCCCATGTGTATTGAGTTATGGGTCGGGTTGAGTTGGATTTATATGATGGGTTGGGTTGAATTTTTTTTTTTTTACCCATCATGGTGAGTTAGGTTAAAAAATGCATTTAACCAAATCTAATCCGACCCATGCACACCCTTAAAATCCAGCATGACTATAATTCTGATAAGACAGTAATTGTCTGGTGAACCATGTTGGATATTATTTCTTTCATCAATTATTGCCCTTTTATTCCATGTGAAGTCAATTACTTTAGCGTATTCGTCAAATTATGCTGTTCGCTTTCACATTCGAGTCTCCTTCATTATGCGACTCATTTACAACAACGTTTTTTAAATGCTAAAACCCACATATATATACATATAAAGAAGAAGAAGAAGAAGAAAGATGTTCTGTTGATAATTTGATACATGGGAAAGCAAATTTTGGAACATAATAGATATTCCATTTTGAACAGGTTATTATTATTGGGTTTTTATTTTTATTTTTTTTTAATTATGAACTATTACAACATTGGTCTGATGAGCTTATTAACATTGGGAATGGCATAGATATTGATACACAAGAGTGGACACTGGAGATAGAGATTGATATTCTTGCAGAGGCAGGCAACGTAGAACATTGGAGGTTTTAACTTTGTACATAGGATAAGCAATTAACTTAATCTGAGTTGCCCACCATTATCTGTTGTTCCCTTTCTCATCATGGCTACAAACTCATCATAGTTGATTCTCCCGTCCTACATATCGAATAATAATTAGCGCCGAAAGAAATTAAGGGGAAGAGGCAAAAAAAATTGAGGATTAGGATTCAAGTCAAGATAATTACTTTATCAGTATCAACATCTTCAAGTACTTCATCGATAGTAGCTTCATCCCCCATTCCATATTGAGTCATAGCTTTTCGTAGTTCTTCTCTAGTGATAAATCTGGTGAAATTTACACCGGTGCATAGGAAAATATCATAAGTGAGTGTTCAATAACTTTTAGCATATAAAAAAAAAAAAAAAAAAATTAGACACTTGAATTATGTAAAAATGAAGATCTGATTTTGAAAACTTTGTTCAGTCCCCTTAGACATTTGGAAATTTACTTACCTGAAAGGTAATTCTGATTCAGGGGAACACTAAGACCAGTTTTCCTCAACAAAAAAAAAAAAAGATTTGGGCAAAAGGTTTAAGCATTATTTAAAAACGTAAGTGCATTATTCAAAGAATCAGCATACTAGCCTATATTCATATGGCCCAATGGCATCCATTCCCTTATGTGTAGTTTAGTTTTAGAGGTTGAATCCCCTTGTTTATACTTGGCCAAAAAAAAAATAAATCAGCATACTAACCCGCTGTCATCCTGGTCAAAGTACTTGAATGCCTTATACAAGTGCTCATCCGTCTCGAGTTTATGGCGATGCATAGTAGCAGTAATGAATTCTGAATAATCAATAGTCCCATTCTTGTCAACATCAGCCTGGCAGAAGAAAATATAAAGGTTGAACTCTCTCATTAGGCAAGCCAAAGGGAAATGATGTAAATACTTGAGCTTATTTCTTGAAGAAGTCAATGAGTTAAAACAATTTTGTTAAAAATCACAATGAATAGTCACCCCCCTCCTCTCTCCCCAAATCAGCAAACTGATAAAAGGAGAACAGGATGGCACTACAATACTTACAGCATCCATCAACTGCTTAATTTCTGTTTCAGAAAGCCTAGATCCTAGCCTGGTCAATCCAATTTTGAGTTCTTCAAGTGTGATTGTACCGCTTTTGTCAGTATCCATGTTGTTGAACATCTGTTTCAGACCTTTTATATCTTCTTCTGAAAGGTTCTCTGCTATTACCTTCCAAAAATCAAATTTCAGTTAATAGGAAAACGAGTATAAAAAAAGGCCAAAAAGAAAATTAAGGCAAGCAATCAGTGTTACTTTGTCTAACCACAGGTTCTTGTGAAGAAAATCAAGAACTTATCGATAAAGCACTTGTACAAAGACCATGGGCCTAACCAGGATACTAAATTTTTTTAAGAAACTGGACTAGACAATTGTTGTTTACTCTATATCTGTGTATCCTGCATAAGGAAAGAAACATTCAAATATTTTTTTTATTTTTTAGATGAAATCTGATTGCCTTTCCTAGTTATAAACACTTAACAGATCAATAAAATCAATACACACAAATTTAACTGTCGCAAGGAAGCAGATAGAAGTACCATGGAAATGAAAACATTCAATGTTTCACATGGGACTAGAAAGGAGCATACTCTATTTTTCAAAACATTCAATACTACTCTACAAAAGATTTTATTTTTATTTGTATAAGTAGTCTACAAAAGATTATGTATTAGATCATTTTCTGAATTGAAAAAAATTACATAATCAATTTTCCACTCCAGTATCAGTTTTCATGAATAATGCTTTGATGATTCCATTTTAAAGGCCGCATTTCTATCTACAAATGCTACGTTAGTGAAATCAAGTTAGTTTGTTTCCTTGGGACATATATAATAATGCATAAGACTAGACACTTGCAATCATTCTGGACATCGTTTCAACACATAATAACTCAATCATGTAACAATTTGAATATCAAGTTCTGAATAACTTAAAAACCTATAAGAGATAGTGTCAAATCATACCTTCAGAGCGAGTTTTTTCATCTTATTCATTGCTCTAAATTGCTTCATCCTAATTAGAACGGCACTACTAATAGGTCTGTCAGATGCATCACCATCTTCCTTCAACCATGGATGTTCTGGTTTATATGCATAATGAAAATGATATTAATGGTTAGCTAGTTTAGTTCTCTGTTTAATAATGTTCTACAGCTCCAAATAGGGAAATGAAAAAAAAAAAAAAAAAGTTGCAATACAGTGAGCATCTTAAATTGTTTCGTTGAACCAAAACATCTTATATAAGCCATAGATTTGCATGGGACTTATCCAAGAGCCTCGGTATTTTAGGTTAATCAAATGGAACTCATTCAAAAGCAGTAAGCCTATTGAACTGTTCACAAAGAATTATATACTAACCAAGAGCGTCAGCTGCAGTAATTCGTTTTGTAGGGTTCGTAGTTAGCATTTTTTTGACGAGATCCTTTGCACTAGCAGATATAGAAGGCCATGGTGAGCTTTGCAAGTCAAGTTTGCCTTCTAAGACTGCTTCAAATATGGCTTTTTCGGTTTCTGAAAAAAAATTTAACTCACACATCAATTGTAGAAATAAAATCAGAACAAAATACATGTTCTGACAGCGAGATATCAGTTTTTGGACTGGTAACATGTATCTCTTTGTAAATCAAAAGACAATTCGAGAAACTGAAATTACAAGATGGATTACCGGCAAGTAACAAAGTAATTGTTTTTCAAATATCATTTTTAAACAAACAAATAATACATTATAATTGTCCTAACAAGCATTTTAAAAATATTTTGAAGCCTAATAGAGTAATGTTGCAATTTTTTTTCGGTAAGTGTAATGTTACAATCTAATCTAATGCATTTCAGCCAACAAATTAATTAAAAATTACAGCATAGTAAAAATTCTCATGAATCAATTTCACTTGATCATACTGAACATAATAATTTTAATATATTAAAAATTATGGAATGTAAATTCTAAACCACAAGCCACCCCCATTGCATATAAAAACCAAGCAATTGACTCAACTGAAATAAAATGAACTTGTTCAAATGGTCTGATTGAAAGAGAACAAAGTGTAAAGGAAACTAGAGGAGTCTTTGATTATTGCAACATCATTAACTTTTGTTAAAAAAATTATAACTTGATACCTTATTTAGTGGGGATAATAGACAAGTACCCAAAACTCTTCTAAAATCTTGAACCAACCCTAAATTTTTAAAAAGTTTCAATGGGGACAATTGTCCCCATTCAAGTGCATGTGGCTCCACGCCTAGTTGTTGGTCAAATGTCTCCAGGATCCTAAGTGGTAATTTTTATATTTTTTTACCTCTGTTTTTTTTTTTTGGCGCAATATTAGTTGCAACAACAACAACCAATTGCAATACTAATTGAAATGTCAAAAAGGTATTTTCAGTAAATCAGAGGAAATATTTTAACGTGGTATATGTATGAGATCCTTTTGACATGAATTCCAATTAACCATGAAGAAACAAGGAAATTGGATAATATTGTAGATCTTACTTCTTTAAGCAACCAATATGTTAAAGAAAAATCCTCGGGAGAGGAGAATAGAAGGAAGTTAGATGAGAAGATTCATCAATAGAAGACAACGATGAAAATTAGTCATTCCTTATTTTCACCAAGGAGATCTAGTCACACAACTTCCAAGTTTCCCTCTAGTGCAAACACCATAAAGGGGGATAAATTTCAGGATCTCACATAGATATTGTTTGATAACCTAGGCTCTTTGGTTGTGAAAGTCATTCTTTGCTTCTTCTTTTTTTGGGATAAATTCAATAATTATAATGGGGGAGGAGGGATTTGAACCTTGGACGTCTTCGTTGGAAATCCAAAGAGGTACTAAATGCTCTTGGCGGTTGTGAAAGTCATTCTTAGACCCAGGATTTAATGCTAGTATTGGGTCTCTTGGGATGCAATTGTGCTAGTGTTGGCTAGAAAAATCCATTTTCTTTGTGTATTTTGGAGTTTAGGACCCCTGCATATTTTGAGCTTTATTGACTTAAAACTTCTTTGGTAATAAACTTACATCAATTACCCAAAAATAAACAATACCAACTGAAATGTAAGCAAACGCTTTACCTACCTCCCCAAAAAGGAGGCACCCCGCTTAGAAGGATGTATAAAATGACTCCAGCGCTCCACACATCTATCTCCTTCCCATACTTTCTCTGCAATACCTCTGGGGCCACATAGTATGCACTTCCAACAATTTCCTTGTACACTTTCCCTGAAGAATATAAATTCATTTGTTCAGTATTAGTGAGTGGAGAAATTAGTTAAACCAAAATATCCCTGCATGTAAACATAATAATTTCCAAGAAAACAAATTCGTAAAGTAGAGATTGCATTTGCCCCTCTTCCTCATTTTCTTGTACGAAACATTAATAGGTAAGGCTAAGCCAAGAAATCTGCCATCCATTCATGAGACCAATCAAAATATACTGCATTAGTGCCTTGCATTTATCTTAATTAATGGCAATGTTTCTTGCCACAAAAATCATTGGCATAGTTATTACTATACAGAGAAGGCAAACATGAGTTTTTTGAATGAGCATGCATGTGTGATGAAAAAATTTGAAGCATCCAGACGGGATTGCAATCATGAACATTTTTAACTTCTTCTTTTATCCTTTTACACTATAATGGTAATATTACAGATACCAATGGCAGCTACCTTCAGGCTATTATGTGTTAAAATGGAAGCCATCATCTGCTTTATCATAACTAATATTAAGCTCAAACCAATTCATAACTCAAATAATTTTTATGATGTCAACTTCAAGAAAGTATACAGTATACCAGTCTTTATAGTGAAATGGTGCCAAGGGATATTTAGTGTTTGACTAATGAGAAGCAAGCATGGTGGAATGTATTGATAAATTACCAATTTTCCAAAAGCTTAAGTGGTTATAAAATGACAAATTTAATTATTTAACCATTATTCTAATACTCCTATTGTGTAGGCCCAAATCCTCCTAGGTTTGAAATCAAGATCAATGCTTTGATGCCAAGATATATTACCAATCTGTTTCAAAAGCTTAATTTGTTAAAAAAATTGTGAATTTAATCGATTAATCCTTATTCTGACATATCTCACATCGATTAATGATTTTTCTGCCTGATAACAAACACTAAAAAAAAAATTCCCGCAAAAGCTATTATTGCTAAATAGAACATAGCAGCAAGACTTTCGTATATCTGCTAAAATTTCTCCAGTTCAATTTGAAGGTAACGTCTACACTACATCTAATTGGCTAGCTGTCACCATGTGATGGAAACACAACGACGTGTTTTTTGTGTTTCTTTTCATTTAATTATTAAAACCCGTTTACGTGGTTGACTAGTCTCTTTCACCATTGACTTCGTCAAGCTGACCCATTATGGCATCCACAAAAATCTTTAACGCAAGTTTTGGATTTCTATCAGCACTTCTGAGCAAAGTCCCTTTTTTTTGTTTTGAGAGAGAGGGTTCTGAGCAAAGTCCCTTTCTAGCTTGCTATTGATGCATCAAATCATCGTTTTTTTCTTGGTTGAAATATTAAAAACTAATGAAAGCACCCCCAACAAATGAGCAGATACACCATGGCTAAGGAAATATGCAAACAAAACAAAACACTCATTTTGCAGAATTGATTATTTGAAAATCGAACCAATGAAGCAATAGAAGGCAACTCAACTGCTAGAATGATAGAAATAGTGCAACAAAGTGAACAAACTATACAACTAACCTTCTTCAATGAAGACAGAGAGACCAAAATCTATAGCTTTAATGGGAGAATGATCATCCTTGCTAACCATCAAGAAATTCTCAGGCTTCAAGTCCCTATGCATCACCCCCATAAAATGGCACACATGAACCACATTCACAATCTGCCTACCAATCGAAGCAGCTTCACGCTCTGAATAGCTCCCTTTACTGATGATCCGGTCGAAAAGCTCGCCACCAGTGCACAATTCCATGACCAAATGCAGATTTTGCTTGTCCTCATAAGCACCCTTGAATTCCACAATATTGGGTTGCCCTGTCAAGTGCTGCAGTATCAGAATCTCCCTCTTCACATCCTCAATATCTTTTGAATTCACAAACTTTCGCCTTGAAATGGACTTGCACGCGTATTTTCGTCCCGTGGCTCTCTCTGTGCAAAGATAAGTAATCCCAAACTGACCTCTACCCAATTCTTTTTCACGAAGATAGAGTGAGTCGATATCAACGTAAGGTCTTTTAAGGACTTTTCCAATCACATCTGCAAGAGGAGCAGGCTTTGCTGGGAATGATGAAGAGGAAGAGGAAAAGGAAGAAAGAGTGGGATTTTGTGATGTAGTTGGGCTAAACCGTTCTTGGGTACTCTTTGGAAATTGTTGTGGAGGTGGTATGTCACCGGAGGAGCCTGAGGAGATTGGGATGTCACGGGATTTCGTAAAGCAGTTTCCCATTGACAAAGACAGAGGAAGGTCTCAGAGCGAGAGAGAGAGAGAGAGTTTTAGCTTGTAGTGCTTTTGAGAATTTTATAATCTTCAATTTAGTTGCAAGAGCATATTTTTCAAAAAAAAAAAAAAATTCGAGAAGTTTGATTTCAACCGGTCTACACTGCTTTTTTTTGTTTCTTCTTTCTATTTGTGCTTTGCTTTTGCCTCTTGGATGGTCCTGGGCATCATTCTTCTTCTTTCTCTTTTTGCACAGATACGCTTTTGCTAAGAGAGAGAGAGAGTGACGACAGAGAGAGACAGTCTGGGCTGTGCAGTGTTCGGTTCTGTTTTGGCTTAAGAGAAGCATTTTTAACTTTTGTTTTACGTGTGTTTTACGTTACGGTTTATCCTAATTTTAAGGAAAATTATTGCATAGTTTCGGCTTATACACCCTCCTTAATTTCAACAAAAAGATGTGTTAAAAATTTTAAGAAAATGATAAATATTATACACTTTTTACAAATATATACAGCATTTACCTTTATTTTTATGTGTTAATAATGTAAGTTCACTAAACATAGAATTTTACCTAATCTTTTTATTAACGCCAGTTGTTTGAAATTCCCCAAGCCCACGGCATTTTTTATTTAATATAAAAGTTTCCAAGATGACGTGGCAGAATTACATCCCTGGTTGATGGTTATGTATCTAATTCTAAATTCAAGGCCTAATATCTTTTGGAAGCCCAACTTGCAGCCCGTTGGATTGTGGACCCGTTAAGATTTTTCACGTAATCTTTTGGTCCCCAAATAAAAGCCACATAGATAATAGTAAATTAGTAATGGATAATGGATTGTATTAGACAAGGCAAGCTCAGCATACCCCACCATTGTATGAATATGGAAATTGGCAAAAGTTCCGTATCCCTCATGCGCAGATTTATGTCTCATTAATACGTGGGTTTGTCTTATTGATACATAAGTCTTATGCACCCCGTGCTCTCTTTTTTTAATTTAAGAAGTATATTAAAGGACCCATCTCTAAAAGGAATAAAAAATTTCGACAGTCAAAGACTAACAGTATATCTATATTATTTGTGGTGTTCATCGGATTCTAAGATCAAACAGCACTCAACAGAGGGAGTGGATCGAATAATCTCCTCTATATTTCTTGTTAATTTAACACCACTTTTGTTCTTTTCTCCTCTTGAGAGAACACATTCACACATGCATGCACCTTTGTGACTAAAAGTTCAATACATCAACTCTATGCAGATTTTATCACGTGATCATGGCTGCTTGCGTGGTCTCAATTGGACAACGACTTGTTCTACATAAATGCGGAAAGCCTTTTATACAAACAACGGTCGAGGAGTGGGGACTATATGAGTATATTCTACGGTGTTAACGGCAACATTTTGTAGCTTTATATAGCATTAATTTACTTTTTGCAGTTTTTTTTTTTTTTTTTTGACAATTTTTTAATATTAATTTTTAATAACTTTTTATCATTTTTATTAACACAACTTATTAAGGAAAATCTTAACAAATATCGTACGGTGCTTGTTAACATTTTTCTCCAATGTATATGAGTCTATATTCGCCATTTGCGTGCCTTGGAGGCATGCCTTGAAAGAAAGCAAGAAAGCCTCCTTTCCGTTGCCAAAAATTTCCATGGCTATCCTACCCTACTTTAAGGATGAGGAGGACCACGAAGGAAGCAATATCTCTCCTCATCACACACCCTATTGTGGCAGCATTTTTGGTACTACTACACTTTCTGCCTCCAAAGAGTCAAAGATATAGTTCCAAATTTATCTTTTGTAGTGAGTACAGTTGATAAAGGTTATAATGAGAATTATTAATTTTTTTTTAAATAATAAGATTATATAACGTTAGAGCCTTGGACTCTTAGAGGTCTCAATCATAAGATTATATAACGTTAGAGGTCCAAATCACAAATTTTAAACTTTAGGGGGGCAAACTCAAAATGATCTCATATTTAAAGGGTTAAATTTGCAATTTACTTTAAAAATGAAATAATAACAAATTAAAACGAGTTCAAGTTATATAGCAATAGCACGTTGCATTAGACCTAATGTGGAAGAGATCGTTTAATCAAGCCATTTTAGATCGTTCAACACGATAATGTAGGCTGGACAACCATACATGACATAAAAGACTTTGCAACTTCGGGATACAGTACTATATAACTCAGTCATCCTCACCATTTAGGAAATTTAATGACCTCTGAATGAAGTAATAATTCAAAATCTAGGTAGACTTGGGCTCCAAGCACAGCCCAAGGGATGAGTATGACCACCATTGATGAATTTGTGCCTAGAAAAGAAAACGGGGAGATTGTAAGCCTTGAATCTGGTCCACAACAAGGGCAGCTCCCCCAATCTCACCCATGATGGCCACATAAGTTGCTATTAAGGCCACAACCTAGGTAACAACTACAATTAAATAGCAAAATACGTCACAAGCAAGCCCTTGAATTTAGAGTCTCTCGATCAGAGATAGGTATAAGAAATTTTTGTATTAAGAAATAGTGCCCTCTCTAGTAAGGTCACCACCAACTTAAGCATCGGGGAGCTTAGGCTAATGTGACCAAAGTTTGATCTTTATGTTTAGTAGGTATTCCATTGCTAGGTTGGCTGCTTAACCATTAGATCATTAGAAGGTCAAACTATTTAACCATTGGATCATCATTAATTGGCTCCATTTTTGGGAAGAAAAATTAATCACATCATCACTTCTTATAGGTAAAAGGTTACCGGTTCAAACACAGTTAAGAAGTGCTAGAAGCATAAACACCTTTGGCGGACCCCCAACATCACCAAAGGTAACAAGGATGATAGAACAACATTGAGAAGACTAGAAAAAAGTGTCCAAGAGCTAGCTAAAAAGATGGGAGTTAATGTTGTAGACACACAATTTTTGCAACAAGCGATTAGTTCATTTTTAAGGGTAAAATGGTCATTGAGTGACATTCACTATTTCCTATTGAGTGGCATTCCAAAGCTTTTTTTTTTTTGTTGAATCTTTTTATTTAGCCCTCCTAATTGTTCCTAATTCCTATATTCCATTACTATAAGTGTCAGAGGTTCAGCTCTAATAGGAAGGAAGGATGCATGGATACTCCATTTTTACCCATGAACCTGTATTCAATGCATAATGTACAGGTTTTATACTAGATACCTCTAAGATCCATGGCTAATCAATTTAATTTTTGGGGTGTGGGGGGCAAGGGTTGGAGTTCAAGTCTTCAGAAGGGAGTTTTACACACATATACATTTAGATTAAATTAGAGTAGAATTCTATCTTGTATAAAATAAAATAAAAATAAAAATAAAAGCAAAAGACTTAAAAATCCATAAATAAAAGTATAGAATTGATGAAAAAAATAGTTACAAAAATCAGACGGTTTAAATAAAATTATACAATTCAATAATTGTATTTTAAAATTTAATCTCTCCTTTTCTTTTTTTTTTATAACAAATTTGGTATTTTTTTCATACGAATGGGTTGATTACTCAACCACAGCTTTGACATGGTTCTTATAAGGTTAAAATGCAAAACTTACATTTTAAGTTTCACCACTTTTTTATTTCGGTCCTTTAAGTTTGTATTTTTTCATTTCAGTTCTTTAAGTTTCAATTTTTCTCAATTTGGTCTTCCAGGTTAATTAAAAAAAAAAAAAAAAAAAAGAACGTCACTCCCCCCACTTCTGAAGAACACAAGATTGAAACCCCACCCAACAAAATATTAGGAAAGAAAGAGAGCTAGCAGTAGCAGAGGAAGGCAAGTCATAGCAGAGGAAGGCAAGTCACACACTAGACACAAATGGAATCTTTGCTATAAAAAAAATGTGAAAGAAAAGAACGACAATACGTTCTCTAGAGCTGATTGGCTCGATCTCTAGAGCTTCTTCTTCTTCTTCTTCTTCTTCTTCATGGACTCAAACTCGGAAATACGTCGCCACGGCTGCGCATCCTCCGCCGGTAGTTTTCGTGGACAAGAACACTCGCGTCATCAGTCATCTGCCAAGGCATCAAAGTAAAGAACGACACCTTCCACACCGAACAAGCCATCGAGTGATTCCAGGGATTTGCAATGTCATTTCTTTATTTTCCAAAATTTATTTATTCTAAATTTTGCCTTTCCTTTCGTGACAGATAATGACAAATCCATCATTTTATTTTATGAGAAAACATAATGATGATTTCATTATGGGTGAAATTTCAATTTTGAGTTCTTCAGATGTGGGGAGCGACCTTGTTTAAGGTATTCAATTATGGGTGAAATTTCAATTTTGAGTTCTTCTGATTCTTTTTAATTAACATTTTTTTAATTAAGAAATAAATATTAAATAAGTTAACAGCAGCTATTAACGGATTCTTAACGGAGTACGGAATTGAAAATGATTGAATCTTAAAAGGCTGAGATAACATAAGGTAAATTTAAAAAACTGAAATGAAAAATAGTAAAATTTAAATAGTAAATTTTACATTTTAGTCTTATATCAATGGTTTAGGGGGAAAAAACTTTTTTTTTTTTTTGGGTAAGTGGGAAAAAACTCATAAAGTGTAATACAGGACGGAACAAGGCATTTTGGGTTTAAATTCGGCCCGTATTACGAGTCCAAATTTCCTGTCCCACTTTTCTTGCTCCACTTTATATTCTACTAATAAAAACTTGTCACGTGTTCACCTAATTAATTATATACAGCTATTAATTAATAACGGTAGCATTAATAAGTCAATAATGATAGTATTTAATTAATTAGATAAACATGTAGCAAATTTTTATTAGTGAAGATTTGGACTCCGGTATTACTATTTTAACTTTTACATCTCTCAATCAAGTGGTAAATTGCAACGTATCCAAAATCCAGACATTTTGCCATTATTGTCCTTCAAATTTCAAAGCAAATAGAAAAATGAAAAATCCAGAATGACCGTAACCCTTATAAGACAGTAATTGTTGGCTTGGTGAAGCATGTTGGATTCTATTTCTTTCATCAATTATTGCCTTTTATTCCATGTGAAGTCAATTACTTTAGGCTTCTTCGTCAAATTATGCCAAGTTCGTTTTCACATTCGAGTTTCCTTATCAAAGACACAACCCAATTCCCCCAAAATCTGTCTTGGAACGACACTGATCAAGTCATTGCAACACCCGAACAACAAAAGTTTTCTAAACGTTAAAACCCATAGAAAAAAAAAAAAAAAAAAAACCAATGATGTTCTGTTGATAATTTGACACATGGGAAAGCAAATTTTGGAACATAATAGATATTCAATTTTGAACTGGTTATTATTATTGGGTTTTTTTTTTTTTTTGGCTTTATATATATGAACAATTACAACAGTGGTCTGATGAGCTTATTAACATTGGGAATGGCATAGATATTGATACGCTAGAGTGGACACTGGAGATGGAGATTGATCTTCTTGCAGAGGCATAGAACATTGGAGGTTTTAACTTAATCTCTGTTTCCCCCCATAATCTGTTGTTCCCCTTCTGGCCTTCTCATCATCGCTACAAACTCATCATAATTGATTCTCCCGTCCTACATATATCGAATAATAATTAGAATGACTCATGTAAAGAACACCACAAAAAGAAATTAAGGGGAAGAGGAAAAAAAAGAATAGAGGATTAGGATTCAAGTCAAGATAATTACTTTATCAGTATCAACATCTTCAAGTACTTCATCGATAGTAGCTTCATCCCCCATTCCATATTGAGTCATAGCTTTTCGTAGTTCTTCTCTAGTGATAAATCTGGTGAAATTTATACGAGTGCATAGGAAAATGTCATAAGTGAGTGTTCTAACTTCTAGCACTTAAAATAAATAAATATATATATATATATATATTAAATACTTGAATTAATTATGTAAAAATGAAGATCTGATTTTGAAAATTTTGTTCAGTCCCCATAGATTTTTGGAAATTTTCTCACGTAAAAGGTAATTTTGATTAAGGGAAATGCTAAAATCAAATTTGGGCAAAAGGTTTAAGCATTATATATAAGAAAATACTAACGGATGCTCTTAGAGTATTGGTTAACAATCCATTTAAAAAAAGATTTTATAAGAAAAGAAAAAATTGCAATTAATATTTTGACAATTTTTTTCATTTTCTATAAAAGTGGTATAAAAATTTTCTTAAAATGAATGGTTAACTATTACACTAAGGTACCCGTTAACATGAACCTTATTAAAAAGGGAAGTGCATTATTCAAAGAATCAGCATACTAGCCAATAGTCATATGGCCCAGTGGCATCCATTCCCTTATGTGTAGTTTAGTTTTAGAGGTTGAATCCCCTTGTTTATACTTGGCCAAAAAAAATCAGCATACTAACCCGCTGTCATCCTGGTCAAAGTACTTGAATGCCTTATACAAGTGCTCATCCCTCTCGAGTTTATGGCGATGCATAGTAGCAGTAATGAATTCTGAATAATCAATAATCCCATTCTTGTCAACATCAGCCTGGCAGAAGAAAATATAAAGGTTGAACTCTCTCATTAGGCAAGCCAAAGGGAAATGATGTAAATACTTGAGCTTATTTCTTGAAGAAGTGAATGAGTCAAAACAATTTTGTTAAATATCACAACAAATAGTACCCCCCCCCCCCCCCCAAAAAAAAATCAGCAAACTGATAAAAGGAGAACAGGATAGCAGTACAGTACTTACAGCATCCATCAACTGCTTAATTTCTGTTTCAGAAAGCCTAGATCCTAGCCTGGTCAATCCAATTTTGAGTTCTTCAAGTGTGATTGTACCGCTTTTGTCAGTATCCATGTTGTTGAACATCTGTTTCAGACCTTTTATATCTTCTTCTGAAAGGTTCTCTGCTATTACCTTAAAAAAATCAAATTTCTGTTACTAGGAAAACGAGTAAGAGAAAAAGCCTAAAGAAAATTAAGGGCAATCAATTAATCATCAATGTTACTTGGTCTAGCCATAGGTTCTTGTGAAGAAAATCAAAAACCTATCGGTAAAGAACTTGCACAAAGACCATGGGCCTAACCAGGATACTAAATTTTTTTTAAGAAACTGGAATAGACAATTGTTTTTTTAATTTTTTTTAGCTATAGAAATTCTACTCTCCACACCCTACAAACACTTATACTTGTGAAGTGACCATCGCACCAAAGGTGTGCGGTAGTAGGACTAGACAATTGTTGTTTACTCTATATCTGTGTTATAGGGGTGTTCACCAAAACCACAAAAACCGCACTAAAACTGCCCATAAAATGGCATACCATTTTGCACCGCAAGTAACAGTGCACCACACCCTCTCTATATAGTAATATATTTATTTTTTTTAATACTAAATATATTATTAATATTTTAATAATCTTAGTTTTCAAAAAAAAAAAACTACCGCGCACCCTTGGTGCAATGGTCACCCCACAAGTATTTATACTTGTAGGGTGTTGGGGGTAAGGGCCGAGATTCAAGTCTCCAAGAGAGAGCTCCACACACATATACATTTAGATTAGGCTAGAGTAGAAATTTTATCTTATATATATATAAAGGCTTAATAACTCTTGCAAGTGTTGATTAGTAAAACTAGCTCAAAATAAAGAAAAACTAGCTTAATAGTTAATTTGGCCCAAAACAAAAGGAAATATCAGCTTTGGACTTGTTAGGAAAAGCCCAAAATTTGAAAAATATACTAGCTTCAAATCTCATCTTATACACTGCACCGTTCATGTGTTCGCAAAAATGAGGTGTGGTGCGGTTATGGTTTTGGCTAAACTCTAAATTGCACCACACCGCACCGCCCATTTGACCACAAAAATAAGATGCGGTGCAGTTATAGATTTGGCTAAACCGCATCACAAAATACGGTGCTAAAATTGGCCCTAAACCATACTGCATCGAAAACACCCCTATGACTATGTATTCTGTGTAAGGAAAGAAACATTCAAATATTTTTTTATTTTTAGATGAATTTTGATTGCCTTTCCTAATTATAAACTCTAATCCATTTTATATATATATATATATATATATATATATATATATATATATATATATATATATATATATATTAAAGTTGAAGTGTAACATTTATTATTGCTATGCTCTTGTTGAGCCACATCAACCACTGATTTCCAATATTCTCTCTCTCTCTCTCTCTCTCTCTCTCTTTTAAATCTTTTTTTTTCCTTATTAATTTTCTAACTTATTGTTATACTTTCTCCAATCTTTCTCCTCTCTTTTACTTTTTCATCTCTCCTACTACTATCTATTTTTTAATATTACTTTTCCTCTAACCCTTTATCTTCCTTTATTTTTTGGCTTTTCTTATTCCCCTCTTCTTACTACAAATTTACAATTCTCTTTTTGATTCTATACATAGTTTTCCCACTCACAAGAGGTTATTTCTCTCTCTTTCTCTTTCTTAAAATTTTGTTTTTCATTTTTTGGAGGATTTAAAAAAAAAAAAAATTTCTTGCATCACTACTTTAGGTTGATGAATTTTTATATTATTTGGAACTTTACTTTGGGTTGATGTGATTAAGTTGTGTTTTTTAGTTGTTATCTTTTTTCTTCTATTTGATTTCATAGATGTTATCCTATTATATTATAAAGATAGTGTTTAAAAATATAATGTTATTTTATTACATAATATAATATGACTTGAATAATTTGGTGTTTAGTACTATTTTTTTTTCTTCTTCTCTTATTATTTTCTATAAATTTCTTATTATTCTCACTCACATTTTCTCTTTGAAAAAGTGGTTATTCTTTCTCTCTCTTGATTTTTTATTCTTTCTTTCAACCTTACTTTATATTGATGAATCATTGTGATTTTTAAAACTATATTTTAGATTCATACGTTTTGGAGTTGTATTTTTTAGTTTCCTAATACAAGTAGACACACACACACACACACACACACTCTCTCTCTCTCTCTCTCTCTCTCTCTCTCTTAGTTTTTGTTTGATTTTTTAAGTTAATACTTGAATATTTTGGAAACAAGAATTCAAGTTAATATCAAAACACAATCTTGACTATACTAATTACTGATTGGCACTTGGTCTATTTCATTTTATTTTGGTGCATTTCATCAATTCAGTCCAATTTGATCTACTTCAATCTACTTTGGTCAATTTAGTCCAATTCAGTCTAGTTCGCTTCAATCAATTCAGTCCAGTTTGGTCCATTCCTTTCAATGCGGTCCATTTTGGTCCAATTTGGTCCACTTTGATCTATTTCAGATCACTTCGATCTAATTCTATGTACCTACTTAAGAATGGGAAAATAAAAGTTTGGGTTGAGTAATATCAATTGTAATTACATGATAAGTTTTTTATTATCATAATTATCTCCTTAAGAGAATGAGAATTTGAATAATAATTTTGAAATTTAAAAATTTTAATTGTACCCAAAAAAAAAAAACCAGGAAAATATAATGTGCAGGGTACAGGAATTCCCATAAGGTAATTGCTCCACGTGTCATACTCATGGCCAAGAAGGACTACTGTCTTGCCGAGGAGGCCACGGCCTTGGACTGTAAGGTCACGTCAATAGCACGTCATCAGAGGAGATCGTACTATGTAGATAGAGTTTCAGGGAAGGGACTAGCACTAACATGATTAAAAAGTTGGTGGTTGCCACCACATTTAATGCATTCCACCAAACCTCCTAGCTGCATTTATGTGGAGAAGACTTTTGAATAGTGTTGTCTTGGCTGCCGCAACTCACAAGGGGATTAGGAAGGTGTCTGATGGAATGGGCACTCAAGTAATGGCCTGAATGGTCAACAAATAAAAAGCCTAGACCATCTAAGGGGGGCTATATAATGTAAGGAACCCTTTAGGGACAAAAGGATCAGAAAATAGGAAGAGAAACATTGTAATGCAAAGAACTGAACTTATAACTCAATTGAAAAGATAAATATACAAGATCTAGTCTCCTTGGACTGTGCCAAGGATGATTTACTATGGGCAAAACCTTTTTATTCTTATTTTCTTTTCATTTGGGCTCACTATAATTGTTATTTGATTCATTAAAGTCTAGTTTTCCAGTACACTTTCTATAAATTTATTGTATTGGGCTCTTTGAGCGTAGATCATTTTTCCCTTTAGGCTTGGGCTCCAAATTAGGTCTTTACAATTGGCACCGTCTGTGGAAATTACTTAAGCTTTAGTGAAAACAACATATGATTATGGTAGGCTCAAGGCCAAACCGAAAGGAATCTATGGGGTCCTAACGTCAAGATGAGCGGGGAAGGGACTAGGAGGTTAGTATGCATACCACACATACCAGTAGGAGCCAGTCCAGGGGTAGGAGCCACGTCTCTCAAGAAGCAACTACTAGAAGCATGCAATTAGAAATTGATCGTTTAAGAAGAAAGTTGCACCGAGAGTGACGTAGAGTAACTCCTTCAAGTTCTAACCATTCTTCTGATGGTAATAATGATCATAGCTTCTGGCACAGGTCAAGGACTCCTCCTAGTGAGTCTTTTTCATACAACGAGGAGCGTCGTGATAGGCAAGGGAGGAGAAGCCCATCACATAAAGGCTCAGGCAACAATGCCATGAGTAGGGCTCTGAATCAGATCTCCAAGTCACCTTTTACCAGAGAAATTAAGGAAGGAAGGCTCCCCTAGCGGTTTAGTAAGCCAACATTTACCATCTACAATGGTAGGACGGACCTCGTGGAGCACATGAGCCATTTTAACCAGAGAATGACTGTGCACTCTAAGAACAAAATTTTTGATGTGCAAAGTGTTTCCATCCAGCTTAGGGCTTGTGGCAACAAGGTGGTTTAATGGCCTAAAGGAGGGTTTTGTTTGCTCTTTTAAGGGGCTTACAAGGGCCTTTGGTTCTCGTTTTGTAACTTGTAATAGGGTTCCTCGACCTTTGGATTTCTTGCTGTCTATGGCCATGCGAGAGGGGGAAACCTTAAAGACGTGCTCTGACCAATAATGGGAGATGTTTAATGAAATTGATGGAGATTTTGATGACGTAGCTGTAAGGATGTTTAAAGTCGACTTGCCTGCCGAGCAGGGTTTAAGGAAATCATTGACAAGGAAGCCAGTTAGTAATGTGTATCAACTCATGGATTGCATTGATAAGTATAAACGGGTTGAGGAGGACTAATAACTGGGTAATGGCAAGGCTAAGGTGGTCCTTTAGGATAGGAGGGACTTTAGGTCGGACAAGTACAACAATAAGGATAGGTGGTCCTCGGAGGGATTTTTTTGGGCAATCTGGGGTTGTTGCTGCTCAAGTGGTTAGCACGGTGTTCTAAGAACTAGTGCATCAAATTTTAGAAAAAAATTAAGAATGAACCATATTTTCAATGGCCAAACAAGATGGAAGGGAATCCCGCAAGGCGTAACCAAAGCCTTCATTGTTAGTACCACCAAGAGTGAGGGCATACTACGGAGGATTGTAGAACCTTGTGGAATCACCAAGAGCAGTTGGTCCGAGGTGGTAAGTTAAAACAGTTTTTATATTACCCCAATAGATAAGGAGGTCAGGCAGGGACAGGATCACAGAGAGATGCTTCTTCAAAGCCACCTCTGGGCACAATAAACGTTATTCTTGTTGCCCTAGGAAGGACTAGTTCTTACCCCTCTAGGGTGTTATCTATAGCTTAGTCACCCCCAGAGGACTCCTCCCCTAAGCTAAAGAGAAGTAGGGTGGAAGTCCAACCAACGCTGAGTTTCTCTGACGAGGACAAGGTTGGTACCTTGCAGCCACACGACAACGCATTGGTGGTTACCCTCAGGATAGGAAGGCATGTTGTGAAGCGATTATTGGTTGACCAAGGCAGTGGGGTAGAGATTATGTACCCTGATTTGTATAAGGGGCTAAAACTGAAACCAAAGGATTTGACCGGTTATGATTCACCCTTGGTAGGTTTTGATGGGAATGTGGTTATACCACAGGGTCAGATCAAACTACCAGTACAAGCAAGATCAAAGATAGTAGAGGTGAACTTCATTGTAGTGGATGCTGACTCCTCCTATACTGCCATCGTGGCAAGACTCTAGCTGCATGCCATGGAGGCCATCTTTTCCACCTTACACTTGAAGGTGAAATATCCATCTAGCGACCAGATTGAGGAATTGGTTAGGAGCCAGTCTATATAGCCAAGCAGTGTTTAGTTTCTGCTATCAGGCATCAAGCTGAAGAGGAGCCCTCGGCCTCTGCCGAGCAAGGCTTATAGCAATCAAAGGAGCCAATATTATTTACAAAAATGGTAGAAGTGGCGAGGTGTGAGGAATTGGAAAAGGTTGTTATAAGTAATGATTGGGAGAAGTTCTTTCAAGTCAAGCTCAGTTGCCTCCTCGGGAGAAGGAAGAGCTGGTAGTATTTCTTAGAGAGAATATTGATGTGTTTGCATGGAGTACTTACGAAGCTCTTGGGGTGGACCTAAACTTCATTTGCCACTATTTGAATGTCAACCCGACCGTTATCCCCAGAAAGCAACCACCTTGGCACTCATCTAAGGAGCATTCTGATGCTGTCAAGGACGAGGTGATCAAGCTTAAGCAGGTTAGGGCTATTAAAGAAGTTTTTTACCCTAATTGGCTGGCTAACACAATGGTGGTGAAGAGGAAGAATGAAAAATGGTGGGTATGTGTAGATTTCATAGATTTGAATAAGACTTGCCCCAAGGATCCCTTTCCCATGCCTCGTATAGATCAATTGGTTGATGCAACTGTAGGTCATCCTCAGATGAGCTTTTTAGATGCTTTTCAAGGGTACCATCAAATACCTTTAGCTTTGGATGACCAAGAGAAAACTGCTTTTGTTACTCCTACTGGAAATTACCATTACAAAGTGATACCTTTTGGTTTAAAGAACGCGGGATCCACCTATCAGAGGATGATGACCAGGATGTTTGAGCCACAACTAGAATAAAATATTGAGATCTATATAGATGATATGGTGGTGAAGAGCAAGTTAGAATCCAAGCACGTTAGTGACCTCAAAAACATTTTTGGAATATTGAGGAAACACAAGCTGCACCATAGTGCTTCTAAATGCTCTTTCGTTGTTAGTTTAGGAAAGTGCTTGGGATACATGGTCACTCATTGCAGAATTGAGGTCAATCCTGATCAGATTAGAGCAATTAACAATTTGTTACCTCCTCAGAATCCTAAGGAAGTCCAGAGATTAAAGGGGATGACTGCTGCCTTGAACCAATTTATCTCTCGATCAGTAGATAGGTGCATACATTTCTTCCAATTGTTGAATAAGTGGAAAGGGTTTCAGTGGACTGAGGAGTGCTCCCTAGCCTTTTAGCAGTTGAAGGAATACCTTTCTTGGCCTCCCTTCATGTCCAAGCCTGAGAAAGATGAAGTCTTGTTTGCTTACATTGTTATAGCTCCCCATGTTGTTAGCTTGGTACTAATACGAGTTGATGATGGGATTCAAAGGCCAATCTATTATGTGAGCAAATCCTTACATGAAGCAGAAATCCGGTACCTACCACTGGAAAATGCCATATTAGCAGTAGTGCATACAACACGTAAACTCCCCCATTATTTCAAAGCTCACATGGTGGTGGTGTTGACTCAACTTCCTCTTAAGTCCCTACTTGGGAGAGCTGACTACACGAGGAGGATTGCTAGATGGGGTACAATTCTAGGGGCCTTTGATATCAAGTCTATGCCTTGCACCTCTATTAAGGGCTAAGTTCTTGCCAACCTGGTGGCCGAGTTTACTAAACCTTCTATAGAAGAAGCAGGAGAAAAGCAAAACATGGATGAAAAATCAGTTGGAGTAATCTCTTTACAAGAACCTTTATCTTGGAAGGTATACGTTGATGGCGCAGCTAACCAAAGAGGATCCAACATGGGATTGGTTATGGTATCTCCTAAAGGGATTGTTATTAAGAAATCCTTAAGCTTGGGTTTCTCGGCCACAAATAACGAGGCTGAGTATGAGGCATTGTTGGTGAGAATGACTATAGTTCAAAAAATGAAAGGAAAGGTGTTGAAGGTATTTTCGGATTCTAGGCTGGCTTTTGGATAAATGGAGGGTGAATTGGAAGCCAGGGATCTGAGGATGCAAGAATACTTAAGTTAAGTCAAACATTTACGAACAGGGTTCATGTCCTTTACCTTACAATAAATCCCTAGAAGCAAAAATACTCATGCGGACTCTCTTGCCTTGCTCGCAACTTCCTCGGGTCATCCTAGTTAAAGATTTGTGTAAACCTGCCGAGGTAAAGAAAGACATGGTGCAAGTTCATCAGATTAGAGTGAGACCTAGTTGGATGGATTTCATAGTTCCATTCCTTAAGAGTGACATTTTGCCTGAGGAAAGGGGGGAGGCAGATAAAGTTCGAAGAAAGGCTCCTCGATTTTGGTTATCCGAGGACCAAAAATTGTATAAGCGTTCTTTCTGTAGACCGTATTTGCTGTGTATACATCTCGAGGCAGTGGAACCCCCTAGAAGAGCTACACGAAGGGATTTGTGGGAGTCATATAGGGGGCAGATCTTTATCTCACAAGGCCCTCACCCAAGGATACTGGTGGCCAAGTATGCAAAGAAAAGCGCAAGAATATGTGAAGAAGTGTGACCAATGCCAGAGATTTGCCCCAAACATTCACCAACTTGGTGGTGTTCTTAATCCTCTTTCTAGTCCTTGGCCTTTTGCACAATAGGGTTTGGATATTGTGGGACATTTCCTTAAAGTAGCAGGAAACAGGAAATGACTTTTGGTTGGCACTGATTACTTCACTAAATAGGTTGAAGCTGAGCCTTTGGCAAACATTAGAGATGTGGATGCTAAGAGATTTGTGTGGAAAAATATTGTCACTCGATTTGGGATTCCTCACGCCATCATGTCGAACAATGAGTTTCAATTTGATAGCAAGGCATTCAGGAGGTATTGTTGTGAAATGCGTATTAAGAACAGATATTCAACTCCAACTTATCCCCAAGAAAATGGATAGGCTAAAGCAGTGAACAAAGTCATAGTAAATGGGCTCAAAAAGAAGTTGGATGATGCCAAGGGCAAATGGGTGGAAGAGCTGCCCCTTGTTCTTTGGACATATAGAATTACCCCTTTTAGGCCCATGGGTGAGACTCCTTTCTCCCTGACTTATGGGGCCGAGGTTGTAACTCTTCTCGAGACTAGATTCCCAACACTAAGGACAAGTTTGTTTACTCTATATAGCAATGAGGGGTTACTAGAGAAGAACTTGGATCTAATTGAAGAACGAAGACAAAATACCATGGTTCAGTTGACATATTATCAGCAAAAGCTTAAGCAAAGGTACGACTCAAATGTGAAGTTAAGACTGCTAGCCCCTGGAGATTTGGTATTACAGAAGGTTTTAGGTTCTGCAAAGAACCCAGTATAGGAAAAGTTAGGACCCAATTGGGAAGGGTCATACCATATCACCTCAGTAACTGGGATAGGAGCATATTTCTTGGAAGATCTAGACAAAAAAATTGTACCACACCCTTGGAATATAAATAACCTACGAATGTATTACTATTAAAAAAAATGTATTTCTACTGTGTTTTGCTTATGAAATTATTTGTTGTACTAACTATTTGTTTAAGTATTAAACAGAACATTGGTCATGTCTGGCTCCTCGGACTGCATACCTTGGGTAAATTAATACTTTTTACTATTTACTTAAGTATTAAACAGAACATTAGTCATGTCTGGCCCCTCAGACCACATACATTGGGTAAATTAATACTTCTTACTATTTGTTTAATTATTAAACAGAATCGTGGTCATGCCTGGCTCCTCGGACCAGGGGCGGAGCCAGGGGGGGTCGAGGGGGGGCACCAGCCCCCCCAGGCCCCCCAAAAAGAATCTGAAGTGCTGGTGCCTTATAACAAATTTAAGAAAAAATAGTATAGTATTTTGCTATCTTATAGAGTTTCAGTCCAAAAATATAGTATTTTTCTTAAAAAGTTCTATATTTTAAGAAGTAATAGTATTGTTCTATTATTTTATTTTATATTATGTAGGTCTTATTACATTAAAATATCACTAAAATATGTGTGTATTATTTTTTTTATATCAAGTAAATAATATACATATACATGTCCTAATGAATGTTTATAGTGTATATAAATTTTGCCCCCCCTGAAGTCAAATCCTGGCTTCGCCACTGCCTCGGACCACATACCTTGGGTAAATTAATACTCCTTATTACTTTTCTAAGTATTAAACAGGACCTTGGTCATGCTTGGCTCCTCGAATCACATACCTTGGATAAATTAATACTCATTATTTTTTAAAGTATTAAACAGAATCTTGGTCATACTTGACTCCTCGGACCAAATACCTTGGGTAAATTAATATTTTTCAGTATTATTTAAGTTTTAAACAAAACTTTGCTTATGCCTGGTCCCTCAAACCACATGCCTTGGGTAAATTAACACTCTCTACTACTTATGTGAACCCTCAATCACCTGCCCTAGGGAAATTAACACTTAGTGAACCCACCAAGGATGGGACCCCAGCATATGCATCATCACACGAAAACAAGGACTCACCCTAGGCCTTGGAAAAAGTATTTTGAGGGTACATTAAGGTACTCTTAAAATAAGGTACTCTTTTCCTACTAGGTGCTTTGCTTACTTCTGAGGACTCAGGCCTCCCTTGTTATTTACATAGTTTTCAATACTAACACATAGTCATTTTTTTATCATTGTTTACATGGGTTTACTTTATCTTAGTAAACAACAAATCATCTCCATTCACTTTTGTTAAAGCAAGGGTGTTCACTCTTAGAAGCATCATTAACCTAAAGCCTCCGCAAAGGGCAAACAAGGAATATAGCTAACCAAAGATAAATATTGTGAACAAAAAGAGAGGTTCACCAAATGAAGGTTAAAGTCTTTTCATTAAATAGAGGAGTAGTTACATTATAGACAGAGGCAAACTGCCATGACAAAGAAAATAAAATAAAATGATGCTATTACAATAACAAAAGAAGAAAAGAAAGAGATCCTAAGTTACGCCTTGGCATTGGGAGGAGGGTCTTCCTTGCTGCCCAGCTAGGAGACATGTGGGTCAGCGGCCTTGGGATCAGCCCCCATTGATTTGGTTTTAACGTTCTTTGCTTTGGGAGCAGCATCTTTAGCCTTAGGAGCAACATCCTTGATCTTAAGGGCAGCTTTTGGACCCTTTGCCTCTGACAGGGCCTTGACCTCCTTGCCTTTGCCCTTCTCCTCTAGCCTAGGACCACCCTAGCCAGCCCCCTTACTCTTAGCCACCTCAGCCCCCTGGCCTTGGTCACCAACTTGTCTAGGCCCTTTGGAGACCTTGGGAGGAGGAAGAGAGGCCTGGGTGACAGAGGGCTGCTTAGAGGAGGTATGTGCAAGGACAGTGGGAGGCGGGAGTGCAACTGGAACTTCATAAATATCTAAAGGGTAGTAGACATTCTTAGCCTTCCTCCACTCTGAGGTAATAGAGACTCTTGCCACATTAAGGGCTTTTGTCCACACCATCTGGCAGTAGTCCCTGCAGACCTTAACCAGCTCATCTGCCAAGTGGGCCTCGGTCTCTTCTACCTTAAGGTTATAGGATACCTGCACCAAGGTCTTTGCGGCTTCCTTGATCATTCGGGCGGCTTCCTTGGCCTTGCCCAGATCCACCTTTAGCTCCAAGACCTGCTGTTTGGTTGTGGTTAGCTCTATTTCAGCATAATGGAGCTTCTTGCGTTGCTCCTCAGCCTGGTCTTCGGCGTTCTTACGCCCAGCCTCAACACTCCTTCTCCCCCTCTCCTCCACAGTCAGCTTCGCAGTAAGCTCCTTGTTTTTCTGCTCAGCTACACCCATGGTCTTGTTAGCCTCGGCCCAAAGGTCAGCCTCGACTTTAGCCTCATTTCGGGCATCCTTCACCCATTCCTCAACAATAAACACCTCTTAGATGGCTTGCACAAAAGTGACGAACAAGCACGTTATTTAAAAAGAAAAAAAGAAAAAGGGGGAAGAGATAACCAAACAAGATGTCAGTAAGACATGCTGAGGAACTTACCAAGGCTAGATCCCTCTTCAAGGATAGAAAGAGGTCTGGCTGCCTCATTTTCTTTAACGCAGCCATGTCCTTAGGCAAAAGGATGGGCTGCTCTAAGGCGTCGGCCAGATAATGGGCATGCCCTTTTTGGAACTCCCTAATGGTGGAGTTCCGAGGAATAGCTGCCCCGTTCAACTCTAGCCGAGGGTCCCAAGTGGGGTTTTGGTGGCACACCTTGCCACATCATGGTCCTCCCACACCTGGCCCTTGGTCATTTTTTGCTATTTTGACTCCTTTTGGTGGACCACCTCCCCCTCATCGGCTCCATCCTTCTCTTTCCTTTTCTTCTTCGGGTTAGGTATGGGGAGCAAGCTACCTGTAGGAGGAAAAGGAGGGGGCTGGAACATCGAAGAGTCCTTGGACGTGGATCCCTTGCCCCTGTCCGCAAGGAAATCTCTCAAGCCCATTTTGCTGTTCAAGGCCATCTCTTCTTCTTCTTCCTCTAAGCTGTTGTCTAGACGAGCAACCATGAGACAAGGGGTGCGAACACCCGAAGTTCTGTCAAACTCGCCCTCCGCGTCCAAGATGTGAATGATAGGATCTCCCTGCTCCTCCCTCCCTTCCTTAAGTTGAAATTGGTCAAGGATCTCTTTGCTCCTCCCTTCCTTGAGTGACAGGTGTAAGGAAGCATTTTCTTCCCTCGGAGTCATTGTTTCAAGAGAAGCACGTTAGGAAGGCCAGTAAACTTGCACGATATCTTCTCAGGCTAGAAAACCTGGCATCAAGATGTCAATGTAGGCTAGCCGAGGGTCGCCTGCTTTGATCGCGTTGCCTACCTCCTAAAAATTATCGGATAAGGGCTCGAAGTCGAAGATGAGGTGGATAGCCCTTAGTTGCCTGTCTTCACTCACGAACACCTCGACTCGTAGCACCTTGTTAAGATCCTCAACATTGACAAAATTAATGTTAGGAGCTACGTACCTTTTATCTACAAAAACAGCTGAGAAGCAAAATCACGATTAGAAGGATGAACACTAAGTCAGAAAAGAAAGTAAAAAATAAAATAAAAATAAAAAAAGAAGAAGCAAAAAGAGAGCCATAAAACTAAGTTCTGTGTCAAATGACCTAAACCTAGGGAACCCCACCTGGCTCCCCCTCTCAGGTTGGGCAGTAAAGACCGTCGTGCCATTCTCCAGAAGGGATTAGGTAGTCGTCCTTCATGCCCTTGTTGGACTTGGGAAGACACGAGACGAGCCTAACAACTAAGGACCTAGACTTGAGGTAATACCCCAAGTCAGCGAGCGAATGACACTCATACATCCAAACAACGTCGTGCTAGGTAAAATTCAGACCCATGTGCTCATTGAGAGCGTCAACACTACCCAAAACCCTAAATAGGTTGGGCACGCATTGGTGGGGGCACAACCTATGGGCAAGTAAGTAGTCCCTAGCTACGCTACCTATGGGGAATGTCATTCCTCCTTCTATGAAGGCGATCATGGGAATGACGGCCTCCCCCTCATTCCTATGGGTAAGCCACTACCCCAGAGCACAGTACTGTAGGGAAACTCCTAGGAGAATGTGGTATTTAGCCCTAAATCCCTCCATACCGGAGGGAGAATCTATGAGGTGAGCAAATCTACCCATCTAAGTAGACTAGAGAGAGGCGAAGGAGATATTTGAGAAAAAGATGTAGAAGGTAGAAGGCCGAGGAGAAAATAGTCTAAAAATGAAAAACTTACAAAAATAAGGATGAGGGACGCCTCAGAAGCTTCTCGAGAACTGGAAGATACTAGAAATCTTGGAAGTTTAGGAGTGTGGGAAGTCTAGGGAGTTCAAAGATTTGTATAGTAGGAAAAATGAACTCCAAGTGCCTTATATAGGAGGCGGGTTTGGGTGGGAGTTATCCCGCCCAAAATTCAAGGAGAAATGCCAACTGTAGAATCTTCATCTCACCGCAGGATGTGGGGAACAGAGCGCTGCTTGGAGTATTTAATGAGACGTTGCGGACTCCGAAGTGTCAAGTACAGTTACAAGACACATGAAGCAACATTCTTACGTATAGGAGTCTAAGAAACGTGTTAAATTAATTACCTGAAGTCAAAGCTCCATTTCTCTCCTCTGATGGGAGGAAACAAATTAGAGTTTTAAGGGGCTATTGTAGGGTACAGGAATACCAGTGAAGTAATTGTGCCACATGTCATACCCTTGGCCGAGAAGGACTATTGTCTTGCTGAGGAGGCCACGCCCTCGGACTGTAAGGTCACGTCAATAGCATGTTATCAGAGGAGGTCGTACTGTATAAAAAAAGTTTTGGGGAAAGGGTTAGCACTGACATGATTGAAAAGTTGGTGGCTGCCACCACATTTAATGCATTCCACCAAACCTCTTGGCAGCATTTATGTGGAGAAGACCCCTGAACAGTGCTTTCTTGGCTGTCGTAACTCACAAGGGGATTAGGAAGGTGTCTGATGGGACGGGCACTCAAGTGGTGGTCTGGATGGTCAACAAATGAAGGGTCAAGATCATCTAAAGGGAGCTATATAATGTAAGGAACCCTCTAGGAACAAAGGGATCAGAAAATAGGGAGAGAAAAATTTTAACACCAAGAACTGGACTTATAACCAAATTGAAAAGATACATATACAAGATCTCGTCTCCTCAGATTGTGTCGAGGACGATTTGCTCTGGGCAAAACCTTTTTATTCTTGTTTTCTTTTCATCTTGGCTCACTATAATTGTTATCTGATTCATTAGAATCTAGTTTTCCAGTTCATGTACTGAGCTCTTTGGGCCTAGATCCTCTTTCCTTGTAGGCTTAGGCTCCAAATTTGGTCCTTACATAATGCATAACAACAATAGTTAGAAAAATATGAACCATTTCAAAAAAGAATAATGTCAATCAAAAATAATAAAATTATATATTTGTAAAAATAGAGTGATGGCAATCACCTTTTGAAATTGTTTAATTTTTAGGAAGAACAAATTATATACAATAAAATTTAGAAAATAAATTATACATATTCAGTATAAGTGTGTTATGATTTTTGATTATCATAATAATCTCTTTTAAGAAAATAAAGAATTTGAATAACTTATTTAATTACACACACACACACACACACACTCACATATATATTTATTTATTTATTGCTTGAAGGTATAATTAACCTCATTCAATTCATTTAAAAGTAATGACTTTAAAACAATGAGCAACTGCCCTAAAGATTAGATTTGTATATTCATAGCCTTTATTATTTGAAATACTTTCACTTAAATTTAGTCAAACCAAAGTGGTATGAAATACTACGTTAATGTGATTCAACAAAAGTGTAACAACAATAAATGTTATTATTAAGATTTTAAATATTACAAGTTTGAGATATATATATAGAATAGGCGCTTTCAACCCAAACATATCTTTTCCTATATGTAAATGCACAAAAATGGACCAAAATGGATTGAAGTGGACACAAATGGACCATATCGAACTAAATGGAAAGAAGTGGACTGAATGGGAACAAGGTGGATGGAATTAGACCGAATTGAACCGAATAGGACTAAAGTGAACCAAATAAGACTAAAGTTGACCAAATAAGAAAGAATGGACAGATTAGGACCAAAGCAAACATAATGGACTGAATAGGAACAAATAGGAATGAAGTGGATCAAATATGACCAATATAGACTGAATAGGACCAAAGTGGAGGGATTGAACCAAATAAGACCAATGTGGACCGAAAGACTGAATAGGACCAAAGAGGAGGGATTGGACCAAATAAGACCAATATGGACCGAAAGACTGAATAGGACCAAAGTGAACCGAATAGAACCAAAGTGGACCGAATAAGACTTTAAAAATATTTATCATTTTTATTGCATTTTTAGGTCTCATATTTTTAATTCCTAACGTCTTTTTTTGTATTTATTAACTCAAAACTAAATATTTTAACCCAAATATAATAAAATTTCATACTTTTCAGCCCAAAAATTAAGGGGAAAATGAATTTTGAGCTAACCTTGAAAATGCAACATACAAAAAGAATCAATTTAAGACTGAATTAGTATTTAATTTTTAGGAAGAACAAATTATACATTATACTACAATTATAAAATAATTAATTATTCTCACACATCACGTGAGTCATCTGCAACTAGTAGATCTATAAAATCAGTACACACAGACTTAACTGTTATAAGGAAGTAGATAGAACTCCTATGGGAATGAAAACATTCAATGTTTCACATTGGCACTAGAAAAGAGCTGGATTTTTTTTGGGGCAATTTAACACTATTTTGCTAACAATTTCATTAGTTAGCATATTTTTTAAACTATTTAGGAAACTAACATCTCGAATCTATTAGACTCAAGTTAGCCGTGGGAAATCGCATCTAACACAGTATATTTTTACAAATCTCAGAGAATAAAAGAAGAAAGAAGGAAAAGAAGAAGAAGACAAAGAAGAGAGACCCACGAAGAAGAAAAAAAAGAAGAAGAGACCCACGAACCCAGCACAGGAACTCAAGTATTAGAGGTTTGAGTTCCTTCACTGAACTCGAGTTTTAAACCCTCGAGATACTCTACTGGTTTGCAAAATAGTTTTGCAAACTTGACAACTAACTAAATAGTTGCTAAAATATTGCTAAATGCCAAATTTCCCCTACCCCATTCTATTTTCAAAACATCTATACGAGTCTACAATAGATTATGTATTAGATCATTTTCTGAACTGAAAGAAATTACGTAACCAATTTTCTACTCTAGTATCAGTTTTCATGAGTAATCCCTCTTGATGATTCCATTTTAAAGGCCACATTTCTATCTCCTAATGCTAAGTTAGTGAAATCGAGTTCGATTGTTTCCTTGGGACATATAATAATGCGTAACACTAGATACTTGCAATCATTCTGGACATCAATTCAACACATAACAACTCAATCATGTAACAATTTGAATATCAAGTTCTGAATAACTTAAAAACCTATATGATCGTTTCAAATCATACCTTCAGAGCGAGTTTTTTCATCTTATTCATTGTTCTAAATTGCTTCATCCTAATTAGAACGGCACTATTAGTAGGTCTGTCAGATGCGTCACCATCTTCCTTCAACCATGGATGTTCTGGTTTATATGCATAATGCAAATGATATTAATGGTTAGCTAGTCTAGTTCTCTGTGAAATAATGTTCTACAGCTCCAAATAGGGAAATGAAAAAAAGAAGAAGAAGAAGAAGAAGAAGAAGAAGAAGAAGAAGGGTGCAATATAGTGAGCATCTTAAATTGTTTCGTTGAACTGTTGAACCAAAACATCTTATATAAGCCATAGATTTGCGTGGACTTATCCAAGAGCCTCGGTATTTTAGGCATAATTAAATGGAACTCATTCAAAAGCAGTAAGCCTATTGAACTGTACACAAAGAATTATATACTAACCAAGAGCGTCAGCTACAGTAATTCGTTTCGTAGGGTTCATAGTTAGCATTTTTTTTATGAGATCCTTTGCGCTAGCAGATATAGAAGGCCATGGTGAGCTTTGCAAGTCAAGTTTGCCTTCTAAGATTGCATCAAATATGGCTTTCTCGGTTTCTGAAAAAAATAATAATAATTCACACATCAATTGTATAAATTAAATCAGAACAAAATACATGTTCTGACAGCGAGATATCAGTTTTTGGACTGGTAACATGTATCTCTTTGTAAACCAAAAGACAATTCAAGAAACTGAAATTACAATATGGATTACCGGCAAGTAACAAAGTAATTGTTTTTCAAATATCATTTTTAAACAAACAAACAAATAATACTTTATAATTGTCCTAACGAGCTTTTTAAAAATATTTTGAAGCCTAATAGAGTAATGTTGCAATTTTTTTTCGGTAAGTGTAATGTTGTAAAGTTAACTCAATTAAAATATGAAATTTACAATCTAATCTAATGCATTTTCAGCCAACAAATTAATATAATTAAAAAATTACAGGATAGTAAAAATTCTCATGAATCAATTTCACTTTATCATAGTAAACATTATAATTTTAATATATTAAAAACTACGGAATGTAAATTCTAAACCACAAGCCACCCCCATTGCATATAAAAACCAAGCAATTGATTCAATTGAAATAAAATGAACTTGTTCAAATGGTCTGATTGAATGAGAAAAAAGTGTAAAGGAAACTAGGGGAGTCTTTGATTATTGCAACATCATTAACTTTTTTTAAAAAAATTATAACTTGATACCTTATTTTAGTGGGGATAATAGACAAGTATTCAAAACTCTTCTAAAATCTTGAACCAACCCTAAATTTTTAAAAAGTTTCAATGGGGACAATCGTCCCCATTCAAGTGTATGTGGCTCCACCCCTAGTTTTTGGCCCGTTTTGTAACCCATCGTGAATCATGTGTGTAGGATATAAAAACTGTTGTTTTGGTGATTTGGTTTTCTTGTTGTTGTTTTTAAGAGAGTGAAAAACTATACGGCCGCACTTTATATTTTTCCCTGATAATAGTGAAATCCATGCAACTCTGTGGACGTAGGCAAATTACCGAACTACGTAAATGATGTCTTGTGCGTGTGATTATTTTTCTCTAACGTGTGTTTTCTCTATTTTTTTGTTTCTCATAGGTTTGGAAATTTTGTGTTAGTTCTCTACAATAATAGGGGAGGAGGGATTTGAACCTTGGACGTTTTTGTTGGAAATCCAAAGAGGTACTAATTAGCTCTTGGCAGTTGTGAAAGTCATTCTTAGACCTAGGATTTAATGCTAGTATTGGGTCTCTTGGGATGCAAGTGTGCTATTGTTGGATAGAAAAATCCATTTTCTTTGTGTACTTTGGAGTTTAGGACCCCTGCCTATTTTGAGCTTTATTGAATTAAAACTTCTTTGGTAATAAACTTACATCAATTACCCAAAAATAAACAATACCAACTGAATTGTAAGCAAACGCTTTACGTACCTCCCCAAAAAGGAGGCACCCCACTTAGAAGGATGTATAAAATGACTCCAGCGCTCCACATATCTATCTCCTTCCCATACTTTCTCTGCAATACCTCTGGGGCCACATAGTATGCACTTCCAACAATTTCCTTGTACACTTTCCCTGAAGAATATAAATTCATTTGTTCAGTATTAGTGAATGGAGAAATTGGTTAAACCAAAATATCCCTGCATGTAAACATAATAATTTCCGAGAAAACAAATTCGTAAAGTAGAGATTGCATTTGCCCCTCTTCCTTATTTTCTTGTAAGAAACATTAGAAGGTAAAATTAAGCCAAGAAATCTGCTACCCATTCATGAGACCAATCAAAATATACTGCATAAGTGCCTTGCATTTATCTTAATTGATGGCAATGTTTCTTGCCACAAAAATCATTGGCATAGTTATTACTATACAGAGAAGGCAAACATGTGTTTTTTGAATGAGCATGCATGTGTGATGAAAAAATTTGAAGCATCCATACGAGGATTGCAATCACGAACATTTTTAACCTCTTCTTTTATCCTTTTACACTATAAAGCATCCACAATAGATGTGTCAAATGTGTCAAATGC
Source organism: Castanea sativa (assembly GCF_040712315.1). Taxonomy (NCBI): domain Eukaryota; kingdom Viridiplantae; phylum Streptophyta; class Magnoliopsida; order Fagales; family Fagaceae; genus Castanea; species Castanea sativa. The sequence continues at coordinate 13,010,094 of NC_134013.1, read as the reverse complement.
CAAATATTTGGCACATTTAGCACACCAAACACCAAAAAACTCTCTTTATCAAATGTGCTAAATGTGTCAAATATTTGCAACATACTATAGTACCCTCATAATTTGGCATGGTACAAACAAACAATGGCAAAATATATATTATTATTTTATTCCCATTTTCTCTCTCCTCGTCATAGATATCTCTCTCTCTGTCTTCTCATTTGTCTTCTCTCTCATCTATGTCTTCTCTATTCGTCTTCCACAGCACGCCAATCACCAATGGCCACCACTCGATGCCGCCGATCTCACCAAAGACCACCACTCAACGCCGCTGGCCATCTGTCTTTTCTATTCCGCTTCGAGTTTTTTTTTTTCCTTTTTTTTTTTTCGTTCACGTTTTTTGGCTATGGTTTGATGGGTGGGTTGGGCAATGAGTGGGTTCGAATGGGCAGATAAGTGGTGGGTGGGTTGTGGGTTATGGCAGTGGGTGGGTTGAGATGGTGATGGGCGGATCAGTGGTGGTGGGTGGGTCAGCTGGTGATGGGTGAATTGGTGATGGCGAATCGGTGGTGGTGCCGATCTCTGTTCTAATTTGTTTTTGTTTTTGTTTTTGTTTTTCTATTTTGGTGGTTGTGATTTGATGGTGGATTCGGCGGCAGTTGTGAGTTGATTCTGGTGGATTTTTTTTTTCTGGTGATTGTGGCCGCAACAATTTTTCTAGTTGTTGTTGTAGTTGCTGTTGTTGATGACGATGATGGGGAGGAATTTAATATATTATTTTAATGTGTTGTAAATATTATTTTAATGTATAGAATTGAAGAATAAAACACCTGATAAATAAGATATTGTAAAATAATGTGGTAAAATAATAAAATAAGCTTTTGATGTATCAAAATAGCTTCTTCTTTTTTTTGCAACATCTGCTATAAATGCTCTAATGGTAATATTACAGATACTAATGGCAGCTCCCTTCAGGCTATTATGTGTTAAAATGGAAGCCATCATCTGCTTTATCATAACTAGTATTAAGCTCATTCATAACTCAAATAATTTTTATGATGTCAACTTCAAGAAAGTATACAGTATACACTAGTCTTTATAGTGAAATGGTGCCAAGGGATATTTAGTGTTCGTCTAATGAGAAGCAAGCATGGTGGAGTGTCTTTATAAATTACCAATTTTTCAAAAACTTAAGCGGTTATAAAATGACAAATTTAATTATTTAACCATTATTCTAACACTTCTCATGTGTAGGCCCAAATCCTTCTAGGTTTGAAATCAAGATCAATGCTTTGATACCAAGATAAATAACCAATCTGTCTCAAAAACTTAATTTGTTAGAAAATTTGTAAATTTAATCGTTTAATCCTTATTCTGACATATCACACATCGATTCATGTAATTTTCTGTCTGATAACAAACACTCAAAAAAAAATTCCAGAAAAGCCTTGATTGCCAAGTAGAAGAACATAGCAGCAAGACTTTCATATAACTGCCAGAATTTCTCCAGTTGAATTTGAAGGTAATGTCTACACTACATCTAGTTGGCTAGTTGTCACTTGTCACCATGTGATGGAACCACAACGACGTGTTTTTTGTGTCCGTTTTCATTTTTATTATTAAAAGTTTAAAACCCGTTTACGTGGTTGACTAGTGTCTTTCAACATTGACTTCGTCAAGCTGACTCATTATTAAAAATTAATGAAATCACCCCCAACAAATTAGCAGATAAACCATGGATAAGGAATATGCAAACAAAACAAAACACTCATTTTGCAGAATTGAGTATTAAAAATCGAACCAAATGAAGCAATAGAAGGCAGCCCAATTGCTAGAATAATAGAAATAGTGCAACAAAGTGAACAAACTATATAACTAACCTTCTTCAATAAAGACAGAGTGACCAAAACCTGCAGCTTTAATGGGAGAATGATCATCCTTGCTAACCATCAAGAAATTCTCAGGCTTCAAGTCCCTATGCATCACCCCCATAAAATGGCACACATGAACCACATTCATAATCTGCCTACCAATCGAAGCAGCTTCACGCTCTGAATAGCTCCCTTTACTGATGATCCGGTCGAAAAGCTCGCCACCAGTGCACAATTCCATGACCAAATGCAGATATTGCTTGTCCTCATAAGCACCCTTGAATTCCACAATATTGGGTTGCCCTGTCAAGTGCTGCAGTATCAGAATTTCCCTCTTCACATCCTCAATATCTTTTGACTTCCCAAGCTTTCGCTTTGAAATGGACTTGCACGCGTATTTTCGTCCCGTGGCTCTCTCTGTACAAAGATAAGTAACCGCAAAATCACCTCTACCCAGTTCTTTTTCAAGAACATAGAGTGAGTTGATATCAACGTAAGGTCTTATAAGAACTTCTCCAACCTCTTCTGCAGGAGGAGCAGGCTTTGTTGGGAATGATGAAGAGGAAGAGGAAGGAAGAGTGGCTTTTTCTGATGTAGTTGGGCTAAACCGTTCTTGGGTACTCTTTGGAATTTGTTGTGGAGGTGGTGTATCGTCGGAGGAGTGTGAGGAGATTGGGATGTCACTGGATTTCTTAAAGCAGTTTCCCATTGAGGAAAACACACAGTTTCCCATTGAGGAAAACAGAGGAGGGTCTGAGAGAGAGTTTTAGCTTGTAGTGCTTTTGAGAATTTTATAATCTTCAATTTAGTTGCAAGAGCATAAGTTGATTTCAACTGCTCTACACTGCCTTTGTTGTTGTTGTTGTTTTTTTTTTTTTTTTTTAAATTTGTGCTTTGCTTTTTTTTTTTTTGGAAAGTATTTGTGCTTTGCTTTTGCTTCTTGGATGGTCCTAGGCATCATTCTTCATTTCTTCTATCTCTTTTTGCTCAGAGACGCTTTTGCTAAGAAGAGAGAGAGAGAGACAGAGAAAGTGTTTGGTTATGTTTTGTCTCAAAGAGAAGCATTTTTAACTTTTGTTTTACGTGTGTTTTACGTGATGGTTTAGTTTGATTTTAATTGTAGGATTTACATTAAAAACTTATAAAAAGTGATGGAGTGAATGTTATACATATTTGTAAAAGAAGATAAGTACCGTGAACTTTTTGTAAATGTATATAGCATTTCCAATTTTTGTATATTAATAATGTAAATGTAAGGAGAAATAGTTCAAAAGAAAAAACATTGATTGGAAAATAAGTTTGAGTTAAAAAAGTTAAAAAATTTAAAGTTTATACTGTATATTCAAGAGTTAAACCTTTTTTAATATATATAACTGTAAATTTTTTTAAGACATTCTCTCCTTTTTTCGTGTGTGTTAAAAATATTTAGTAAAAGCCTCCTTCTATCTATGTGTGTTAAAAAAATTTAGTGAACGTTTAGATAGTTGAAATGATTATGTGTTTTGTGTTTTTTTTTTTCCCTTATGGACTAATGCCTCTTGTACTATTCATAGGACATGAACAGTGCAAATAAGCATTTGAAAATAAATTATTTTTTAATTTTTTTCAGTTTTCAGTAAAATAAGTTGTATCCAAACGCATTCATAGAATTCTCAAAAAAAAAAAATTCAAGCTATATTATAGTTATTATATAAAAAATAATAATCTGAAAAAATAATTTTCCTAAATTTTATTGTTTACGGCCAGTAACGCCAGTTGATTGAAATTCTCCAAGTCCAGTAGGCCACAGCTTCTTTTTTTTTTTTTTTTTAGTTTCCCAGCTGACGTGGCAGCATTACTTCTGGTTAATGGTTGTGTATCTAATTCTAAGTACAAGGCCTAATATCTTTTGGAAGCCCAACTTGCAGCCCGTTGGATTGTGGACCCGTAAAGATTTCATAATTTTTTGGTCCCTAAATAAAAGCCACATAGATAATAGTAATGGATAATGGATTGTATTAATCTAGACAATCTCACGTACCACACCATTTTGTGAATAAGAGCGCTAGTATTTGGTGTGTAAAAACTCTCCGTTGCTATTTTGTTATCTAAATCCTTAGTCATACCACATCCAGGTATGCAAAGTCAAAATATTTCAATTGCTATTTTGCCATCTAAATCCTTAAAGTCATACCACATCCAGGTATGTAAACAACCTAAGATATTTTGCATCTTAGCTACAGTAAGAGCAACCACATCAGCCCTTATATAGTCTTCTAAAATAAAAAAAGGTATTAATTTTATACATTTTGAGCAAAAAAACACCCACATCAGTGGGTGTAAAAATGTGTAAATATAGACATTATTTTAGTATTATAGAGTTACACAGTTACTGTAAATCGTGTATCTACTATTTTAGTATTTGTTTTCTCTCTCCTCTCAATTCTCTTAGGCTCACAGCTCTCTCTTTCGACGGAGAGAGACAGTGAATTCCGACGGACAGACATTTCCCACAAAAGCCAAGTAAAATAAATTCACAAAAACATAAACTTTCACCAAAATCCCCCACAATTTCTCATCAACCAAACAAACCCAAAAAAAAAAAAAAAGACCCAACAAAACAAATTTAGAAACTTTTTTTTATATACCAGCGCAAGTCTTCTCTTTCATGAGCTTGTAGATGAGCACAGAGATTCTTATGGAGTGTACAGCCTTGGCAGCTACGAAGGTTGTATACGATGAATCGGAGAAGAACCAGGCGACCGATCTCACCGATCTCACTCACCGCCGATTACGATCTCAATAGGCAAACCACGACGCACGAGACCCAGAAACGACGCCGTGGCAGAGCTCTCAGGGACATGATGTGTGGGTTTGGCGGAAGCGACAATAATTGGGTATTGATCGGGTTGATGGTGGCTGGAATTTTGATGAGTGGGTTGAATATTTTGATGGGTGGGTTGATCGGAGGTATTGCATAGGAAACCTAGGTTACAAAAATTTTACAATATTTTATTTGAATAAATGTGTATAATAGACAAACTGATGTGGGTGTTTTGTAAAAATGAGAGTATAAAATAGAAAAAGTAGGTTTTAAATGTGTAAATATACAAAATTTTTGCATCCACTGATGTGGATGATCTAAAAGCATCCACATCAGCTCTTGTATACTCTTGCATAATAGAAAAAGAGGCGAATTTTACACATTTAAGCCACAGAACTTCCCACATCAATCCTTCTAAAATTGTGTATATTGACACATTTGCTACAGTAACTGTGCATATATATACGGTTACTGTAGATGTGCATCCTATTATTTTATTAATTTCACAATTTTGCACCTTTTTTTTTCTCTCTCTTCTCTATATGCAAAACGAACTCAGTCTTAGACTTCTCATCTCCTCATCTTTTTTTTCCTCAGATACACACAAACACACTTACACAAACACATACATAAAGACAAATCAACACAGAGATACACAAACACACCCACACGGATAAGCCAACACAGAGAGAGAGAGAGAGAGAGAGATTGGTGTTGGTGTTGGCCGCTTGTCGATCGGTGGGTCGATGCTGGTGGCGGAGATCAAAGTTTGTGGGTTGATGGAAATGGGTTTGCATGCTTGTGAATCGGTGCTGACAGGGGAGATCGATGCTTATGGGTCGACGGAGTCAGTGCTTGTGGGTTGCCAAAGATCGGTGCTTGTGGGTTTTGATTTTTGTGGTGGAGATTGGTGAATGTGGTGGAGAGCTGATTTGGCTGTGAGAGAAAGAAGAAGAAGAAGAAGAAGAAGAAGAAGAAGAAGAAGAAGACGCTGCTTGTGGAGGGGAGGTGATTTGACACGTGAAAGGAAGAAGAAGAAGAAGAAGAAGAAGAAGCGGAGGGACAAAAGATTGTCTCAGAGAGATAAGGTCAAAGATAAAGATAAAAAGAAAGAGATAAGTACAAAGAAAAAATAAAGAGATAGGAACAAAAGAATAATAATAAAAAAATAAAAAAAAATATTATTATTTAAATAAAATAGATTGCAAAATAGATGAACTAATGTGGGTGTTTTGGAAAAATTGTAGTGTAAAATAGAAAAAGTAAGTTCTTAGTGTGAAAGAGTAAGCTCTTACTGTTCACAGGTTGTATAAATAAATAATATTATTTTATCTCCCACTTCACTCTCTCTCCTCTGACTCTCCCTTTTTCTCTTTATTTCTCGGTCTCTCCATCTTCTCTCTTCTTTGTCTCACTTCACCGTCCCTCCCTTTTCTATCTCTATTTCTCTCTTCTCCGTTCCCTCCTCTTCTCTTTATTCTCTTTATTTCTCTCTAATCTATCTCTTCTCATTTGTGGTGGTGTTTCGATGGTGGAGTTGGGTATTGATGGGTGTCGTTTCAATGGTGGGTTTTGTTTGTGGGTCTATTTCGGTGGTGGTGAGTCTATATCGATGGTGGGTCTTGTTTGTGGGTTTGTTTTGGTGGTGGGTCATGGGTTTGATGTTTGATTTTGGGGTAGTGGGTTGTGGGTGGGCTAGGTTTTTGTCATTGTGGGTTGTGGGCTGGGTTTTTCCATCATGGGTTGTGAGCCGTGGGTCTTGGTTTTTCCTTAGTGGGCATGGGTTTGTCGAATTGATGTTTAAGGCTTCGGTTTGAACGTGTTGTGGGTTGTGGGTCTTGGGTTTGATGGTCGGTGGTTGTTGGTTGTTTGGGTGGCTGTTTTGGGTGTTGTTTTGGTGGTTTGGATGTGGGTTTTGGATTCGAAGGTGTTGGTTTGGATCGGTGCTTAGCCAGATTAGTGGGGGTGGCAGCAGTTTGGACTTTTCGTGGGGGTTTAGGTGGCTGTGGGTTGTGATTTGGAGGCTATGGGTTGGGATTTGGGTGGGGGTAGCTAGTTGGTTCAATTTTGGTGATTGGTTGGTGGTGGTGGTGTCTGAGCTTCAATGGTAGGTGATTGCTTGCAGTGGTGGGTTTGCTTAATGTGGTGGTTGCTGCTGGGTTTGCTTGAGAGAGAGATAGAGGAACGGAGGTGTGGTGTGGGTTTGATGAGGAAAGAAAGAGAATTTTTTATATTATTTAATGTCGTAATTTATATTATTTTAATAAGTTGTATTAAAAATAGAAAATGATATGTTGGGAAGCTTGAAAAATGAGATGGTAAAATAGATAAAATAAGTTTCTAAGGTGTAAAATAAAACTTTTTTGGCATACCAGATGCTAATGCTCTAAGGAAATTGACAAAAATCTTGTACGCGTCTAGCACATGAGATTTACGTCTCATTGATATGTAGACTCTAGGCCACATGTTAGTGAGACAAGCACTCCAACCACTCTTTTCTTTTCTTGTTTTTTTTTTTTTTTTGGCAAATTGCAAATTATACCCCTAACGTTTAGAAATGTTTGAATTTTACGCACTAAAATTTTAGATTTTAGATTTTACCACCTAAAGTTTGGGGTATTTGAATTTTACACCCTGACATTTTGATATTTGTATTTTACCCCTATATTTTAAGGGTGTTTGGATTTTACTCCTTAAAGTTTGGGGTTATTTGAATTTTACATCCTGAAATTTTAGAATTTTGGTGTAAAATTGAAACACCTCCAAACTTCAGGGTGTAAACTTCAAACATCCTCAAACTTTAGCAAAATAATTTTTAATAGATTTTTTAAAAAAAAATTTAAGAAGTATATTAAAGGACCCATCTCTAAAAGGAATAAAAAATTTAGATAGTGAAAGACTAACAGTATATCTATATTTCCTCAACAAAAAAAAAAAAAAAAAAAAACAGTATATCTATATTATTTGTGGTGTTCATCGGATTCTAAAATCAAACAGCACTCAACAGAGGGAGTGAAGAATAATCCTCAATTTTCTCGTTATCTTAACTGCACTTTTGTTCTTTTCTCCCCTTGAACACATTCACACATGCATGCACTTTTGTGATTAAAAAGTTCAATACATCACTCTCTCTTTGCAGATTTTATCACGTGATCATGGCTGAGTGCATGGTCTCAATTGGGCAACGATTTGTTCTATACAATTGCGAAAAGCGTTTTACACAACGGTCGAGTAGCAAGTACAATATGAGTTTATATTCTCCATTTGCGTGCCTTGGGGCATGCTTTGAAATTAGAGCGTACAGTCAAGCAGTCAAAATCGACTCAATTTAATATATTAGATTGGGTTATAAAAAAAAATTTTGATAATGAGTTGGGTTGAAATTAGGTCATAAAATTTTAAATTCACTAAACTTGATTCGATTCACCCATGTATTTAATATATATTATATAATTAATAATTTTTTTTAAATAACCAACTCTTCTTATGCTATATAAAAGTCAATTAGTTTAAACAAACCCCAGTAAATTATTATTGTTGTTTAGTTATTAGTATTATTTGCCTTTATAGAGTTACATTAATACTAATCTTTTGGTTTTTTTAATATATTTATATTTATATATTTTATGCTCAATTTAATAATAATAGTAATAAAAAAAAATTGTCCAACTCATGAGTTCAACTCGACCTAACTAGACCTATGTGGGTTGGGTTGGGTTGAATTTTTATTAACCCACCATTGTGAGTTGGGTCATAAAATTTCTTTAACCTGACCCAACTCATGACCCAACTCGACCCATGCACACCTCTATTTGAAAGCTATTTGAAAGAAGGAAAGCCTCCTTTCCATTGCCAAAAATTTCGATGCCCTACCTTTTAAGGATGAGGAGGTCCACGAAGGAAGCATTATCTCACATCACACACCCTATATTGTCGCAGCGATCTTAGTACACTACTACACTTTCTGTCTCCAAAAAAGTCCAAAACAGTCAGATATTGTAGTGAGTATAGATGATAAACATTATAGGGAGAAGTATAAAAAATTGTTTTTTTAAAAATAAAATGATTATACAATATTAGGCGTCTTAATCATAAAATTATATAATGTTAGAAGTTTAAATAATAAAAATTAAACTTTAAGAGGCAAACTCTAAATGATCCCAAACTTAAAGAATTAAATTTGCAATTTACTCTTAAAATTAAATAATTAATTAAAACGAATTCAAACCATTTTAGATTGTTCATCATGATATGGTGGCCTGAACAACCATACATGACATGTAAGACCTTGCAACATTCAGGATACAGGAATATAGCTCAGTCATCCTCACCATTTGAGCAATTTGATGGCCATTGAATGAAGTTATAATCCAACATCTAGGTAGACCCAGGCTCCAAACACAACCCAAGGGATGAGTGTGACCACCATTGACAAATTTGTGCCTAGAAATTAGAAAAGAAAATGTGAAAATTGTAACCCATAACCTCCATTCACAGAAATTAATAACCATAAGCCTGGAATTTGGCCTACAAGAAGAGCAATTGCCTCAATCTCACCCTTGATGGCCACAACCAAGGTAATGACTAAATTAAATAGCAAAATAGGTTACAATAAGCAAGTCTAGGATTTAGTTTCTCTCGAACACAGATAGGTATTAAGAAATAATGCTTGCTCTAGTAAGATCACCACCAACTTAAGCATCGGAGAGCTTGGGCCAATTCTACCAAAGCTGATCTTTATGTTTTGTAGGTATTCCATTGTCAAGTTGGCTGCTTAACGATTAAATCATCAGCAGGTCAAACTGTTTAACCGTTGGATCATCTCTCGTTGAGTGGTATTCCAGAATTTTTTTTTTCCTTTGGTTGAATCTTTTTATTTAGCCTTCCCAATAAGTCTTGGCTTGCATCATTCTCTCTCCTTTTATTTTTTGACTTTTGTCTCTTCTTTTATGCTAGTTTACCAGGTAATTAATGTATTCTATTATGAGTAATTCTTAGGTATCATATTTTTGAAGCACAAAGATTGATACTCCCTCTTATCACATTTATGGTGAGATCTGCTCATCAAATTCATGATAAGGTCCTGAAAAGAGAAAATACCTAAAACTTCTCCTTCTATTGTGCCCCCATTTTCAAACTTTTGTTCTCACTCTTTTCAAAATATTATTGCATGAAAGGAATTTATCAATATTTTTTTCCCGCACAATCTATATGAGATTAGAGAGAATATGAATTTTCTAACAATCACATCCAGGTCATTGCGAATCATTTATTTATCATTTAAGTAGTATTCGTAAAATTTTATAGATCCAATGTTTGTCAATTACGTAGAATGATACATTAAAGATCAACCACAAAAATAAATTAAGGGTCTGTTTGGATAGAGCTTATTTTGTTGAAAACTGAAAATACTGTAGCAAATAATTGAAAAACGCAGATGATAACATTTTACTGTAGCTCGGCTTTTTTTATATAAGGGTTGCGTTTTTTACTTTTTTTTTTTTCTTTTTTTTGCCTTCTCTCCTCACCCACCTTAGCTCAGCAAGCAGGACCCATAGGGCTTCGTTGTCGGTCCCTTGCCGCCTCCGTTTCCGGTCAAGTTAACAGTGATACAACCCGTTCCGGTGACTTCTGCGACGCCTGGGGAGTACCAGAATAGGGTCTTTCCAACGACCCTAGATCGAATCACGACGTGTCAGTTGGCTATCAGCGAGTACAACCGGTAGCTCAGCCACTACCACTGCCACTGCCACTGCCTCAGCCACAAACATAGTCACAGCGAATCAAAAAAAGACTAGTGGCGGCAATGATTTGCATTCACCAGATTCAAGGTACCCATTTTTTGATTTGATCCAGTTTTATTGTGAATATTTTAATGGGATTGTTGGAATTATCAAATTCTGAATTGGGCTTTTTGTTTTTGTTTTGTGTGTTTGGTTGAATTCGGCTGTGAAAGTACTCTTACAAATCCATTTTCTCGCACAAAACCTGTATATCAATCTAACTTTTAGATGCTTAGGGGGTAAGACTCCAAACTAAGCTAATGTTTTATAAGCCATTCTGGTGGTTTTATCAACATGCATAACTTTACTAAAATTTGGACCATCTGGTATTTAATGTAGAAAACATATTACATGTCTACTGGAAAAAAAAGTATAAGCATCAAAATCAGCAATGCATTAACCAACTGTTTTGAGATGGGGAAAAAACAAAAGAAGGAAATTTGAATAAAATAAGTATATGGTTGCTCTCAAGATTAAATTCATGCCTGCATTTGTCAATATAAGCTTGGTTTTCAGTTTTATTTAATAGGTAATTACAACTAACATATATAGTTGCTAAAAAAGTAAGAAGAATTATAGGGTTGGTATGCAAAGTTGAATTTGGAAATGAGGTCAAATATTGAGGAAGTGAATAAATCTATATAAGGTTATGGTTTAGACTTCTTCATTGTTCGGTGGCTATAGATAATTGGTCATTTATGTTGAAGTTATTTGAGATATTATGGTGCTGAAGACAGTGTTTCAATTGCTAGGGTATTTGCAAGTGAGATTCATTTTGTTGGCATAGAAGTTCTAAAATCTGTATGCTGCTCCCTTGTGTGTGTTGTGGACAATTTGGCATGAGAGGAATAGCATAACATTTGATGGTGTTATATGTGCAAACCATCAACTTAAGGCCTAACCTCCTGAATGCCCAAACAATGTCTTAAAATTATCCATGCTGAGATGTTTGTATGACTAGTTAGCTACTCTAGGCAGAATTCTGTCGTGTTCTTTTTTGTAATTCTTTGATTGTTTAAATTTGAGATTGTAGTTTAATAGAAGTGGTATGGTACATACCTGGGTTAGGCTTATTGATTTGATGTGTATCTAGATCAGAATTTACTCTGCCCTCATTGAATAGTATAACAACACATGTTCATTCAAATAATTTTTTTTTAGTTATTTTTATATATGTTGCTTATATTTTGAATGTATACCTGAGAGGATTGAATACTTAAAGAGAGTGAGTCCTTAGGATCAAATGGGTAGATAAATATAAAGTGGAGAGAACCGTTGGCCACTTATTTCCTTATTAATTTGATTGATTGTAGCTGTATTTTACATTGTTCTTTTAAAATATATAATTCTTCTCTGCCTCCATTGTGACACGGGATTGTTAGATAGAGATTATTAAAGTTTCTATTACAAAGTAAAATGCCGTAGTAAAAATGCCATAAAACTAGTTTGTCATATGAACCAACTAAATTTTGTTGTGTTGTGCCCTTGTTTTCTGCATGACTGTTACATATTTGAAGCATGTTTGATGGCTGACATGGACTTGGTTTTACAAGGATAAAAAATTAGAGAGGAACAACTGAAGAAAATATGCATGTGCGCAACAGAAAAATAACGAATCTACTTCATTCATAAAAGTTAACATGTACTAAATAAGTTTCAGAACTTAAGAACAAGAAAGTGTACCTTAGAGCGGTGAATTTCAAAATTGAAGATCAAAATCGCTTGGGAACACTTTCAATCCTCACTCCAATTCCACTAACGCCCAAGATGTGTAGTCTCTCAATCAGTTCCAAATGGAGAATGTCAAAGTATCTAATACTTACATACACCACTTCACAATGGTGTTCTTCCAAAATTCTCTACAAAAAATTCTGTATGTTTTTCCCTTTGTGTCTAACCGATTATCTAATTGAGCTGGCCTTTTGGGTCTTTCCAATTGGACTTAAGTGTGTGGCTTGGAGTGGGACCAAAAGGGACCAATAAGACACTAGCTCCAATGGGTCTTGGGCTTTTCTGTCAATCTTGACAAGTCCAAAGTTACCATTAATTATATTTAATATCATTATATAAATATAGTTGCACTCTAGGTCTTATCTATAAATTATATCCCAAGACTTTATTATACATGCAACCCCTTCATATAATATTCATAGTAACACAAAGTCATAAATGTAGACTGCCACTTTGTAAATTACTACATCTTATGCTTGAGTACCCGGTTTAATCCTTTAAGTTATTCATCATATATTTATAAAATTCAATCTCATAAATATATACTCTAGTAACTATTTACTAAAGTAGTTAAGCCTAACATTCTGAATAACAAACCCATTAAACTTATCTCAAGTGAATGTTTTATATCTCCATTAAGAGATTATGAATTCCATCTTGAGAATATATGTTCCATCAACATTAAATGTGGTTGCCCAACATACTGAGGTTTTGACCGTAACTCTAGATCTTACTCCTGATATATCAAAGCAACCTACATCTCATGATTAAGTCCATTATTCTCTCAAAATTAAGAGTTCATGCAAATATAAGTCGTGAGTTTATTATTCATTTGACAGTCGTTAGGAGAATAATAAATCTCACACCGGTCCAATTTAATATGTTTTAACTCTTAAAACATATCAACATATCAACTAGAAATCTCCATTTCCATGATCAAGACAAATCATCTTAGTTGATATGTTATAGTCTTCGCAGATGAAATGCCCAATTTCATCACCGACTACGAACTAAAATTCTGAGTATACAAAAAACTTGTGATTTATATCTTTTGTAACTTTTCACATAAATCACATACTATACATCTCATGGACTATATAATAATGTCTCAATATTCATGTTACCATTAGTTTAGATAATAGCAAAACAACTTTATTACACACAACATTAAGTCATACATAATATCATACATAATAAAATACATAGCATCATACAATAGGATTTAAGGGCACACATCCTAACAACAACTATGTGTAAGATCATCATTCTTGTTTATCCATTAAATTATGAAGTCAAATCCTTTAACCTTTCCTTTTCTTTTTGCAACAAGTTTCTTGTATTTAATTCATTTTCTTTTTTACCTGTTTCTTACAGTGTAAGCATCAATTAGCTGCAAGAGTAGCTACATCCTTGGTAACTTGCATTGAAGTTAAGGTGTCTGATGAGAAGTTAGCTCTATTACTATCAAAACTCTAAAATCTTTCAATTGAATACTTTGCATTTGGTGTTGAAGCTTTGAATGAGCAAAGAAAAGCAAAGTACAAGTGGATGTGTTTTCAATATAGAAGCCAGGTGCAGTTAAAAAGGTAGTCCATGAGAAAGTCAAGTTGAATGTGTTCATTAAAAGTTGAACCACATGATTTTCATTTTGTGAGGAACATTTCTTAAATATGAATGTTAGCATCCATAGGCATTGGAAATTAGAATATATTTTTCCTTATGTTGTATATGTGTATCTATATACACTTTGCTAGCAATTGAATACTTCCGATTCTTGGTGTCTTTAAAACAAATTCAGAGTAGATATTGTTTTGTATTTTTTTTTAATCTGCAAGTTCAACGTCGTTTACTGTTGTAATATTAAAATCCATTGAGTTAAAGGTAGATACTGTTGTAATTAGGGTATATACAAATGCATAAATTAAGTTTGTGAGTCATTAGTTCTGCTTACCAAAATCACCATAATTTGAAAATGGTATATATATTCAAGTTTGTGAACCATCAGTTATGGTCCCCACAAAAAATTACCATAATGTTAATGGTCCCTACAATTGACGCATCTTACATATCGATACTGTGATATTGTCACGAACCTCTTTCATCTCAACTTCGTCCAACATTAAGATCACATCTACCATGGCATCGTAATGACCTCCCTCACTACGTCCATATGTACCCTCTATAGAGCTAGAATGTTCACCGTCGTTGTTTTCATGTTTTCTAATGAAATTGTGAAGAACCATTGTAGCAACAATGATGCGACATTGAGTGCGTAAGTGAAAATGTGGCATACTTCTCAAAATTTTCCATTTATTCTTCCAAACTCCAAAAGTTCGTTCTATGACCGAACGAAGTGATGAATGTAGATAATTAAATTTCTCCTCTAGACGATGCAACACTTCACCTTGATTAAATTCGAGGATGTGGTACCTCTCCCTCTTATATGGTGCAAGGAAACCTTGCTTCATAAGGTACCCTGAATCAACAAGATAGTACTTCCCTACAAAATTACACGTTTAGTGCATTAACATTTTCACTACATAATACATACTTTAATACTATCAATTATTCTGCATATTTACAAACCAGATAGAGGTTTTGGGAAGTTGGCACTCTCATTATTGAGGCAGCTTAAAAATATCCTTGTGTCATGCGCTGACCCTTCCCATCCAGCACATGCAAATGTGAATTTCATGTCAAAATCACATGCGCACATGCAGCTTGTTGTTACGATCCCTTTCCTGCTTCTATATGGGTGTTGCTCATCAACAGGTACGACCACTTCGACGTGGACCCCATCAATCGCATCAATGCAACTCTAACCATTGCCACAAAAATACAATGTGAAAAGGTATACGCAGTATGACAATAAAGATAATTCGAATAAAATCAAGTCAAGATACCAAATTGACAAAGTACTTTGAAATGTGGCCAATATCGATCTGAATGTTGAATATGTTCTGGCACGTTACAAAATGTACGATCAGCAGGCTTGATAATGTCTAGTGCCATAACGGTGGCTAACAATATAACTACCGTGGCCACGTGTCAATGCACTGTCTCACCCGAATGCTAAAATTTATCTTGCACTACTCTGTTACCTGAGGCATGACCAAGTACTACCAATGTCATTGCCACAGACTCTTCCAAGCAAACTGTTTTGGTACCGTTATATCCATACTAAGTGCGCAATGTATTACACAATTGTCAAAACACATGGATTGACATTCTAAAGATATTGCGACATCTCTGCTCATTTCCATTTAATATATATTGTACCCACTCATACCCTATTTGTATATTTGTATGCATTGGTACTTTGATCATATAGGTCTCCACGTAAGCTACACATGCACACCCGGCTATATATGCTGCGAATACAATGTCGTCGGTCAAGTCGAAGTCTGAGTCATTTACCAAATCCATCCTTCTGGAAGATTTAAAAATGTGTTATCTGACCAATACACACATATTCACCAGTCAATTGGATATAAAGCAATGCCACAGGGCAGAATTAAATCATCTGCGTAAACTACACTTCTTTCTCCAAGCATTTAATATAGTGATTTTGATATTATTTGAAAAGGAAAATCTTAAATCATTTGCATAAACTATGCGTAAAATTCACAAGTGAAAAGCAGAAAAATTAATTTTGCTCTAGTGGAGTTTCTTATTATAAATTGCTACACGTAAAACTCACATATGATTTGGATTTTCTTTTTTCTTTTTTTTTTTTATAGCTTTTACCAATATAAGATTTTTTTTTTATAGCTTTTTTTTTTTGATAGCCTTTACCAAACTTTTACTAATATAAGCTTTTACCAATATAAGCTCTTTTTTATCTTTTTTATTTTTATTTTTTTTAGCTTTTACCAATATAAGCTTCTTCTTTTCTTTTTTTTAGCTTTTACCAATATAAGCTTTTACCAAACTTGTACCAACATAAGCTTTTTTTATAGTTTTTTTTTTATAGCTTTTACCAATATAAGCTTCTTCTTTTTTTCAGTTTTTTTTTTTTATAGCTTTTAAAGTGGAGAGAACCGTTGGCCACTTTTTTTTTTATAGCTTTTACCAATATAAGCTTTTTTTTATATAACTTTTACCAATATAAGCTTTTACCAAAAAAAAAAAAAATTAAATCATAACAACAATGGCACATGGAAAATGTCATTCATTTTAAGGCCAATTTAATGATCACAACCTCTCATGGAATACTCAAGGAGTTCATATATTACTTCCTACATTACTTCCTAGCACAAATATAGAACTATAGTACTTCTTGGCAGAATGTAAAAGATGAGTACATGATGATTATATCCAAATCAAGATGAGGACACTAACCAAGAGAGGCCAAATTTTTTTAACAGTAATAAATTTTAAAGACATATTTGTGAACACACATAAAAAATAAAAATAAACAAAAAAGAGTGCAATAGGTACATTTTTGAAAATCCGATTACTACACAACACCGCATTTAAGCAACCCTATCAAGACAATCCCCTTTCGTTCAAAGAAAATGAAATTGAGGGTTCCTTTGGAACTACATCTCTAGCCACTTCAGTCGGATGTCCTTGTCATGAACAAGTGCTACAAACATGCTCCTATTCTCTACTTTTTCCATGAAGAACAGGGTGCTAAACATAAAAAGGCGATCACCCGATTGCACCCCGGGAAAACTCAACACAATGTCCAGAATTTCTTTAAACTCAGTAGTTGCTGTGGAAGTAATTGGTGGACGAGTACTTACAATTCTACTTTCAACAATAACATTTGAGATGCTCTTCAAAGAGTCGAACAACTCTTGCACAACTGAACGTTTTTTTCTTGGTTTCTTGAAAATTCCCTTAACAAGTTAGACACCGCTGAGCTTGCCTTTCCCCTTATCTATTGCTGGTCCTGCCCTCAACAATGATGGGTCTTCAACCTCCATTGGGTCAACATTCGCAGTGGGTTGATATTGGGAGTCAACAAACTCTTCGCTATCAACGGAGTCTCCAGACCCTTAGGTGCTTTTCTTTGGCATTTGACCACTCGTGCAGAATGCATTTTTCATCATTGCAACTGTGCCTCCATACATGATGTCCATGGAGTCAAGATTCGGCATACCTTTTTTTTTCTAAAGGTTCTCGCATTGGGACATGCCTACATGTAGACAATCAGTAGTTAGAACACAATATAGTTGTAGGCAATGGACATCACTTTATGTGAAGTGAACTCACCGCAATCTTTCGAGTCCACCACTCATCACTGGCATCAAGCTGCCCAGTTCCAACATCAATACCCAACCCACTCTCATGCTCAAAACAGTCCTTATACTTCCTCCAATTTCTCCTCAGATGATCCCATTTATTTTTAAACTGCTGGTCAATTACCACTTTTCCCATTTCTGCCAACTGCTTAATTACTTCATCAACCCCTTTTTCTCAAATATCCTCCTTTCCTTCTGCCCTATAAGACTTGAACAGCACAGAAATCACAAAATGCTTTTACTTGATTCGGTTCTTTCCAATCTTGCCTCACATCATCACCACCGTTATTTGATTTCCCCTTACCCATTTTTGCTACAAGCTTGGTCTATACTCATTAAGGCATTTCAACAAATAGGTCTTGTGCATGATATGCAATTGGTTACACATGCCCACATGAAAAATAAAAAGTAAACTCACATAGTCCACATACTACTGTCATGGCAAACACAAAAACTACACAGACTAGAGTTGAACACAGCTACCACACACACACACGTTGAACACAAAAAAAAAAAAAAAAAAAAACCCACAAATTCGAGCCTCTTAGAAAATAACCACAGTATGAGAAGAGAGAGTATGAGAAGAAAGAGAGCAACTTACCCATGAATGCAGAGACCCACAGTGGCGGCAACGACGTCCCAAGCAGAGAGAAGGTGCGCTCGAGCGAAGGAAGAACAGAGCTCCGGATCGGGTGGGTTTGTTCTGTGTAATGGGTTTCCTCTGTTTTGATGGAGTATTGGTGGGTGGGTAGGTGCGGTTCATTGAAGAGGAAGAGGACATTGTATTGATGAAGTGCATTAAAGTCTTCTGCCATGGTAGTTGAGAGAAAGAAGGGGCTGAGCGAAATAGCCGTTGCGCACCATTTTTGTATTTCTGCTTCTTTGGTCAGATCAATGAATGAATTCGAAGAAGAAAATATCCCTAGTGTTAAACTGACCCAAAACGCACCGTTGTACACGTACAGTGAAATAAAAAGAACAGTACACACGTGCTTGTACAGTGAAATAAAATGCTGATCTGAAACGGTGCGTTGCAACGCGTTTCCTCAGGTCTTGGTGTCCATGAACAATACACGCGAGGTACTGTGCTCTTGCATTTAACACGTTTCAGCTGGAGTTTGCACGTTTCCTGTTGTGGGCACTGTAGCTGTGGGACCCACGTCGTGCTGGACACAAACGTGAAACGCTAGGTTGAAAACACTATCCAAACATTACCTAGTTAGTCAAATTTTTTTTGTTTTGTAGAATAGATGAGCATGCAAATCACGCACAATCATTTTCACAATTTTTTTTTTGTGTATGTTAAATTAATACGTAATTGGTAACGTTGATGTCTCATGGGCCATGGAGCAAAGTTGGAGCGTATTGCAAGCTCAAATACTAAAAGAGTAGTGTGAGACCTGACCTGAGGTTCACTACAAAGTACGAACCGCAGAGGAAATACTCTTTTCTTTTTCACCGCGTGCAATTTGAAAAAATAAAATAAAAAAGCCACATGGGCTTTTCCTGGGATTTCAGTGGAGATGCTTTGACTTTGCTTTCCAAGCCTATTGCAATTCAGACTCTCTCCTCAACTACTTGGTTTTTGGATTTACATGTAGCTGACTTAATTAACCAAGCACTTATATATAAAAAGGCTCGGCCAGATTAATTTATGAGAGGGTACGACTTGGCTTTGCTCTTTGGTTTTGGTAGAGAGTTGCAGCTAACTGTGAGTTCTCTTTGGCAGTGCTGAGGCTTTTGTGATTCGGTGCAAATTCGTTTTGTAGTTCTCTCTTTGATTCATGCCTTTGGTATTGTATTCGTTATTTTTGAACTTTTGGATTGTTGGTTTGGTTAGAGAGAAATCTCTTTGAGGGTGTTGACTGTGCAATCTCTAATCTTTGTGTTTGTGAAAAAGTGTGTATTTGTGATTTGGGTCCTCGGTCATCTACACGTATTCTTCCAAATTTGTTATAGTGGAATTTGGACATAAAATCTTTTCGAACCAAGTAAATTTTGGTGCTCGTGTTTTTCTTCTTCTTTTTTCTTTTCTTTTGAGTTGATTCTATTCGCTCCTATTATTTGTTTCAAGATTTTTTTAAAGCCTAAAATATTTTCATAATCAATCTGAGTAATTTGAACTTTCGCTATTTTACAACATTTTTCACTTTTAGAAAAAAACTGTTTGAGCCTAGTTTGATATAGTATAATTCCACCGTTATAACAATGGGCATTTGCACCTATCCTGTTTCTTCCTTCCCATTTTGGGTCTCTGGCGAAAGAGTACGGGAGTTGTGCTGCTGCATGCTTTATGCACTTATATGCAAAATCTTTAACGCGATCTTCACTATCTTCTTTGCAGTAGGTAAGTAACTTTTCTTGATCCATTTATGTACCTTTTTTGAGAAGCTGTAATGTTTGCCTAATTATTTTTGTTTACTTTTTTTTTTTTCTTTTTTCCTGTTACTGTGTTAAATATCCTTCAAATGACATGGACTTGTAATTGTAGATCAGTTCCTATCCTCCCATGGACGTTGACAAAAAATTTTGGTAATGACAAAGCTTAATTAGATACAATTTTTATGTGGTCTAAGGGAGCGATTGGTTCACTGTGACATTACACCATAATATTACATTATCGTAATTTTACATTAATGTAATTTCAATACAATAATACATTGTTTAGAATTGTGATGAAATTAAAGTAATGTGATATATTTGTAATTTTAGATTATGGTAATGTTAGAAAAAATAAAGTAAATCAAAAATATTAATGTCACTAAGAGCACATCACAGTAAACCAAACACCCTCTAAATTTTGCAATCTAATTAACTATGTGGGTTGTACTTGTATGGAGTTCATTGTATATATTGGTTAATATAACCAAATGATTTAATTTAAGTAGATAGCCTAAGATATAGCCCTGAAGTTTAATAGTTGAGATTATTTACCACCAAAAAAAAAATCAATAGATGAGACGTATAGACAACAATTATCTTAGAATTATAGTAATCCGAGGAGGGTTAACAAAGTCCTTTTAGTAGTTAAATAAAATTAATCATTCAAGTTTAGTATATGTCACTATCAGTTTACATTGGTGATTGAAACTGAAAATATTATATAATTGTACACACGGTAACTTTATAATTTCAAAAGACCAAGGACCACAGGTAGCAGGTAGTATTAGTGCCAGCTGCTAGGAGAGGTAACGTTAGTCGTATAATGTTAGAAACTTTTGAGGTTCTTTTTATAAGTATAAATTAATTAATTTGATCTTGTTCATTAACAAATCCCAATTGTGATTTTTAAAAAAACCATAGGGGAATCAATATAATTTAATTTTCTTTGTTAGTTGGTAATCTCGTATTTTCCTTTGGAGTTTAGACGACTTTGACTGGATTAGAAACCAAGCAGACACTACACGTTGATTTCTGTGGCGGCGTGTTCTTTTTTCTCACGTGGAATGGAATTTCCTTGTCACGTACACTCGTTCAAACTTCAAACCCATTCTATTTTCCAACTTTAGACAACTTCTTACTTCTTCGCATGAAAGTTCTTGGCATGTAGAGTAGTAACATACCTTTGCAAGTTTACATAAAGAAGCTGCTATTTGAGCCTAATTTTGATATATTTTGCGAGCATAAGGAATTATACTTGCCCTCTTCTTCTACTTCTTCTTCTTCCTGTTTTCTAGACTAGATATTTGCCAAATTGATATGGAGGAGTTGTGGTGCTCCGCAGTTTCTGCAGTTTTATGCATCCTCTTCTGTGTGATTTTCAATTTCTTATTTGCATTGGGTTAGTAATTAACTTTTTTATGAGTCATTCTGTAATTTTGTTCCATTTGAGTGTACAACCAAGTTGTATAAATAAAAACCCAGGAATACTCTCGGTTTTTACCTTCATATTAACAAGCTTTAAAGTTTTTTAAATGAATTCCTAGTCATTCCAATGGGTTCATATATAACTTCATATTGGTATATTCGGCGTTGATTTTATTAATGGGCATCTAGTTTTTACTATTGTGTTATAGTTTTATCTTAGAAAATGTCATTTTAAAGTATTGTACATTTACATGTAAAAAAAATTGAGGTAATAATTGAATAGATTGTACCTCGTGTATAGCTAAAAATCACAGAGTTCCTGTTTATAGTTGGTGCAGAAATGGGGGCCATGATTGGAGCTTTGATTGCCATAAAAACAAAGAGCAGCGTGTTCCATGGGACCGCGGTTGGAGCGATCAAGGGTGGCATTTTCTCCATTGAGCTTTCAAGAATTATACTTGATCTATGGAATTCTAATATAAGCAGTTCAAGGTTTTTCCTCTCCTTGGTAAGTCAACAGCTTCTCACATCGCCATTGGTTCATTAGTCATTTCAGTCTTGTAAGTTGGATTTCGTAAAATACATTCTAATCACCAGTGCGTTTGTAGATTGACATTATCGCAAAACTTTTGAGTGGAAGACCAGTTGCAGAACTATATACACCAACCATGCCAAGCGCAGTGCAAATGCAAAGACAGGTAAGAGATTATTCGCAAATTAAAGAATTATAGCTGTCTTAAAATATAGTACAAATCCCATTCCTTAATTTTTCTCTTCCATTTTCAAATAGAATGTGACTGATCAGGTACATGGTTCCATTACAACTTCTGAGGAGGTCCCAACGAGAACTACCATGGGGTTATCAAGATATTCAGATGAGAAGATCCGCAGGTTCCAAATCACATATAAACACATGTCAGATTCTTCAGGGAATGGAATATCCTGCTCAATTTGCCTACAGGTTCCATGCCTTTAGCTCTATTATTATTACCATCTATTTTAATCCTCCAAGAAAATACTCATTAGTTTATTAAAAACTTAACTTTGACTCACTCTGTTCAATGTTCTTACCGTTTGTTAGGACTTTCAGCTGGAGGAAATGGCTCGTAGCTTGCCGCCTTGTCACCACATTTTTCATCTGCAATGTATAGATAAGTGGCTTGTGGGGCATAGCTCTTGTCCCTTGTGCAGAAGGGAAATATAACTCACACCAATTGATAGTTCCACAATATTCACATTCAACTCTGGTTCAAGTCAGGAAGGACAAAAAGAATATTGATACAATATATGAGCACTTTACTGGAAGCTTGCACGTTTCTTCTGTATTGATTCTCACGTGTTTCAAAAAAGAGCTACGAGTCAACAAACATAAGGGAACAAAATATTAGTCATTATACAATAGAGTCAGTCGCTTGTGGATTCTCAAATCAAAGACAAATCCCACACGTCACAGCAGAAACTCGACAAAGATTGAGATGAACAGACGGGTAACATGAGCCCTGTCATTGTGAAAAAATCAAAGGGACACTATGGTGGAGAAGCTCACCAGGGAAGATATGAAGCACTCACTGTTCATGCCAATTCAAGTGACTGGAATGAGGTTGATGAAGAACGAAACATGCACAGCCAAAGGCTTTCAGCATAGAATAATTTGGAATTGAGGCATATTATGGATGCTCATACGAAAGGCTTCATATCAAGAATAGATGAAGAGATGCAATTCATGGTATAAACTGCACTCACTGCAGTTAGGGACGGTTCGCCCCAGACGAGCAGAGCATGAACATAATTATGGCTTTGTTGATGCTTAAGCTTGGCTCGACCATTTTGCTGGGATGTATCGAGACCAACGAAATGAGACAAGGCCCTATAAGCATTGAAGAGATTAACAAATCAATTTCTTTGTATTTCATGGCAATATTAGAATGAAAGATTTTGACTGAGTTGGATAAATGTGTATCAACCAGTTTTGTAAAATTTTGATAAATATCAAGAATTTCATATTTATGATTCATGAGATAAATTCATGTATAACGAGAATTGTCATCCACAAAAATAGCAAAATAACATGAGTCTTCAAAGTGGAGACAGGAGAAGGCCCCAAAACATTAGAATGGATAAATCAAATTAATGGAGCATATGAAAAAATATTCACCATCATTAAAGGGTAATACAGTTTGTTTTCCAAATTGACATGCAATATAATGAAAAGTATAGGACAGGACAGACCCTAAATGACAACTAGAAATTAAAAGCTGAAGACAAGACAATGTAGCATGACCTAATCTGAAGTGCCATAATTATAAAGACACAAAGGCCTATGTAGCAGCGAGAAGTGGCATAGAAGGTGAAAGGAGCAAAGTTCAAACAAACATCATACTTTACGGCCTATCCAAATGATCTTATCTATGAGAATCCTACTCATTGCAACCATTTTGAGAAAAGTTGAGAATACTTCCAAGGTCACATAATTTGACCGACAGATTGAGATATGGTGCAATAATCATGCAATATCACCTTTGATGGCTTAGATTAAAAGTCAAAATATTTATGGTGTAGAACAAACAGCACATGCCTTCCTAGAGCAACAGGGGCGCAGGAAATCACAACTCACAACGCAAGATCAAAGGGGGTGCAGCAAAGGTTATCAAGGTGACAGTGTCGGAATTGCATGAAATTTGACAAGTTGAAGGGAAACGGTGTTCTAATCCTGGATCATTACCATGAATGTCGCCAAATTTTGGCAAATTCCTTCATTAAAACCCCGAAAACAGTATTTTTGCTATTTATAATAATATTTGTTTTTCCTTAATAACTTTTAGTTTAAAAGACAGAATAAGTTCCGTCTATTTTGAGACGACTCTTAAGGTTAGTAGTTTACGATTATGCATTTAATTCAATTTTTCCATTTTTGATAAATTTCATTATTTTGTCACCTAATCACGTAATTAGTGTGAATTAAGGTTTTTAGACGTTTTTTATCAGTATTTATATGTTTTGTAGCTGTCAAAGGCAAATCAGACTATTATCAATAAACACAGATTTTTGTCAAATTATTTCTCTAGTAGATTCTAATTTTCATCTCCTTGTGGATTCAATGAAACCCCTCGTGTATTCGAGGTTTACTACCAGGAACTAATAGTTTAGTTTATGTTCCATTAAGAGAGCATCATGTGTGCTATATTTAGGCCTCCGCAACAACTTATTTTTAATCTCAATCCTTGGATCAAAACTTTTAACCTTTTTACCATTTTACCTTCTCAACTTTTTTCCTTTCACAATTACATGGTGCTGATCTGGATCCTTGACCAACAAAGGGTAAGTTGTGAGAAAGATTAGGAAAAAGAAATGTGTCATGAAGTGACATTTGTGGAATAATGATATATTTTGAGTGAGTGATAGACATGGTGAATCCATTAGCAGTATGAATAAAAGGAATATTAGAGACCACAGATTCTTGAGAGATAGTGGAGGAATTAGAAGTCGCATGCCAAGAAGAATTACCTAATGTGATTGAAAGAGTAAAAGATGAGTGAAGATTATGGCGAAATACAACTTGGTTGAAGAATGCCTCCAAATCAACCATAATGAATAAATGTAACTGGTGTCTCAACAGAACCTAAGGGTACAATAGACGTGCCCGCGAGGATGAATTAGAGGATAGTGGCAAATGCTGAGCGATGTCAATTGACGTAGTTTTGCTTCCAACAGTATTGATACAAATGCTCCTTTATATGAAAATAATGACTATATATAGACTGCAATGGTCCCAGAAGCTCAGGAGTTCCTAAAAGTATATGAAGTCCTAGCTAGAAGAAGCCTTTGATGTAGGAAACTATGTGTGAATGGCACAGTTAGGACGGGATCATAATATTGTGTGTGAGCAGTCTTTGCATGCTTCTTCACATATCAACTCTTTGATTGGATCAATGCATTGTGATGTTAAGGCAAAATGAGAGTATCAATGTATTGCTTTTAAAATTTTGAGTAAATCAAAATCTAACAGTAATTTGGTTTGGAACTTTGATGGGTAGGAAACATAGGGTTCGAGTATATATCCCCAACTTGGCCTGGAGGATATTGTTATTTGAGTATCATAAACTTAAAGTTGACTACCTTAGAGCACATTGAGAGTGAGACGGTAAGATCTTGGTAGTGCATGTGAATATAAATATATATATGTGTGTGCGCGCGCGCAAATTCTTTATCAATATTGTATTTTTGAGCAAAAATCTCTTTATTCTCATCTGTAAACTAAGATTAATTGTGATAGCAAATGGTAAGATTAATTAATAAATTTCCACCAAATGAAGTCATCAATTCATAGTTTTCATTCATTGATTAATTACAGCTTGCTGGAGCTCCCTCTGGTAACAGTACACTAGACACACTGCATAGTAGCCCGGTGGGCTTTGGCTTCTACCCAAAATCATTGCAACCATAGATAAAAGATCCGTGTTGGAACTTGTATTAGATATAGAGATGATCCAAAGGATACCCCAACCCAATATTGTAAATCCGCAAACAGAACCACATAATTTAAATTTTAAGGCACAAACATGTAGCATCCAAGTAATTAGCATTAACACAAGAGCACTGCCAATCGACTATTGCCCCGTAGAGGGGCGATCTGCAGTTGTCACACATTTTGGGTGCACCTCGTACCCACATTCCAGACACTGGTAAGCCCAACCACACCCTTGTTCATCGCAATCACAACATATAAAAGGCCCTCCTCCGTTGCCTTCAGACACCAAATTGAGCTCGTGGCGATGCCCTGGATGGTACACCGATCTTGGAAGGCTCTTAGCCTCTTCATCCATTTGTTTCTCTAGCAACTCCACTTTGGCTTCAGTGAAAGGGTATGCATTTTCTTGGTACAAGTTTATCAAGTTCCTACCTTGTTTGGTTACTGTCTTACCATCAGGGCCTATAATTATCAAACAAGGGATCCCGCGTACATCAAAATGCTTAGCAAGCTCCTTCACAGTTGGGTCTCCAAAAGGCAAAGCTAGCCAAGGCATGCCATTAAAATAGGAGTCAAATGACTCTTGGTTGCGATCATTTGACACGAACACTATTTCAAAGTCCTCATGATCTCCATTTTCTACCAGCATTTGCTTAATCTTTTGGTAGATGGAGATTAACCTCGGAATAAACTTAACACATGGAACGCACCATTGGGCAGAGAAGTATAGTCCAACTGTTTTACCTACCAATGAAGCAACAGGTACCTGCACAACAGAGAAACATTCATGAGCCTCTATGCTCATTTTGACTCTCTATTAATGCGCAACCACATAAAGAAGCACCTCTACCCGCAATTGGTGACTATATATATACACTACCGTGCCATGGTCCGAGCTAAAGGTGTGCATTAAATCAACGTAGCACTAACTGTATAGGTCGTACAGGCAGCATCAAATACCAGTTAGGAGAGAAAATTTGGTGAAACAGATAAGATCAACCAATTGCAGGATTGTATAAAGCTAAGAATACTTCACATAATGGGACCATTTCTAAGATCCCAAAATCTTTACACACATGTTAATATAGGATGCTATTGAAACATGTGTTTGCCAACCAATCAAACGTGTGTGACCATATCACATCGTTCAAATTACGAATCTCAAACGAGTTGTTTTCTCTAAGAGAGAGAAAAAATAATCTATGGTTTTATGATTTTGGACACTAGCTAAACATCAAAATTGAGCTGTCTCAACTGTGGTTCAGAGTCTAATTTGAGTTAGGTAGTGCAGTGACTTACCTGTTTAGGACTGGGATGACCCAAAAGATAGTCTCTATCGTGGTTAGTTATTAAATTGGTAAGGGTCTGCCTTTCATGCTTCTCCCTCTCTTCCTCCAGCAAATTCTCCAACCTCTCTTTAGTAAACGGGAAGGCTCGGACCCCATATCGATAAACGAGTTCAACACCTTCATGCAATGTTGCATCATCTTTATTATTGTCAGGTTGCAAAATGACTAAGCAAGGAATACCTTCGATATCAAATTTCCTGTTCAATGCTTTCTTAGTCTCCAAATCAGAGAATGGAATTGCCAGCCAAGGCATCAATGCATGATAGTTGTTGAAGGCATTCAAGTCTTCATCCGATGACACATACACAATTTCAAAATCAGACCCATTGGTCTTAAGTTGCTCGTACATATCAACTAGGACTGGGGTGAAGTTTCTGCATGGCGGGTACCAATTGGCCGAGAAGTAGAGCCCTAGAACCTTGCCTTCTAGATCAGATACTTTCACCTACACCACGTAGAATACCAGTAAAATATCAATCGAAGAGCCATAGAAAATATGTTAAAAGAACTATCGATTTCACAACAAAAGACTTACAAGCTAACTTAATAAATATGACTAATAATTATTTTCCGACAGTTTAAAAGTTGATACATCAATTTTTAGTAATTATGGAATAAAACTTTGTAATATATTTATATAATATATATTTGAGCTTTTTTTTTTTTTGAGAATCAATTTTTGAGCCATATATGATATATCTAACACAATCCAAAATATGGAGTAAAGTTGATTTGAATTGAGACGTGAGAACATATATTTATTTTTATTTTTCTCTTTCACATTCTTTTCAGTGTGTGACCCCATAATGATAAAGTCCACTTTCCCATTTCTTTTTCGTACTGTAACGTCCAACTCAAAAAAGGAACATCTTCCTTTCTGTCCTCTTTTGCGGCCTGTTTTTCTATATATAGCATACATAGATGCATGTGCTTTTTTTACTTAATTAGAATTGGTTTTCATTTATGCCTTAATTAATAAATGTGCAGATGACACAAACTTGGTGCTGAAATAATGGAAAATGTTAACAAAGATGCAAAAAAAGACAAGAAAAAAGTCAAAAAAGACATCAAATATTTATAAAATTTAAAAAAAAAATTGTAAAAAAAAATATTATTAAAAAAATTTCAAAAAAGTTGTTAGTGAATAATTTGTAATTTAAAAAATATATTTAATAATTCGTATACCATGTACCTTTTTTTTTTTTTTGGCTAATCGTATACCATTTTTATTCATTCATCTTGGTAATTTCTCAAACCCGTCCCTCATCAGTCATTTGTTTTATGACTTTTATCTTTTTTGTTCAATTTTATTCTTCAAAAAATAGTTACTATGCATTTAACTTTTTAAGATGTCGATATCATTAGAGCATCCAAAAATGGTAAAAAAAAAAATTTAAGAAAAAAATTAGCAACAAGAATAGCAAGGAAAAGAATATGTGAGAGATGAATTGAACCTAAAAGTCAATGGCTCAATGTTACAATACAATCAAATCAAAGACCCAAAAACAATGATAGATCCAAATGAAATTGGCACTATGAATGCTGCAAATAACAATCCAAAAGAAACAGTACTTGGGAATGAATTTCTACAGTGGAGTGGACAGCACAAAATCCACTACCCTAGGGGCCTAGAAGGTTCGGTCAGCTAGAAGCTAGAAGCCCAAAAATTTTGAAAACGATCTCTCACCAAATATACATGTGTATAGGGTTACAACGGTCCACGTGTTGTACCAATAGCGTTAATGTGAGGCTAGACTAAAAGTGGGATTAATATGTGACACATGTCCTTTCTGCTGCGCTGTCTCCCCTCATTGATTAGGACAGCATATTAGCCCTACGTGTCTCGTTACAATAAGTCAATAAGCATCTTCACTAAAACTCATTCTTATTATTTAGCTTTTTTTGAAAAAAAAAAATTTTAAATCAAATATGCTTAACTATACTTGTAATTTTAAAAATATATATGAGATTTTAAAAAATATATACATTAAATAAATAAATAAATAAAAACCTAAAAGGACAAGTCCTAACAATACTTTTCTTTCTTTTCTCAACTGGATGAACAACACGACCACTTTTGCCCTTAAACACTTTTCCTTCTTCAAATGATAAGGACAAGTAATCTTTAGGTACTTTCAGAGTACGATGAATAATATTTTTTTTTATTTATGATAAATTTCACACAATAAATTTATTAGAAGATCTATAATAAATGCAAAGAGAAAAGGCATCACTTTATTATATTTTGAGAGCACTTGAGTATTTTCCAATAACAACAAACAATATAATAGCTATTGAAAAGATTCAGATCTTTACCTAGCCTGTTAACGGTAATATAGTAAA
The DNA here is from genome assembly GCF_040712315.1 of Castanea sativa. Classification (NCBI taxonomy): domain Eukaryota; kingdom Viridiplantae; phylum Streptophyta; class Magnoliopsida; order Fagales; family Fagaceae; genus Castanea; species Castanea sativa. The sequence goes on along the minus strand of NC_134013.1, from coordinate 12,980,711 downwards.
TATGTTTAGAGGCAATTTCTTTTCTTAAATTTTTTAATTAAATTCAAAAGTACATAGTTTGTATTGAATTTTTAATTCTAAAATATGTTATATATACTTATATTAATCAATGTAATCATGTGTTGAAAAACAGAAGATACTATATGCTTTAGTCTTTTAGAAACTATCTTTTGTCCTAACAACCAAATAATGCTTATTATGTAGACCTCAACAAACCTCTAGTGTACAAATATAGTACAGTTCAATAATGCTTTGTAGTTCTTGCAGTTTAAGTAATATCTCCCGGTGTTTGCAATAGAGATACCAAAGGTTCAAAACTTCAAATTTCCCTATCTTCAACTATAGAATTATTAATAATAATAAAAAATACACTTTTTATAATTATCAGCTTTGCACAAAAATATCAAGACATCAACCAAAAAGATATCTCTGATATAACCGTGGAAAAATTTGATCCTGTTGAATTAGGGAAATGTGTATGGTACAGTAAAAAAAAGCCTTATAACTTAGTGATATTGCATGCTCTCGTTTATGAATGAGAACCAAAATCAAATTATTCAATCCACCATGTACATATTGAATTATCAAAAAAGATAACACAAAACTAAAAATAATTGTTTGTTGCATGGAAGTTTGATAACTTTTTTATTTTTTAGAATAGACGGTTTGTTCACTTAGTTTCATTTCAATGCGATCCTCAAAAAAAAATTTCATTTCAATGCATTCAAATTACTGTATGTCAATGACCCTTGGATAGTTGGATCTGTTGGCAAATGAAAGCTTGCAGCGAATTAAAAACAGCTATTAGACTTGGCAGTTTGGTATAAGGGTCCGGGTGTAAATGACATGGATTACCAAATATAAGAATAAATAGAACAAGCAAATTGAAGATTGTAAGTTGTCACAATAAAACCTACAAACACAATTTAAAAACTCAGATACGGCTTTTGGCTAGTGATTTTTTTTGAACTGGACACGTGTCCACGTCATAATTTATCTGGTATAAAAAGATACTAAACAAAATTCACCCTAAAAACTCTCTAATTTAATTCATATTTCATGCACATGCTTTAAAATATTTAAGGCTCATTGGCAACGATCACTTCACTTCTCTTTCAATTTTCAGTAAGTGATAAAATCTCTGCTTCAAAATCTATAGCTACCCAATTAATTCAGAGGCTTAGTCTTGAAAGATCTTTGAAATGGAAAATTTTAATATCCGTTTCATGACTCTACCCGACAAACCCGTCTAAAATCATCTTATAATCAGGATTTACACTAAAAAAAATACAAGAAAGTTACCCAATAAACATCCAAAAATATATATTTAATCATTGTTTGAATTTCAGAAATATTTAATTCATGATTCTAGTTCTAGAAACTTCCTCGTGAAGAATACATACAAAACAACAACAAATCTTCTTTTTTTTTTTGTAAACATTTATATGCCCTATCGTTTCTTAAACTTGAACTCAAATTATTTATATATAATATATATATATGATTTAGGATTAACAATTAATTAATGAACTCCGGCATCAGAAGAAGTTAACATTCAGACAAAGAAAGAAACAAAGAGAGAAAGAGAAACGCCACAAAGTTCAAGAAGAAAGCAAAGTGTAAAAGCTATCAAAGATTAATACACACTCTCTGTACTTTCTTATTCTTTAATTTCTTTCTTTCTCTGCAATCTCTACTCTCTCTCTCTCTCTATCTCTATCTCTATCTTTTTCTTTTCTTCAGTTGAAAGAAAAATTAAATTATTGAGTTAGGCCAAAAGTAAGCATATACTTCATCTGACCACCCATTATATGTCACAAAGAAAGAATTCGCTGCAGAAATTAGAATCTATACTCCAAACCCATATATAATATCCCATGATAAAACTAGCTAAGACCACAATACTAGCTATGTATGTATATATATATATATCAAAGAAAATTTTAGTTTACCTCACAAAACAAACTTTATATGGAGAGAGAAAGAGAACCTGAAGTCCAGTTGAAGTGAGAAGATAATCTCGATCTTTGGACTCCAAGAGAGATGAAAATCTTGAGCTTGAGACCTGTTCTTCATAGTCACCGTTTGTTAGGGCTTCAAAATTACCATCTTTACCTTCTTTCTTCATCACTCACTCTCTCTCTTTCTCTCTCTCTTTCAAGAATGAAAAAACCAGCCTCTTATCACTCTTCCAAAGCTTGTTTATATTCCGAAGAACCATATTCTTTCCACATCATTATATCCTATGCACTCGCTCCCCATGATACACCGAAACTTCAACACGTAGCATTCGCCTCCCTCTCTATGACAAACAATTATAAGCTATTTCTTTGTCTACAATAAAAAAAATGGTGCTACGTTAAATCACCACCGTTGCTTTTTCCTAAGTAGATCACAGCAGACAGATATGATTGACTCGGCTCTCTTAGGTCAACTCCAGTGAATCAAAATTTGCCACGTGAATGGTTGGTGATGATGCGGGCGAGAGAGTTAATATATAGTATTTTACTTTTACTTTGACGTGGAAATATATAAACACAACACATACCAAAATGAGTATTGATTGGCAAACATGGCAAAGGTCCGTGTTGTCATTAAAGACCCTTATGAAATATTGATGTTGTTGTAGTTGTTGTGTATAAGGACAAAACAAAATAGAGGGACACCTGTCTTCTCTTTTCTTTTGTATCATTCCTTTTTCCCGGAAAATATGAGGTGTGTGTACGAGGTGCATATCTCAAGAAAACACAGATCCAACGGCTTAAGTAAAGGGCCACTTTTCTGTTTGGAGAAAAAAATATATAGCTGTGCTGACAGTGACCCAGAAGCTATATAATACTGTTGAGGAAAATAAAAAAAATAAGAAATAAGAAATAAGAAATAAGCTAAAGTTTTGGTAAGGGGTGTATTGATTGACTTACACTCCTCTTTTACAATGTTGGTACTTGGTACACAAATATTTGTTAAATGTGAATGTTCTCGGAAAAAGTAGATATTTGATGTGAAAATATAAATACCATGTGTACAGACTATAGAGTGTATATAAAACAATAATTTTTCTTTTAATTATAAAAGTGCCGTTTGTTTGTCGTGAAAATAGTCCATCCTTGATTATAGCTTCAATCAAGTCATATTAGTTTATCACTTAAGATTTAAGAAGTAATTCTAAACCCCTTCTTACTAGTAACTGTTGCTAGGACCTCTACTTCCTCTACTTGAGTCTTTAATTGATGGTATGCATCAAACTCCTCCACTTACGAATTGAGATCAAATACAACATCACCTAATGCAATAGTTATCAAGGATTGAGATTGAGAGTTGAGAAAAATAACTTTTAATTTCAATCCTTGAAAAAAAAAAGTCTTAAAATAAAAATGGTAAAAATGTTTGTGTGTGGAGAGGGCTGAATTGCACCAATTGCAAAAACTTGGGTATTGCATCCGATCCAAATCCTCCGCTTACTATATATGATGCTGAGTCATTAGTTCATCAAGTCTTGTCTCATTCTCTACGGCCCAATTCGTAACCTCAGGTACATCCTTTTAGTTTATTGATTTTGCATGTTGCAATCATCTAATCCATGGTTCTTATATATTTTCACATAAGGCTGCGTTTGGCAATATGTAAAATATTTTCCGAGTGTAAAATATTTTCAGGTGAAAATATTTTTAGGAAAGGAAAATATTTTCAAGTGTTAGCTAGGCTGCATTATGAAAATTGTTTTGAAAAATGTTTTTAGGTGTTTGGTTGCATTTTAAAAATGCTATTTTCTTACTAGTTCCTCACATTTTCTCAGCCATTTTCTCAGCTTCCAAACAAATTTTATAATAGAAAATTTCAATAAATAAACTTAAAGAAACAAAAATCAAGACAAAATCATTCGTTAAACTCAAAAATTCGATCAAACTGAGAGAGGGAGGAGGAAGAGAGAGTGATCGCAAATTGAGGGAAAGGGAGAGGTAGATCGAGAAAAGACTGGTAATGGGTGGGTCATGAGCGACAAGACCGGTCAAGTGGCAGCAAGCTTCAGGCAGCGCCGAGATTGAGAAGACACAATCTCAACAACGCGTCTGGGGTTGAGGCGGTGGTCCGATGGCTTATTTGTGCTTCTAGCTCACTCTCTCTACTCTCTCTTCTTGCTCTTTCTCTCTCTCTCTCTCTCTTTGGGTGTCTGAGTCCGAAAATCATTTGAAGGTAAAATAAATGTGTAAATGATTTTTCGGGTTAAAGGGCTTATTTTACAGTCAAAGTTTAAGATTTTTCATTTGACTTTATTTTATATGGACACCCAAACACGCTGCTGGGTGTAAAATATTTTCCGAATTTTATTTATGCCTAAAACAAACACAGTCTAAGTTTGGGTTATTTTCCAATCTTGTAATTTATATCGCATATGGATCTCACAAGCATGTTAGTTACATATGATCCATTTATTCTAGTAATTTATTTATTAACGCTGGTGTGTATATATATATATCTTGATCCCAAGTTTTCTCTTAACCTTCTTTCAATAGGGCAACTCTATGAACTCAAGCTTTAGCTCCATTTTTCTAATCATGGTTGTGGTGTGATTGTGAAGGATCGATGAATGAGCCAACTACTTGGAACATGTTGTAAGGTTGGATGTTTGTTCAAGCTTTCTGCCTTGCAAGTTCATTTATATTTCCCTTTAGTTTACTACCGCTGCCACCATCTTACCCAGCTTATGGCACTATCTCTTAGGTCATGCATCCTTGTCTCGCGTCTTCAATTGTTAGCACTTCTTAATGCCACTTAGTTTCCATAGATTTTCGAAATTTTGATTGTGTCTCGTGCCGTATATATATTGGAAAACAGACTTATTGACTATTTTGCTTTTACACATTTTGATCTATTTCATTATGATATTTGAGAATCTGCTATGGTCCCCACTAAAGGGAAGATCTTATTATTTTGTCATCTTTGTTGATAATTACTTATGATATTGATGATATTTTAAAATTATCAATCAAAACTCACCCACATATATATATATATATATATATATATATATATATATATATATATATCATATTCTTCATCCCTCCCATCTTAATGACTATCATTATTTCGTTTCTCTTCTCACTCTTCATGTGCCTCTTATGTCTCATGAAGGTAATATGGACCCCTTTGGCAAAAGCAATCTCTGATAAATTTAATGCCTTGCACAAAACTCACACTTCAACTTAATTGATTTTCCCCTGGTAAGTTTACAATTAGGTGTAAGTGGGTATACAAGATCAATACTCAAGTAAAGGATAAGTGGCAAGCTATAGAGTTCACTTGGTTGCCAACGGCTTCACTCAAGAATATGGTATTGATAATGAAGAAACTATAACTCTTGTTGCTAGATTGGCCCATGTTAGATATTTACTTGAAGTTATTGTTGTTGGTAATTGGCCTATATTTTAGCTGGATGTCAAAAATGCATTTCAAAATGGTAAACTTAATGAAGAATCTACATGTAATTTCCTTATCGCCATGTACCCACCTAATTAGGTCTACAAACTCCAACATGCCCTTTTATGGACTTAAACATGCTCGCATTCTTGGTTATTCAAATTTATCTTTGTCGTTACTGAACGTGGTTATTTTCCCTTAACTATAACTCTTGTTGCTAAATTGGCCCATGTTAGATATTTACTTGAAGTTGTCATTGTTTGTAATTGGCCTATATTTTAGCTGGATGTCAAAAATGCATTTTTAAATGGTGAGGTTAATGAAGAGTCAACATGTAATTTCCTTTTGGCTATGTATCCACCTAATTAGGTCTATAGATTCCAACATGCCATTTTATGGACTTAAACAGGGGTGCATTCTTGGTTATTCAAATTTATCTTTGTCGTTACTAAACATAGTTTTTTTCCCCTAAGTTTACTTTACACTATTCATCATTAAAATCACATTCGATGCTACTCTCACTCTCCTCTATGTTGGTGATATGATAATTATTGGTGATGATACTATATATAGGGATATGATGTGTGCATAAACTTCTCAGCCAAAACTTTGAGATTAATGATTTGGGGACACTTTCAACTACTTCCTTGGGCTTGATGTCACTTGTGTCACTAACAACTATTATCTATCTATTTCAAGCCAAATATGCCTCTAAACTTCTGTCCAAAGTTGGTCTAAATATCAAGTTCGTTTATAGTCCTCTACAAATTAATGCGAAGCTCACTGCCACTAATGAATAACCCGTCATGACTCATGAGTGCCATTGTTGATGGCTAACTAGTTGTTAACAATCACTATAATGTATCTCACCATCGCGCGAGATATATAATATAACTTCCATTTTTATTGTGTAAATAGTCAAGTTTGTATTATGAATTTAATTCATTCATTTCAATTCACCTTAATTTAAGACCCAATCAAGACACCTTTAAATCCAAACTTTTCTCTTTATATATATATATATATATATATATATATATATATATATATATATATATATATATATATATATATATATATATATTATCGCAAAATTCATGCTAGGGACATGGCAACAATTCACAACAATTTTATGAAATTCCCGAATTGGTATACCACATTATGAAAAAAAAAATGCAGATTATGGTGGGCTAATATGAGGTGGTAGGTTAATTTATGGATGTTGTAAAATTTTATTATGTTCCTAACTTTATTGATCGTTAAAACAGAAATATAAAATTTTCACTGTAAAAAACCTTTATTCTTATCTCTCGTCGTTTCTTTTTACAAATTACAATAGCAAAATACTTCTTGATTTCCTTGCTAAAAAATACTTCTCGGTTTGTTTCGTAGACAGATTTAATTTGAGGCATATCCTTCGGTAATGTTATTAGACACCAAGGAAATTAAATGACACTGACAAGTTGCATTTGCGATTGTTTTTTACTTCTTCGGGAAAATTTTAATTAACTAAAAAAAAACCATTGTTTCATATTAATTGACTAAAATTAAGTATCAATAATATGCCCTGACAGCCCTGTCATCATGCATATAGCAAAAAATCAACATAACTCATCAGTACCAAATAGATTACAAAAAAATTTATAAAAAAAAAAAAGCGATGATGTCGTTGTTGATGATAATGAATTAGTGATAATAGTAACAATCATTTAAGAGTTGGATGTGGGGCATGCCCCAATATCAATTTTGTATATCTTATCCTATTGTTTGATTGTTTACTGTATTTTGACATTAACCATTTCTAACGTGCTTAAGTAGATTGGTGTGCCAAGAAACCATTTTACCAAACATTGAAGTTGTATTTGATAAAGATTTGAGTAGTTTTCTAATAAAACTCTTCTTTTTTCGAATTAGTGTGCTAAGAGCCTTGTAATACAATTAATTGTCACTTTTTAAAATTTCTAATAGAGACAATTTTAAGATTTAAATTTCTCCACTCACAACTATCGATGTATTAAAGAAAGTACATTAATTAGTGTTTGTTAAGCTCAAAAAGCAGTAATCGTTTTAACCAAATAATAAATATATAGGGTTGGCCCTTGGCTTAAGCTAACCTAAACCCCCTTAATAAGTGATATTTATTTTTAAAAAATATGGATGAATAGAAATCTAACCCACACCCCACTATAATATACTATACATTAACTAAATTGTATGACCATTTAGTATTATTTTATATGGTGTGCATTGTGTTAGAAGTTAGAACTTCATTATTTTTCCTTTGTGTGTATGCGCATGCGCGTGTTTCTAATTTCTAAAAATAAAAAAGCCTTAGAGCCTTTCTAATGCAATGCCAAAAAAGCTCTTAAGACCAGTTTGGAGGAAGGGAGAAGGAGAGGGTAAATAAGAGTATTGTAAAGTTTGCTAGAAATTACAACACAATTTTTTAATAACCATTTTTTTATTTTCTTTATTATGTTATTGCTTAGAACAATGAAATGGAATAACAAATATGAACTTGAGATTCAAATTTAAAATATCTCATAAATTTGAAATTCAGTTGAAAAAATGATAAATCCGATACGTAATAAAAAATAAGGTTAAACTTTAAAGTATTTGTGTAATTTCTTCTATCTTATTAAATTAATTTTTTTGAGGCAATATAATCTATAACCATTAACCAAAGGCCAAACATATAAAGAGTAATAGTGTGTTTGGTCTCATGGAGTTTGGAACACGAGGGAAGGGATAGAATAGGAAGGAAAGGAATGGGATTCCCTTATTTGGTTCGAAGGAAAGAAAAGATGGAAGGAAAGGAATTTGCTTGATTGCATCTGATCTCACTTTTTTGGGAGAAGATGGAAGGAAAGGGAAAGAAGCGAAGAATAATAGTTTATTTAGTTGGAGAGAAATTGAGGAAAAGTAAAGAAAAAAAAAATGAGGGAATGAATTTTCATGACCCACCAATTTTTTGTTTTTCTCCCAAATTGGGTGGAAAAGTAAAGATGGATTTGTATGGCCCACATATTTGCTTTATTTTCTACCCTATAAACAAAACACCATCAAAAGAAAACTATTGCTCTTTTCCCTTTTGTTCTATTCTTCTCTTCTTCTTTTGCTTTTTTTTCTCTTTCCTCCCCTACTTTTTGCCAAACATAGTGAAAATTTGTTATTTCTCTTACCTTTCTTTTCTATACATCCAAACACTCCCTCTAATTATGTGCAACCAAACACATTGAGAAAAGTAAAGAAAAAGAAAAGGAGGGAGTAAATTTTCATGAGCAGTGAGCACCATTTTTGTTTTTTTTACTTCCGAATTGGGTGGAAATGTAGAGATAGATTTTTATGGACCCACATCTTTGCTTTATTTTCTACCCTACAAACAAAACTATTGCACTTTTCCTTCTTTTTTTTTTTTTTTTCTCTTCGCTCTCCTTTTTTATTTATTTAATTTCTTTATTTTTTTTCTCTTCCCTCCCCCACTTTTTGCTAAACATAGTGGAAATTTTTTACTTTCTCTCTCCTTTCTTTTCTATACATCCAAGCGTTCTTTCTTATCAAGTGCAGCCAAACACATGGCAAGAGAGGAACATGTTAAAATCAGAGGAATAATACTAAAAATACAAATTATTTTTAAAAAAAATTATAAAATAATAATATAAAAAGTAATTATTAATAAATAAAAAAGTGATATTAACAGTAAAATTAGAAGAAAATTAATAAAAAGTTAAATACAAATATTTGTAAAAATATTATAAAATAATCTGTAATTAGCCTTACTAAAATCAGAACGTACACGTGTTAAGGGTGAAAAGGCAGGAGGACAAGGTGACACATGCTAGGGTATGGAAGTTGTTGGAGGTTTGATTTAAAAGGTTCAATAATTATTAAGAGAGAGAGAGGTGTACAATTGGGCCCACAAGAATTGGCCCAGAAGCGCAAGGTTCAAAGCCCACGTGTCTAGAGAGTACCCCCTGTGCCGTGTTGAAGTTAGCGAAAGGCAAAGCCAAAGGCAAAAGCCATGCGGTCCTCAATTTTCAATTACTTTTATGAAAATCTATTGATTGGAGTCCGTGACCTGCAAGCCAGCTATAAAGGCGTGCTGGTCTGTTTAGATTCGAACACGTGGTACTTGATCCGTACTTTTGTGACACGTCTTATTCTTTGCCTTCTCAAAGCTTCAATCCTTGCTACGTACTTTCGCAACCATTCATCTTACCGGTTATTCTCAAAAAAGTAAAAATGTTACCGGTTTTAATATAAAAAAGGTCCTGTGATTTATTTTTGAAAATATTTTTGAAAAATTAAAAAAATTATCAATATATTTACAATTTTTAAGAAAATATTTTTAAAAGTGATTTATTATTGTGTGTTCTAAAGGCACACATTGAAAAAATTCATATAAAAAATGTTACTTTTTTTATTACTATTTTTTTCTCAAAACACAATTAAATAAAAAAAATCTAAAATCAAGTACCATCCTAGGATTTGTTGTAAATTATTGTCGATATAGTATTTTTCAACTTTATAAATATGAAATAACATCACAAACTATTGAAGTAACAAACTATAATAATAAAAAAAAAAATTAAATTGATCTTATAAAAATAGCAAAAATCACTGGTTGAATTAGTAAAAATTGAAAATTAGACGCTTTTTAAGAAAATGGTATTGATAATGGGTCAACCTCAATTATTGTAATTTGTGGAAACTGTTGTGAAAATTTGTTTGGTAGGTAAAAAGGTTTCAGGTGGGTGAAGTTCTACTGTCCGATGCAACAGCTATTGAAATGACAAAATGAAAGTACTATTGAAACGATTTCAATTTTATTAGAGATGCTAAGAGCAACCACATTAGTTTGTTTAAAAGATTTTATCTATTTTACATAAAAAATTTACTTTTAAGATTTTACACATTTATTTTTACAAAACACCCACATCAGTTCATCTATCCTATCACCTCTATTAATTAAATAATCAATTTTTTCACTTTTTTATTATTTCTCTCAACTACCACACTATATACACGCGTCTTTGATTCATTTCTCTCTCTCTCTCCTTCTCTTCATTTCTGATTCGCTCTCTCTCCTTCTCTTCATTTCTCTTTCGCTCTATCTCTCTCTCTCTCTCTCTACCCAGATCAACTCCCCCTCTCAATCAACTCTCCGATTCACCCCTATCCGCTCCGATCCACTCGCTCTGAGCTCCGATCCACTCGAATACACTCCGATCCACTCGCTCCGATACGCTCCGATCCACTCCGATACGCTCCGATCCACGCTCCGATCTACTCTCCCTAGCTCCGATCCTCTCCGATCCAAGCTCCGACCGCTTCGATCCACACTCCGATCTACTCTCCCTAGCTCTGATCCGCTCTGATCTAGTCAAGCACTGATCAAGCTTCAATCAAGTGCCGATTTGTGTTTGTGTATCTATGTTTTTTTTTTTTTGCACAAGTGTGTCTGTGTTGATTTTCTGTGTGGATGTGTTTGTGTGCATCTGAGGAAAAGGAAGAGGATGAGGAGTTGAGTTTTAGCTGGGTTGGTTGAGCACGGAAAGGAGAGAGAAAAAAAAAGGAGCGAACGGAAATAATAAAATAATGGTATAAACGAGCTACAGTAACCGTGTTAATATACACGGTTACTGTAACTCGGGGATGGATTTAAAAAATTTTAGACATTTTTAAACCCGCTGATGTGGGTGTTTTTTTGCTTAAAATGTGTAAAATTGGTAGTTATGTTTATTTTAGAAACTTTTACATCCACTGATGTGGATGCTCTAAGACCACAAAATTTTACAAAGTTTATATTTTTAGAATAATGAGAAGACTATAATTTCTACCATAACTTACTAATGTGGCAAGTTATAAGTAATAAAATTGTAGACTTATCCTTTTTACTCTACTATTATGGTTTATCACACAAACAAGTTGGGACAAAAATTATAATCTAAGTATTTTTTATTTTATTTTATGAGTAACTAGTAGCATATTATGACATTACTTCTTTGGTAAGACTGATGTCATTTTTATTGCATGCTAATAGTAGGATTAATATAAATAATATTAAAAAAACACTACTCGGTCAAATCATTGAAAATGTATCCCAATCATCATTTCCTAATTGCACTTCATTTATTTTAAAGTAAAATATTTTACTGATAAAAAATTTTACATGTAAAACATTATTAGTAAAACATTTACAATATATTTGCTATATGACAAGTAAAATAAATAAATACAAGTGACACACTATAAAAATAAATAATTCTAACCCTTTTTTAAAGAATATGACTAATAGGATTTTGCTAATGAATATAGCAAGATATAATTAAAAAATAATATATATTTAATTATTATTTCTAGTCAATATTTTTGAAGAAAAAAAATTTTCAATGTGTTGTTGGTTTGTACTCGTAATCTCATTGTAAGTGTGTTTGTTTTTCTTAATTTTTTTTTTATTATTTAACTTTTCTTGGGAAAAAATATATATATATAATAGAATACGAAATACATCTCAGCTTGAACTGATAGCAGTCGTTTAAAAAATAAAATTAAAATCTCACTTATGTGTTGTGGAAGTAACATTTCATATTTATTTTGTTTAAATTTTGGTCAATGACTTGTAATTGTCAATTTGTCATGACTCATGAGATGAGAATGTATTATTTATGGAATTACTCACATATGACACAATTAAGAACTAAAATTAGTTCATCAAAAAACTAAGAACTAAAAGTACACCCATTCCAAGAGAAATTTGCTACTTTTGCAATGCATTCTCTTTCTATTCACCTGATTACATAAAAAGTATGTGGTTTTTTTTTTTAATTTTATTTTATCGTAATTAGCAACTAAACAACTTTTATTAATTTAGGGCTCCCAAAATATCTCATGCGATAATTTACTTGACATAAATGCTAACATTTTTACTTTTGTCCAATGTATAATGGGGTAAACAGTAATATTGAAAATTTCAGAGATGGAGCGAACTACCTTATATACAGGGGGTAAGTGCGTTTTCCTCATCTTCTTTTATTTCTTGAACAAGAATTTTCCTCAAATTTTTAAGACAATATATAAATTCTCTCTAAAATCACATAAATTTTATGTACATCTTTTAAGTTTTATATATTATTGTTGATGATGTAGGCATTGATGGCTCTTAAAGCACATAACTAATCTTTGGAGGAGTACACTGTAGTGATCTATGGGTATAAGTTAAAAAACTTAAAGGTCATGACTTCATGAATAATACATGGGAAATTTTAATTATAATATCCTAGTTCTATTACAAAAAATTTATGTATTCTGAGTGTGGGGTAAAAGGATTCCGAGTAAGGTGATCATGCCACGTGTCACGCCCGACCAAGAAGGATAATTAGTGGGCCAAGGAGGCCACGTCCTTGGATTTTGTGATCACGTCGTCAATGTGCCATCAAAGGAGGCTCTACTATGCAGCAAGGACTTTGGGAAAGGGGGATGGCACTGATGTGATTAAAGAGCTAGAGAATGGTACCACATTTAATGCATCCCATCAAACCTTCTAGTCGCATTTATATGGAGAAGACCCTTGAACAGTATTGCCTTGGGCGCCACATCTCACAGGAACTCGTAGAAGGTGCTAGATGGGACTGGAACATGGGGGATGACTTGCGCGATCAATAGGTGGAAGGCCAGAATCATCTGAAAGGGTCTATATAAGATAAAAGATCCTCCATGAGAGGGGGTCGGAGAAAGAGAAAAGGAAAACACTGTATACTCAATAAAAATATCTGTAATTTGTCCTCAAAAGAGTGAAATATAATAATCAACCTCCTCAGCCTAAGTCCAAGGACAATTTTCATTATACAAACTATTTCAGCTTCATCCAACTATGATTTTAGCCCACCGTGATTTTTAAGCTAAACTCATTAAAACCTAAATTTTTAGTCCACTCTCTACAAATTCATTATATTGGGCTCTTTAGGCCTATCTCCTTTTCTATTTTGGGCTTAGGTGTAAATCGTGGCCCTACAATTGGCTCCGTCTGTGGAGAAATCTTGTGTTTTAGTAAGTTTAACGTTATGGTAGGATCAGGTCCGCACCAAGCAGAATCGATGGGGTCCCAACGTCAAGATCACTTTCTAAATCTTGAAAGAGGTAGGGACCGAGAGGGAAGTATACACACCACCCACACTAGCAGGAGTCAGTCACAAGGTGGGAGCAAAGTCTCTCATAAGGAAAATGCTAGAGCCATGCAATTGGAGATTGATCGGTTGAAGAGGAAGTTGCGCCACGAATGACGAAGGCGAACTCCTTCCTTTTCTGACCCTTCTTTTGATGCTGGTGGAGATAGCAATTATAGGCTCAGATCAAGGACTCCCCCTAGTGAGTCTTTCTCGTGTAAGGAGGATAGCTCTCATGGCCGCAGAAGTAAGAATTCATCTTGCAAAGGCCTGGGAAATGATACTATGAGCAGAGCGTTGAATCAGATTTCCAGGTCACCCTTCACACGTAGAATTGAAGGAGGAAAACTTCCTCAGCAATTTACTCAACCAACGTTCACCATGTACAGTGGCCGATAGACCATGTGGAACATGTTAGCCATTTCAACCAGAGGATGGCTGTGCACTCCAGAATTAAAGCTTTGATGTACAAGATTTTCCCATCTAGCTTAGGACCTGTGGCAATAAGATGGTTTAATGGTCTGGGGGCAGGTTCTATTAATTCCTTTGAAGAACTTACCCGGGCGTTTGGATCTCGCTTTATTACAAGTAGTAGAGTCCCTTGGTCTTTAGATTCATTGTTGTCTATAACCATACGGGAAGGGGAAACCTTGAAAACATACTCAGACAGATACTGGGAGATGTTTAATGAGATTGACAAAGACTTCGACGATGTAGCAATAAGGACTTTCAAGGTCAGCCTACCTGCCGAGCATGATTTGAGAAAATCACTAACCAAAAAGCCTGTGAGAAGTGTGCACTAGTTTATGGACCATATTGACGAGTATAAGCAGGTTGAAGAGGATCAACAGCAGGGGAAGGGGAAAGCGGAGGTTATCCCTCAAGAAATGAGAGATTTCAGGTCGGACAGATACAATAATAACAGACCCCGAAGAGATTTTGCTGGCAATCTGGATCTACAGCTCCTTAAGTGGTCAGCACGATGTTCCGAGAACCGGTACTTCAAGTCTTGGAGAAAATTAAAAACGAGCCATAATTTAAATGACCAAATAAGATAGCGGAGGACCCCATAAGGCGCAATCAGAGTCTTCATTGTCAATACCACCGGGAGTGAGGATATACCACCAAGGATTGCAGGACTCTGTGGAATCATTTGGAGCAACTAGTTAAGGATGGAAGATTAAAACAATTTTTGTATCGACCCAACAGGCAAGAGGACCATACAGGGTTGGGAACTCAAGGGAATACTTCCTCAAGGCCTCCTTTAGGCACGATTAATGTCATCTTTGCTGCTCTTGGGGGGACCGGTTCTCGTCCCTCCAGAGTGATGTCTGTAGCACGAACACTCGCTAAGGACTCTAATTCTGGGCCGAAAAGGGCCAAAATGGATATCCGACTAGCATTGAGTTTTTCGAAAGAGGACAAGATTGGGACCACGCAGCCACATAATGATTTGGTGGTCATGCTCAGGATAGAAGGGTATAATGTGAAGAGGGTGATGGTAGTTCAAGACAGTGGTGCAGAGATTATGTACCATGACTTATACAAATGGCTGAATTTGAAACCAGAGGACTTGACAGCCGATGATTCACCATTGATAAGTTTTGATGTCCAAAGAGTCAGATTAGATTACCTGTGCAAGTGAAGGAAAAAATCTGGTTTTGTATCTCATACAAAACCCACAGCGGAAGCAACGAACTAGGATCTATTTCATTCATGATTGATAACGTGCACAATGTAAATTTCAGAATTTAAGAACAAGATAGCGTACCTTGGTGTGGAGAAATTCAAAACAAAGATTAGAAGCACTTGGGAACATTTTTAATCTTCACTCCAATTCCACTTTACGCCCAAGATGTGTGGTCTCTCAATCAGTTTTTCAAAGGGAGAATGAAAGTGTGTCTCACACTCTCTCACACACCGTTTTTTATTTAACTTTTTCACTAACTTAAAAAAAATTCTATATGTTTCTCCATTTATAACTAACTGATTATCTAATTAGGCTGGCTTATTGGGCCTTTCCAATTGGGTTTTAGTGTGTGGCTTGGAGTGGGACCAAAAGGGACCAATAAGACACTAGCTCCAATGGGCCTTGGGCTTTTCCGTCAACTCTTGACAAGTCCAAAGTTACCATTAATTATATTTAATACCACTATATAAATATAATTGCACTCTAAGTCTTATTAATAAATTATATCCCAAGACTTTATTATACACGTAACCCCTTCATAAAATATTCGTAATAATACAAAGTCATGAACGTAAACTGCCACTTTGTAAATTACTACATCTTATCCTTGAGTGCCTGGTTTAATTCTTTAAAGTTATTCATTATATATTTATGAAATCAAATTTCATAAATATATACTTTAGTAATTTCTTACTAAATTGGTTAGGCCTAACTCTCTGAATAACTGAAACCATTAAACTTATCTCAAGGGAATATTTTATATCTCCATCAAGAGACTATGAATTCCATCTTGAGAATATATGTTCCATCAACACTAAATGTGGTTGCCCAACATACTGAGATTTTGACCGTCACTTCAGATCTCACTCCTGATATATCAAAGCAACCTACACTTCATGATCAGGTTCATTATTTTCTCAGGATTAAGAGTTCATGCAAATAGAAGTCGTGAGATTTATTATTCATTTGACAGTCATTAGGAGAACAATAAATCTCACAGCGGTCCTGTTCAATATGTTTTAACTCTTAAAACATATCAACATATCAACTAGAAGTCTCCACTTCCATGATCAAGACAAATCATCTTAGTTGACACGTTATAGTCTTCACAGATGAAATGCCCAATTTCATCACCGACTACGAACTATAAATTCTGAGTTTACAAAGAACTTGTTATTTACATCTTCTGTGACTTTTCACATAAATCACATACAATGCATCTCATGGACTATATGATAATATCTCATATTCATGTTACCATTATTTTAGATAATAATAAAATAACTTTATCAATCACAATATTAAGTCATACATCATGTCATACATAATGTCATACATAATATCATACATAGCATCATACAATAGGATTTAAGGGCACTAATCCTAACAGCAAGCAAGTTCAGAGGTGGTGGAAATGGACTTCATCGTGGTAGATGCCTACTCTCCCTACACAACCATTGTGACAAGACCTTGGCTTTATGCCCTGGGAGCTATTTCCTCCACTCTACATTTGAAAGTGAAATATCTGTCGAGGGACTTGATTGAAGAGTTGATTAGGAGCCAATCCATGGCTAAGCAGTGCATGGCGGCAAAATTATGCATCAGCATGAAGATGAATCCTCGGCCTCTGGTAAGAGGGGCTTGTAGTAATCAAGGACCCCAGTCATGCCAATAGAGATAGCATTAGATGGGCCCGCATGTAAGAAGCTAGTGGAAATTGTTATTGACGATGATTCGGAGAAATTCTTTCAGGTCGGAGCTCAGTTGCCTCCTCAATTTAAAGAAGAGCTTGTCAAATTTTTGAAGAAGAATATCGATGTGTTCGCATGGAATGCTTATGAAGCTCCTGTGGTAAACCCAAATTTCATTTTTCATCACTTAAATGTCAACCCGGCTGTCCTCCTTAAGAAGCAACTACCTAGGCATTTATCTAGAGAGCATTCTGACGCCGTTAAAGTGGAAGTGATCAAACTCAAGCAAGCAGATGCTATCAAGGAAGTTTTTTATCCTGAATGGTTGGCTAATACAGTGGTAGTGAAAAAGAAGAATGGAAAATGGCGAGTATGTGTAGACTTCACAGATTTGAACAAAGCCTGCCCCAAGGACCCCTTCCTAATGCCTCGTATAGATCAAATGATAGATGCCACCATGGGGCATCCTCGGATGAGTTTCCTAGATCCTTTCCAAGGATATCATCAAATACCATTGGCCCTGGATGATCAAGAAAAAACAGCATTTGTCACTCCCACATGAAATTATCACTACAAAGTTATGCCTTTCGGTTTGAAGAACGTAGGGGCTACCTATCAAAAGATGATGACTAGGATGTTTAAGCCACAACTAGGTAAAAGCATTGAGGTTTAAGTAGATGACATGGTGGTGAAGAGTAAAGTGGTGCCCGAACACATAAAGGACCTTGGGAATATCTTTAAGATACTAAGGAAATACAAGCTACGCCTCAGTGCTTCCAAATGCTCCATTAGCGTGGGATCAGGTAAATTTTTGGGGTATATGGTCACTCATCGTAGAATTAAGGTCAATCCTGATCAAGTTAAAGCAATTAATAGCTTGCAGCCACCTCGAAATCCTAAAGAAGTTTAGAAATAGACAGGAATGACTGATGCCTTAAACTGATTCATCTCTCGGTCCGCGGATAGGTTTAGGCCTTTCTTCTAGCTATTAGATAAGTGGAAGGGATTCGAATGGACAGAGAAGTGTGCTTTGGCTTTTCAGCGGCTTAAAGAATACCTTTCTCGGCTACCCGTTATGTCCAAGCCCAAAAGGATGAGGTTTTGTTTGTTTATATTGCTATGGCTTTCCATGCCGTTAGTTTGGTGCGAATACGAATTGACAATGACATACAGAGACCAGTTTATTATGTGAATAAATCATTGCATGAAGCTGAGGTTCATTACTTACCACTGGAAAATGTTATTTTAGCACGCTACACATAAGTTTCCCCACTACTTTCAATCTCACACAGTTGTGATTTTGACCCAACTTTCACTTAGATCTCTACTTCAGAGTGCTGATTATACGGGAATGATTGCTAAGTGGGGTACAATTCTAAGGGCTTTTGATATCAATTATATGTCGCGCACCTCTATAAAAGGCCAGGTCCTCACCGACTTGGTGGCCAAGTTCGCTAAGCCCTCGTTAGAAGAAAATACTAAGAGGCTAGACATGGATGAAAAATCATTTGGCACGATCTCCCTGAAGAAACCTCTGTCATGGAAAGTGTACGTGGATGGCGCGGCAAATCAAAGAGGGTCAGGAGTGGAGTTAGTTGTGATATCTCTAGAAAAGATCGTATTATTGAGAAATCTTTGAGGATAAATTTCTCGGACACGAATAATGAAGCTGAGTATGAAGCTCTACTAGTATGAATGACTATGGTTCAGAAGTAAGGAGGGAAGACAGTGGAGATGTTCTCGGATTCGAGACTAGTTGTAGGCCAAGTGGAAGGGGAGCTGGAAGCCAAAGATCCGAGAATGCAGGAGTATTTAAGTCGGGTTAGACATTTACAATCAAAGTTTGAGTCTTTCACCTTAGTGCAAATCCCTAGAAGGAGAAACACTCATGCTAATTCTCTAGCCACCCTAGCAACGTCCTCGACACAAAGCTTACCTAGGGTCATCTTGGTGGAAGATTTATGTAAGCCTACTAAGATGAGTGTGGATACAGTCCGTAGTCATCATATTAGAGTGGGACCTGATTGGATGGACTCCATTGTGCTGTTCCTTAAGGAGAATATCTTACCTAAGGAAAAGTCTAAGGCTGACAAGGTACGCAAAAAAGCTCATCAGTTTCGGCTGTCCAAGGATCAAAAGGTACAAGCGCTCTTTTTCTAGCCCGTATCTTCTTTGTATACACCCTGAAATAGTTAAGCTACTTTTGGAGGAGTTGTTAGAATTAATGTCATTGAATCCTATTGTATGATGCTATGTATGATATTATGTATGACATGATGTATGACTTAATATTGTGATTGATAAATTTGTTTTATTATTATTATCTAAAACAATGATAACATGAATATGAGACATTATTATATAGTCCATAAGATGCATTGTATGTGATTTATGTGATTTAGTCACAGAAGATGTAAATCACAAGTTCCTTGCAAGCTCAAAATATAGTTCGTAGTCAGTAATGAAATTGGGCATTTCATCTGCGAAGACTATAACATATCAACTAAGATGATTTGTCTTGATCATGGAAATTGAGATTTCTAGTTGGTATGTTGATATATTTTAAGAGTTAAAATATATTAAATTGGACCGCTGTAAGATTTATTATTCTCCGAACGACTGTCAAATGAATAATAAACTCACGACTTCTATTTACATGAACTCTTAATCCTGAGAGAATAATGGACATGATCATGAAATGTAGGTTGCTTTGATATATCAAGAGTGAGATCTAAAGTTACTGTTAAAATCTCAGTATGTTGGGCAACCACATTTAGTGTTAATGGAACATATATTCTCAAGATATAATTCATAATCTCTTAACGAAGATATAAAATATTCCATTGAGATAAGCTTAATAGGTTCAGTTATTCAGAGAGTTAGACCTAACCACTTTGGTAAGAAGTTACTAAAGTATATATTTATGAAATTGGATTTCATAAATATATAATGAATAACTTTAAAAGATTAAACCGAATACTCAAGGATAAGATGTAATCATTTACAAAGTGACAGTCTACATTCAATATTTTGTATTACTAAGAATATTTTATGAAGGGGTTACATGTATAATAAAGTCTTGGGATATAATTTATAAATAAGGCCTAGAGTGCAATTATATTTATATAGTGATATTAAATATAATTAATGATAACTTTGGACTTGTCAAAAGTTGACAGAAAAGCCTAAGGCCCATTGGAGCTAGTGTCTTATTGGTCCCACTCCAAGCCACACACTAAAGCCCAATTGGAAAGGCCCAAAAGACCAGCCCAATCAGATAATCAGTTAGATACAAAGGGAAAAACATACAGAATTTTCTGTAGAGAGAGAACATTAAGAACACTGTTGTGAAATAGTATAAAGAAGTGTTAGACATTTTGACATTCTCTTTTTGGAACTGATTGAGAGACCACACATCTTGGGTGTAAAGTGGAATTGGAGTGAAGATTAAAAGTGTTCCTGAGTACTTCAATCTTTGGTTTTGAATTTCAGCACCAAGGTACGCTCTCTTGTTTAAAAATTCTTAAATTTACATAACACATGTTATCAATTGCGAATGAAGTAGATCCGTTAATTTTTCGCTGCGTATATGCATATTTCCATTAGGAGTTACATGAAGGGATTTGTAGGAGCGACACAGGAGGCAGATCTTTGTCCCACAAGGCCCTCACTTAGAAATATTGGTGGCCAAATATGCAAAGGGAAGCACAAGACTATGTGAAGAAATGCGACCAATGTCAAAGATTTGCCCCAAATATTCACTAACCAGGAGGTGTCCTCAACCCCGGTCGGCACGGACTATTTCACCAAATGGATGAAAGCTGAGCCACTGTCAAATATCAGGGACCTGGACGCAAAGAGATTTGTCTGGAAGAACATTGTCACACATTTCAGGATTCCTCACACTCTCATTTCAGATAATGGACTTCAAGCAGAACCCTGGCTATGCCTGGCTTCTCTGACCACATACTTTGAAAAAATTGATATTTTTCATTATTTTTTAAAGTGTCAAACAGAATCTTGGCTATGTCTAACTCTTCGGACCACATACCTTGGGAAATTGATGTCTTTCATTATTTTTCTAAGTATCAAACAGAACATTGGTTATGTCTAGCTCCTCGGACCACATACCTTGGGAAAATTGATATCTTTCATCATTTTTCTAAGTATCAAAAAGACCTACATACATTGGGTATACTAACACTTTTCAATATTTGTTTATTAGCTAATACTTAGTAATCTTACAAAGAATGGAACCCCAGCATATGAGTCATCACATGAAAACAGGGGCTTACCTAGGGCCTTGGTAAAGACGTTTTAAGGGTTTATTAATATACTCTTAAAACAAGGTAATTTCCTTGGCTAATCACACAAATGTCAGAATTAGTATTTAGTAATTTTCTCTTTCTTTTCTCATCATTTACACGGTCCTACCCTATCTAATTAAGCAACAAATCACTACTCATTGTAAAAATCAAAGGTTACTACTTATAGGAACATCATTGAACTAAAACCCCAGCAAAGGGTATAACTGGCCAGAGGCAAATATCTCAAAGATACAGAAATATGCATAGGATAAAAATAGGATAAAAATCTTATTCTTTTCATTATATATGTAGATAATTACATTATAGACGAAAACAAAAGGAAAATTACAAGAAGAAACATATAACAAAACGAAACTATTGCAATAACAGAGAAAGAAGAGAAGGGAATCCTAGGCTATGCCTTGGCCATTGGGGGAGGTTCTTCCTTAGATTTGGTCACAGTTCCTTTGTCTTGTGATCAGCCCCTTTTGACTTGGCATCAATCTCTTTAGTCTTGGGAGCAACCTCTTTGAGCTTGAGGGAAACGTCTAGAACCTTGGCCTCAGGAAAAAAACTCAGCCACCTTACCCTTGTCCTTCTCTCCTGGCCAAAGACCACCTTGACCAGCCCCCTCACTCTGGGCCACCTCAGCCTCCTGACTTTGGTCACCAACCTAGTCAAGCCCTATGAGGACCTTAGGAGAAGGGAGGGAGCTTTAGGTGGTAGAGGGCTGCATAAGGGGAATGGGCTCAAGGGCAGTGAGAGGCAGGAGGACAATTGGAACCGCACAGATGTCTTAGGGAAACCATACGTTTTCAGCCCTCCTCTACTTCAAGGTAGCAGGGACTCCTGCCACATTAAGGGCCTCTGCCCATACCATTTGGCTGTAATCCCTACACACCTCAGCGAGCTCTTCGGCCAAGCAAATCTCAATTTCCTCTACCCCACCTTTGTAGGAAGCCTGTGCTAAAGACTCCACAATCTCCTTGATGGTGCAAACTGCTTCCTTAGCTTGGGCCAACTCCGCCTTCAGATCCAAAACTTGTTGTTGGGCTGTAGCTTGCTCTTTGTCGGTGTAGTGGAGTTTTTTGCGTTGCTCCCCTGCCTGAGTTTCAGCATTTTTAAGCCCGACCTCAGCACTCCTTCTTCCCTTCTCCTCTTCTACAAGCTTCGCGGTGAGCTCTTTGTTCTCCTGCTCGGCCAAACCTAAGGCCTTGTCAGCCTCAGCCCGAAGGTTGGCTTCGGCTTTAGCCTCGTTCTAAACCTCATTTACCCATTCCTCGGCGACAAACACCTCATGTATAGTTTGCACGAAAGTAATGAACAAGCATGTCACAAAAGAAAGAAAAATATCAGAAGATGATCAAACTAATTGTCAGTAATGTTGGCAATAGAACTTACCAAGGCTAAGTCCCTTTTCAGGGACAGGTAGAGCTCTTGCTGCCTTATTTTCTTTAGAGCAGCCATATCTTTAGGCAGAAGGATAGGCTGCTCCAGGGCTTCAGCCAAATAATGGGCGTGCCCTTTTTGAAACTCCCTTATAGTAGAGCTTCGAGGAATGGCAGTCCC
The DNA here is from genome assembly GCF_040712315.1 of Castanea sativa. Taxonomy (NCBI): domain Eukaryota; kingdom Viridiplantae; phylum Streptophyta; class Magnoliopsida; order Fagales; family Fagaceae; genus Castanea; species Castanea sativa. The sequence continues at coordinate 12,957,871 of NC_134013.1, read as the reverse complement.
GTCTAACTCTAGCCGAGGGGCCCGATTGGACTGAGAGTGGCGCACCTCAGCCATTTCATGGCCCTCCTTACTCTTCATATAAGAAGCTCGTATTTGGCCCTTAGCATTTAATGAAGCATTATGGACTCCGAAGCGTCAAGTATAGTTACGGGACACGCGAAATGACATTCAGAGACACATATTAGGTCAATTGCTTGAAGTCAAAACCCCATTTCCCAACTCAGATGGAAGGAACAAATTGGAGTTTTGAGGGGCTATTGTGGGGTACAAGGATTCCAAGTAAGGTGATCATGCCAGGTGTCACGCCTAGCCGAGAAGGACAATTAGTAGGCCGAGGAGGCCACGTCCTTAGATTTTGTGATCACGTCGTCAATGCGCCATCAGAGAGGGCTCTACTATGGAGAAAGGACTTTGGGAAAGGGGATGGCACTAATGTGATTGAAGAGCTAGAGACTGCCACCATATTTAATGCATCCCACCAAACCTTCTAGCCGCATTTATTTGAAGAAGACCCTTGAACAGCGTTGTCTTGGGTGCCACATCTCACAAAAACCCGTAGAAGGTGCTAGATGGGACTGGAATATTGGGGATGACCTGCGCAATCAACAAGTGGAAGGTCAGGATCATCTAAAAAGGTCTATATAAGATAAAAGATCCCCCATGAGAGGAGATCGGAGAAAGAGAAAAGGAAAACATTGTATACTCAATAACAATATCTGTAATCTATCCTTAAAAGAGTGAAATATAAGAATCAACCTCCTTGGCCTAAGTCCGAGGACAATTTTCATTATACAAACTATTCCAGCTTTATCCTATTGTGATTTTATCCGACTATGATTGTTAAACTAAACACATAAACCTAGATTTCTAGTCAACTCTACAAATTCATTGTATTGGGCTCTTTGGGCCTATCCCCTTTTTTATTTTGGGCTTAGGTGTAAATCGTGGCCCTACACTTAGAATAGTGAAAGCCTTGATTTCATTAATGAATATGGTTTACACCGACAAGAATAAATTAGGCAACACATCGAATGATTTCCTTTACCTAAATGGTATTAGATGAATTTCAATTTTGTAGTTAAGTGACACAGATTACGAGACTTCACACTCCACAACACATTCACTATGGGACAACCACCAACACACTGGAAACCACCGATACAAGATCAATTTTGACAACGCTCTTTAAGAGGAAAATTGTGATGGTATTGAGGTCATAATAAGGAATGACAATGGGGAGTTAATGGTCTCCCTCTCTCAAAGAATCCCTCTCCCTTTCACTGCCATTGAAGTGGAGGCTTTGGCAATGAGACGAGCTCTAGAGCTAGCTATGGAAATAGGTTTTAATTGGGTCGTTTTGGAAGGAGACTCATAGATCTTTATTAATGCTCTCAAAGTGGACTCTTGCTCACTATCTCACTTTGGCCATATTGCTAAAGGTATCAGTATTTAGCCTCTTTCTTCTCAAAGTTAAATTATTTTCATGTGCATAGGCATTGTAATACCGTAGCTCATTTGCTTGTGAGACGAGCAGTTTTTCCCCCATTTACCTGTTTGGATGGAAGATGTAACATTAGATGTTATTGATGTACTTTAGGCTGATTTTGAAAGCCTCCCTTAATTGAAATGCAATGTCTTTTTTCTCAAAAAAGAAGAAGAATAAGAAGTTAAGCGACACAACCTGTTCTTCTTTATAAAGCAAGTACATTAGCAGCACAATTACATCTCTTTAGTTATTAACATATTATTAGTTAGATGTAATTTTTTATTTCAACCTCAATTTGGATCATATGCAAGTATATGGGTGGTGGATTCGTTGAGTTAGGTTTAATTCGCCATATTATCGGTACATGAGATTTTCAAAGTATATCCTAGACATGACTTTCTTCCTTATAATTGTGGGCCTTTGGTATTATGGATGGACACACTTAATCTGCATTCATTTTATTTTTATTTACGTTTTCAATTGTTATATTTTCGCCTTCTCACATGGTAAATTTTGAACATAAAAAAAAAAAAGAATATATATATATATATACACACACACTATTAATAAGAGGATTCCATTGTTATCAAAAAAAATATATATTCCATATTTGAGTTTCAATATTTTGCATACTAAAATACTCTCATACAAATTTTTACTCTAAAATACCCCTATATTTTAGTTAAATGATTTTAAATTAAAAAACACAAATTGGTTAAAAGAGTAATTTATTGTTCATAAGTTTTAAGCATTTTGCATTTATCTTCTTCATTAAACCTAAAACTTAGGATACTATTTTTATCTTATTTTTAAACATTATTCCACGTTACCTTACCTCTTTCTTTAATACACACACACACACACACACACACACAAACGGTTATTTATATATCACTTTTTTATTTATTAGGTCATAATATTACGTATTTAGAACTACTAATACAACCAGAATTGTTATGACGTTAGCTTCAAAAAATGAATAAATATTACACGTTTATTTTGTAGAAAAAAAAAACCTGTGTTTTTATTTTATGTATATAATTTTTATTTTGAGAATCTAATTTATAAGTGAATAAAGCAATTTGAAAATCAACAGGTTAGTGACCATATTTTTTAGGCAAAGTTTTAGTAGTAGTTAGAGTTGTATTTTTACCAGATTGTGCTTTAGTTTTGTCTCTACTTAAACATAAGAGTATAGGGGCATTTTTGAACCAAAAAAATGAGGATCACAAACAGAAGAAGCCCCTTAAATTATAATATAGATAACACTTGACCAAAAAAAAGTATTATTATACACGCAAAACTCGTGTGATGAGTCTAGTATATATCTAAAGTTGAGTTCAAGTTACAACTAGTGTAACTTTCAGTACTGTTACACCATTCAATTTTATTTTATTTTTTTGAATTCATATTTTGGAAATCTTACCATTGGATTACATGTTCTATATGTTTCTTAACATGCATGCCAATTTTCATGCTAATCAGATGTTATTTTCCATTTCATTCATAAACTCATTTTTTATGCAGTATTTTAAACTACAAAAACTATTTTTTTAGGGTCTAAACTACAAAAACTTGAATTTAAATAATTAATTGATGATATGACTATTGATTTTTTATCACCTTGAAATTTTACAAGTATGGAGGATACACAAACAACGGTGAATTTGTGAAAATTAGCATTCTATTAAAAAATATTAAGTAGTATAATATTACTTAGAATTACACTAAATATAATTTAAACTCATCCAATATATATATAGACACTACAAATTGTGTGAGAGCAGAGATGGACCCGAATTTTGTAGCAGAAACTTTACTGAAAGTGGATTTTATTGGGCCATGGATCACCTGCACTTAAAGACTGTAACTGGGCCCCTCATCGGAATATTGTTGCCTAAATAAAGCCCTTTCTTAAATGGGAGCCATTGGGCCAGTTCACACCCTCACTACACAGATTTCTAATTTGAACCAGCAGTCGAGACTGTCCTTTAACGTTTATACTTTAAACAGAAAAGTTACAATTAAAAGAGCCAGAAAAAGCCCTGGAATTGTCACTCTTTTGTTGGGGACTCGCAATCAGCAAATCATATATTCAGATGTTGTCAAAATATGATAACAGGGGTTATATTTCTTTTTCTTTTTTCTTTTTTTTTTTTGTCGATAATTTGATAATTTCAATGAAGGAGAGGACATTTGAATCTTAGATGTTAAGGACACACTGAAAAATGCCAACTAGTTGAGTTATAATACTCTTGACGGGGTTATACTTGTTGGCTTTAATTAAAATCTCCTAAAAATAAATAAATAAATAAATAAATAAAAAACTAATCCCGTTTGTTGTTCTCTAATAATAGCTATGGGAAGTATTTGGATTCGGTGCAATACTGGGTGCAATTAGAGCATCCGCAGTGAATGTTGGATATGCTATATCTAAGCCCTTTTACAATTGAAGTCTAAAAGAAGCTCAAAAAAGCCACTCCAACGAAACTGGTAAAATGAGAGTATTGCAAAAAAATTTGCAATTGAGCTACAGTGTGATTCTAAATGTAGAATCACACTGTAGCTCAATTGTAAAAATTATATTAATATTTTATTTGTAAAATATTATTCCTTCTCTCCACTGTCTCTCGTCTCTCGTCTCTCTCCATTGCTGAAACAACTCAAACCCACGCCAAGCCTCTCTCTTCTCTCTCACCATGTCTACCGATTCACCTACCCATCTCCAATCCCTTTAATCTCAGGCCTTTCTCTCTCAGTTGGTCTCATTTCTGGGTTTTTTTTTGTGGTTTCTGGCGGTGGAGATCGGCTAGCGATATGGGTTTCTAGCGGTGGAGATCGGTGAGTTATGTGGGTTCCTGGCGGTGGTGGGTTTGTGACTGAGGTGGGCGTGGGTTAGGTGGTGCAGCAGCGGCAGAGGCGACATGGGTCGGTGGCGGGTTTGTGGTTTTGATTTTGGGTTTTGGATTTTTATTTTGATTTTGGGTCGGCGGTGGCGAGTGATTTGTTATGGATTTTGATTTTTGATTTTTGATTTTGATTTGGATTGGAGATCGGCGAGGAATTTGCTAGAGGTTGCGTACCTGGTGCTTGTTTGATCGGAGATCGGAGGTCTGGTGCTTGTTTGATCGGAGATCGGAGGTCTGGTGCTTGTTTGATTTGGGTGATTTTTTGTTGTGATTTGCATGTTGTGATTTGCTGGGTATCCGATCGGAGGTCTGGTGCTTGTTTGATTTAGGTGATTTTTTGTTGTGATTTGCTGGGTATGGGTTTGCTAGAGGTTGAGGCCGGTGCTGGAGGTTGAGGGAGAAAGAGACCGGTGCTGGAGGTTGAGGGAGAAAGAGAGGAAAAGAGAAATAGTAAAAAAAAAAGATTAAAAAAGAACATTTAAATAAAATGGGAAAAAATAGAGTTTTAGGATGTTGGGGTTTTGTAAAATGGTATGGTATAATTGATAAAGTTGTTTTTTAGATGGTAAAATAGGATAGAATTAGAAAAAATGAATGCTGATGCTCTTACCCAATTTCCTCTCAACAATTTTTCACCACTCCCACTTTTTAACTTAAATTTTTTTTTATAATTTTTGTTATTTAATGGTTAAAATTAAAAGGTTTTTTTTTTTAATTTTTAGTCTCAATCATCTAAAATTTATTGCATCAAGTGCAACACCCTAGTAATTGTACCTGATCTCAATCGGAGGGGGAAATATGGATAATAAAGTTGATGTCTGAGATATGATTATAGCCCAAGATTCTTTACTCTGATGACTCAATCGTTTGGGCCCAAGTAGAACCTGTCTAATTGCGCAGTGCTTCAGTGAGCATTTGACTTGCACTGGGCCATTAGTTAAAAGTTCAAGAGTGCCGAGTGCAAAATGAAGCCTTTGTTATCGATGTACACTTTATGTGGGCCTAGGCTTGCTGAAACCATCGAAAACTCCCACTTCATAAAGTGTTTCCTTTTTCTTTTCTTTTTTAGGAGAATATGTTAGAAAAAGTGTTTCATTTTTAACGTGATTATGTTGAGATGTTGTGACTTTTGGCACATTCAAAAAATTTGTGGGGTAAATAATAATAATTAAAAAAATTGTGGACTAATTTTTTAAATAAAAAGCAAAAGAAAAAGGTATATAAAAAATGCATAGACGTTACATACAATTTTTTTTATAGAGTTTCAACATATAATATCATTTTCTGATAATTGTGTTTTTTTATCATCAGATGAAGACATCAATCGATGTTTAAACTCACATAAAAATCTATTTAAAATCACGTAAATGCAAATGCACATTTGCCCGTTTGGCTGCCATTTTATTATTAATGCAAATCCACATTCATTCCATTATTGTAGTTGTAGGGATGAAGGGTCCAGATAAGAATATTGGGTCGTAGGCCGCGCCCGAGAACGTTAGATAGCCCGAGGACAAATAAGTACTAGCGAAGACAGATAGATTATTGAGTCAAGGAAAAGGTCGAGTCATAGTGAATAAGTGATATTGTCCAAGGAACGACCCCTCCTCGGACGATAGAGTAGAGGCCTGAAATCCAATCACCCATTAAGCACTAGGCAGTAGGCAGCCATGCTCGGGAGGATAAGCATTAGAAAGAGATGAGTAAATAGGGAATTAAGAAATATCTAGGAAGAAAGCTACTACCACCACATTGAATACTCTGTATCTAATCTCCTGATCGCATCAATGTGGAAGTGATACTTGAACAATAGTTTCCAGCCTTACAGCTACCCACAAAGACTTTAGGAATGTGCTAATGGGACAAGTATAAAAAAAAATTAGCAATTTGATTTACACATGAAAGGCTGGGATGAAAGAAGGGAAGGACATATAAAAGGGAAGGACTCCATAATAGAAAGGAGGCATCTAAGATTGAGAGAGAAAAAAACACTGTGTAACTAAGAGCTTTAACATTTGTATAAGTCCAAGAGAAATATAGAAGAACATACCTTCCTTGGACCTGACCGAGGAGCATTTTTCCTTGTCCAAACAGTTTATCTTATTTATTCTGACACTAACTAACCTATCACCTAACTCATTGAACATTCAGCATCAAACCCTCTCTCTAATAAATTTATTGTTTTGGACTTATTGGGCGATTGTCTAAATCACTTGGGCTGTGGATTGAATCTGATCCTTACAGTAGTATTAAGTTGTGATTTTTACTAAAATTACTTATCTCAAGACAAAATTATGTTTGGTATGACACATGACATATATTTTCCTATTAAAAAAAGAAAAAAATATATTTATTTTTCTCAAGCATGGGATCCTAATGAGAAAATTTAAGAATATAACAAAATTTCACAATATTTTTATAATATAATTGTTTTTTCAGTTATGATGGGTTCTTTTATATATATATATATATATATATATATATATATATATATATATATATATATAATTATAATTATAATAAATTGCCAACTCACTTTTTATGAAAATATTATAATATTTTGTTAAGTCAGAGCCGGATCATATTTTTTTCTTGGAAGTAGTGAATATAGAAGTAATGAGAGGCTAAAGTAGATTGATAGTATCAGTTTCTTAAAAAAACAAAACTGATGACTGTATCTCTAATCACAATGAAAGAGAACCACTAATAAGCACTAAACAATGTTGACGTGTGGATCAGCTGTAGTCTTGGTAAATGAATTGAATTCTTTCTTAATAGTCAGTAGGTGTTAATGCTATATTTTTTCTTTCCTTTCAAAAAGAGTGTGTATGCATGGCAAACTTGCATTAGTATTAGGCCTGTCCATGGGTCAGGTTTGTACCTAATTTGGAATCAACCTGATCACTTCGGGGTCCCCTAAACCTGGATTCGCCATCGACACGCCCACGACAACGGTTCGAGTGGTCGAACATCTTCGTTTTCCAGTTGGGCTTGGACTGTGCGAATTCTCACCAGATTTTGCCGAAATCTGCATATTTTTGCTAGATTGACCGGATTTCGAAGAGATCTTGGTGGATCTCAACAAGACTAAGCTGAATCTTGAAGAGATCTCGGTAGATCTCAACGAGATCAGACCTGATCTCGAAGAGATCCGGCAAGATCTCGATGAGATCTCGGTGGATCTTGAAGAGATCAAGCCAGATCTTGACGAGATCTCGCCGGATCTCGACAGATCGGACAAAATAGACTGGCGAACTACTTCAATCGGTGGAGAAAGCTATTTCCAGTGTGTTTTCTGGTCGGGTCAATTGAAAATCGATTTTCCAAGCTCTAACCCGTCAACCAACCCGTCGGCCTCGGGTTTTAGGAGCAGAGATCCACCGCTGACCGTCTCCGGCATCGAGTCGGCCGGTTCTTGGGCCGAATCGGCCGGGTTGGGCAGGTGGGTCGGGTACCAGGTTTGGTTGGACACCCCTAATTAGTACACTTTTTAGAACCCTTGCATGAGTCCCTGACAAATGAGAAAAAAAAGTACCATAACAAGCATTTCTTGCGTGCTTGCTTGCTACACAATCAAGATTGCTAGCTGGCTCTCACTAATTAACCATGTCAAACTTGTGATGACACATAGTGAAACTAAAATTTTTTCCAAATGGGGAATTTAGGAAAAAGTTTAGGTATTTCTAGAATACGAAAAATAGTGTTTTTTCCTCTCAAATTCATGATAAATTTAATAAGTGTACCTCTACCATAAATGTAAGAAGAAAGAGTATCAAAGTATCTAAAAATTGAGAAATTATTAGATCCACCAAGAGAACTGGTTACGTAGTCCTTCTTGACCTCCCAACCAATAAAATACTCTTATTTATGCAAATATGATATCACCTGGTATTTTTTTTTATTCCTTATACTGATTAGGAAGTGCACTCACACATTTGCATAAATAGAATTATCTCATTGGTTGGGAGGACCACATAAAGAGTCATTCTGATAAACCTAATAATTTCTCCTAAAAATTACACATCTAAATAATTATTCACTTCTTCCTCAAAAAAATATATATTAATATTCACTTCCCAACCATAAAAGAAAAAGACTTCCCAATCGAATATCCTGAGACCACAACACTATTGAAAAATCTAGTTTTGTATCTCATACAGGACACACAGTGAAAGTAACAAACATGGATCTATTTCATTCATGATTGATAATATGCACTGTATAAATTTCAGAATTTAAGAACAAGATAGCGTACCTTGGTGTGGTGAAATTTAAAACAAAATATTAGAAGTACTTGGGAACATTTTTAATTTTCACTCCAATTCCACTTTATACCCAAGAAGTGTGGTCTCTCAATCAGTTTCAGAGGGAGAATAATCGAGTGGCTTCACTCACACATACACACCATTTCATAATGATGTCTCTCTTATTAAAAAATTATGTATGTTTCTCCCTTTATATTTAACTGATTATCGAATTGGGTTGGCCTATTAGGCCTTTCCAATTGGGCTTTAATGTGTGGCTTGAAGTGGGACCAAAAGAGACCAATAAGACACTAGCTCAATAGGCCTTGAGCTTACACTAGCTCCAATGGGCCTTGGGCTTTTTTGTCAACTCTTGACAAGTCCAAAGTTATCATTAATTATATTTAATACCACTATATAAATATAATTGCATTCTAGGCCTTATTAATAAATGATATCTCAATACTTTATTATACATACAACCCCTTCATAAAATATTCATAATAATACAAAGTAATAAATGTAGACTGCCACTTTGAAAATTTCTACATCTTAATCCTTGAGTACCCGGTCTAATCTTTTAAGTTATTTATCATATATTTATGAAATCCAATTACATATATATATACTTTAGTATCTCCTTACTAAAGTGGTTAGGCTTAACACTCTGAATAATCAAACCCATTAAACTTATCTCAAGGGAATATTTTATATTCCCGTTAAGAGATTATGAATTCCATATTGAGAATATATGTTCCATCAACACTAAATGTGGCTGCCCAATATACTGTGATTTTGATCGTGACTTTAGATTTTACTCTTGATATATCAAAGCAACTTACACCTTATGATCATGTCCATTATTCTCTCAGGATTAAGAGTTCATGCAAATAAAAGTCGTGAGATTTATTATTCATTTGACAGTCGTTAAGAGAATAATAAATCTCATAGCGGTCCAATTTAATATGTCTTAACTCTTAAAACATATCAACATACCAACTAGAAATCTCAACTTCCATGATTAAGACAAATCATCTTAGTTGATATGTTATAGTCTTCACAGATAAAATGTCCAATTTTACCACTGACTACGAACTATAGTTCTAAGTTTACAAAGAACTTGTGATTTATATCTTATGTGACTTTTCACATAAATCACATACTATGTATTTCATGGACTATATGATAATGTCCAAATATTTATGTTACCATTATTTTAGATAATAATAAAACAACTTTATTTATCATAATATTAAGTCATACATAATATCATATATAACATCATACAATAGGATTTAAGAGCACACATCCTAACAATCTCTCACTTGCCCTAAAGACTATTGTAAACTAATCTAACTCTTATTCCCTCCAAATGTAACTCAAAAGTCCTTTGGGGCAAGGTTTTGGTAAAAGGATCCACTAGATTACTTGCACTATCAATTTTTGCTACTGCTACATCTCCTCGAGTAACAATGTCTTGAATAATGTGGTACTTTCTCTCAATGTGCTTTCCTTTCTTATGATTTCTTGGATCTTTGAATTGTGCAACCGCTCTACCATTGTCACAAAACAATGTGATGGGGACTTGCTCCATTCTCACAACACTAAGATCAGAAAGGAATTTCTTGAGCCAAACAGTTTCCTTTGTCGCCTCACAAGCAACAACATACTCAACTTCCATGGTAGAGTCCGTAATACAAGATTGCTTAACACTCCTCCAACTTATGGCTCCACCTCCCAAGATGAAAACACAACCTAAAGTGGACTTTCTGAAATCAAGATCTGATTGAAAATTTGAATCTGTATAACCAATGAGAATCAAATCCTCACTATGGTAAAATAGCATATAATCTCTCATTTTCCGTAGATACTTGGGAATATGCTCTACAGCTTGCCAATGTTTAAGTCCTGGATTTGATTGATATCAGCTGACCATGCCAACTGAATAACAGATATATGGTCTAGTACATAGCATGGCATACATGAGACTTCTCACTGCAGAAGCATAAGGAACTTGTCTCATTATATTTGCTTCCTTAAGGGTCTTACGCCTTTGGTCATTAGACAGAGGAACTCCATGTTTAAAAAGAAGTAATCCTTTTTATAACCAATTTATGATAAACTTAACATCTTATTCTTGCGATCTTGCCAAAGCTTGATCCCTAAAATAAAGTTAGCTTCACCCAAGTCCTTCATTTCAAATTGGTTTGACAACCAAACCTTTACCGATAACATTACCCCTACATCATTTCCAATGAGTAGAATATCATTAACATAAAACACTAGGAACATTATTATTTTGTCTCAATGTCTTTTGTATATACATGGTTCATCAATATTTTGTTCAAAACCAAATGATTAGATTGCTTGATCAAATTTGACGTTCCATGACCTAGATGCTTGCTTAAGTCCATAAATGGACATTTTCAATTTGCATACCATATGCTTTTGGTTCTTTGCTATGAAACGTTCCGGTTGCATCATATAGATTTCTTCTTCAAGATTGCCATTAAGAAAATAAATAAATATTTTTTTTTCCTCAAGCATGGGATCCTAATGAGAAAATTTAGGAATATAACAAAATTTCACAATATTTTTATGATATAATTGTTTTTTCAATTATGATAGGTCCTTTTATATATATATATATATATATATATATATATATATATATATTTTTTTTTTTTTTTTAATTTTTAATTATAATAAATTGCCAACTCACTTGTTATGAAAATATTATGATATTTTGATAAGTCAGAGCTCCATCATAATCTTTTCTTGGTAGTGGTTACTATAGAAGTAATGAGAGGCTAAAGTAGATTGATAGTATCAGTTTCTAAAAAAAAAAAAGTGATGACTGTATCTCTAATCACAATGAAAGAGAACCACTAATAAGCACTAAACAATGTTGACGTGTGGTTCAGTTGTAGTCCTGGTGAATGAACTGAATTCTTTCTTAACAGTCAGCAGGTGTTAATGCTATATTTTTTCTTTCCTTTCAAAAAGAGTGTGTATGCGTGGCAAACTTGCATTAGTACACTTTTTAGAACCCTTGCATGAGGCCCTGACAGATGAGAAAAAAGCAGTACTAATATTTACCATAACAAGCATTGCTTGCGTTTCGTGCGTGCGTGCCTGCTTGCTACACAATCAAGATTGCTAGCTGGCTCTCGCTAGTTAACCATGTCAAACTCGTGATGACACATAGTGAAACTGATTTATAATAAATTGTGTTTCTTCTTCTTACATTCATGATAAATTTTATAATAAATGTAATAAATAGACCTCTACAATAAATGTAAAAAAAAATAGTATTATTTTTTGTGTTTTGAAAGTATTTAAAAGTTGAGAAATTAATAGGTCCATTAGGAGAACTGCTTACGTGATCATTCTTGACCTCTCAATCAATAAAATACTTTTATTTATGCAAATGTGACATCATCTTGTAATTATTATCTTTTATTCATTGTGCTGATTAGAAAATTCACTCATATATTTGCATAAATATAATTATCTTATTAATTAGGAGGACCATATAAACCGTACTTCTGATAAATCTAATAATTTCTGCTAAAAATTACACATCTCAATAATTATTCACTTCTTCCTCAAAAAAATAATAATTATTATTTACTTCGCAACCATAAAAGAAAAAGACTTCCAAATCAAATATCCTGAGACCACCACACCTGGAATTTGTTTTAGTTTTCTCAGCTTTTGGTTTGTTTGGCTTCCCAACAAGTCTAGCCACCGCCAGCTTGCCACCAATTACCACTTCTCACGGGGAAAGAATTTTAGGAATATGCTGTTAATCATTTTTTTTTAGTAATTATTTTATATAGTATACTATGATTAGCTGTATATTACTTTTGAATTATCTTATATCTCACTTGCCTCGTCAGAATTAATCAGTGACCCTCTAGCCGTGCCAGCTTGCTCAGGCTGACGTGGCTAATAAGTTGTGTCTAATTAATAAGTGGTTACATACTTACAGAGTTACATTAGCACCATAATGGCACAACTGCCAACTCTTATACAGTTATACTCAACCTTTGTTTCTCACTCGTGAAAAAAAGAAAAAGAAAAAAAAGACTCCACTGGATTCTTCATGAATCATGACTATAATTTTTCACTTTTTTATATTTTGTTTTATGACTATAATTTTTCACTTTTTATATATTTTGTTTTTAATATCGTTGATAGTGGAGCCAAAAACACGAAAAAGAAAATTTAATCAACTATGAAGGTGTGCTGAGAGGCTAATTATTTAGTACCACAAATAGTATAAAATATAATATAATAGAAAAATAAAAGGCCTTTTTAGGGAGAAAAAAAGGGTAAAATAGTAAAATAAATATGGCTCATAAAGCGGTTTATATTTTCACAATTTTTAAATGGACTAATTTAGTCTCTAAATACAAATGACTTGTGATAAAAAGCATTAAAGCTAACGAAGATCAATCAAACTTTTACAACTAACACAAAAGAAAAAAAGAAAAAAAAAGAAGGAACAATTTGTATGTGTTTTAAGGATCGATTTATCATTTTTGAAATGTTTCGAAACTGATTGATATTAGTCAATTTCAATTTAACTATTTGTAATTGTTTAAGAACCAAGTTATCAGTTTTGAAATGACTTTGGAACTGGATGGAACTAGTTGGCATTAATTCAATTATCAGGTAGTTAATGAACTTTACCCTTCAAAAAAAGAAAAGAAAAAGAGTTTGCTGCGTACCTAAAAACCAGAACAGCCATGAAAACAAATTCCGATCAGATTAACACCTAAAAAATTCTTATCAACAAAAAAAAAATATACATAATCAATGATATATGTGAACCAAAAATAGTCCAGGAGGCCATAAATAAACAACTAAGATCTGGTCCCAAAAAAAAAAAAAAAAAAGGAAAAAGAAACTAAAGATCGCAGATGCAACCACAAACTACAAAAGTTTATATCATAAACCAAAACCAAAACCAACTAAAAAAACGTAACACGTCTTTTCGGCTTTTTTTGCCCGTTTTCTTAACAAGGATTTTGAGGTTCAATGGATTCATTGAAGAACTGAGGGTCAAGCTTGGTCCTACAAACAGGGCAAACCGAATGCTTAGAAAGCCAAGTGTCTGCACATTGAACATGGAACCCATGGTTGCAACCGGGAATCAGTCTAGCCGGTTGCTCACTCTCAATCTCGTCAAGACAAACCGCGCACTCTGTACCCAACACCAAATCTTTCGCAGAAACCTTAGGCAGCTTCTCTAGCTCCGATTCCGATAACCCAGTTTTCTTGACCGGCTTTTCCGGTGACCTTAAATCGTTGCCGTTGGCTGAGAAATTGGTGGCGTACCATAAGAGACAAATGTATACGATGAAAACCACGCTCGTCCCAACACAAGGTAAGAAAAGAGCCAAGAAAACTGAGACCATCATTTTTCTTGGCTTTGGTTTTGGTTTTGGCTTTGGCTTTGGTTTTGGGTGGCGGTTCGATATTTTTTTAGGGTGGTTGATAGAGAAGTGAATGTGATGGGTTTAGAGGTGTAGTTGTGGACACCATAGCAGCGCACGATTAAAAGGGTTTTGTGTGATTGACAAAATACATATATATATTTGACGCAAATTTATATTTTTAGGTGGGGGTGTTGGTTAAGACTTAAGAGGGTGTTTGGGAGGCTGGAATCTGAGGTGGGAAAGTCTGAAAGGGACTGTTTTTGGGGGGTGACGTGGATCCGCTTTGGAGGGGTAACGGGTATATATATAGGGAAAGAATCCAGATGTTTCTTCTTTTTCTTTTTTGATGATAGAATCCAGATGTTTCTTCTTATTATTATTATTTCTTTTATTTATTTATTTTTATAATTTTAGTCTAAATCACTTGTTTGGGATAAGAAAGTTCTTATCTATTATTAATTTTTATTTTCTCTTTTTCTTTTTACAGGGTGACGAGAAATTTTGAAATATGTTAGCTAGAGTAGTAAATATTAACACTATAATAAGTGCCTAAAATAATATTAATTTTATTTTGATTTACCGCTAGTACTATAATAAGTATTTTCCATTTGTAATAAGTTCTATAAATAATATTTCTTTTCAAAGTAAAAGAAATATTGTATATCTCATATCTAATAATCATATATAAGAAAAATTAACGAATATCATAATAATATTAATTTACTAAATATTTTATAAGAAAATAAACAAAAACTAATTTTTTGTCAACCTTTTATATTACTAATAAGCAACTACTATACTATTGATATACATAAGATTTTTCTTAAAAAAAGGAAGAGATATACATGAGATTTTTTATAAAAAAATTTTTAAATGGTAAGCAACAATCAATAGGATATAAATGAGTTTTTTTTTTTTTTTGTTGAGAAATTGATATACATTAAAATTTTTTGTTTATTGTTGATGAGAAGGAGTGAATAAGATGTCTTATATAAAAATCTCAAAATCTATATAGATTATATTATATAAAGTATGTTGAATAAGATGATTTATAATTTCTGCTGGTAGGACAGCCTTTTATGCATTCTTTTTTTCCTCTTTTGGTTTGTGAGCCATTGACCTTCGGTAAAAGTTTCAAAAATGATCGAGTGCCTTGTACGGGCCTGTGGGCCTTAACCATTGGTTTTTAGTGGTGTTGGACTTTTTTATGATTGGTTTTTAAATGAAGAGATTAGGATAAGGGCATATTGGAGACTGTCATTTGGCCCATGACAAAATAAAATAAATAAACCAATCATGTTTTTATTATGGCCATGGACCCCACTGTATCTATCACCCATTTTTAAAATCAACTTGATAGATACATTTTTATCAATTTTGCACTGCTACTTCTAATTTCACAATAGGATGCCAAAAACAAATAACTCATATAAGATGTTTTGAAAAGGATTTTGAACATAATTGATGCGCGTTCATAATAATTTTATAACATTGATATTATTTTTTGGCTCTAACCATAACAATTAGTAACAATTTAACACTTAAAATTTATTGTGAAATTTTTGTAGACATAGCATTTCTTTAATTGATACATTTGAATTGAATTTGATTTTACATTTAGTAATTTGGACAATCAAATTCTTGGCTTGAAATTTTTTCATATTTGCACATTCAGATTATTGGCCAGATTTTTCATTTTTCTATCAAATTGATGGATGAAAATTTTGTTGAAAGAGGGTAAGATAATTAATCTAAAATTTTGAGGAAAAAGCTTTGCATGCGACTAAAATGGTGCCAACCCTTGATTTACGCATCCCAAGTAGGCACGAGTCTAAAATTGAATTTCTATTAGCTTGAATCATGGACTATGTCGAGAGTGAAGTGTTTGAACGAGCTTGCTACCTTTAAAGAGTAGCTCGCTTTATGCACAAATATTGAATGCATTTGTTATCAGTTGGTTGGGTTAGGCTCATCTCACGTGCCTCTAGCATGGCAAAATAAAAAGTGTTCAACCATATATTCAACTCTATTTATATTTCTTCTAAATGATCTAAAATCTAGGAAAATAAAACTTATTCAGGGCTGCAATTATTGTCAAATTTTAGTTGCTTATGTCACTTATAGAATTAATTCAAGTGTAGACATTTAAAAAAAAAAATTATCAATGAGAAATTTTTTATACAATGATAACTAATAAGAAACTTTTTTTATTCAACTACTACGGGGCTAGACCCTAAATTGAAATGTAATTAGGGGGTTAATAGTTACTTGGGAAAGTGGGATTTTATTGGTGTGTAAGAGCATGTTGCATTTTTTTTAAGAGAGTTTTAACTTATAACATTCGCTCCTAATAATAGTTTTTTATCACTAGATCAAAATATCAATTAGTTTTTGGTGTAAGCAGGAATTGAACTCCAAATTTTTTTATACAATCAATTGAGCTAACTGAAACCCATGAGCATGTTGCATTATATACCTAATTTGGAAATCAACCCGTTTTGCTATGCAATTGCAAGGGAAGATTTTTTTTGTTGTTGAATCGGTTGATTATACTGCCATTCAACAATTAAAGCTCATTCCTATAAATAATAATGAAAAAATAATAATTAAAGTTCATTGCCTTAGGACAGGGGAAAAAAAAGGGTAATTGGGGTGTATTTATGGCCGAAAATCATGCTAAAAAGAGAGGAAATCATGCCATAATTCAGGGTACGTTAATGGCTGAAAATTGAATTCAAAGAGAGAGTGAATTCAGCTGAAAAATTGAGGAAAGAGACATGCATGTAACTGAATCAGAATGGTTTCATGCATCACAAGCAATCACGACACGAGGCCAAAGGCATGGGTGATATGCGTCATGTCAACCGCTCATCTGACCTAACCTAAGTGCTAAGGCTACCTCTTGCTGAAAAATTTAATTTCCATGGGTGCACCTAGAATGAAAATATTAGGAAAATCTATTGTCGAATTTATTTAATTTTTATGTCACTAGTTCTAATGATATTAGATTAGAGGAAAATGCAAGAAAACGAGATAGATATTTGGTTTCCATTAATAAAAACTATTATGTAACCCGTGCCTAATAAATTGAAATAGTACTATTGATGTTATTTTGGGTTATTAAATAAGAAAATTCTTAGACACTTCTAGAGTACGGAAAAATGGTGTTCTCTCCTCTCACATTTATAGTAGAACCCACACTGAATTTAATGAATAGACCCTATCATGAATGTAAAAGGAATGAGTATCATTCTCCATATTTCGAGAGTACCCAAGAATTACTCTATTAAACATATAAGACATTAATTCGCTCAAGACATTTAGAGGTTCTAAAATGGTTTTTCCTTGTAATTTTCATGATATTAGTTACATCAAGTTTCTCATTACATTATTCTCAAAAAAAGTTTTTCATTACATTGCTATTATATATATATAATTTTGAACATTGCTATTGGATACTACACATACAATATTAATTTACAATCATTGTGCGTGAAATTATCTATATACAACACAAAATAAAAAGAATAGATTAGTCTAATAATATATCCTAAATTGAATAGAGATAGGTGCATGGGATTGTCCAACTTAATTACAAATTTTTAGGTTCAAGATTTTCGCATACAAAATATTTAAATAGAAACAGTTTTTAAAAAAGACTCATTAGTTTAGAGAAAAAAATAACAGTAAAATCTAAACAATTTAATTTTTATGGAAAACTAATAAAAGCAAAATCCAACTTTGATTCTAATTGATTTTTCTCTAAGTTTTGGTTTAAAATACATACATACATATATACATACATACATACATATATATATATATATATAAAGAAAGAATGTATTGCTATTTGCTAGTTGTAATTGGTTGAGTATAAAATGAAGGCTAAATTACGAACTCCACCCCTAAAGTTTTTGGGGTGTTTGGATTTTATACCCTGAAATTTCAGAATTTGAATTTCACCCCCTAAAGTTCAGGAGTGTTTGAGTTTTACCCATTAAAGTTTGGGGGTGTTTGAATTTCACCCCCTAAAGTTTGGGAGTCTCAAGCTACTTCAAGATGTAAAATTCAAACACTTCTAAACTTTAGGGGTAAAATCTAAATTCTGAAATTTCATGGTGTAAAATCTAAATATCTCCAAACTTTAGAGAGTAAAATCTAAATTCTGAAATTTTAGGGTATAAAATCCAAACACGCCTAAAATTTTAAAGGTACAGTTTGCAATTTAGCCTAAAATGAAACACAAAAGTGGGATAGAATATCCGTGCCCTCTACACCTCCTTCACCATCTCCTTGATCCTTCGCATTGTTGATAATATTGTAGTTAGATCCTTTGAGTTGAGTCTACTGGGCTTGGCTTTTACTTCAAGCGAGAGTGCTTTTCTTACAAGTAAGATTGCTAGTGATTTCTTCTTAAATTTTTATTAAATAAAATCTATTGTTTTTAAATAAAATTGCATCATGAAAATATAATATTCAAATTGCATAATCAAACTGCATCCAAGTTTTTGTTACAAAAATAAATAAAACTATTTATTTCATGAATTCTGCCACATCCATGGACCAAGTAGCATAGAGTTCAAGCTAAATTATATATCCTAGTGGCATAGAGTGAATCTTCATACCAATCATACACACCAAGCAAAACACAAAGAGTACAGATCAATCTTACTAAGCCAAATATCCTCCTAATCAACAAGAAATTCAGACACTCTTCATTCTTGTTGTCCCTTTTCGCCAATTAATGGATCAATGAAACTTCTACATCCAGTAAAATTTGTAGTAGAGCCAGCATCAGGCAGATAAAATCCATTTAGGAAGAAAGAAGGTGTTCCATACACACCCCTCAAAGCACCATACTGCATAATATACAAAGCCATTCAGAGATGATTGATGGTCACAACTATATTTGAAAAGTTTTAAACATGACACCTATCTTAAAATGAAAGTGAGATGCTTATCAAACCTTGAAGGAAACCCTTGTCTTCAAATCTGATTTAATGTCATAGAAGCCAGAATAAAGGGTGACATGATAGGAATTCCCAATTACTTCTGTTGCAAAGTTCACTGTATGATTTAAAACAAAATCCCTAGACATGTTGCGTGTTGAGTTATGGTAAAACTTCTCCTGTTTGATAGATAGTATACCAACAAGTTTAGTAGTATTATTTAGCTACATTACATATTCTGAATACTAACTAATATAATGTTATCAAAATATGTTGTATTTTTTTTATCAGGGAAGAAAAAAACTGAATGAAAAGGAATATTTTCATATGAGTGACTAGGCATGAATAACCAATTACAGAGCATGTTCAAACGGGTTTGAGATTTATCAGTATAAAGACTACATAACTGTGCCAAAATTTTGGGTCGTCTAGCCAAGAGTTAGGCTTGTTCAAAATCAACAAATCATTGTCTAGGCCCACCGTGATACACACTCTAGGGGGCTGTTAGTGTACAAGCCCATTGGGCTCTAGGCCTATTGTAATTTATTTGTCCATTACACAGATTGCCTTGTACTTCATTGTATTAAGACAATTCATTGTATAGTTTCTCTTTTTGTATGACTTGGGGATCCAAACTCATCAACTCTATCCCGCTTTGGGCCCTTGTTGACGCTGATGGGCATATTCTTCTTGTTCCCCCCTTCACATTTGTCTCAATAAATTTATCCTTAATAACCAAAAAAGATTAAAAAAAAAAAAAACTTAATACAATAAAATTTATTCACAATCTATTACCCCTAATTTGAGGAAATTAAAATTGAGGGATTTAGAGGGTTAAGATATCCTCCAACTCCCCCTCAAACATCAAAACAAGGTTCATTAAACCCTTCGCATCCCCCTTCTTTGTACTTTCCTCTTATCCAAACATACTATTAGGGTGAATTCTACAGTTAACTTTTCAAATCCAAATTTACTATAGCAATATGTCATTAATGTAACTATCCAGGACCCAAGCAAATCAAAAGTTTCTGTTCACCCTTTACCATTAGGATAGTACATGCCACAAATAAAGGAAATTTTAACTTGATGTTTGAAAATCCCCTCCAATAAGTTGAACGTCGCAAAAGTATTTAGTTTATTTACAATGTGTAAAGCACGAGAAGCAACGAATGCATTGTCGTGTTAACTACAATTTCCACACACACAATCATTTCAATAGCCTAAAAAACAAGTTCATCAAAAAAAGATTTTTCCACCAATAATTAAACGTAATCTTTTCCTCGTCTAAAAAACTAGATAATATTTTTGGATAAGCCTAAGTACAAAAATTTCAAAGTCAATCCTGTCAAGTGGGATAAGAGTAATTTGACTTGAGTAGAGTGGTACATGTTGATTTAGGAATTACTATGTCAAATTTTCATAAACCAAAGGGAGAGTTGAGAATAATCATGATGAGAGTAAATTGCTGACGGTAATGGAAAGAGATGGACCATGAGTCTAACGCGAGGACCGTTGTATTGTACGGCATGTTTAAGAGCTGGCCATGAGTCCCTCTACTATACAGGCAGACCGGGTCCAAGAACGCGTTGATCACGATAGTATATTAGTATCTGAGTTAATTCGGCCATGTTTGTACACGAAGCCATCAATCTTTGCTGGTGGTTTGAACTGGGAATGAACATCGACAAAAATGAATAAAAAGAATATGATGAAGAAAGCTGAGTGTTCTTGTCTCATCATGTTTATTTTGGACTCTGCTCTTCTTTCTAAGCTTCAAATGATTTGTGAATAGGCTAAAGCGGAGACAGCATTTGGGCCTTAGGCAATTTTTTTTTTTTAAACTGCCTTTGCGAAAATTGATTTGAGGTTTTTTATATATTTAAATTAACATGACTATTTTTTGGAAAAAAAAAATAATATTACTTCAATACTATTATATTATTTTAGATGCAAAATTAATAGTACTTCAATACTATTATATTATTTTAGATGCAAAATTACCAATTAACCACATTTTTTTTCTTCAAAAAATCTATATAGACAGATAAAAATTGACAAAACTTTTCTACCGCTGTTGATGTGGTAGATTGATAGTGGTAAGTTAGTGGTAGACCTAAATGAAAATTAGTAAAAGTTTGTCAACTCAATTGTTTTGAAAAATGTTGTGAAATTCTTTGTGCATTGCTTTTTAATTTTTATTTTTTGGTGTGAAAAGCATTACATTCACAATATTTTCATAACAAATTTTAAGTATTAAGTTACTAGTTCTAATTTAAACTCATCACTGAAATTATTTTTTTACCCATTAATAACAGCCATGTTGTAGATGCAGCATTTCTCCTTTTTTTTTTTTTAATTTGATAAAAAAATATTATTTTATTTATTGACTAATATTTAGACTTAATTAATATAACTACAATAAAAAAATGACTTTATTGATTAAAATCTGGGACCTTTTTCTACTTGGAGGCCGCCCCATTTGGTTATACAGTGGAGCCGGCCTTGAGCAGAGACATATAATTATATAAAGCTTGCAAGTCCTCTATAGGACTTATTTATAGAAATGACATACACTCCTTGCAAATTTCAACAGCCATTTAAAGATCTATTAGAAAATAAAGAATCGTGACCTTCCACATTCCAAAGATCTAACTTTTATTTTATTTTATTTTTATGGGAAAAGATCTAACTTTTATTAATTATAAGATCATTAAGTCAATCAATACATACATGCTTAAGTTGTGTTTAACATAAATTTTTGATTTGGTTTGGAATATAAATTTAGTTTAAAACACTAATATTACTATTTTCGTGTATATTTTAACAAGTATTACTATTTACTAAAAAAATAAAAACTTGGTTTGGAGAATGAGAAATAAGTCTTGACATTTTATAATGCATTGAAAGTTTATGAAACTTTCAGGGGCTATTAAAGGTTACTAGTTTTTTTTTTTTTTTTAGCATCCAAGGGTTACTAGTTTTGATTGATAATAGAAACGGATATTTGTTGGATGCTCAAATAACTTGAAACGTGGTGTTCGATAATAAATTTTTTGAAAATGCCATTTTGGTCTTTATATTTTGGGGTCACAGTTAATTTA
Organism: Castanea sativa; assembly: GCF_040712315.1. Classification (NCBI taxonomy): domain Eukaryota; kingdom Viridiplantae; phylum Streptophyta; class Magnoliopsida; order Fagales; family Fagaceae; genus Castanea; species Castanea sativa. Next base: position 12,935,735 of record NC_134013.1, on the reverse strand, counting down.
GTCCCTACATTTTGAAAGCAGTCAAGTTGGTCCCTGTTATTTTTAATTTGCAATCAATTTGATCATTTCCGTTAAGTCACTAACGAAAATTGCCTATGTGACAAAATGTGTGTACTATTGGCACACTTAAATCCTATATGGCAAATAAAATAATAATAAAAATCAAATAGACAGGGGCAGTCCGAGGAACACCTTAAACTGAAAAAAAAAATTACATATGATAATTTAAAAAATTTTGTTGGGTTCTAAGACTTTAGGTATAAATGTATTAGAACTTCATTTTGTAATATTGACAAACCATGATCAAAACATTTAGTCTTGTTCTAGACTTGCTCAAAGTATGTTTAAGTTGTAAAGTTGGAATCGAGTGTACTACAAGATTTACTGTGTAAATTTGCTTGGCTCGATCGATCGAAAATTAGACTCGATCAATCGAAGCTCGTGCAAATTATTTTTCTGCAGAATTTTCCAACTCAGCCCTAGCCCATTTGACGTGTAGGGTTTTATGTTTTGTCTTAAGTATAAAAGGGAAAACCCTAGCCATATTTTGAGGTTGCTCTTTATGCTGTGTGTGTGAATCTTTTGTGAGATCTAGAGGTGTTTGCCTTCATATACACTTAGGGTTATCAAAATCTAGATTGATGTCAAGAGCTTGGTGATTAATTCAGTTGCAAATTCAAGAGCTTAAAAATATACAAGCGATAGTGCTTATGCTTGCTGGGAATCCAAGAAAGAAGTAGTCTGTAGACTCGGAGCTATTACATGGTCGTGGTAGTAAGTTTCCTACTCGAGATAACAATAGGATGTTAGTGGTCTAAGTCGCTATTGTATAAACTTCAATTCTTTCATAGTGATTTGTTTTACCTTAAGGATAGTTAGGTTAAATCCTCCATAGGTTTTTTACCGGTTTGGTTTTCCTGGGCTATCATATTGTTGTGTTATTTATTTTTCGCACTTGTCACCGATATGATTTATATGTGTTAACCTAGATCTGTATAATTTACCTAAGTTAATCACTTGGCTAAATAACTAAGTTAATTTGGTTGTGTATTAAGGGGTCTAAAAACGTACAATTTTTATTTTTCTAACCTTAAAAAAAAATTTGGGAAATCTCTTAGTGTTTTTTTTTATGCCAATAAAATTAATTTTGTTCCATAATTTGTTCTACATTTAGTGGATGAATATTTGCTTGGTTGTGTACATTGAAAGAGATGTAGCTTGTAGCATTGATAATGAGACTATCATGCAACAATTTCAAAATATGAAAACTCGCAGAAGACAATTGTGAACTTTATGTATTTGCATGTTTTCTTTTTGTTGTTGTTGTTAATATATGAATTTTTCTTTTTATTAGATTGTATAATTTATGTTACTAAGGAATACCTTGAGAAAAATTCCTAAAACCGCCACTGCAAATAGACTCTAAAAAATTCCGCCATCATTTAAATAAAAAAAAAATTAAATCTTATTTTCTTGTTTATTGTAAGGACACAATTTGCACCTAAGCTCAAAATAGGAAAGAAGTAGACCCTAAAAGCCCAATACAATGAATTTGTAGAGAGTGGGTTAGAAATCTAGGTTGTAATGAGTTTAAATAACAATAACAATGGGCTAAGATTACAGTATGATGAAGATGAAATAATTTGTATAGTAAAAATTGTCCTCGGACTCAAGCAAAGGAGGTTGATTCTTATATTTCTTTCTCTTAAGGTCATATTACAGATATTCTTATGAAGTCTACAGTGTTTTTCCTTCCTTTTTCTCCCATCCCCTTTCTGAAGGTTTCCTTTGCCTTTTATATCATCCTTTCCTCATCTCTCTATCTTCCGCGTATGGATCAGATTGTTAGTATGGATACTTATCCCATCAGCACCTTCCTAAAACTTTCGGGAGTAGTTGTAAGGCTGCACACTGATACACATGTATCACATCCTCATTAATACGGTCAGGGAGTTAACTGCAGAGTATTCAATGCGGTAGTAGCAACTTTCCCTTTAGATATTTCACAGTCTTTCCTTATCTTGTACTCTTACCATGTATATTCTTACCTACATAATCTCCTAGAAAGGTGCTTCTAGGTGGCAAACCACACTTCCCAACCTCGACTTTGCTCAACCGAGGAAGGATTCCTCGTCGGACCATCTACTTGGATGATCCTGATCGGACTTCACCCCTTTACTTACCAATACGGATTCTTAATGAGATATTTTCCTATCCTCGGACTACTTAATGTCCTCAAATTGGACCTCAGGCCCAATAGATACCTAAATATGTACTCTTGGGCCTATCACCCCCACATTTATAATCTCTTTTTTCTTTTAATCTTTCCAGCCGTTTCTTACTAATCGAAAAATCAATACTTTTTTTTTCTTTTAATCTCTAAAGCCCTTTCTTACTAACCAAAAAAATCAACACAAATCTGCTCTTTTTCTCGTCTTCATCTCACACCACAAAATCCCTCACTTTCTTCCTCTTATAATTTTTTCCTGCCTTGTCTCCTGTTTTTTTCATTTCTCTTTCATATGTTTTTCTTACTCGCTAGCAGATTTCTATCTCACCTTTGGAATCTTCGATGGGCTAACACAAAAAATCACAGCCCAATTTATGTCTTCAAAGAAAAGATGTTGTTTAATTTATGTTGCTTCCAATGGCGGCTCCAGGAATTTTGTCCACGATATTCCTTAAAAAGCATAAATTACACAATTTTATTTCCTTCTAGCCTTAGGTAATTAGGTTTGATTCAATGTTATTAATTTCGTTCCATTCCAACTGGAACGGCTAGATAATACCGTGTCAGTAAACAAACCGGAACAGTGACCCATCCTATTCCGCTTTGAAAAAATTTCAGATCATTTCGGTTTATTTTGGGTGTTTTGGGATGTTTCAGTAAATACCGGCTGAAATTCAAGATTTAGCTGGCATGAAGTTTGTGCTTAAAAAAAAATGTTCTTAAAACTAAAACAAATATACATTCTGTACACCGAAAAACCGTAAAAGAAAAAAAAATGAACAAAGGTACCAATACAGTTAAAAAAAATCGTATTGAGAAATTTGAAACTCAAAACTTGAAAAGAGACACTACTGCACTGGTACTAGTAAAAGAAACAAAAGTTACGAACAATGAGGAATGCAAAATATAGATGTAAAAATGTAGATGAAGATATAATAAAATTTAAAATGTAGATGTAAAAGTGTTTGGGAACTGCTTATTTTGCTAAAACTTAAAAGTTTTTGCCAAAAATACTGTAGATAAAAGTAAAAGTTAGCTGAAATTGTCCAGTGGGGTCCATAAATAATACTAAATAGTATAGTAGAGCCCACGAATAGTAGCAAAAATAAGATGAATAGTAAAATAAGTTGGCTAAAAAATAATCATCCAAACAAACACAATGCATGCATTTGGATTGAAATGAAAAATTAAAATTATTTTACTATTTAGTATTTTTGTTACTATTTATAGGCCTTACTGCACTTTTTGGTACTATTCATGGCATCGCTGTACTATTTCAACTAACTTTGACATTTTATTTACAACATTTTTAGCAATAAGTTTTTTGTTTCAGTAAAATAAGTGGTATCCAAATAGACCCTAAGTGTAAAAATCGAGGAAACAAAAGACGTGTGTGGTTAAGAATAAACAAGAAAAAAAAAGTGATATATATCTAGTGAGGAAAAATAATAATAAAAAATAATAAAAAGTTGGAAATTGTGTTGTATTGGGCAGTGTGTTTTGTTAAAGAATCAAGTCACTGCCCTAGCCTTTAGTAGTTTTATTTTATATATATATTTTAGATTTTAGTTCAAAATTTTTTTTTGTGGAGTTTTTCCTTTTTGCTTGAAAAACCCTAATATATTGTTAAGTTGCTCAAATTATGGACCAAGATTTAATTTTATTGGCATAAAAAAAAAATCAGGGTGGTCTTAAATTTTTTTTTAAAAAGGTAAATAAATATAAAATTTTAAATTATCATATATAAATATTTTTTTCGAGGTTAGGGTGGTCCTAGGATCACCCTAACCATAAGGTGGCGCCGCCACTGGTTGCTCCCTTGAAAGGAATCACTGCCACGCCCTTCACCTTTGATGATTTCAAGTGGCAAGCACTCATGGGTTTCAATGAATGACATGAAATTCAACAAATATTTTTCATATAAGAAACTGGAATGAAATCTATTTGGGATTTGCTTTTAAATTTATTGGATTGTTTGTAAGGTAAGGGGTTTGTTGTTTTTAACCTTGAGGATTTTGCTTTTTAGTGGTGGATATGGTTTGGTGGTGGTGGTGGATCTAGGTTAGTAGTGGTGCTGAACTATTGAGGTGGTGGTTCTTTGGAATCGGTGATGGTGGAACTAGGTCTAGTGTTGGTGAACCTAATTACAAGGTATACTGCTTGATTACCAAGAAAATAAAAAAGAAAGTTGAGAAAATAAAAATCTGTTTGGTTAACATAAAAAAAGAAGAAAGAAAGAAATGGTAAACTAAAAAAAAAATAATATAAAGAAAATGTTGGAGTGATTTTGTTTTTTTTTTTTTTTCATTTGAGCACTTATATGGCTATTAAAATTTAGACATATCAACATTAAATATGCCAACAGTGCACACTATTTACCATGCAGGCATTTTCCGTTAGTAAATTAATAGTAATGACCAAATTGATTGCATGTTGAAAATAACAAGGACTAAATTAACTGTTACTAAAATGTAAGGACCAAATTAACTATGACTCCAAAATGGTGTTTTTGCCTAATAATTTCTATATAAAAAAATAATTAATACTAAAATTCTCAACATCACATATAGATCCTACTTGTAACAAAAAGGCAAAGATTCAAATCATTTAAGGGAATTTACATAAAATGGTCTAAAGTTTATACCATGTTTCAAATTAGCCCCAAGTTTTTAATGTTTTTACTCGTTAATAACTTTTAAATTTACGAAATTGTTTTTGTTTAAGGGCTATGTTCATTTATGCTATATGGATAATTAACAAGTAGATACATGCTATGACCCTTTCTGTTTAAAGAGCCTCCATCCTTGAAAGATACAAGCATTTCTATGTAAGATACCCTATTGCCCCGTTATTCATTTATGTGACGTGGTTTGATTAATGGGTGTCCTTAGAACATTTATTAATGAACAATTTTAAGAATGTTTTTAGATCACTTTTATGGGAAGTATAACAAATTATCAAAAAAATAAATAATTTTTTCTTCATAAAAGTTTATAATTTTTTTTATAAACTAATGCTCTTAGGGTGTCCATTAGCTTTTCTCTAATAAAAATAATGAGAACTATTTATTTATTTATTTTATGAACACTCATAGGGGGAATTAGGAATTGGAAAACAAGTTAAAGGGCATTTTTTTTCCTCTAATGAATTATGTGAGATTAAGAGTATTCTCATCACATTTTAGTCAAGCAAGTCCAAAATTTACTCATATCAAACTATATAAAGTTGTGTAAAAATATATGATTACTATAGTAACCATATAAATTTACATAAACACTATTTATTTTGCATTTAGGTTTTTAGTATTTATTTACATATCTCGATGATGAAAGAAGAGAGTGAATGGTAATTGTCGTATGTGAAAAAAGAGAAACAATTAAAAAAATTGATATTTCAGTGAAATATAATATAAAATTGATAATCTTATATGAGGTATTTTGAAAAATGAGAATGTAAAATAGAAAGGAAAAAAAAGTAGATTCTTATGCAAGGGCGGGATACTCAGACAAGTAGGGGCCCAAACTTCTTAAATATTATAAAATTATCCCTACTTTTTTGAAAAAATTTCAAAATATATATAGTTCCCCCCCCCCCAACTTCTCAAATATTATACTTTTACCCCTAAAAATCTACCTAAAATTTACAAAAGAAATATGGTTACCCCCCCCCCCCCCCAAAATTCTTCATATTTCTTGCATGACTTAATTAAATTAGTTCAATTTTGTATTTGTAATAATTTTGGCCCCCATTCATAAAATCCTAATTCCGCCCAATTCTTATGCGAATGTTCTAACTAATTATGTGTATTTTAGTTATTGTGGTGGCTTAGTCCAATGGAACAAAGGTTTTGGGCTGAACCCCCCCCCCCCCTCCCCCAATTTACTTGTATTATGGGTCAAGAATATTCGACAACGAGAGGCCTCAAAGATGGCAATGTAGTTTTTATAGGAAACAGATGAATGTTTTCCTTTATCTTGCTTCCTTTCTCAAAGCCCTACATATCCCAAGAACATCATAGTTTATTTGCCCACTCTTTATGAAATCTGAACTGGACCTCTTTCTCCTTAGGAAGTATTTTTCCTTTCTACTCTCGTGTTTCTCTTCGCCAATTTTCCAATGTCTCTCACCCATCGGTCTTTATTTATAGGCTTCTCTTAGTGGGATTATCATGATGATAAGAGAATTTCCCATGTTGTGGGCCCTTCCGAGCTGTATTCTTGATCAAATGGGGCCTGTTGTTCGTGACTAACGCGGCTTTCTTAGAACTTATACCAAGTGCCAATTGGTGCTTGGCTGATGAATTCTCCCAAGACATTATTTCTTGATCTTAGCATAATAAGAGATGCTCGGTTAGGCTGCAAGCTTGGACCAAGCCCATCTAGGGGACGGGTTAGATGCTTGGTTAGCAAGCAAGGCAGAGAGGACCCATTTTAATAAACGTGTCATTTTTCCTGTGGACGTACAGTTACAGTCATTTGAAACAAAATGTTGGCTGAAAAATTTTTCTATTCAATATATTTGAAGGATCAAAAAAAAAAAAAAACAAAATGTACTTATTTTGTAAAATAATAAGGAAAAAAAAAAATCCAAGCGTAGCTAAATATAATTCATTGAATGTAGACATTTTTTTTTTTGATTAGGAATGTAGACATTTTTTTAAGATACAAATAAGGTAGACATCTGTTTTTTAAGATACAAATGTACAGACGTAGACATACGGGACTGAGTCAATAGTTATATCCGACGCGACAGTACTAGGAACACCCAGAACAGCAAAGACCACAAAAAAGAAAACAATGGAGAGCTACAAGCACAAGACTGTGATATTACCATCGGCTTTATCTTTGTTCATTTTCCTGATATTCTACGTTGTCAATGTTGGCGCACAAACCTTACCACCTGCGAGGACTGATGGGTTCGTTTACAAGAACCACCGGGTCAACTCGGACACAATCATAATCGAAGCGTTCTATGACCCAGTCTGCCCCGATAGTCGGGACTCATGGCCACCACTCAAAAAAGCTCTTCACTACTTTGGCTCTCACACTTGGCTCGTCGTTCATCTCCTCCCATTACCGTCAGTATCTAATCTCTCTCTCTCTCTCTCTCTCTCTCTCTCAATTCTCCGTTCTTTTTTTTCTTCTCTAAATTAGATTGCCTTTTGGTTTTTTCAATTTAATTTATTGAATTTCAATTTCATATATTGATAACTAGTTCAGACTTCAGATGATACATAATTATTTTTTTATTTTTTATTTTCTGGAATTTGGATGAATGTTTAATGTGCTTCAATAAATGGGAACTTGATTCAGCTGCAAAAGTAAAGTCAAAGAGAAGTTTTTGTCATAAATTCATGACGTGGGCGAATATTCTGTATTGAAAAGTAAACCATTTACTCTGATATCTTTTAACAGTGAGAACTAATAAAAAAAAATGTTTAATAAAAAAATGTTAGGCTAAATGGCAAATTACACTATAAAAATGAGAGTTTTTGAATTTTACCTTATGAAATTTAAGGATTTGGATTTAGATTTTACTCCCCAAATTGATGTTTGGATTTTACATTATGAAATTTCAGAATTTGAATTTTACTATTCGAATTTATATTTAAATTTTACACCATGAAATTTTAGGAAGTAAATTTTATCTCTGAATTTTAAGAATATTTAAATAAAATCTAAATTCTGAAATTTGATAATATAAAATTCAAATATTCCTAAAAAAGGTGTAATTTGCAAATTTATCCAAAATATTATTAACAGGTGGCCTTAAAACAATTGTTAATAAACTATATTATTAATCATTTTTCTAAAAAAATGTTTTTAAAAATAATTCATAAACTAATACCCATAGGACATTCATTAACATTTTTCAATAAAAAATAGTGTCTTGTTAACGTCCTATTTTAGGAAAGTTTTTATAGAAAATATAAAAAAGTTATAAAAAAAAACACCATTGCTTTTTTCTTCTCTAATTAAAATTTTCTAAAAATATATCCTAAATCAATGCCACTATCAATTAATTCTCGAAATTTTGAATGTCTGTGGTGATGAGAAGTGTGTCGGCTATTCTACTTTGGGTTTAGTTAGCAATATGGGTTGCTTAAAACATTTAGTAGGTGGATAGGCACCTCTACAAGAACGTAAGTTCCGAGAAAAGCACACAAAGGCTTCAATTTTATTAACTCTGAAAACTGAGTACAAAAATGGAGTCCTAACAGTATTTGTACATGTTGTTAGGGATTGGCAGCCACTTAGGATCTTGCCAAGTGTCAAACTAATATTGGCTAATGCTATTCCAAATAGCAAACTAGCTAATGAGAATCTGTTATAGCAGATTAGAGTGGCTGCCACCCTTGTAACTGCCTGACGCCCATTGTTTGGAAACAAGGATAGTGTAACTAAGTAACCACTGAACATATAAGACTGCTTTGCTATTTCCACTAGTCTTGGCTGTAAGCTTCAAAAGGACTTTTCTCAATCAATTTGCAGCCACTTGATTGACTTATTAACATCTTTGAGATTGAATATAAGATGCTCCTGCATCAGTCTTTCTGATATGGAGTCAATTCACAATGAATGTTGTTTTTTGAAGTGGTTATCCCCAGGGTCAGATAGAACCTCAAAAATGTATGACCCTTTTCTAAATTTGGGTTTTTCCGAGGTTTAATTAGGTTATTACTAGTAGCTGTCAGTTTTTGAACAATTTTTTATAGTCTGTTTTGTCATGGTTATAAGTTATAAGCAACAAGCAAACAGAAATTTTCTCATTTGCCAGTTTAGAAATTCAACCATGGATATCTGTCTCTTTGATTGCCTCTGAAGGCTCTGATGAATTTCGCTTGCCCAGGTCCTTAGCTTGATTGTGCATAGAGCTTAATTAACTACTTAAGTGTCGCTTTTGAAAAGATTCTTACCATGTTACTTGCGCAAATTTCCTTTTCACTTCGCGTTCAGAACATCAGATAAGTCATCATAAAGCAAAACTACTGTACTTCCAAAGACATAATCAGAGAAGAAGAAGCCAAACACTATCCATTGGCAATAACTGAAATCATCTGTGCATTAAAGATAATCTATGCATTGTGATTATATGATCATGTTATGATGTATGAGCCCAATGCCTAAACAACATCAAGGTTGTTATTTTTCTTATAATATGTAGCATGTTGCTCTGGGAATCAACCTTTCCAATTAAAATTGGGTACAAGGCTGCGTATCATGACCTCTCTCGGCCTATGCAAAAGTGGGAGTTTTATGCATTAGGCATGACCTTTTTTCATGTAGTATGTTGCTCTATACAACCAAGAAAAGACTTTGTTTGATTATAGACGGAAATAACTGCTTTAATTTTGAACATGAACAACTTAGTTATCATTTCAGAAATATGATGAACCTTGTCTTCTCTTAACGTAATTATTGATCTTCTTTCTGGAAATTGCAGTTACCATGACAACGCGTTTGTTGCATCTCGTGCCTTGCATATTGTTAACAACTTGAATACATCTGCTACTTTCCCCTTGTTGGAGCACTTCTTCAAGTATCAGGTTAGGATTTCCACGATCTACGGGATATCCTTCTTTTATTCCAAAACTTCATTTGAACTTCTCTTATTGCAAAACATCATTTGAATTTGCTGTAATGAGATATAACATTTAAGAATTGACGAGTAACCTCACCATCCTGCTCTCTGCTGCTCATAGATTTGAGTGTTTTTTCAGTTTCACATCCAATCAACTTTACAGTATATTTCTGACACACATGATCTATATTTAATGTTAAGTTATTTTGGTTGTTAATTTTAGCAAAATCTGTCACATGAATAGAATTCTAGCAGTTAGTGGGATGCTGCTAGTAGATGTCTTGTTATTCCTATTTCTCATTCCTAGATAACTTCTCAGTTGATCCTTTGTTCTTTCTCTCTCCCTCCCTTTTTGATAAGTCTTTGAGATCTCCACTGTGTAATCTGTCAGCAGTTAATTTTCTCTGAAACGTCAATAGCAATTAAATTCTATGAATTTATGCTCCTCCTTTGTTTCTTTAGCTTTTTGTTCTGCTTTATAAGATATCACTATGGCTTCAAGGTTGGTTGATCTCAATCTATTTCACCTGTTAGTTGGACTGATAGTGAGAGTCGTGAGACACCTCTTGCACGGACCAATCATTAAGATGCTGCTGGCCTCCCTTGTCTATTTGGAAATTAGATGCTGTTCCCTGTGAATGAAAGTGTGAAAGTCAAAGTTTTTCCTAGTTAAATTTCTTTTGAAACACTGGATGTTACTTATTGTGATTTGGCATGTCTCTCTTACTGTTTTAATAAATAACAACCGCTCTTGCTGCTAGTAATTACTAATTAGGGAAATTCAATTTTTTCTTGTCAGTTGCAGTCATTCATTTATTCAAAAGACTAAACTTGTTGCCTACTATAAACAGGAGAAATTTTACAATGCCCAAACTCGGAACTTGTCTAGAGCTGTCATCGTAGAGGAGATTGTGAAGTTCGCTACAGAAGTAGTTGGGAGCTCCTATTATAGTGTTATTAAATCTGGCTTCAATGACACAAAAACTGATCTCAAAACAAGAATTTCATTCAAGGTAAGACAATCGGTTTCATTTTCAAATAGGTGTAATATCTTATATTGCTGCAATACTATAAATGACCGAGTCTCTGTTCACTAGCTGTGATAGATTTCTTATGGAAAGCTCAAACAATTTCTAGGAAGTGGGATCATAGATATGGTTCCATTATGTGAAGTTTTGTTAGCTTTATTCAATCATTTCTCATTTTTGCGAAACATCACCTGTAATACAATCGTTGCTGCAACCAACAAACTCACATCTTGTTCATTCCAATTTATTCATTCTACTCTTTAATATATATCATTTCTATGATTACCATAATTTGAATTTCTTTTGTAATGCAGTATTCGACTTCCAGAGGGGTGTATGGGACACCTTTTTTCTTTGTTAATGGATTTCTATTGCCTGACAATGGCTCCACTATAGACTTCAAAGGATGGAAAAGCACAATTGATACATTGATTGGTGCACAAGGCGGCAAGGGGCGTTTCTTCTTATGATTTGGCTTTGACCGATCTCGCTTTGCTCGAACTGTATGGAAAGTAGAAAGAGTCAGCACCTTGCCGGTAGGCTGTAGCACTGAGCTCTGTATGCTAGGCTAGCTGCTCCAATAATCATGCAATAAAGGGTTTTTTTCTTTCTTAATAACAAAGAATTTGGATGCAGTTTGCTTCTGTAACTTGTATGTTTTGTATTGTGATTGGTGATAAGTGCCGGTTGAAATTGTAACCATAGTGCATTTGGTTAAATTCTGAAATCGAGCTTTTCAATCTTGTAAACGTGAAAAAGTGAGTTTTCGTGTTGCATTTCCTGTGTAGCAATAGTAAATCGCCATGTTGTGCAGATAGCACCCCAGGACTCAAATCAATAACAGTAAATAAGCGAAAATTAAATAATAAGCATACAAAAAGAATACAAGAATTTACGTGGTTCGGCAAACTGCCTACCTCTACGGCGACGATGGAGAAATTTCACTTTAAAAAATAGGGAGATACAATAGTGCACAATAACACTCTAGAGAAACCTAAATCTCATTACACCCTAACTCTCTCTCACCCACAAGACAAGAAAACACTATTTTTCTTTTTATGCAGCTGTTGCTAGGTTTTTTGGGAATTACTTTAATTCTCTCTCTTACCGTACAACACAAACCTAATATATGTATTTATATGTTTGTCATAGGTCAGCTGTACTAGGATTTATATTCCTAGTTGAATTCGATTTACTTGTGATTGACTTGGGCTTGTGGCAATTCAAGTCACACACACGGGCCCACTTCAACAAATCTCCACCTTGGTTTGAATTGAACAAGCTATACGAGCAAACTCCTCCATCATCTCCCACCTTAGCCCTTTAGGGCTCACAAGCTGCAAACGCCAATCAAGTCCAAGCAGTGCTTGAACTTGTCTATTGGAACTGGCTTTGTTAACATATTAGAGGCATTTTCACTAGTGAGAATCTTTGACAAAGAAATATCTCCAGACGAAACCCATTCTTTGATCTTGTGATACTGCACAGCAATATGCTTTGTTCTTGCATGATATACCTGATTCTTCGCCAAATGAATTGCACTCTGACTATCACAATGTAGCACCATGCTATCCTGCTTGAATCCAAGCTTATTAACCAGTCCACTAAGCCAAATGCTTCTTTTCTTGCCTCTGTCATCGCCATATATTCTGTTTTTGTAGTGGATAAAGCAATTATATCTTGTAGTGTAGACTTCCAGCAAATTGGGCCACCAGCAAACCTAAAAACATAGCCTGTTATGGACTTTCTAAAATCAAGGTCCCCTGCATAGTCAGAATCCACATAAACTAGAGCTTCTGTACTAGCTCTCTGATCAAATAGGATACCAAAATCACGAGTGCCTGTAAGATATCTAAAGATCCACTAAACTGCATTCCAATGCTCTTTGCCTGGATCTGACATATACCTGCTGTTCGGGGGCCTTTTTTGATTGCTTGGCTACGTGTGGTCCTTTGGAGAGGTGACCTTGCTAGACTTGGGTTCGTTTGGGGAGTTGCGTCCCGAAATTCAACATTGGGACACATGGTCCAACGGCTACCGGTGTACTTTTAAGCCTACAAAACTATCAAAGCCAAAATCTAAGAATCATGATAATAGTTGAATAAATATGTAATATGTGTTTGATATAATAGGTTTAATTAGTAGTTGTAATAGCGGTTGAAATAAAGTAGTATTTATTTAGAAGTAAAGTAATCATGTACTCAATGATGTAAATTTAAAGATATGGAAGCAAAGTCACTTATCTTCATATGGTTTGTAGCCCAGTTGTGTAGTATCAGTGAGCTGATAGGATTCCAGCAGAATGCCAGCGGTAAAGGCTGGTTAAGCTTGCCCCTCTTATCATGCACTTAAATGAGTTTTTCCCTTGACAATGCTCTTTTAGTTGTTGTAAAGTTATAAATAGTGTTGCCTTTCATGAGAAGGGCTTTTGTATGGAGTATTTGTGCCTTCTAAAAGAAGGACTTTATGTAAGATGGATTTGTGCCTTCCATGAGAAGGGCTTTGATATGAGATCTTGATACCTTCTAGGAGAAGAGATTTATTAATAGAAGTTCATGCCTTCCATGAGAAGGGCTTTTATAAGAGAGATAGAGAAAAATATTGATATGTGTTTATGAGCAACAAGATAGTAGAACTTCAGAGTGAGAGAGTATGAGAGTGGAGTTTAGATGAGTGTAGTGTGTTATATGTAATGGTGTAATAAATGTGTATGAGATTGTGTAAGAGAAGTGAGGAAAGAGATGTTCAGAGATATTAGTGTTTTGTGGGATATAACATTTGTAATATGTATGGTATATGGAAGTATGAGAGATATGATAGTTAAAGATAGTAAAAATATGAGATTATAACCGCTGGGAAAGTTGTAGAGATTGCTTTCCAAGAGGAAATATTTTGTAAGATAAAAGCATGAAGATATGTTTAGGTATTTGGAGATAGGAGCAGTAAAATAGGTGTATTTTCCGAATATGGAGAATGAGAGAATGAGTATAAGAGGGGTAATAGTGTTGTAGTGTGTTTAGCAATGTTACTGAGATTTACTGCTGGGAGGATGGATGATGGCTTATGAAGGCATTTATGAGCTAAGGGCTGAAGAATTTTGTTCCTGATTTGGAAACTAAAATCTCAGAACTTCATTAAGAGCTTAGGGAGAGAGAATAGAGAGGTTTGTGAAAGAGTTGTTCTTCTCCCCATTGGTGTCCCCCAAAAGGTGTTGATGGGGGGTCTATTTAGCTAAGTTTAAGAGGGTATTTTAGTAAAGAATGTCAGCCAAAATCTGTCCCAAATAGTAATGAATTTTCAAAAAATCCTTCTTAAGATTTGGGCAAAAATGGTATGTTTAGCTTTAAGGTGTTCTTGTTGTTTTGGGTAAGAGCTGCTGGGGAAAGAGCAGCAGAAAAGGAGGGTATTTTGGCAAGAAAAAGATGGTTAGTTTAGTTGGTTTTGGTTTTAACTAAATGTGAAAAAATCAGTAATGCTTAAGCTGCTGGGTCAACTGTTACATCTGTTCTGAAAAAGCTGCCCCAGTTGTCAGGAAAAGTTGTGACAGCTTTTATGAGACAGCTGTCACAGCTGTCATAAGACAGCTGTTGCTTTAGGCAAAAGCAGATGAGATCAGCTGGGTGATTTCAGATTGTTGGAGAGGACATTCAACATTTACTTTATGGATTTGGCTGAAAAAGGTAAGATCTCTTTCAAGGGTATTGTACTATTTTGGGAATAGCAGTTGGCAGCTGGGATTTTAGCATTAAATGACTGATGATATCACTCCTAGCCAGGTGTCAAGTGTTGAATACACTGCTAGGATTCTGCTGGGAATGTTTCCTTTTTCAAGTGTTTGTGTTTTTGGTCCAAGGTTCCATTACAACACATTTTTAGTAAGTAATAGAAGGATTGGTTGAAAGTTAATGAAGCTTTGGAGATTTAGTCAAGGTCTCATTATGTTGTGACATAATCTTGACGAGTAAGAAGAGTATTTAATATTCTGCTCTAGCAGCTGGCAGATAAATATATGGTTTGATTGTGGCAAACAGCAGCTGGGTATCAAAGATATCATGAATATTTTGCATATAGTTGGGGAGTAAAGATAGCCAATCAGATTAGGCCATGTGTTTGAGTTGGATTTTAGCTGAAAGCAGTAATAAGATTTATGTAGAATAATAAAATGAAGTTTCTAAATTTGTATAGCAACAGCTGGGGATTGAATGAACAGTTATTTTCCCAGCAGTTAGATGGCTAGGGATATTGAGTATTTGTCACATGATGAACATTAAGTTTTAGGAAAAAAGCAATAGGGAATTTTATCATCTAAAGTGCTATGTGATAAGAGATGCTTATCATATGTTACCCGCTACACATGGACTCGTCAGAGTTTAGGGAGTTGGAGAAGACACGCCAAGTAACATGCTTCTTTTATCAACTTTAAACCGCTGGAGCTTTACTGAACATACCTCTTGGCCCTCCAAACCACGACTCCCAAAGTTTCCCCAAAGAAACTTATGAGCATGGATCATAAGTCGAAGATGAGATGACATACCTCGGGTTTTGTTGTCATTTTGTGTAAATATAGGCTCTTGTTGAAGAAGCCACTTGCCATGAGTGTCAGAAAGGTAATATGAGCCGTGAGCTTTAATTAAGTTTGATCCATATGTTGATGTTGATGATGTCGTGGGGTTATGATCCCAATTGATGAAGAGGAAATGTGGACCATGAATCCGCCTCTTGAAATAAGGATCTCGCGGGCCATATGAGCCCAATCCATGTAGTTGAATGAGATATGAGCTTATTTTGGGTTTTAAAGAGATTTACCCAAAAAATCAATAATATGTTGATGTGGCATGAGTTGCCAATGAAGTAGTGCCACGTGGGGTGAAAAAAGAGTCCTCAACACCTACTAACCACACTGACTGCATGAGAAATATCAGGCCTATTGCACACCATCAAATACATGAGACACTCAACTGCATTTGCATATGACACTTTAGACATATACTTTGACTCCTCATCTAAACTTGGACACAACTGTGAGGACAATTTAAAATGGGCAAAAAGCAATGTACTAGTAGGTTTTGCATCAAGCATACTAAACCTCTCTAACACCTTCTTAAGATATCCATTATGAGACAACCATAATTTACCAGCCCCTTTATCTCAGTGAATTTCTATCTCAAGGATCTTATTAGCAGCTCCAAGATCTTACATGTCAAATTCACAACTCAACAAAGACTTCAACTTCATAATTTCTTGCTTACTCTTTACAGCTACTAACATGTCATCAACATATAGAGCAAGAAATATATAAGAGCCATCAGTAAGTAATCCAAAATAAACACAGCAGTCATACTCACAGCGCATGTACCCATGTGTGACCATGAATGAATCAAACCGTTTGTACCATTGCCTGGGAGACTGCTTCAAGCCATATAATGATCTCTTTAATAGACAAACATAATCTTCTTTGCCAGGTTCTTTGAAGCCTTCTGGCTGTTGCATGTAAATCTCTTCTTCTAAATCTCCATAGGGGAATGCGATCTTCAGATCTATCTGCTCTAACTCCATGTCATGCATTGTCACAAATCCTGGGATTACTCGAATTGAGGTATGGTTCACAACTGGTGAAAAAAATCTCATTATAATAAATTCCTTCTCTCTGTGAGTAACCCTTAGCCACTAATCTTTGAAGCCTTCGAGCTGTTGCATGTAAATCTCTTCTTCTAAATCTCCATAGAGGAATGCGGTCTTCACATCTATCTGCTCTAACTCCATGTCATGCATTATCACAAATCCTAGGATTACTCGAATTGAGGTGTGCTTCACAACTGGTGAAAAAAATCTCATTATAATAAATTCCTTCTCTCTGTGAGTAACCCTTAGCCACTAACCGTGCCTTGAATTTTTCACCTTCCTTTTCTGACAATGCTTCTTTCTTGCGGAATATCTACTTGCAACCAATAGCCTTCTTTCCCTTGGGAAATTTCACTAATTCCCAAGTCTTATTCTTCCGTAATGACACCATCTCTTCTGACATTGCTACAAGCCATTTATCATTGACTTTCCTATTTGTAGCCTCCTTGAAAGTGAATGGATCTCCACTGCTAGTTACGAGAGCAAAACTAACCATGTCTTCAAAGCCATATCTTTGTGGTGCTTTGTGAACCCGCTTCTCTCTACCTTTAGCAATTGAATAAGGCTTTTCTTATTGCTACTGTGGATTAATCTCAACACCACCCTTATCACTAGGTAAACTATTCTCATCAAACTCCACCTCAATAGTTAATTTCGCATGTGGATTGTCATCACATGTCTCTGCTTCATTCTGTTTCAACATAAATGCTTCATCAAATATGACATCTCTGCTAATCACCGTTTTCTTTGAGATTGGATCCCAAAGCCTATAGCCTTTAAGACCTTTTTCAAAAAAAAAAAAAATACGCGATTTCTTGACTTTGAATCCAATCTAGAACGCTCTCCACTTTGCACATGCACATAAGTTGGACAATCAAAGATTTTTAGACTCGAATAATCAACTGATCTACTTGACCAAACCTTTTCAGGAATCTTGAAATCTATGGCTAATGATGGAGATCTATTAATAATGAAGCTTGCTGTGTTAATTGTCTCTGCCCAGAACACCTTAGGTAACCCTACATTTAATCTCATGCATCTGCCTTTTTTTGCTAAGGTTCCATTACTCCATTCTGTTGTGGAGTTCTTTTAACTGTGATGTGACGAGTAATGTCTTCTAATTCACAAAATCTTATGAATTTTTTATCTCTATACTTTAGTCCATTATCGGTTCTAAGGTATTTTATTTTCCTACCAGTCTAATTCTCAACCTGTGCTTTCCACTTTTTAAATATGTCAAACACATCAGACTTTTTCTTCATAAATAAATCCATACCTTTCTAGAGTAATCATTAATGCAACTGACGAAATACTGAGTACCGTTGTGAGAAGAAACTGATACTGGACCTTAAACATCTGAATGAATATAGTCAAGAACACCTTTACTTGTATGAGAATCTGTCTTAAAACTGACTCTATGATGTTTCCCATACACACAATACTTGCAGAAGTCTAGCTTGCATGTCTTCACCCCCTTCAATAAATTTCTTTTGTGCAACTCTAACATACCATGTTCACCAATATGGCCAAGTCGCATATCCCATAATTTTGTGTCGTCAGTGCTAGACTCTACCGGAGTGGTGACTGCAACTCTTCCTACAACTGTGTTCCCAATTAATCTACAAAGCATGCTTACTTTCTGTCCCTTCATCACCATCAAAGCACCTTTGGTAATCTTCATGATTCTACCCTTTGATGAGTATGAATAGCCCAAATCATCTAATACTCCTAAAGAAATTAAATTCTTTCTAAGATCTGGAACATGTCTGACATTACTAAGAACTCTTACAACTCCATCAACCATCTTGATCTTCACGGTACCAATCCCAATAACCGGGCATGTAGCATCATTACCCATTTGGGCCATACCACTGTTGTAAGGCTTATACGTGTCAAACCAATCTTTCTTTGGAGTCATATGATATGAGCATGCTGAATCTAAAACCCAAGATTCCAATAGAACATTATTACCTGATGAAACTGAAAGTAAATTTGTACCAATTTCACTGTCATCTGATGTTTCTTTTGAGTCATATGATATGAGCATGCTGAATCTAAAACCCAAGATTCCAATAGAACATTATTACTTGATGAAACTGAAAGTAAATCTGCACCAATTTCACTGTCATCTGATGTTTCTTTAGCTACACTAGCTGATTCTAGGGGCTTATTTCCATTCTTCTTCTCCTCTAAATGCTCTTTCAACTCTTTACATTGATTCTTATAGTGCCCTTTCTTGTGTCAATAAAAGCACTATACATCTTTCTTTGCACGTGATTTAGATTGTGATTTGTTCCCGTTGGAGTTCCATCCTTTTGACTTACTTCTACCCCTATTGCTTAACTCAGACTTTACAATAAGTCCGTTAGCCTAAGAACCATCACCATCTTGCTTCATCTTTATGTGTGACAAGAGAGCACTAGTCACCTCCTCGAGTGTTATAGTCTCTTTCCCGTACATCAACGTAGTTACTAGACGATCAAAAGAAGTAAGAAGTGATGCTAATAAGAGTAACACTTTATCTTTGTTAAGGGCCAAAATTTCACAAGAAAATCTCATTCCATGAAAAGTAAGAAAAGACCATGGGCCTTAATGAAAGAAGGCCCAATTCATGAAGTTAAGAAGGACCATGAAAGCCCAAAATCCCAAAAAGAAGAAAAAGAAAGAAATAATAATAATAAAAAAGAAAAAAAGAAGAGGATCTAGGACAAGGATCTCGGGCAAGGATCTCGGGCAGACCAGAGGACATGTAGCAAGGACTCGGTCAGGCCAGAGGATATGCAGCAAGAAGAATCAATATCAAGGCTCTATGTATGTTCAGATTTCCAACAAAGAACAAGCCATTAAAAATCCAGCAAAAAACTAGGTATTATCTTTGTAACCCATGGTCCAAGCTCGTGGGATTCTGAGTGGATAATAAGGGAGGAATGGTTTGGTCGGTAGGGGAGTGATTTATGGTGAAAGGAGAATCCTGAAACTTTCTCTTAGTTCATATATTTGCTTGGAATGTATGAACCAATGGAAAAACTCAGTTGCCCCATGTGCATGACACCTCCCCACAATTTCCTCTCAATTGTCATTTTCAACAAAGCTGTCACAGTACACCGAGCAACCCACCCATTTCATTTAACTTTCCAAGAAAGAATCTTTCATTTATAGCTAAAGCCAAATGCCCCTTTTGAGTTATAATTGCCTAAATAAGCTAAACTTTTGCCCAATGCACCTTTTTAGGTCACAGAGGACATAGTTTTACCCAGCAGACCTGGGACGTCCTCTTTTGGGGTATCAGACCAGGTCTGCTATAAAAGGGACACAAGGCATAGCAGAAAAGGGGGGATTAGGATGGGAGAAAAATGGGTATTCAGGGGAAAAGTTCAAAGGTTCAAAACACATATTCTTAGAGATTTAAAAGCCCAGCAAGGAAGAGAAAGAAATAAACAAAATAAGAGAGCCAAGGTGGAGGAATTTGCCCATTTCCTTGAGATCATTCAAAATATCACTTAGTCTCCAAAGAAACATATGCCAAAACATGCACACATCAGATATCACTCTCTCTCACAAAAATCCTCCTCACCTAACTATCTTGAAAGACAATGCCTAAGCATAGCCACTTGGACTTGAGTTCCAAATCCCACAAGTCTTGTGCAAAAACACTAAGTCTGTGAGAATTGGGGTCGGGATCCTCGTGGCTGAATCATTCTCCTGAAATTTATTCATTTACATATATGTATATGTATTAAAATGTATATCCTCATCTAAGAAAACTAACAATTATTTGAAGAAGTGTATTGTGTAGTGCATTTTTATGTAGGACCTATAGAAGTAAAGGAAAAGAGCAAAAAAACTCCATTGCATAATAAGCATGGAGAAAAATCATATAGATTAGAGAATTAGTATTCTGGGATTACAGGCTTTATACGTCATGGATACCACGACCAATACGTCCGGGGTACCATGACAGTACGTCCGGGGTACCGAGTAAAGAAACTCTTTTAAGTGTTCACACAATAAAAGGCATGGAGAAAGATCGTATTGCATAATAAACATGGAGAAAGATCGTATAGTTTAGAGAATTAATATTCAGGGTTCTTATAGGCCTAATACCCCTGGGAACCACGACATCACGTCCGAGGTACCGTGACAGTATGCCCGGGGTACCACGATAGTACGCTCGGGGTACCAAGTGAAGGAACTCTTTTAAATGTTTATACAATAAAAGATAAGTCTCAAATACTCTATTTCAATCTTCTTCTCATTGTGAATATTATGAATACTTATTTTACTTATTTTGTAAGAGTAAAGGGTCATTTTATGCCACTAAAACACTTATAATGGTATTTTATTACTTAGGAGGAATCGCATTTTTGTTAAGAGGAGATTTATGTGACTTGCGCACAACTTGGTTCGTAATCAGCCCCCATTTAGCTGTGGTGAACCAAGCCTAGTCCACCAAACAACAAGTATAGGGCCCAGGATCCTTGTTTTACTTGGGCCTGGATACTGTCCAAAAAAGAACCCTCACAATCTTCATCTCATAATTCACCCAAAACTTGACAATTGGGTGTTCAACGTATTAAATGTGTTGAGATGCTCCAACTGATCATAACCTTCCTTCATATGCAAACTATACAGTTGCTTCTTCACGTACAACTTGTTCGTTAGATTCTTTTTCATATAAAGACCTTCTAGTTTTTCCCAAACTTCCTTTGCGGTCTTTGCTTCTAGGATGTCGTGAATGACCTCATCACCTAGGTTGAGACGAATAGCGCTAGTTGCTTTCTCATCCATTTCTATCCATTCTACATCCTTCATCGTTTCCAGTTTCTTTTCCTTCCCAAGCAAGGCCTTATGAACTCCTTATTGAATTAGGAGATCCTTCATCTGCCTTTGCTAAAGAGAAAAATTTCCCTTACCACAAAACTTCTCTACATCATACTTTGTGCTTGACATCTTTACTGTATTCAAAAGGATTGAATCCTAACCTAGCTCTGATATCACTTGTTGTGCAGATAGCACCTCAAGACTCAAATCAATAACAGTAAATAAGCAGAAATTAAATAATAAGCACACACAAAGAATACAAGAATTTACGTGGTTCGGCAAACTGCCTACCTCCACGGTGACGACGAAGAAATTTCACTATAAAAAATAGGGAGATACAATAGTGCACAATAACACTCTTTAGAAACCCAAATCGCAATATACCTTAACTCTCTCTCACCCACAAGACAAGAAAACACTATTCTTCTTCTTATGCGGCTTCTACTAGATTTTTTTAGGAATTACTCTAATTCTCTCTCTTACAGTACAACACAAACCTAATATATGTATTTATATATTTGTCATAGGTCGGTTGTACTAGGATTTATATTCCTAGTTGAATTCGGTTTACTTGTGATTGACTTGGGCTTGTGGCAATTCAAGCCACACACACGGGCCCACTTCAACACACCACTTTTTCAAAAAGCTCAAAAAACAAAAAGTTGAACCAAACTCATTCTAAATAAGCATGAGCGAAAATGTGCCCTTACAAAAGGCATTTATAGATAGGGTTGATAGTGAACTAGTGAGTAGTGATTAAATTCAACAAACAAAGCTCTTATTCAACACCCATTTCATGCGTTAGGGCCCGTTTGTTTTAGCTTAAAATCAAGCTTATATTCACTGCAGTGTATAGTTTTTTAAAACCTTACTCTTCATTTAAGGTAAATTCATATTTTACTGAATTTAATTTTCAAACAAAATAAACCAATAAAAATAAGTTCATCCCTCACATCTCCTCCAAAAGATCTCACTACTTCCACTCTTCTCTACGAAGTTGGGTCTAATGACGTTGGGGAAAGATGAATCTGTCAGTACATTTAGATAGATAGATAAAATAGAATAGAACTAGGCGAGTAAAAAAAAAAAAAACTTTTGCATTGTTCCAATCCGGAGTTTGTAAGTTGTAACAGCCAAAGCTTTCTCTTCATAACTTCATAATGTGCTAACAGAATCTGGTGCTTTGACATCAGTGTTTTGGTACTTGATGTTCAAGTCAATTACAACTTCATTTAATGGCAATAATGCCTCCACATAACAAGTTTAAGAAATTACAAGATTAATTTATAGACTATTATTAAATCTGGAGATTTAAACATGTCACATAAAAACTCTAATAAAAAAAAAAAATCATGAGTAAAAGTATGCTGGATAATCATTTGATTGTTGCCTGTGAATTTGAGAAATTTTTCTCCAAGGAAAATCCTGAATCCTAATTTCCTAGTCTTTCTGTTTAGAGTTGAGGGGGAAAAACCATTTGGGATTTGTTTAACTATTTGAGGTGTTGGAAATGTCCCAAACAGTTCTCAGGCCCGTACCCATTAACAGCAAAATACAGCTTGCAATTTGTGGGCTAGGGCTTCTGGCATAATGGGTTAAAAATAGGGAGTAAAAATAGTAAAACATCCCCTCTCTACCTGTAGATGCTATCTTATTAGTCAATTGCGGCTAACTTTTCTGATTAATGATATTCATTTTCTTTCTTAAAAAAAAAAGAAAAAAGAGTACGTTAAAAACTTAAAATCAAATTACATTATCTTCTAACTTTATTTTCCAACTCTTGATATTAGGAAAAACCTAAAATTGGTTCATCTAGAATAAATTAACTATTTTAACAATTAATTAGCAAATTTTGTAATTTTTAGAATCAATTAATTAGAAATATGATAAAAACACAATCTGAGTCAATAACTTTATAAATCCATTATTTCATTTTTTTAACACATATAATAACATTTAATCTCCTATGATTACTTTTATCATTAGACTAAATTCCTCATTGAACAACAAAAGTCAATTGAACTAACTGAAATCTACATCATCAATAGTTCAGTGTCGGGATAAGATAACTATTATTATCAAACTAGATACAATAAAACTTTTAACTTTTGTAATTACTCTTGTCATTAAACTTAAATACTAATTATCTAGATCTATTATTAGACAATTTTTTTAGTTAAACTAATTTAAGAGTAATATTAGGACGATAAATTTTGTCACAACTTGCTCACATAACAAGTCGTAAATAGTAAAATTATAAAACCGTCACTTTTACCACCACTCAGAACTTACCACAAGCATTTCTCCTAATTTAAAGTTTAAACTCGCGTTTATTTGTTGGACTTGGACCTTCGTGGACAAGGAGATCGGTGCCCACAGCTAAAATCTGGATAGGATAACTTTGAAATATAAAAAAACATAAAATAGAAATATTTAGTTGGACCGCTAAAACTTGGAGAAGAAGGGAGAAAAAAATTACAAGTTGGACCAGAAAAAGAGTTTGTTAGGGCAGTTTTGGAATATCGTGAGATATATATATATATATATGGGAGAGATGGGAACAGAGGGAATTAGGGCGTAAAAGAAGAAACGAAGCCGTAGAAGAGGGCTCTCTCTTTCTTTTTTCATTTCTGTGGAGCAAAACTTTATCCTTGCGAACAAACAAACGGTAAGACTAAATAGTTCCCCAGATCCATTCTAACTCTTATCCAAAACCCTAGCCCCCCTTACCCCTAGTTTTTTCTCCTCTCTCCCAAAACCAAAACCACTCCTCTTTTTCTATTTTCGTTTTTGAAAAAAAAAATTTCTGGTGAGTTTTCTGTTGTGATGTTTTTATGTATGTATGTTTGTATATTTTTTTTGCTTGATGCATGGTTTTGATGTGATTTTTTTTTTTTTTTGATGGTGGAGAAGATGGATCGATACCAGAGGGTGGAGAAGCCGAAAGCAGATACTCCGATTGATGAGAATGAGATTCGGATTACCAGTCAGGGAAGGATGCGCAACTATATCACCTATGCCATGAGCCTCCTTCACGTATTTCTCTCTCTCTCTGTTTTTTTTTTTTTTGCATGGTAGTGTTGATTTTTGTTTCGTTTGGTTATGCTATAATTTATTAGAGCTTTGTAGACTGTTTTGTTGTTTGGAATTTTTTTTTTTTTTTGGACTTTGGATAGCTTGTAAAAGGGTTTGGTTAGGGTTTTGGTGATGTGCTTGTGTTTTGTGGTCCCAAAAATTTGGGAAAATTGCTGATAATTATTTTTCTATAATTGATGTGAGGTTATTAAAACAGAAAAAGAGAGAAAATCATATTCTAGAAAATTGAAATGCAATACATATGTGTCCTTAAGGTATATTTGTATGTATTTATGTGTTTTTTTTTTTTTTAAATTTTTTTGTGTGTTTATATATTCAATGGTCCTGCAATAGGTCACCTTATTATTTTTGGGGGAATGTTTGATTTGCTAAGAATCCCTAGTTTTGGATTGGATTAGAACAAAGTTTTCAGGAATTAGCATAGGTGAATTTTATATTAGGCAATCTTTTTGATGAAGTTGGAGTGTAATTTTATTTTCTGCTCTGAATTTATTTATCTTATCTGATATCTTCTATTCGCCCTTTTTTTTTTTTCATTTTGTAGGATGAAAAAGGGTCGAATGAAATTGTATTCAAGGCAATGGGAAGAGCAATCAACAAGACTGTGACAATTGTGGAGCTTATCAAGGTTCTGTTTACCCTTTGCTTATCACTGGACTGAGAAATTTGACATTTTTGATTCCCTCAAAGGGTTTTTTTACAATTGGATATTTTTTATTTTTATGCAGAGAAGAATTGTTGGTCTTCATCAGATCACTTCAATTGGATCCACGGACATAACTGATACATGGGAGCCTCTAGAGGAAGGCCTGCTTCCGTAAGAGGAGCTTGATTTATATCCAAATTTCATGATGGTTATTTATGATTATAAACATTACAACGACTTTATTCTTTCATTTTTGTCACAGATTGGAAACAACAAGGCATGTATCGATGATAACAATAACCCTTTCAAAGAACGAGCTGAATAAGTCTGCTGTTGGGTGAGTTTTCACTTGTTACTCAATGTCTCCTATTACTGATGTAAAGTAGCTGGAGTTGTTAGTTTTTTGTGACAATATAATTTGATGAAATTATATGGATATACTTGAAAGATATAAATTAGAAGTGTTCCAAAAAATCATATAGCTATTAAGGATGTTCAAGAAATTCATGAAGTGTTTTCTATGATAAGTTTGTGGCATTTTTAGTGCTAGATGATCATATGTTTTGATGGTTACATGTGGATTGCATCAGTACGTAGAATGGTATTAGACGTTTCACTTATCTTGTACCA
This sequence comes from Castanea sativa, assembly GCF_040712315.1. Classification (NCBI taxonomy): domain Eukaryota; kingdom Viridiplantae; phylum Streptophyta; class Magnoliopsida; order Fagales; family Fagaceae; genus Castanea; species Castanea sativa. The sequence goes on along the minus strand of NC_134013.1, from coordinate 12,910,081 downwards.
CGGTGTGGTTGTGATTGGCCTTAGGCACTTATAATTCACACAGGTCAGAATGTGAGTAGGTACTTGATTTTGAATAAAGGCTGGGTTATCCAATTTCTCAATGAAGGCGAATCTTTCTAAATTTTTATTGTATATATGAGCATGTATTCTGTTATGTTTTGGGCAAGCGTTGTTGCTTTTAATAAAAAATTGTCAAAGAAGATATAGTCTCTTGATCATTATACCAGTTTTATAATACTAAAACCTAGTTTAACTTATTATAAGTAAAAATGATGCACATTTTAGGATGCAGATGGATAGATTACAAACTGTGTGGTGACTTCCACTAAGGTTTCAGGTTGCATCTGTTTTCTTTACAGTACTGATTTGACACCTTATCTTGTTGAAAAGATTCCTCTCTTTTTAAATTTCTATTTTTACTGGTCATGATCAGGTTGGTTTTTTAAAACCCCTCTTATGTTTAGTTGTAAGTGAAATTTGACATTGACTTGTAAGTGAAATTTCTATTTTCCTTTCCTCTCATGTGCGGGCTAGTTGTATTTTCTTATATTTTTTTATAAGTAAGTTATATTGATGCATGCAGCTAATAGGTTGAACCCACAATCACACCTTCTTCCTTAATCATTTTTGGAAAAGGATCGTCTTCATTTAATGATGAGGATATGCTTTTTTGTAAATCTAAAGGTGTACATTGTTCCACATCATTTAAAATCTCATTTCACCTGACGATGAAAGATAAATGATTTTAAATGATGTTGCCCCAGATTTTTTTATTTATTTATTTTTATTTCTAAGCTACAAACCCGCCCAGTGGGCCTTGAACCCATGACCTCACCCTCTGTTCCATTATTACACTTTTTGATAATTGGAATACCAAATATTCACCATAAAATGGTCTCTCTATTTCAAAGTTAATGCAGTGGATTCTGATCCCTTACTTTCAGGGTGGGACCATGGGAAGAGGTGCCGTATGAGCTTGAACTCATTGTCTAGTTTTTGAAATTTGTTTGATCAAATCAATTCAGTTCTAACCTCAATGTTTTTATAGTTTATTATATGATTGATTTAAGGTTTAAACTCTATAAGCTTGATAGTCATATGCACTTGTTAGTTGTAGGTTTTTTATCTCAATCAAAGAGGAAAGGAAAAGTATAAAGATATTATTGAGTTTTATCATTAGACATAGGACAGCAAATCTGTGTTGTCCTTAGTTGGAGTGCTTTGACTGAGTATTTGAAAGAAACACTGTTAAAGGAGGAAGTTGAGCTTATACCTAGAACAGTCTTTCGTAGTCATTTTCCCCTTACACCCAAGGAATTTGTAAAAAATGCTTTGTCATTTAGGAAATTGCAGCGATTTATCATTGCTTATGAAATTTTTGCTCACATCAGGTACCAGCCTCCATTACCTGCTGACCAGGTGAAGGCGTCCGCCGAGTTTGATTATGAAGGAGGTAGTTTCACTTCATGATCAATCTATTTATTTTTCTAAAATTATTGTATTTGAGTTCAATTTGGTTATGTGTCGCAGAGGGCTCACCCAATGGTCGAGGTCGGGGCCGTGGTGGCAGAGGGAGGCCAAGGGCTAGAGGTTTGTTCTATATATGATCTATTTGCATGATTCACTTATGAAATAACTTTACCTTTTTGCTACTCCTGGGGAATTGGTGAGAGACTAATTTTGTTTAGGTTCAGGAGAGAATTGTTTCAACTTTCAAATAGTTCCATTTAAATGGATTGTAGAATATCAGATATTGATATCTCCAAATTATAACTAAATCACACTTTATTTACTATATTCTAATTGCTAGATATGCGTTAGTAGTACTAATATCAGTACACTGAAACATCAAGTATTTGTAGCAGGACAATGATATTTTTTTTTTCCTGATATGGCTGTTACATATCATTTCATTTTATTTTATTCCAGGGAATGGGTTTATGACAGCTGATTATGAGGATGGAGGCTGGGACCGCAGTAGGGGAAATCCTAGAGGTAGGGGGGGTCGTGGGAGAGGACGAAGTTTCCGTGGTCGTGGAAGGGGAGGGTACAATGGACCTCAGGTTGATATTCAGCAAGATGGAGGATACAATCGGGATGCACCTCCTCAAGGCCGCGGTACCTTTTTTCACTTATTCATTTAACACTCTGGGTGTAAGTTGAGATAGGTGCCTGTAGGTGGACCACTGGTGTTCTGGGCATAGTCCTTTATAAAATTGTTGGGAGTGGCTTCGATCTGTTTCCTTACTGGTTCATTATTCTGACAATCACTGGCCTGAACACTAAGTATCCTAAACTAAATTATGTTCCCTGTAAGATATAAATTCGATAAGCATCTCTAAAATGTGTTGGGAATTGATTAGGTGATGAATGATAAATAGTTGATATCAAGTGGAGAATCTGTGGTGTCTAATGAAGAAAAATGACCTTTAAAACTTCAACCTTTAACTTTAAACTGATGCTGAGAACTTCCAAAAGTTATTTGATGAAAGAGAAATATATTAGATGCATTCACCTACCTTCTCTTTTGTGTAATTTGATTAATATTGTGTGATATCCTGTTCAGATGAGTTTACAAACTATGATTATATGATGAACTATAGAATTTTCTTTTCTCTTTGTTGAACATTAAGAATTCCTCAATTTTTCCTGCAAGCATGATTTATCAGCCAGAGACTGTTTTAACAAATCTAATGTAAGAGGAAGAGTGAGTTGCGTCTGGTTCACTTTGTTCAATGGGTTTATCATTTAGAACCCATGAGACTTTGGACCATTTTCAATGACCTGCATGCATGGATGGTTTTGGTAGAATGGCAAATGAAACTGGTAATTAATTTTATCTGTCTGTTCATTTAATGATCTGTTTCACTTTGTTTAATGTGATGGAATTGATCTATTGTAGGTCGTGGTCGTGGGAGGGGGGGATATCGTGGAAGGGGTCGTGGCTTTAGATCTAATGGGCCGATCCAGGCAGCTGCATGAGGCACTGAATGGGCTTCCAAGAGCACAATACAAATTTCTCAAGTGATGGATGCCTTTTCCTATCTATGTTTTTTATCTTATTTTAATCTTTTTGTTAGTTCTATTTTGGGTACTGTACTAATACTTAATTGTAGGACATACTGACATTTTAGTGTTGTAGACTAATAGTTTAGATTTTCTGCCATTTGAGGCAAACCCTTTTTGTCATAGACTTAGGTGAGATGCTTGAACAGTTGTAATTTTTCATTTTGGCTGATTAGGGCATTCTTTCATTGTTGTTTGGAGAGTTTTTGTTGTTGAATTAATGCTTCCCTCTCATTAGGAAACATAATGCTTTAACACTTGAGGGTTGCATGTATATGTTGTATGTGATATGGATGTTGTAGTATGGATCTAACAGAAAGGTGTGGTTAGGATTGTTACACCTGTTCTAACTCTTTAGATGGATACGCCAAAATGAAAATACAACTATAAAGGTAGGATTTTAAATGAAGGAAATTTCTTTAAAATGATGGGAGACCTTTATTAATGAAAAGACAAGGGGCAGTCACTTGAGCCGGTTTCCTCATGTTTAGAGGAGAGCCGTTAATGCATTGATAAAAAAGAATGAGTTGATTCAAGTTGAGGAAACAAAAAGGGTAGAAAGGAAGACCAAGAATAACATTATAAATTTACAAGTAGCAAAAAAAAAAAAAAAAAAAAGGACTTGCCAATCTTATAAGTAGCAAAAAGGACTTGTCAATTAAGAAAGTAATAGAGTATATCTTCGGATAAAATAGAATGGAGTGATAGAATACATGTGGATGATCTAAACGGTTGGAATTTATAGTTTTGACTTTAGGATATTTGGGATTAAGGCTTTATTGTTATTGTTAATATTTTGAAAATCTCATTGTTGGACTATGGTTCTTAACATGCAGAATTTATGTTTTGTATGTAATTTTTAAGTATGAAATTTGTAAATTTGTCTTGCATGTAATCCAATATTTGTAAATTTGTCTTGCATGTTTAAGTACGAAAGACATGGAATTTAAATATTGGATTTATAAGTATGGAGTCAAGTTTTCATATCTTAATATTTTGTGAGTAAGAAAGGCTATTAAAAAAAAAAAAATGTAATCCAATACTGGATTTGATAAAAATCTTATTTTATAGTGTAATTCAATATTGAATTTGTTAAAAGTTTAAAAGTCTCATTCTATCTATATCTACCATTCAAAAAAAAAAAAGTCTCATTCTATAGTATGTTTGTATGTGTGTATTTCGGACTTTTAGTGGAGCAGAATATTTTTCAATAATAACTATTTAAATTGGTATTGTTTTGATACTATTTGGTGATTGTTATTTTTTATATAAAAATATTTTCATATAAAACTAATATGTAACCCATGCTACTGCACGGGAATGGATATAATTCAATAAAACAATGAAAAAAAAAATTGCATTTTATTATGTAAGTGATATTATTGGTTTTGTTTTATTTATTATATATGAGTTTATTCATGTTTAAAAGGTTTAGTTAAGTCTAAATTCATATTATTAACCAGAAAATTTCATTAACAAAATTTAGCATTATATAATATTTTTTACAATTGCATGGATATACTTAAAAAATACACATTAAGATGCATAGTATAATTTTGATATATATAATTTAAATACTATTGATAAATAGTCATTTTTATATTTTGTTAAGTCATTAAAAAATCTTGTAAGGATATTATTAGGTAGATTTATTCATGCTTAAAAGGTTTAGTTAAGTCTAAATTCATATTATTAACCAGAAAATTTCATTAACAAAACTTAGCATTATGTAATTTTTTTACATTTGCATGGATATACTTAAAAAATACACATTAAGATGCATAGTATAATTCTTATATATATAATTTAAATACTATTGATGAATAGTTATTCTTATTGTAAGCGCACAATTGCACCTGGCCCCAAGAATAGTTACGGGCTCAGGCCCAATGAGCCTTAAACAATATGATTTGTAGAGCGTGGGCTTAAAACCCCGGTTAGAAGTGTTTGAGGATTAAATGACAAGCCAAAGATTGTAAACACTTGAAAACAACAAAGAATACTGTAAGTCAACCTGCTCGGACGTAAGCCGAGAACTGTTTTTATATTATTTCTCTCTCTTTTTTCTCTTTCTCTTAGGTTACAAAAGAAGGGGTCCCCATTTCTGTTCTAAATTGCTCCTTAAATACTCCTCTTTTTGATACTCTGTACACGTGTTGCCCTAACTCCCCCTTAGCCTAGATATTTCTTTTCTCAGTGCCTTTGAATAGTAACCAGAAATTTCCCTTCCACTGTTCAGGTGTCACTTCCCCATTAATGCGGCCGGGGTGGTAGGTGCGGGGTCTTTAATGTGGAGGTGACGCCTTTATCCTTGGTGTTTCTCTAACATCGGGTGCTTAGGACATTCAAGAGTTTACCCCTTTTATCCATTGGTTTTGACCATGTCATTGCCTAACGTGTATCATGAAGTCCCGGGTTCTCCGGGGTCCATCCGAAGAGACATTCACCCTCGAGGCTGGATCCTCGGATCCTCGGCGTATGGGCCGACCCGTAATACTAACAAGTTCTAAACTCAAGAGCAGGTTGGCCTTCCTTAGCACGGCCCAAAGGCCCATATCTCCATCAGGGTCTTTTTACTCCCCACAATAGCCCCTCAAAACACTAATTTTCAACGTCCGAGGAGAAAAATAGGGTTTTGATCTGACGAGAACCTACTCTACACACTTTGTGAGTGATTACACGTGCAGAAATCGTTTCCCGTCCCAGAAGATGCCACCTGGCGGTTTTATTTTCAAAAACGCGCGCATTTATGACTGTAAGCCACACTTTGTCTTCCACGTTCAACGGCGAGATGGGTATCCAACGGTCCTCGTTACTCCACGAAAATTTGGGCGGGATAAACATAATTTCGAGGCCGCTCTTCCGCACATCGTGACGCTTCGGGAACCTGCGCCTTCATTTAATTTCCCAGGGGCTAATCCCATCAAAACATCAGCAATCATACTTTACCTGCAGAAAACCGTGGAAATTTGCACACCTTTATCTTTGTAAGTTCTTGCTCTCTCTCTCTCTTTAACTTTTTCTCCTCGGATATAGTCCTTGGCTGTCCTTGTAGACATTCTCCCCTTTAGAGTTTAGCCTTTCGTTCTTTTCTGATGGGTAGGTTTAAGTGTCTAGTTGATACCGCCGCTGGAATGGAAGGCTTCAGAGCCAAGTATCACATTCCCGGCGATGTAGGTTTGAAATATTGCCCGGCAGAAGCCGTGGCCGGTTCTAGAAAGGAGGGAGAGGTTATCATCCCAATGATAGCCTTCCTAGAGGGTGGGATGACCCTCCCAATGAGGCCTGTAACTAGGGAGTACCTTCGCAACCACCGGTTGTGTCCCGATCAATGCCTCCCAAACGTTTTTAGAGTTTTGGGTAGTGTCGATGCTAAAAAAGAGCCGATGGGTTTAAAACACACCTGGCACGATGTTGTATTTCTGTACGAGTCCCATAAACATTCCAAACTAGGTTATTAAAATAAGTCTCGCTCCAGTGTCGTTAGGCTAATCTCCTGTCTGCCCAAATCCAACAAAGGCATGAAGGATGACTACCTGATCGTCTACGGGAGCCGGCACGACGGCCTCCATTGCCCGGTTGAGTGGGGAGATCCGGGTGCGACACCTTAGGATTAGCCTTCCCCCCCGCATAAACTCCTCTAATACTCACAAAAAATACGCATTCACATGCATTCATGTTTAGTTAGGTTTATCATGTATTGTATGAATCTGACCATATTCGTTTGATTTGGTGTCTTCCCTTGCAGATAAGCGACACGTGCGCCCACGCCTACGCCACTGCAACGTTGCGGATCTTAGCCGTCTTGCGCTCCGAGGTGTTTGTCGGCGAGGACCTACAACTCGCAGCGGCTCATCGATCTTAGGATACACTCCCATCTCCTCGGACTTCCGGGAGATGAAAACGCCATAGTAGCCGTGACCGAAGGCGAAGGAAGATAAACGTAGGCCCGGCCCCACTTTTGGACGACCACGATCTCACGACGCCCACGACACCGTTTTATACGGACAGCCCATTGCGGCCACCCCCTCGCCGTGCATTCTCGAGGCGGCTTGTTGTTCCGTAAAGCGGGTGTCTTCCTCGCATACACTAGAGGAAGAGATAGATCAATTCCAACTTGAAGACAGGAAGACCTCGGGACTCGGTTCGTCGTACTTTCGACGAGGAAGAAGCCACGAGGCCTCCGGAATTGCAGGGGTTCATGGTTGCCCGAGAAGACGGATCCGAGGAAGATATGGATAGGATGCGGGATCTCCTAACCAAGAGAGGTGCAAAGGTCGCGGGAAGAAGACGGGGGCATCCCAAGTTCCCCCATCTTTGCCACCTCCCCCTCCTCCACGAGCCAAAACTTCCAGCCGAGGATCCCAAGAAGAAGGGGGATACCGAGGGACGATCGACGGGACCCCAAAAAACCACGACAACAACCCCCACGGTTCGGCGGGAAGCCGGATAAAGGCAAGGGTAGGGCCCGCTCAGTTGAAAGCGGGGAGATAAGGGATGAGGCCGAAGTGCGCCGAGCACCGACCACCTGGTCCCCCGACCTAAGACTGGACGGCGCACCCATCTCCTGCCAATCCAGTATAAGGGCGGTTCAACAAGGCTATGCCCACCACTTGGCCGAAGTGTTGGAGCGCCCTCTTCTGCTGCCCAAGGATATGGAGACCTTGGAAAAAATGAGCCAGCCACAACTATTCCTTTCTTTAAAAAGGGATCTAGCACTGGTAAGTTTCCCCCTTCTTAGGAAGATTCCACTTTTAACAATATTCATAAGTTTTTTACTACTTCTAATTCCATTGTACTTTGTTACAGGCCATCCAGGAGGTCTTTGTAGCCGAGAAGTTCATAGAAGACACTCGGAAGAAGGCCCGAACTGAGTTGGAGATTAGGATGGAGACTGAGAAGTCCTTGGGCACAGCCCTTGCTGAGAACGATAAGCTTATCTCTGAGGTGGCTGCTCTAAAGACAGAGAAGAATGGAGCCGAGGCTAGTCTGAAGACCATGAAGACCCAAATAGAAGGGCAGCGCAAACTCCTTCGCGAAAAAGATGATGAGCTCTCCCGAGCCCAAAGGGAACGCTCGGATTTGGAAAAGGAGCTTGCGCTAATGAAAGAAGAAGCCAGCTCATTCCAACGCTCTCTACAGGCTGCCAAGCAGACAAGCTACGAGGAAGGGGTAGCAACCACCGAGGAGCAGCTGACAGAGGCCTTCGCGGCTTTGTGCCGGGAATACTGTCAGAAATTCTGGGGGGAAGCCCTAAACGTAGCTGGAGTTCCTCTATCCTCGAATCTGAGGAAGTCCGAGAACGTTTGGCTTCCCCTGGAGATACAGGAGATTGAAGAGGCTCCGTCGCTACTCCTACCCCCGAGTCGACTCTCCTCTGCCGCCTTCGATGGTCCTCGCTGATTCCGGATCCTACGAGAACCTTCGAGGTTCCAACAAAGAGAAGGAAGGAGGAGGGGATGCGAGAGAAGGATTTGAGCCGAGACGGTGGAACCCAACGTCCTTCCAACGAAGACGGTAGACAAAGGAAAGCAAGTCCTGACTCCACTTTGAAGTTTGGAGTTGAAAGAGACAGAGGGAACCAGCACTTCTCAGCAAGATCCTCCTCCAAAAGCTTAGGACCTAGCTTAGGGCTTCTCTTTCTCCATGTTCAACCTTTATATGTAATGCATGTCCAAATGATTAATGAAGAACAACTTTATTTGATTTTCACTCGTGTTGCATCTGTTTTTACTTTATTCTTTTTATACTTATCGCAAAAATTTCCCATTAATACATAGCAAAAGTTTCTTAGAGTAAACAAATCTAACTTCAGGATTGCACAATCATAACTTCCACATAATCATGCGCATGTTATTAAAGACTTAACAGAAGGTGACATGTTTGAGATACTTAAACAATGCCTTGATTAAAAAGAAGAAAATACCTCATATAACGATCAAACCCTTGTAATGTATAGCACCGTTTCTAGTAGGATGTAAGGTCCGAGGACCATTCCTTACACAAATTTACTTAACACTTAAAGATATAAAACTTCAGATCCGAATTAATGACCAGCAAGGCACTAATTTCCAGGCGCAATAACTTTAATCAAGTTTATGGTCCAAGGACAAGACTTAAACAATTTCCCATTGGTTCTTAAGATCAATAAGTTTAAATGTCAATTTGTCCAAAGTAGGAGGTCCAAGGACCCAGCGTAACCAAGGTTCTGTTTAACAAATGACAAGACATCAATTTCCACAAGGTTTGTGGTCCGAGGACTGCACTTAACCAAGTTTCTGTTTGATTCTTAAGATCAGTAACTTCAAATGTTAATCTCCCCAAAGTAGGAGGTCCGAAGACCCAGCATAACTAAGGTTCTGTTTAACAAATGACAAGACATCAATTTCCACAAGGTTTGTGGTCCGAAGACTGCACTTAACCAAGTTTCTGTTTGATTCTTAAGAACAGTAACTTCAAATGTTAATTTCCCCAAAGTAGAAGGTCCGAAGACCCGGCATAACTAAGGTTCTGTTTAACAAATGACAAGACATCAATTTCCATAAGGTTTGTGGTCCGAAGACTGCACTTATCCAAGTTTCTGTTTGATTCTTAAGAACAGTAACTTCAAATGTTAATTTCCCCAAAGTAGAAGGTCCGAAGACCCGCATAACTAAGGTTCCCGTTTAACAAATGACAAGACATCAATTTCCACGAGGTTTGTGGTCCGGACTGCACTTAACCAAGTTTGTTTGATTCTTAAGATCAGTAACTTCAAATGTTAATTTCCCCAAAGTAGGAGGTCCGAAGACCCGCATAACTAAGGTTCGTTTAACAAATGACAAGACATCAATTTCCACGAGGTTTGTGGTCGGGGACTGCACTTAACCAAGTTTCGTTTGATTCTTAAGATCGGTAACTTCAAATGTTAATTTCCCCAAAGTAGAAGGTCCGAAGACCCGCATAACTAAGGTTCGTTTAACAAATGACAAGACATCAATTTTCACGAGGTTTGTGGTCCGGACTGCACTTAACCAAGTTTCTGTTTGATTCTTAAGATCGGTAACTTCAAATGTTAATTTCCAAAGTAGGAGGTCAGAGACCCGCATAACTAATGTTTCGTTTAACAAATTACAAGACATCAATTTCTACGAGGTTTGTGGTCCGAGGACTTCACTTAACCAAGTTTATTTTTGATTATTAAGATCAGTAACTTCAAATGTTAATTTCCCCAAAGTAGGAGGTCCGAAGACCGGCATAACTAAGGTTTGTTTAACAAATGACAAGACATCAATTTCCACGAGGTTTGTGGTCCGAGGACCGTACTTAACCAAGTTTACGTTTGATTCTTAAGATCGGTAGGAACTTCAAATGTTAATTTCCCCAAAGTAGGAGGTCCGAAGACCCGGCATAACTAAGGTTACCGTTTTAACAAATGACAAGACATCAATTTCCACGAGGTTTGTGGTCCTGGTGCACTTAACCAAGTTTGTTTGATTCTTAAGAACGGTAACTTCAAATGTTAATTTCCCCAAAGTAGGAGGTCCGAAGACCCGGCATAACTAAGGTTCTGTTTAACAAATGACAAGACATCAATTTCCACGAGGTTTGTGGTCCGAGGACCGCACTTAACCAAGTTTGTTTGATTCTTAAGATCGGTAACTTCAAATGTTAATTTTCCCAAAGTAAGGTCCGAAGACCTTGGCATAACTAAGGTTCTGTTTAACAAATGACAAGATATCAATTTCCACGAGGTTTGTGGTCCGGACCTGCACTTAACCAAGTTTGTTTGATTCTTAAGAACGAGTAACTTCATGCGTCGAGGTAGTCATAACTTTGAAATGTTCAACGATAAAAGCACATTTTATTAATAATAATATCTTCTAAGATTATTTACATTCCATGGGCGGGGCACGATTCTTTCATCTAGGTCGGCTAGCCGAAGTAGGACCCTATGCCTCATTTGAAAATAATGCGATAGGGGCCTTCCCAGTTGGGTCCTAATTTACCCCAGTGGGTTCTTAGAGGTGGCCATAACTTTTCTTAGTACGAGATCACCAGGTGCAAGTGGCATTAGCCTCGCGTGGGCGTCGTATCCCCGTTTTAGCTTCTGTTGATAATAAGCCATTTGGACCATTGCTGCCTCGCGCCGTTCCTCAAGCAAATCTAGGCCTTTTTCCAGGAGTCCATTGTTATTCTCCGGGCTAAAGGAGTTGGTCTTTAGGGTGGGAAAGCCAGATTCCAGAGGTATCACCGCCTCGGTTCCATAAGTCATAGAGAATGGAGTTTCTCCAGTGGACCTGCGCGGTGTGGTCCGATACGTCCACAGAACATGAGGGAGCTCTTCTACCCATCTGCCTTTCGCATCATCCAACCTTTTCTTCAGCCCACTGACAATGACTTTGTTAACGGCCTCGGCTTGCCCATTTCCTCGAGGATAAGCCGGGGTGGAATACCTATTTATGATACCCATGTCACCACAATACTTCCTAAAAGCCTTACAGTCGAACTGAACACCATTGTCTGAGATGAGTGTGTGTGGTATACCGAATCTGGTAACGATGTTTTTCCAGACAAAATTCTTGGAGTCAATATCTCTTATATTTGCTAAGGGCTCGGCCTCAACCCATTTAGCGAAATAGTCTGTTCCCACGAGAAGCCATCTTTTATTGCTTGTCGCCCTCGGAAATAGCCCAACTATTTCTAGTCCCCACTGTGCGAAGGGCCAAGGACTGGAAAGGGGATTAAGAACTCCTCAAGGTTGATGAATATTAGGAGCAAACCTCTGACACTGATCACATTTCCTGGCATAGTCTTGGGCCTCTCTTTGCATATTGGGCCACCAATAACCCCAGTCGAGCTCGTGGGCTTAGGATCTTCCCCCAGTGTCCCCGCCACACATCCTTTCATGCACTTCTTCTAGAAGCCCCTCCGTTGAATCGGGGGTGTACACACAACAAGTACGGTCTGAAAAGGATCGTTTGTACAGGTTTTTGGTCCTCGGACAACCGGAAACGTGGCGCCTTTCGGCGTATCTTATCTCTGCTTCGATTTGTCCTCGGGAAGGACATCATCCCTAAGAAAAGATACGACCGGGTCGATCCAACTAGGTCCAGGCCTTATTAGATGGATACGAGGCGCGTTGGTAATGACAAGAGAGGGTTCTAGTAAATCCTCAACGAGGATAATCCTAGGTAAACCTTGAGCCAAGGACGTTGCCAGCGTGGCTAAGGAGTCTGCATGGGTGTTTCCGCTCCGAGAGATATGAGTTAAGGCGAAGGAGTCAAATTCAGTTTGCTGGCACTTAATCTGGGCCAAATATTCCTGCATCCTTGGATCTCTAGCCTCCATGGTTCCCGTGACCTGGCCGACCACCAGTTGAGAATCCGAGAAGATATGGATTTCCTTTCCACCCATTCTATGCACCATTTTCATGCCTACCAAGATCGCTTCGTATTCGGCCTCATTGTTAGTAGCTGAGAACACCAATCTCAAAGATTTTTTGAAGACAATTCCCTCTGGGGACGTTAGAACAAGTCCAACACCAGATCCTCTCTGATTAGCCGCCCCATCCACATATACTTTCCAAATCGGAGGCATGGCAGCTGTAATCACACCAACTGATTTTTCATCCATGTGTGCTTCTTTTAGAGTTTCTTCCAGTAATGGCTCGGCAAATTCTGCCACAAAGTCAGCGAGGACCTGGCCCTTCACCAAGGTGCGAGGCTTGTATTTAACATCAAAAGCCCCCAAGATGGTCCCTCACTTTGCTATCCTTCCTGAGTAGTCAGCGCTACGCAGCACTGCCTTGAGGGGCAATTGGGTCAGAACAACCACTGTGTGAGACTGAAAATAATGGGGAAGCTTTCGCGTGGCATGAACCACGGCCAGGAGCGCTTTCTCCAAGGGTTGATAACGCACCTCGGCATCACCCAAAGATTTACTAACGTAATATACCTGTCTTTGCACCCCGTTATCATCTCTTATCAGGACCAGGCTGACCGCGTGGATGGCCACTGCCAGATAAGCAAACAAAATCTCATGTGCCTCCGGTCGAGACAGAATGGGTGGCCGAGAAAGATATTAGCGAGCCGTTGAAAAGCTAACTCGCAGTCCTCGGTCCATCGAAACCCTTTCCACTTATTCAACAGTTGGAAGAAGGGACGACACCGGTCAGCTGACCGAGATATGAACCTGTTCAAAGCGGCAATCATTCCCGTCAACTTTTGAATTTCTTTTGGGTTCCGAGGAGGCTGCAAGTCCTGAATAGCCTTGACCTGCACCGGATTTACCTCTATGCCTCTATGAGTAATCATGTATCCCAAGAACTTTCCAGACCCCACGCCGAAAGAGCATTTTGAGGCGTTGAGGCGCAACTTGTACCTTCTCAGTATTTGAAAAGTGTCGGCCAAATCTTTCACATGTGAGGGTATTGTTTTGCTTTTCACCACCATATCGTCAACGTATACTTCAATGGTTTTCCCCATTTGCTGTTTGAAAATTCTGGTCATCATCCTTTGATAGGTAGCCCCAGCATTCTTCAAACCGAATGGCATGACCTTATAATGGTAATTCCCCGTCGGTGTAATGAAGGCAGTCTTCTCCTGATCCTCTAGTGCCAAGGGAATCTGGTGATAACCCTGGAGGGCGTCCAAGAAACTCATCCGAGGATGTCCGACAGTGGCATCCACCAGTTGATCAATATGTGGCATTGGGAACGAATCTTTAGGGCAGGCCTTGTTTAGATCAGTAAAGTCCACACATACCCTCCACGTTCCATTTTTCTTTTTAACGACAACTGTATGGGCCAACCACTCGGGGTAGAAAACTTCTTTGATAGCCCCAGCCCTCTTGAGTTTAAGCACCTCTTCTTTCACAGCCTCGGAATGTTCCCTGGAAGAGCGCCGAGGTGGCTACCTTCTCGGTACAATAGCTGGGTTGACATTTAAATGATGATAAATGAAGCTCGGATTGACGCCTGGAGCTTCATAAGGATCCCACGCAAAAACATCAACATTGTCCTTCAAGAATTCTAACAACTCCATCTTCTCTTGGTGTGGCAAAAGTACACCGACTTGGAAGAATCTCTCTGGGTCATCGGCCACTGGAAACTTCTCTAATCCCTCGCAATGTGTCTCATCTCCTGTCACCATTCCAGATGAATCAGGAGTCGTTAACTACTATAAGTCTTTGGTGATCAAAGCCGAAGACTCGGCTTCTGTCTGATGCAGTACTGCAGCTGATATGCACTGCCTGGCTACCGATTGGCTGCCGAGGATTTCCTCAACACATTCCCCCGAGGGGAATTTAACTTTAACATGTAAGGTAGAGGAGACGGCTCCAAGCGCATGCAGCCAAGGCCTGGCAAGGATGGCTGTGTATGGAGAGTACGCATCAACCACGATGAAGTCCACCTCAACCGTTTCTGAGCTGGATTGAACGGGTAAACGGATCTGTCCCTTCGGTACAACGGCTCTCCCTTCAAAGCTTATAAGTGGCGAATCATAAGGAGTAAGGTCTTCCAACTTCAACCTTAACCCCTTAAATAGATTAGGGTACATGATATCTGCACCGCTGCCCTGATCTATCATTACCCTTCTCACGTCATAGTTCCCTATTCTGAGGGTAACCACAAGAGCATCGTCATGGGGCTGGATAGTCCCTACCTTATCCTCCTCGGAGAAATCTAAGACGGGCAAAGTGCCCTTCAACCTCTTCGGCCTGTGACCCACATCCTCGGTCTGAGGATGGGAAACCGCCATCACCCTGGTGGGACCTGAGCCGGTCTTGCCAGGGGCAGCGAAGATAACATTAATTGTTCCCAATGCTGGCCGAGATGTATTATTCCTCTAGTTGTTTGAGCCAACTTGACTGACCCCGCCCGGGGTGACACGAGTGCCGCTTTAACTTTCCCTCAACGACGAGGCCGCTCCCCGGATGGTTCCAAGTGGTCCGACAATTCTCGGTAGTGTGGCCCACATCCGTGGTAATTGCGGCAAAAGAGGTTGTGATTCCTCTTCGCAGGTCTCCTGCCATCTTATCGTGCCATTTAAAGAAGGGTTCCTTGCGAACTTTCTCCAACATGAATGTCTTGGTTCCGAATACGGTGTTCACGGCACGAGTCCGCGAGGCGGATCGTCCAACGTAATCTCTCTCGGCCTGTTATTGTGATATCTGTCCGACCTGAAATCCCTTCTCTCCTGCGGGATAACCTTCTCCTTTCCCTTTCCTTGCTGTTGGTCTTCCTCCACTCTCTTATACTCGTCAATACGGTCCATGAGGCGACGTACACTGCGAATAGGCTTTTTAGTCAAAGACTTTCTCAGGTCGTGATCAGTAGGGAGGCCTACCTTAAAGGTATTAAGCGCCACCTCATCAAAGTCGCCATCTATTTCATTAAACATCTCCTAGTAATGATCGGAGTATGCTTTCAACGTCTCCCCTTCCCTCATGGTCATGGATAACAGCGAGTCCAATGGCCGAGGTACTCTGCTACACGTGATGAACCGTGAAGCGAATGCCCTAGTAAGCTCCCCAAACGAACTTATAGACCCCGACTTAAGGCCGTTGAACCACCTTATAGCAACAGGTCCCAGGCTAGAGGGGAAAACTTTGCACATCAGGGTCTCGTTGTGAAAGTGCACCGCCATCCTCTGGTTAAAGTGACTCACATGCTCCACCGGATCAGTCCGGCCATTATAGATGGTGAAAGTGGGCTGGGTAAACCTTCTGGGAAGCCTTCCTTTCTCAATCCTCCGTGCAAATGGAGATTTGGAGAGCTGGTGCAACGCCCTACTCATAACATCGTTGCCTAAGCCCCTAGAACGGGGCTTTTTACGTCTGCGAGTTGGCTTGTCGCCCTCCTCACCGGAGGATGTTGCACTGGTGGGAGAGCGCGACCTTGAGCTGTAGCCAGCTCCCCTATCCTCCTCTGAGGAAGAATTAGATGAGGACGGTGAAAACCTACGCTTGGTGCGGCGTAGCTTTCTCTTTAAACGGTTGATTTCCTTCTGCATGGATTTAGAACCCTCGTCGTGGGTGGTGCTACCCCCTTCATGAATATGGCTAGCACCTGGATATTCTGTATGGACACTCCCCTCACGATCCCTTCGATGTTCAAGACGTTCAAAATGATCTTCCGGCTATGATCCCTGTGACTCAGCATGGTGAGCACCTAAGCCTGCCATAGTATCCCTGCCTCTTCTAGACTAGATTTCCCACAGACGGCGCCAATTGTAAGCGCACAATTGCACCTGGCCCCAAGAAACGATTATTGGCTTGGTGCCCAATGAGCCTTAAACAATATGATTTGTAGAGCGTGGGCTTAAAACCCAGGTTAGAAGTGTTTGAGGATTAAATGACAAGCCAAAGATTGTAAACACTTGAAAACAACAAGGAATACTGTAAGTCAACCTGCTCAGACGTAAGCCGAGAACTGTTCTTATATTATTTCTCTCTCTTTTTTCTCTTTCTCTTAGGTTACAAAAGAAGGGGTCCCCATTTCTGTTCTAAATTGCTCCTTAAATACTCCTCTTTTTGATACTCTGTACACGTGTTGCCCTAACTCCCCCTTAGCCTAGATATTTCTTTTCTCAGTGCCTTTGAATAGTAACCAGAAATTTCCCTTCCACTGTTCAGGTGTCACTTCCCCATTAATGCGGCCAGGGTGGTAGGTGCAGGGTCTTTAATGTGGAGGTGACAGCCTTTATCCTTGGTGTTTCTCTAACATCGGTGCTTCTAGGACATTCAAGGGTTTACCCCTTTTATCCATTGGTTTTGACCATGTCATTGCCTAACGTTTATCATGAAGTCCCGGGTTCTCCGGTGTCCGTCCGAAGAGAAATTCACCCTCGGCTGGATCCTCGGATCCTCGGCGTATGGGCCGACCCGTAGCACTAACAAGTTCTAAACTCAAGAGCAGGTCGGCCTTCCTTAGCACGGCCCAAAGGCCCATATCTCCATCAGGGTCTTTTTACTCCCCACACTTATATTTTGTTAAGTTTTTAAAAAATCTTGTAAGGATATTATTAGGTAGAAAATGTAAATTGTCCATATTGTTTTTGTTTAAAATTTATTAATTCTTAATTTTTGATATTGTGAAGCACTTTTTTTTTTCTTTTTTTGCTTGCTTATTTTTTAAGTGATAATTGCTTGCTTCATAATGTTTTTTAAATTATGATTTATTTATAGGAAAACTTCATATGATGTAACGAAATTGTTTTATTCATTTGGATTAAAAAAAAAATTGAAATCAATATTGAAAATGAATATATAAGTTAGAATAATATTATTATAAATATCTTTTGTGCAATTTAAACGTATATACTTGCTTGTTTTCTAATTAATAATTGTTTGCTTTTAATTTTACGTAAACCAATGTAATTTTCTACAATTAATACTGGACATGAGAGGGGGACAAAGGGAATTATAGATGTTAGAGCTATGAAATAATAAAACAGAACAAACAAATTTCAGTTGAATATAACTTTGACAATAATATTGGTTAATTTGGTGGTTCTGAATTATAACACATAGAACCAAGTCAAACAAAGGAATAAATTACTTGCATAGCGTACAAAACTAAAAAAAAAAAATTCAAATGGAGCAAATAATGCTTAGCCTGAAAATATATAACAAAGTTTTTCTAGACTCAAACATGTTAGTAGTATAAACTAAAAGACTTGTACTAAGCAATCAAAAAGGAAGAATCACCACAAATTAATCCCCAACCCATTCATATTTTACATGATAATAATGATATAATAGGTACATTCAAAATAGGATTGGCAGGGAATGTTCAAAAGGTATATATGTCCCATGCAAACTCAGTTTCTTCATGTGGGTTTGGTTGGAACAAAAGAAGGAAATCATATGCCCAATAAACATTAACATAAAGGAACTGGAAAAAGAGGGGGTGGGGGTTAACGGAGACTTTGCCTTTTTGATCTTTATCATACCACTAAAAAAAAAATGATTGTACAAATCGTAAACCAAATTGGGGAAAAAATAAGAATATGAAAGCAAGGGAGATAGAGAGAGACTACATTTAATGCCTTTAAAAAATTAGAGCAAAGATTATGCATTTGAGAGATAGACAAAAGCTAAATGTGAAGATCTATATGAGAGTGAAAGTTTGTGTTAGTTTTAACTTTTTAGTGGTGGAGGCATAAGAATGTGTGTGTGTGTGTGTTTTTTTGTGTGGAAAATGTGGCTGAATGTTTCTAGAAGGTTGTATGTTTATGCTTATATGAACAATGAATGGGATGGTAGGGATTTTTATAGTGTGCAAGTTAAATGTTTTTGCTTAGGTGAATGAACTTGATTATTATGGTTTTCTAACTTCCGTGTTAGGTATTAATGCATGCACAAAAATTTAAAATTTTAGATAAGATACATGATGCAAAATTAACTATCCAATTTAGAATTACAATTATATTTTCTCTTAGTTTTGATATATATATAATTCCTTAGGCACAAAAATTAAGAAAGGATTTTAGAGTGATTGGGATTGATATGAAAAAAGAAGAAGAAGTGAAGAGCCAGGTTTTTATATTCAATGAGATGTAACTACAAAATTTTGATAATCACAAGGATAAGATTGATTACACTTTGAATTTTCCACAATTGATAATCATTCCCTTTGGCAAACCATTAAGGAAATCATAATTGTAAAACTTTTGCAAAGCTTAACAAATGATTAACAAAGGAACAAAATATTGCATCTTATTATTTAAGTGATGCTACAACGAGGGTAAAAAAAAATAACAATAAAAGAGACTTAAAGAAGCCTATTCACCAACTTAAACATTTCAAGGTCGATTGAACATCTTTTGCACGTAACTACAAATTCTTCATAACCGTAAGGATAAGGTTCATCTCGGTTCCAATGTCCCATTCCAATTTTGTGGCATGTTTGAAAGTTCGGAATTCAAACAATTCCCTAGTTTCCTTGCAACTTGTTATGAAACAGGAAATAAACATGTAACATCAATCATAGGCAAACAAAAAAACTTTTATAATTAAAGAATAAAAATTATTCACAAAAATGACGGAAATAATAGGCAAATGAAAGAAAGGAGTAATCAAACCTTAGGAATTGTTGAAATTGGTTTTGCAGACCATAAACCAGGACCATTAAAATTCTGAGTTTCCTTGCAACTTGTTATGAAACAGAAAATAAACATGCAGCATCAATGATAGGAAAACAAAAAAATTTTATAATTAAACAATAAAATTATTCACAAAAACGAACGAAAGTATAGGCAGATGAAAGAAAGAAGTAATCAAACCTTAAGAAGCATAAACCATGACCATTAAAATTGTGAGTACAATCAGAATATATGAAAAACCTTTTCTTATATACGATACAGAAATACCTAAATATATGTATCATTGATACCAAGAGATTCTTTTCAAATTCCATAGCATTCATTGAAAAAGAGGGGAGATGTATATTAAGGTGCTTGAATTGGTGTGACAGCTGGGTACATGCACCGTTAGCTGAGTAGGAGAGGAAGGATTTTGGGTTTTGATTATTGTAGAAGGGGAGGTGAACCTGGAAATACGCATGTGTGGAAAAAAAAAAAAGTACATCAGAATTACAACTGATCCCACTTAAATATAGACAAATGGAGCCACATGAATCTTGACACATGGCACAAAATTAGGATTCTAATTTAGAATTGCAATTTGAGTTTCTCTCTGCTTCACCTATTTTATATATATATATATATATATATATATATATATATATATATATATATATATATATATATATAGTGTTTTGAAAATATGATTTTAAGTGGTGAAATCGTGTTTTTACTTAAAATTTAGTTGTCAAATTGAAGTTGTGTTTCGAAAACATGTTTTTTAGTGATGAAATCAAGATAATTATATATAAAAAAAGGCTATTGACCAAATAACTTCAAAATAGTTTAAATTAAAATTAATATTTAAAAAGTTATTTTGCAAATTTTACTTGAAATTATATGTATCTAGGCAAACATGTGACTGATGTCTAATGTAGCTCCTCAGCAATTCTCTTATCTGTTTTTCGTAAATTTTACTGGAGGCTTTCAAACTTCTTCAAACTGATTTTTGCTGAGTATAGTGATTTGGCCACTATTTTTAATTTATAAAAAAAAATGATTTATAAAAATAAGATTGTTATCAAAACCATAACTAAAATTATGGGTGTCAATGTTTGATCAAACTCGCGAACACGGCACGAACTTGACACGGGTTTTTGCTGGTTAGGGTTAGACCTTAGCGGGTTTGGGTTATAAACGGGTCGACTCGAATGTGAAATGATAAGAAACGTGTCATAAGCGGGTCAACTCGTGTGACCCGTAATAGACACGTTTGACATGCTAATTTACTTATGTTAACCCAAAATGACATATTAACACAACCCGTTTAACTCACATAACAAATAAATATTCATTTTATATAAGATTTGTCAAATAACTTTTATATCCAACCTATATTTTAAACTTAAAAAGAAAAATAAGTAGTTACCAAAACTTACAAGGGATATAATTGGAAATTGAAATGGATTGAAGACTTGAAGTGTATGCACTACTTTTGGGATGTAAAAAAAATTATTTTTAGCTGGATGTTATATTTAATATTAAACAAGTTGAAATGGGTTTTGTCTCATTTGCGTCAACCCAACACAGGTTGTTTATTAAGCATGTTAAATGGGTTGGGTCAAGTTGAACCACTCTATTAATAAGTCGGGTTAGGGTTGAATGATCATGACACAATTATTAAATGGGTCGGGTTCGGGTTGAGCCATTTAATCGAATACCCCTACCTCGACACAATACAAACTCGACATGTTAACCCAAATTGACACCTCTAACTAAAATGAACTAATAATTTCATTCTAAACATGTTGATTTGTCATTGGGATATCTGTCAATTGAGAATACCACGGGTTCAAGTTGTCATCCCATTTTTACTCCCCAGTATTATGTGCCTCTATGGTCAACTTTATATATTAGGATATTGCCCAAAAAAAGATAATATCGAGAAAAAAAAAAACTATTTCACATCAGCATCTTGACCAAAAAAATTGTATCTAGAATAAGAAAAAACCATTTCACAGTTGGATTTGATGGATGATTGTTGTGTGGGGACGAGGATCCCAAATCTAATTTAAATGGGCAGTTAAGGTTATTTCCGAGGACACACCTCGGACCTCGGGGCAGGGACGGACCCAGGATTTTAAGCTGGGGGGCTGGAGATAAGCAAAAAAAAAAAAAATTCAAATACACATTCATATAGTATTAATAAACTATCAACCAAGACAAATACCCAAAAATCATTGTTTTTTAATATATTAAGATACAATCATCTGCCAACAAAAACAAAAGACACGAAACACTATTGTTTCTTAATACAATCATCTTTGAAAAGGGAACTTGACTCTCTTTCAAATCTTCAAAAATCATCTAAGATTAAATCTAAACTAAATATCGAAGTTATATCCTTTTCAATGTATAACATCAAAGAGTCCGTTAAAAAATCATTTTCCATTTCACTTTGAAGGTTAGTTTTGACAACTTTCATAGCTGGAAATGCTCGCTTTGTAGTAGCAGTAGAAACTGGAAGAGTAAGCACAAGTCTCACCATTCTATAAATAAGTTTGTAGTATTTTGAATTTCTAGTTCTCACTAACCATTGACACAACTTAGATAAACTTTTCAATTTTTTGAACTCTGGATCCTGGACTACATTATGCTCAAAATGATAAAGCTCCTTTTCCAACACTTGTTTGTCATCATTTGTGAAATCTTGTGGATAGAAATTCTTTACCAACAAACAAAGATCATTACTTCTGAAAGATTTTAATGCCTCTTGAGGTTCTAAAGCTGAGCTAAGCCTAAGTAACTCCATTGCATCTTCATTAAACCGATAATTTAGTTCTTGTAGTTGAGAATCTATTGCAGCATAAAAAATATTTACTCGATAATGATGCTCAATTGTAACGTTATCTTGTTGATTACGAGCTCGACCTCGCCTCGCAACATAATAAGCATCCATATCTAGGACATCAACGGAATGTTTCTCACAAAATGATATCACAGTGGTGAGTAAGCCATCCCATTCATCATCTCTAAATTTTTGGATAAATGTTTTAGTAGATGAAACTAAATGCATGACATTTAAAATGTCTTGAGATTGGCTTTGTAAGGCTTGAAAAAGTTTATCAGTGATCTCCATAGTTTCCTTCTCAAGATGCAAGATGAAGACAAATTCAAATGAAGTTAAACTATCATAAGTTGACTCTGCTTCTGCTTCTGCCCGATGTTCTCCATCTATTGCATCATCAATTATATTTTGTAAAACTTCAATAGTTGAAGTAAACATCCTTAATAAGCTAGAAACTGATCTAAAATGTGAACTCCAACGTATTTCTATAGGTCGTTGTAAAGTGCCAATTTGATTAAGTCCATTTCTAGTCTCAAGCTCTTCAAGATCAATCAAACGTGCTATTTCATTAGCATTGGCAACTTTCAATTGCTCATTATGCTTGCATGAAGCATTAACAATTTTGATCAGAAAAAGCAATTTAAGAAAAAAACCCACTAATGGGGGCAACTTGTATTGATGCTTTTACTAATGTCAATTGTAAGCGATGTGCAAAACAATGGATGTAGTAAGCATACATGCAATCATTCAAAATCAAAACGTGTAATCCATTCCACATACCTCGCATGTTGCTTGCTCCATCATATCCTTGCCCTCGAATATTTTGTATATCTAAGCAATGTTGAGATAACAAAGAATATATCCCCTTCTTTAGAGTCAAAGCCGCAGTGTCAACAACATGAATAAGCCCAAAAAAAGTTCTTTCACAAAGCCTTCTGCATCAACATATCCAAAAACCACAACCATTTGCTCTTTCATGGACTCATCACGAGCTTCATCAACCATTATGCAAAACTTTGCATCACCAATTTCTTTCCGAATGGCCTTCTTCACTTTGGCTAAGAAAACATGTAGAATTTCCTTTTGAATCCTAGGTGATGTGTAGGTTGCATTTTTGGGAGCTTTTTCTATTATTTCAGCAACCTTCTCATTCCAAAAAGTCACAATGCCCAATGATTCAAGAAAGTTCCCACGATTTAATGAACTAAGACTTTCATCTCGACCTCTAAAAGCTATTGCTTGAAAGGCAAGATATCGGACAATAAAAACTGAGGCCTTTAGTTGCAACCGATTATTTGCAATTTGTTCAGTAGTGAAATGATCAACTACCCTTTGTAAATGCTGCAATTGGTTCATCAAATCCTTACACATTTGCTCGGCAACTCTATGAGCTGAGTTGGGATCTTTTCCTATATGACCTTGATATAACAATCTTTGCCCCCAACTTTTCTCCAATTTCTAAACCCACCAACAGTGAATGTATTTTGTCCCACAACCCCATTTGGACTATGAAAGACAAAGCAGGGTAGACAATAAGTTGCATCTGTCGTAGGACAATATTCAAGCCATGTTTTATTATATCCAAACCAAAAAGCTTGAAATCTACAATTGTGCTTTCCACTTTTTTTGTGTGTCTTTAGAGGAGGTTGGTGCAGACCTTTTGTAATGTAAGCTCGTCGAATTTCATCATGTTGATTAACATGATATTCCCATATTTTTTGGCGTGTTCCGGGATCATAATCCAAAGAATCAAGATCAACTCTTTGAAATTGTGTTTGAGAGATTGAAACATCGACATTTTTCGGAATTGGGGAATGCATATTTTCTAGAATTGGAACATCCACATTTTCTAGAATTGGAATAGCAACATTAGTTGTTGGCAATCCCTCGTTGACTTCGGAAGAATTTGAATATTTTCTTTTGAAAAAATCAAGCATTGTAGTTGATTTTTTCATGATCTACAAATAAAATAAGAATCATATATATTAAATTTGCGTGACAATTTTCTATATTATATGATTTGTTTTTTTTCTTTTTGTCTTTGGTCTACCTTTATCTATCTTTGTTTCTAACATTGACCCACTAACCTAATCCTACTACGGCACTACCGACACTACAAATTTATTCTGCACGTAACACTACTAACAAAAACTTTTCTTTAACTTTACCTTCTTTTTTTTTTTCCCTATCACAGTGTCACTTGTCCCTATTATGCCCAACCACCGGTCAACAAAGATTAAAGAACAAACAAACAGTCAAAGTAATCTCTACAAACTCTACTCTCTCTCTTTATCTCTCTTATCGATATAATACAAGAGAGAGAGTCACAAACACACACAGAGTGACAGAGAGTCACAAAGCCAAAAATCCCAACAAAAAAAAAAAAACACCATAGGCTGCAACAGTTAGCACAAATTCAATTCACAGAATCACAATCACCAACATCAGTAATAAATTCATCTTCATCACTCATCATTAGTTCAATAAAAACACAAACACTCCAAAACCACAAGCAAGCACAAACATTTTATTTATTTTTTAGGTTTTGAAGGAAACTAGGAAAGGATTATAGATTAAATACCTATGAAGGCTCGAGCAATCGGCGGCGGTGGCAAGATGGGGCTCGCGTGGGCGGCGGCGATAGCTAAGCATGATGATGGCAGCGTAGGCATGGGGCAATCCGTATTGGGTCTGGGTAGACTTTCACTGTCTCGCGTTGGCATCGGTGTGGCGTGGGTACTGCTGTAGCAGTGTCGGCGTCGACGGCGTGGGTAGTCTCTATCTCTCTGTCTTGCCTCACTATCTCTCTATTTCCTTTCTTTTTATTTTTCCTTCTTCCTTCCACTTTCTCCATTAGGTTTACTGCTAAGTTTTTTTTTTTTTTTTTTAAAAATTTATTTACATGGGTCATGGGCTCTTGCCTCTTGGGTTGGCCAGCTGGGCTTGGAATTCAGGATTTTTGGTAGGGGGCCTGAGCTAAAAACCAAGGGGGGCCCAAGTCTTTTTTTTTTGTTGAGAAATTTAAACTTTTAATTTTTTTTAGGGCCCAGGGGGGCCTGGGCCCCCTTAGGCCCCCACCTGGGTCCGTCCCTGCCTTGGGGATGAGCACTTGTAATGTGAGGAGCATAAAGTTAAAATATTAAAAAGGAAAGAAAGCAGACTTGACATGGAATACTAGAATGATGAAAAAAGAAGGGTATAAAAGCCATCCCCTCCGCATTAAATACAAGGCAATTACTCATCTGATTGCATTAATGAGGAAATGACCATGAATAGTGGTGGCACAGCTAAGATTATAGGGTAAAACTTGCTAGTATGTTCCGGATGGGATAAGAGTTCTAGGAGTGTAATCTCAGCCCTCCAAGTGTAAGATTCAGATAAGTTGTAGCTAGATATAAAAGCAAGAAGAAGATCCAGATGAGAAGGGGAGCCAAAAAAGAAAGAAAAGAATCTATCCATCTGTAACCCCAACCTCGTACTAGACTTGAGAACCAACATTTGTGTTTTTTCTTAACCAGTTCTTAAATGGTGAATTAATAGAAGAAGCATCATTTCTTATTCAATTCTATGACATAAACCTTCTTAGTTCGCACATTAGATATCATAAATAGATTTAACTTCCCATCTCTAAACAAATTTATTGTGATAACAAATAGTAAAATCTTTATTTATTTCCACAAGTTGATTAATTGCTTTTTCGCCAATTTGTGCACTTTTATAATTGCTTTGTTTTCCAAATGAGATATATTATGTCCACAATATTTTTATAACATTTTTACAACAAATCATAGGTGGTAGGTTGTTACTGGTTGTTATTGTTGGGGCAAAAAAACTAATCACTTATAATTTGTTATAAAAATGTTGTAGACATAACAATTCTCTTCGCAAATATCACATTTTTACCATTCATCCCTGTGTCCGCATAAGCTACCTATTTGATATTGAGAAATGATATTTCCATAAAATTTTTCACAACAAATTTTATGTGACAATTTAGATTAATTATAGTAGCCATGCTCATGCATAACAATAAAAGAACATAATCATCTTAACAACCAAAATGTTGCTTATTCAAAACTTAGATTGATACATGTTTCCTCTCTTTTGAAGCCCAACAGATAAAAGCTATTCCAATATGTGTATCTCCCAAATCTGATTTTCCGTATTGGTCACTAGAAAGAGATGGTGTGTATTTGGTGAAGTCGGGGTATAAATATGTCTGTGAGGATTCAAGAAAGGAGGAGGCCTCAGTCTCAAACTCGGCAGCAACAACAGGTTCATGGATAGGGATTTGGAAGCTCAGAGTGCCAGGAAAGATAAAACATTTTCTTTGGAGGGCTTGTACAAATAGCTTGCCAACCAAAGTTAACTTGATGAAGAAAAAAATTCTAGCAGATCCTATGTGCCACTAGTGTGGAAGATATGAAGAGGATACAAAGCACGATTATGGGATTGTGAGGTGGTAAAACAAGTTTGGTGCACTGATTTTGGCTGGGTAAATCAGTTCGAAGCTGTTCATGGAGATTTCTTGGACCTGGTCGGCCGACTGATATCAAAGCCTCGGGTGACTGAGATGTTCGCCACCACTGCCTGGTATATTTGGGCTCACCGGAACAAAACACGGTTTAAGGAGCAGCCTTTACCGCTGGATAGGATCAAAGACACGGCTTGGAATTTTTTGCTACTCTTCAAAGCCGACCGAGACACATCTTGCAGGAGTAAGCCGAGCAAACCGGTAAGAAGATGTAAGTGGCTACCTCCAAAACCGGGTGAATATAAAATAAATTTTAACATTGCGATGTTTAATGAGAGCGAAGAGGCAAGGATTGATATTGTGGCGTGTGACTTCTCTGGTCATGTCTTGGCTACATTGGTCGAAAAAATAGGGAAGCCTTATAACATGGAGAACATATAGATTTTAGCGGCAAGGCGTGTTGTGATTCTTGCCACTGAACTTGGTCTACAACGGTCAGGTGATTCACAAACTGTGATCAAGGCTTTACGGATGGGTACAATGTTTTCCTCATCTTTTTGGTTATTTAGTTAAGAGTTACTTTAACTCATGTCAGCTCTCTAAGGAGTTTCTCTTTCTCCCACACTGTTAGGCAAGAAACTACTGTTGCACATGTCTTAGCCCATAAAGCAATACTTTCTTTTCCATTGTTAATTTGGATGAAGTTTGTTTCGAATGATTTTCCAGTTTCTTAAATAAAAAAGCAAACATGGTAGTCTTCCTAAAAAAAAAAAAGATTGATTCATCATGAAGTTTTCCACTCTAATATGAATCTATGGAATCTGGCATAAAAATACTTGCATTGCCTTAGACAAAATGAAATTATGTATAATTGAAGTTCATTATTAAGAGCTTCCGTATTCTATTTTCCGTTATACATCAATACACCATGAATACGGATGCACAAATCACGATCTTTAGGCAATTTACATCTAGTACCCAAAATTCAATGACAGGTTTTACCATTATAATTGAAGTTCTTAATTTTTTTTTTTGGAGTAAATTACAAATTACACTCTTAAAATTTAGAGATGATTGGATTTTATACTCTGAAATATCAGAATTTAGATTTTACCCATTGAAATTTGGTGATATTTAAATTTTACACCCTGATGTTTAAGAATTTGGATTTTACCCCTATGTTCTAGAAGTGTTTGGATTTAATTTACTCCTTAAAGTCTTAGGGTGTTTGGATTTTACATCATAAAGTTTCAGAATTTGGAGTATAAAATCCAAACAACCCTAAATTTTAGGGGTTAAAATTCAAGTTCTGAAACGTCATGGTATAAAACCCAAACACCCTAAACTTTAAGAAGTAAAATCTAAAATCTAAAACTTTAGAGTGTAAAATCTAATCATCTCCAAATTTTAGAGGTGTAATTTGCAATTTACCCTTTTTTTTTCGCTATAATTGAATTTCTTTTTTTGTGGGTAAATTACAAATTGCACTCCTAAAGTTTAGGTGTGATTGGATTTTACATTTTGAAATTTTAGAATTTAGATTTTACCCTTTGAAGTTTGGAGTGATTGGATTTTACATCCTGATGTTTTAGAATTTGGATTTTACCCCCTAAAATTTGTTAGTGTTTGGATTTTACATCCCAAAATTATGAAAATTTAGGATGTAAAATCCAAACACTTCCAAATTTTGGGGGGTAAAATCCAAACACCCCTAAAATATAGTAAACAAGACTTAAGAGATTAAATTGAAAAAAATTAAATCTTAGCAATTAATTTAACCTCTTCTAAAAAAGAGATTAATTGAAACCATCTATCTATATATCTATACAATATCTAAAAATTGAAGCATAGTATTATTATTATTATTTCTAAACTCCTGTTGAGTTACATCAACATATTATTTTGATCCATTCAGTCTACTTCAGTCCATTAGGTCTACTTTGGTCCACTTTAGCCCATTTGGTTGACTTTGGTTTATTTTGGTCCATTTCGTTTATTTCGTTCCACTTTAGTTGAGCCATGTTAACGTAGCATTTTGATTTATTTCAATTTAGGTCCATTTTGCTACAATTTAGTTCATTCGCTCCACTTCTATTGAGCCACATCAGAGGAGCATTTTAGGCTTCTTATTGAGGAAAAAAGAAAAGAAAGAAAAGAATTGCCTAAGTTGAAAGTAATAGCCATGTCTCGATGGAAGATGCTAACTCAAGTCTCCCTAAACTGGGTTTATAATAAATTACATAACTAAAGTACAACTACAAAATTGCCTAACCTTTGTAGTTGTAGACTGGGGTTATAAACAGCAGACACTAGACACACACAACCAATGTGGGATAAATATCATTTTTTTTAAGTAAATAGTAATACTTATTAGAACACACACGAAAATAATAATAGTATTTTAAATTGGGTTTATAATACATTACATAACCAAAATACAATTACAAAAGGGGTTGTAGACTGAGATTATAAACCTGGTTTAAAACGCTATTATTATTTTAGTGTGTGTTCTAATAAGTATTACTATTTACTCAAAAAAAGAAAATAGGGATGTTTATCCCACATTGGTTGTGTGTGTCTATTATCCGCTGTTTATAACTCTAGTCTACAACTACAAAGGTTAGACCATTTTGTAGTTGTACTCTGGTTATGTAATGTATTATAAACTCGATTTAAAACACTATTATTATTTTCGTGTGTGTTATAATAAGTATTACTGTTTACATTACATATCCAAAATACAATTACAAAAGGAGTTGTAGACTGGGGTTATAAACCTGGTTTAAAATGCTATTATTATTTTCGTATGTGTTATAATAAGTATTACTGTTTACATTACATAACCAGAATACAATTACAAAAGGGGTTGTAGACTGGGGTTATAAACCTGATTTAAAATGCTATCATTATTTTCGTATGTGTTCTAATAAGTATTACTATTTACTCAAAAAAAGAAAATAGGGATGTTTATCCCATATTAGTTGTGTGTGTTTATTGTCCGTTGTTTATAACCCTAATCTACAACTACAAAAGTTAGATCGTTTTGTAGTTGTACTATGATTATATAATGTATTATAAACCCGATTTAAAACACTATTATTATTTTCGTGTTTGTTATAATAAGTATTACTGTTTACTAAAAAAAAAAAAAAAGTCTCCCTACTTATTTTTTTCCATAAAAAAATAAAAATTGAAAATACTTATTTTAAATATGAATTTATTAAAAAAATTATAGACCTTGTCAAATAAAAATCAAGATTAAATAATTTTTTAAATACTTAAAAAAAGGGTTTTAGTGGTCTTTTTAACTGTTAATTGTGGCCAAAAAAATAAATAAAAATAAGCTATTATTTTAGATGCGAATTAAAATGTTAACTTGAAGAGAAAGAAAAGAGTGATACTGAATAAAAATCAAGGAGAGTAGCAACAAGAATCAAAGAAAGTGCTTTGTCCTTCTCTCCTTCCTCAGCGGACTTTCTCCAGATTCGTAAGCTGAATTCTTCACAATCATCATCTACTTGAATCTCACTTCACAGCTATTGTGCATTTTCATTCCTTCCAATTTTTCTCCTATTTTCCGAGCAACCAAACAGATCGTTCAATCTCTTCTGTTTTGGCACCTTCTCTTCCCTCTTCAAGATGACTCAAGATGTGGAGATGAAAGAGAAAGACCACACCACTCCTTCACATTCTGTTACCACCGTCGTCCCATCCACTTTTCAGAGTAATTTCTACTACCACTTCTTTTTCGATCCTCAATCTCAATCTCATCGATTTATAATTCTAGGGTTTCGTTTTTAATTATCAAATTTGCATATAATTTTGTGCGTGTGTGTGCGTATTTGGGGGTTTTTATAGATTTGAAGGAGATAGCATCGCTTATTGAGACCGGTTCGTACACCAAGGAGGTTCGCCGAATCGGTCGTGCTGTACGCCTGACGATTTCGCTGAGGCGTAAATTGACGGCATCGGTGCTCTCGGCTTTTCTCGATTTCGCTCTTGTTCCTGGTTCTGAAGCCCATGCTCGATTATCGGTGTATCTTCCAAAGGTACATTGATTATAGTTTTTTTTTGTGTTTTTTAAGCTGAGTATCAATGTTGTTTGATTGGATTGGTTTGGTTTCTTAGGGTTGTTCTTTCTCTGCAATATAGTAATTATGTTTTGGTAACTGAACTGTGAAACCAGATGTAGTTAAGGTTGTCCAGAGTTTTTGTTAATGTTTTGGTAGAGACAAAAATGCGAGAATGTGGGTATTATCGAGCTGAAATATCAATTTTTGTATGACAAGGGAGCGCTTCTGTCTTGTTTGGTTCACAATCACTGAGAACTATTTTTAACATATGCTATCCGCACTCTCCATCTTGATCTTACAAAGAGAGGCCGCGTCATTTGAGCTAGAGCTAATCGGCGGTTCAAAGTGAGAACTCTTAAAAGAAATAGGAATTTTTCTTGTGGTGAGGATTTTGGCTAATGATTCGATGGTGGCCTAAAGGTATAATTCAATATAGGGGCTCCACTGTATATTAGACTTATAAGTTAAATTGTAATTGCAAGAAGTTTTTTATTTATCATGCTAGGTCATATTACGTTTGGTCATTTTTGAGAAAAGTAGGAAACGGTGAGTGATGGTTTTGCTTAGTTTAGGAAAAACCACATTAACTCTTGCATAACACAACATCATTGCACAATCCAAACAGTTTTATTAGATGTTTGCATATGTGATAAAAGAGTCATTTACTTATTGGGAAAGTAGAAGTGTCATTAAGACCACTTAATAATTAGCATCAAGTTGGGTTACTCTCTGGAAGTCAATCTTGTGGATGCTGCATTTGGAGATTAGAAGTGTCATTTATTTTTGTGATTACCTTTTAGATTCTTTGGCATTGCCGATAAGATTTCTAGCAAAGGGTCCCAAAGCTGGAGGAATAATTTTCTATGGGGTGGGCTAAGAGGTGAATTTTTTAAATTCTATCTAGTGGAGTGGAATACAATGTGCTCTCCAATCAAGAATGGGATTGGGTGTGAGAAAATCAGACACCATCAATCAATCCTTATATGGGGAAATGGTTGTGGCGTTTTGGAGGAAGGAAATCGTTTTTGGAGAAGAGTGATTGGTGTGAAGTATGGGGAAGCTTGGGGTGAATGGACAATGAGGATTATGTAACATTCATGGTGTGACTTTTGGTGGATTGTAAGGGCGGTTCACGTTAAATTTGTGGATTACATTAGTTATTGGTGATGGTAGTAGTGTGCGGTGTTGGCATGAGACATGATGTGGTAGTTGTGCATTGAAAGAGTTACGCCCAAACTTATACTCAATTGCAGTGATAAAGATGATTTTCTGCGCTCTTGTTGAAGCAATTGAATGGAGGGTAAACTCGCTTATGAAATATCAGCATGCACTTATAACGATTGAGAATTGGAAATTGACACTCTTTACTCCAATATCCTAAGTGGTGATGTGATGTAGGACAAAACCAAAATATATGCAACAATGAAATCGAAAAAAAAGAAAAAGAAAAAGAAAAAAAAACCCAAGGATCAACACCTAGACTTGCCTAGAATTGGCACCAAGCAAGAGGAACAAAACATAGGAATTGACACCTAGGATTGCGTGCCGATGAGCTCTAGCTCAACTGCCACCTCATCCCTTTATAAATGTTAGATGAAGGGTGAGGTCATGAGTTCAAGATCAATTAGGTGTGTTTGTAACTTACCAATGCAAAAATAACATCTAGGATTGCCTAGAATCAACACCAAGCAGTTGAAGAAAAATCTCCAACAATAAATTTGTTACTCAAGCAAACTGTCTAAGTGTCGCCATTGGAGTACAATAGTGTGTGCTTATATAGATTACTATGACCTAATTCTTATTCTAATTGACCTAGGAAAGCCAATTATTGAAAATTAAATAAAAATACTATTAAACTAATTAATTAATAATATCTATCTATCAAAAAAAAAAAAAAATCCAATAAAAAATAGAAATGACCTCATAAATAAAATAAAATAATCTTCGCACTTCCATTATCATTTAGGCTCTGATCAAATGAGATGGAGGCCTAAAGGTAAATGTAACTTTGAGTTGAGATTTTATTATGAAGTGCTAAGAGGTTCCATAACATAATATTTCCATGGATGGGTGGGTGGTGTACTAAGCTACTAAAGAAAGTTGCTCTTTTTGTGTGGACAACAGTGTAGATTTTATTGATTCCCTTTAAATTATTGGATTATGTAATTTTAAGGTGTATTTTGTGTACACGTCCTTTGTGCATGACTTCTTTGTGATTCTTTAGACTATCTTATGAATACATCCTATGTACATGAGGTTGTTCTTTTGCATTAATAAATTTGATTACTTATATATAAAAAAAAATTCTTGGCTGCGTAAAACTTATTTATGGTATTGAACATTCTATCTCTTTCATTACCATAATTTGTTGAAAGAGAACATGTCCATGATACAATTCATGAGTATTCTACTAAACTATAATAATTTCCATTCATAGTTGCATTTTCTATGAGCATATAGCAAGCTTTCTTCAGGCTTTCCCTTTATAAAAGAATTTATAAAATCTGTATGTACATTTCCTGGCCAACCTAGCCAGGAAATACTTTAGATAGCTTGAAATGCTGATCTGAAATTTTACAAATGTGATAAGCCACTCATGATCAATGTAGTGGGATGTGAACTATACAATGTGAGATACCTTACTTATATATTGGATATGAAAGGGGTGTGCGTCTATCTATATGGTATATAGAAATTTGAGAACCATACTATGTTTAACATGAGAGGTGTTCTTATTGTTTTAACTCCATTTGAATAAAAAATTCTATGATAGTTCTATATTTTGTGCTTTAGCTTCACTGTTAAGAAGTTATAATGCCCACATTGTTTAACAATACCTAATTACATATGTTGTAACATTGTGTAGCAAGATGATCATGAAATGGAAATTGACACTGCTACATCAGTTAGTCAAGCTTCAGGGAAACATTTACTGCCAGAGCTTGAGATTTACTGTTACTTGCTCCTGCTACTTTTTCTGATTGATCAGAAAAAGTACAATGAGGTTTGTCGATTGGTTCCCCTTTATTTACTTCTCTTTTTTGTTCATTATAGTGGATGGAACCCACTGAGGTAGAGGTAGTTATGTAGTGAATGTACTTCTGTTTCTCTTTTAGGCTAAAGCTTGTTCATCAGCAAGCATTGCTCGGCTTAAGAACGTGAACAGAAGAACTGTTGATGTCATAGCATCTAGACTGTACTTTTATTACTCATATAGCTATGAGCTTACGGGTGAGCTTGCTGAAATTCGTGGGTAAGTTTTATATCAATTCAAATGTGCATATGTATTTAGTATTTACGTATGTTTGTAAATATGTGTTTATGTCATACAGAAGAAAAAGAGAAAGGTTAGCTTTTAATCTTTTATTTTGTCTGCATGTATATTTGTTTTCAGCAATCTACTTGCCTTGCATCGTATTGCTACATTGCGCCATGATGAGCTGGGCCAGGTTTGTTTTCATCTCTAGTGCAAGATGTTGTCTTGGGGATTCAAAACTTGTAATAATATGATACCCTAATGCAGGAAACACTTCTAAACTTGTTACTTCGTAATTACCTCCACTACAACCTATATGATCAGGCTGAGAAACTGAGGTCTAAGGCACCACGATTTGAAGCACACTCAAACCAACAGGTGCGGCAAATTTCTTTTTAAAATTGTAGTGTTTATGTTCATATGGATTACAGTTAAAAGTCTTTTTGCTTCACGTAATCTGAATGTCTAACCTGGCTACTGATTGTAGCTGCCCAAAATTTGCACATAAGAAATACATGGGCCCCCATTTTAGAAAAAGTTCCCAAAGAATCTGGTAAACCAAATAGAAAAAATATAAAAAAGGCCCAAAGGGAAAGCACCAGCCCTTGGAAAAAGGAAGTGGCCAAGGAAGAAGGTGTATGGCCCAATAAATAATGTATGTTTAAGCAGCCCAAGGAAGGCCCAACCTACTTTAGAAAATAAAAGGAGAAGGAAAAGCTTGTCTTGGAACTCTTTGCAACTCGAAAGAGATGAGAGAGCGGAGGAAATACCTCCCAGTCTGTTGTAAATGACAAACTTGGTTGACTCACTCCATATTCCAGGCATATGAGAGGCGTATGATCACTCATTTTCAGGTTTCAAGGGAGAACGGTTTGGCAGAAGCAGAGGAGAGCTCTAGTTGTGATGATCAGCCATGACCTTTTGTGGATTACTGGGGAAAGTGTCAACACTAAAATGGTGAAAGAAGGCAGATCTCACAGGTGCATGTCATAGAAAACCTACAGCCGACCAAAGCTTGTAAATGTTCATAGTGTTTCATCGTTTTGTACCTAGGCTGTTATTAGTTAAGGCCTTGCCATTATCCGCAATTCTCCCCCAATGAGGAGAATCTTTTTTTTGGGCTCAAGTCCACATAATACTTTCGTAGTTCTAATTGCCCAAAGAAATCTAGGGAAACTAGGTGTGATAGGGACAAACCAAAAGTTCTGTGCCCAAAGAAATTGGTTGGAAGGCCGAGGAGAGGTAAAACATTAAGGATGTCTCCCCAGTTTTGGGAAACCTGTGGTTTGGGAGGAACAAGAAAAAGAAAGCAGAAACAGCCATAAGAACTACCAGATACACTTTGACAAATCCCTTCAATCATTTATCAACATCCTATCCTTAACATTTAGCAAGAAACTCATGCTGCAGAATGAGAAGTGTTGACATGCATCACTAGAAAAACTCTCCTTTCTCCCTGAATTGTCTCACCCATCTGAATCCTGTGGTAGAAAGGATTTCAACTAGTAAGGCCACCCGGTTCCAAGTCCCAAATCTCACTAGTTCTGTAAGCCCGAGGGTTGATTGCAAACTGGACTATGAGAGTTGGGGCCAAATACTTCGTGGGCCAAATACTATAAAAGGCTATCACTTATTTCATTTTATCTTTTTTCATTGGACTTTTTGGATTATTTTGTTTGTGCACAGACTGGTTTTAGCAGGATAAGCCCATTCTGTAGGAGAACCTGGCCCAAGTCCCCCTCACAACACTCAGGCTTGAGGTCCAGACCAATGATTTTCCAGTGAAGTGGGGACACTTGTCTTGGGCGTGATAAAGAAGGCCCCTACCCTGATTCATTTAATTTGAACCCTAACCTTGGACAGCCTTTGTTTGGTTCACATTAAAATTTATCACTTAATGCAGCCAAGCAGTATGAAAGAAGTGTGTTGTGATATTCATTTTGCTTGTCTTTTAATGATTAAAGCAGGGGATTTGGGCCCTGCTATCTATTATGCTTGGAAGATTTTGATCTAGAGTATTATTTTTTTGTACCCAAATTTCATAAAGCGAAAAGGGCATCTTTCTCATAAAATAAGTAGGTGAAAAGATTATCTAAATTAAAAATAATTGGAAGAACTTGTGCACACTTGCTCTTGTACTCTTCCTTGACTGTTTTCTATGTCTTTATCTTTTTTCTTTTTTTTTTTCTTTCTTCTCTGTCTTCTATCTTTTAACCTTCTTGCATATGTTTCTTTACAAGAATTCTTTATCGGAATGCACTTTCCACGTGTTTGATCAATTGTTGTATAGACCCATGGATTCAATCTACACCAATATATATTTGTTTGGTTTCTGCTGAGCCTCTCTATTCCCTCTTTGCAGTGGTTTTAGTTCCTATTAACTGAATGTGAGCATAATTGTTTATTAATAATTTGAATGTCTCATATTACTTCTGCAGTTCTGTCGATATCTCTTTTACCTTGGGAAGATTCGAACAATTCAGTTAGAGTACACCGATGCAAAAGAGTCTCTCCTGCAGGCTGCCCGGAAAGCGCCTCTTGCAGCTAGAGGGTTTCGAATCCAATGTAACAAGTGGGCTGTGCTAGTTCGTCTACTGCTGGGAGAAATCCCTGAGAGAACCATCTTTATGCAGAAAGGAATGGAGAATGCTTTGAAGCCATACTTTGAGCTTACAAATGTGAGTCCAACTTGTCAAACCTGTAGCTAATTATAACATGTCAGTACATTCAGTGGAGTCATGATTTTAAGATTGATTTACAACTTGGCAAATCGTAATTCTTGATTTATCACTGCAAATCTTCTTTTAGCATCATACTGTAGCTATGTAGTATCAGAACCAAGCTAGTATGGTTCATACTTCTTTTAATGAATGAGCTAAAATTTATTTATCAAACAAAGCAACAGTACAGCAAGCAGCAAGCTGCAACCATAACAGAGAATAACAACAAAAAAAAAAAACTCTGCTAAAAGAAAAGGCAGAGCTGACTAGCACATAACATACAGAACTAATTCCTATTGGATACAGAAGCAGGGACACGCCATAAACTGCCCAGAATTCTATTCTGGATAGTGATCTTTACATTCTTGCACAAATACAACCAATCTAGTCTTTGGTTGTGATGTATTCTGTTTGGGTTTGGAGTGTTTTAACTTTGATTTGGAACTTTCAGGCTGTTCGGATTGGTGACCTGGAGCTGTTTAGGAATGTAGCTGAGAAGTTTGCTGACACTTTCAATGCTGACCGAACACACAATTTGATTGTCCGGCTGCGGCATAATGTCATTAGAACTGGTTTACGTAACATCAACATCTCCTATTCCCGCATCTCACTTGCTGATGTTGCTAAAAAATTGAGGTTAAACTCTCAAAACCCCATTGCTGATGCTGAGAGCATTGTGTCGAAGGCTATTCATGATGGAGCAATTGATGCCACCTTGGATCACACAAATGGGTGGATGGTATCAAAGGAAACAGGAGATATTTACTCCACAAATGAGCCTCAAATTGCTTTCAACTCCCGGATTGCTTTCTGCCTTAACATGCACAATGAAGCAGTTCGGGCCTTGCGATACCCTCCAAATACACACAAGGAGAAGGAAAGTGCTGAGAAGAGGAGAGAGAGGCATCAGCAGGAGCAGGAACTTGCCAAGCACATTGCCGAAGAAGATGATGATGATTTTTAATGGTGTAATCTATGGGTCTTTTGCTGTGGCAAGAAACTTGGCCATTTCTTATTTTTTGCTTTTGTTTTAGCTTTATGAAGCCCCAAAAAATATTTAATTTTCTACGAAGATTACTATTATCATTTTTCTTCTCTCTCTCTCTCTCTCTCTCTCTCTCTGAGCCTTGAACTTTCTTTGTTAATGGTCCAATGATATTTTAAGCTTGGAATTTGTTTTCACTTCTTGGCTTAAGGCATGTTTGGGAGGAGAGAATAAAATTGAATGAAAAGAATATTTTTAGAATATTCTTCTCTCTTTTGTTTGGAGGTTTAACGGAGGGGATGAAAAGTCCATTTTCTTGTTTGTGAGTTCAGGTGGAATGGAATGGTTAGGAGAGAATACTCATTCTCTCATTTTTTGTTTCTTCCAAATTGTGAGGAATAGGAGTGAATAGATTGAGGTTAATGAATTTTTTTTTGAAATTCCTAAATTACTCCTTGAATCTTAGTATTTTTTTATTATCTAGTCTCAACTAGCTGTAACAATATTTTTGTTCTCTCTTTGTTGCTCCTTCCTCATGCTGCTGCTAATCTCAACTGTCCGTACTTTTTTTTTGTTGATAAACTGCAATTTCATTAAGAAAGGAAAGAAGAACAGAAGGGATAATCTTCCTTACAGAGAGCCAAGAAGGCAGGGGGAAGATTATCCTTATTGAAAAACATAGAAGACAGCATATAAAAAAAAATTTGTGACATGGTGGGCAAGACAATTACAGGCACGTCTGATCTAATAAAAAACAGAAAACACAAGAAGACCGAATGGAGAGGATGTTATCAGTAGTGGTTTTCATGGCCCAAGGGGGGGAAAGGTCAAGTGAGTTGACAGCATCAAAACACGACTTAGCATCACCTTCAAATATCACCTGGTTCCAACCTTCCTTCCCAGCTAGCTGCGTTGCCCAGAGTAAAGCCTTGGATTCAGCCACAAGAGGGGAGATTACCTTTACGATTCTAGCCCAGATTTTGATGGGGACGCCAAGGTGGTCCCTTGCAACCACAGCGAGGGGAGCATGAGTGGTGGATAGTGCCGCATCAATATTAATTTTGATCCATTTGGGGGGAGGAAGAGACCACGAAGGTTGGTGAGCATGGGTATGATCAAGAGCTGGGTTAGCGAGAGCTAGTGAAAGCTCATTAAACTTATTGCGAATAGACTGGATGGATGATGGCTAGTCAATGAGGCTGCTGTGATGAAGGGCTAGATTCCTGAGTTTCCAAATCTCCTCTAGAGTCAAAGCCATGTTAAGGGAGATGAGCCATTTTTCATTGGCTTGGTAGAAAGCTTGTGGAGGGTCAGTAACAAGCTTGACGATGTCCACTGGGTTGTTGATGCTAGATTCATTAGCTTTGAAGCCCCAGCAAGCTGTAAACCATAAGACTTTTGCGATAGGACAATTGAGGAATAGGTGGCATGTAGATTCCTCTTCTTGTTTGCAAATAGTGCAGCAGGTTTCCCTAATACTCATGTCTTGATAGATTATCCCTAGTGGGGAGGACGTTGGCAGCGATCCTCCAAAGGAACATTTTGGTTCTTTCTGGTATATTAAGCCTCCATATACGTTTCCAATGGTTCTCTGAGGGTGGCTGGGGTGAGGAGAGGTCTCGGGCAGTTTGGTAAGCTGACTTTACTGTGAAACATCCTTTTGAGTTTGGCACCCAAATTAACTTGTCTTGGCTGGGCCTGAAAGGGATCAGTATAGACAAAATGGCTTGGGCTAATGCTGGATTAAACAGCTCCCTGATCAGATTGGGCTTCCAACTGTGAAGGTCTGGGTTGAAGAGTTGTGACACCATGATGGGTAATTGGGTTAAAACTTCCTCTTTCGGAGTGGGAATGAACCCTGAATCCATGGCACCCAAGGGTCGTTCCAAACGTTGATTGAAGTACCATATTCGATTGTGTAACATGCTCCTTTGACAATCACTTTTTTGGCATTTTCAATTATTCTCCAAATAGGGGACGCGGTTTTTGGGGGGTCAGATTGGAGCCAAGCTTTGCTGATTTTATATTTGGCTCTAAGAATGTTCATGTAGAGACTATCTCTTTTGGAGGTGATCATCCAAGCCAATTTTGCAAGGAGGGCAATGTTGATGTCTTTAGCTTTCTTGAAACCAAGTCCACTGTTGTGAAATTTTAAAATACTCGCAAGTGTACGAACCGTACCGAAGTATAGTTTGACAAGATCGAAGTCAAACCCAGAGGGACTTGAATGAACGTAGGAAAATTAATTAAATCTTAATCAAATTAATCCTAATTTAGTTTAATAAAAATTGGTTGTTTTGAAATTAAATAAACTAAGCAAATAATAAAATTAAGCAAATGGTTAAACTAAGCAAAATATATAAAACAATAAAAAGATGTAAACAATCAAGGGAAATGAATTAAGGTTTTAGAATCCGTCTTGTAAGTCATATCAACATATATTTATGATCATTAATTTTTCCCAACTCACTACATGATAATCTAGAAATCAATCTTGCTATCATGAAAAATATTCTCATTAAAATCCTTATTTTAAAAATCAAAAGCATGTTCTTCTTTGCTTCTTAAGTATAAAATCAAATCATCAATTATATCCATAGCCAAACAAATCACAAGATATATCCCATTCTAAAAATCAAATCATAAATTGTATCCATTGATTGACAAATCACAAGCGATATCCAATTTTATAATCAAGAATTAATAAACCAAGCATTCAACTAATTAAGATAAATCCTAAACCATGAGAAAAACATGATTGAACTCATATCTAGAATCTCATCTCAGTCAATTGATATGAAGGAAGAACAATTTAAATTATTAAAGAACAACTATTGTGGGAAAAATCAAATCACATAAATATTACTAATAATCTTTAACAAGGTTTCATCCTCAACCCTAATTATAAATTTAGCTACTCATAGTAATTAAAATAAAACACAAAAATAAAATACTAAACATTAAACTAGACAAATAAAATAAAACTAACTATCATGGAAGAAAACCAAAGAAGTAGCCGCACTCTCTATGTTCAGCCCCCAGCCCTAGCACTTGCCTCCTTGAATTTTGCCCTAAAGAGCCTTTAAATAGGTCAAAGAATCCTATTACAAGTTGAATTCCCGTTTGGCAAAAATCCCAGATTTTTAGGCTTCACTTAACTGACGATTTTGGCCCATTTAATGTTAGAATTAGGACTTTTGGTAAACTAAAAAGTTTTAGCCTTTTAAGTTAAATTTCCAGCCCAACTTGAATCATCTCGATTGGATATTTGAGCCGAAAGTTATGCCAAATATACTAACTGATGTGCAGGCTGGAATCCCAATCCGAATTGGACTTGAATTTGATGCAAATTTCCTTTGATTCCTTACTCCAATTGGACTTAAATTTAATTCAGTTGGCCTTCCTTAACTTTATCATGGCCCTTGTAAATATAAAGTCCATTAACATTCTTCTTTGCACAAATCCACTTATTTAATTTCATTCTCCTACAAAAGATAAATTCACGCAATAAGATTCAATTAAGCACAAAATTGATTATTCACCATTATTCCAAAACCAAATATAAAATGCATAAATTAACTCAAAATAAGTATGATAATTCTTTCTAAAAATGATATGAATATGCAAAATTAAGCTATTATTAATGCACATCAACCACCCTTAATCCTTGGGTAGCAGAGTTTATCCCATGCTCTTAAGGCAAGGAAATTTCCTTCTTGGTTTTTAGGCTTCCACCAGAATCTTCTTGTGAGGGAGTCCAATTTGTCACAAACTTTGTTTGGAATGCTGGAGGTTGACATGGTATAGATGGGGATGGTTTGGACGACATTATTGATGAGGGTTCTTCTTCCAGCCCACGAAAGGAATTTACTTCTCCAACCAGAAAGTCTAGCTTCAAGCTTATGCTGGAGATAAGCAAAATCTCTTGAGGGGGCTTTTGATAATAGAAAAGGGGCTCCAAGATACACAACATCATTTTTTAGGGTCTTGATTTGAAGGATGCTTTTGATACTTCTGCGTGTGGCGCTTTGTGTAAACTTAGAGAAGTAGATTCCTGATTTGTTCCTATTTACCAATTGGCCTGACCATGAGCTGTATTTTTCAAGATTCCTTGATATGGTTGCTGCATCTTTCCTGGAGGCTTGAACATGATTATGTCATTTGCATACATCACGTGAGTGATGGTTGGTCCGCTTTTGCTGGTCTTAATGCCATAGACATTTTTTTTTCCTAAGTTCTAAGTCCAGCAATCTGGAGAGAATTTCTTGCCCCAAAATGAAAAGATATGATGAGAGCAGGTCCCCTTGCCTTAGACCTCTGCTAGGTTTGAAGCATTCTGTTTTACCCCCATTGACAAGAACTTTGAATGAGACTGAGGAGATGCAAGATATGATCCAACTTGTGACTGTTTGATTAAATCCCAGATGGAGGAGGACAAATTGAATGAAACTCCAACTTACCCTATCATATGCCTTTTGGAGGTCCAATTTGATCGCCATAAGACCCGGCTTAGTTTTTCGGGTTTTGAAGCTGTGGAGCATTTCTTGGACAATGACCTGGTTCTCTGCGATCCATCTATTGGGGATGAAGGCTAATTGGGCTAGAGAAATGATTTTGTCAAGGAGTGGTCTGATTTTGGCCACTAATAGCTTGGAGATGATTTTATAAACAACGTTGCAGAGACTTATTCGTCTGAAATGATGAGTAGAAGAGGGGTTAGAAATTTTGGGGATGAGAACAATTAAAGAATTGTTTACCTCTTTGGGCATAGACCCCAGGTGGAAAAAGGAAGTGACAACTTTGATGACATTGTTCCTAACTGTTGGCCAAAGGTGCTTGTAGAAAATGACAGGAAAACCGTCAGGACCTGGGGCTTTTAGGTCTTGCATGCTAAAGAGGACAACTTTGATTTCCTTTGGAGTTGGAATTCAACAAAGCTCCATGTTTTCATCTTCTGTGATGCTTGGGAGGATCAAATGTTCAAGATGTGGAGGGAAGCTTACTTCTTCAAACTTGAAAATACTTTTGAAGTGCTCAAGGAAAAGACACTTGATAGAGCTTGAATCAGATACCCAAGAGCCGTTTTCATCTTTGATAGTGTCAATGCTGTTTCGTTTCCTTCTAATGATTGTGGAAAGGTGGAAAACTTTGTGTTTTTGTCACCTAGCTTTCAACACAATTCTCTAGATTTTTGGTGCCAGAAGGTTTCGCTTCTTAAAATCCATTCTGAGAGTTCGGATTGTAAGGAGGATTCGAGGTCAGCATTTTCTTCAAACTGAGGCTTGGCTTGGGTTTCCTTTATCTTTTGCAGTAGGGCATTGATCCTATCTTGACACTTACCAAAAAGTTCTTTGTTCCATTTCCGCATAACATCTCTAGTCAACGCTTGCTTTTTGTATAATTTCATGAAATCTGATCCCCTGACATTCTTCTTCCAAGCATTTTCTATGACTAGGATGCATCAGTTATCTCTGAGCCATGCTGCTTCGAACCGAAATGGGCGATGAGCAAAGCTGGATTGGGGGTTGGTATCTAGGAGGATAGGAGTGTGATCAGAATTGATAGCTCCGAGGTGGGTGATGGATGCTCTTGGGTGGGATAGTCTCCAGAAGATGTTAGCGATGCCCCTATCCAACCTTCTTTTGACAGAAGCATTTCCCCACTTTCCCTTTGCCTAGGTGAATTTACTACCAGAGTAACCAAGATCAATGGCTCCGAATTCAAACATTAACTCCTTGAGGAAGTTGGAAGATGAAGTGCTGCCCTTTTTAGACCCCACAGTTTCGTCATCATTGAGGACAAGATTGAAGTTGCCTATGCAAATCCAGGGACCTTGGTGAGATTCGAGTCAAGCTGTGAGGTTTTCCCAGGCCTTTCTCTTTTTGGAGAAATAGGGAGGTGATGTGCATTGATAATAGCTTAATTTTACATATTTATATCATTGTTAGAAAGCATTATCATACTTATTTTGAAGCAATTCATGCATTTTATATTTGATTTTGGAATAATGCTAAATAATCAATTTTGTGTTTAATTGAATATTATTGCATGAATTTATCTTTTGTAGGAGAATGGAATTAAATAAGTGGATTTGTGCAAAGAAGAAAGCTAATGGACTTTACTTTTACAAGGGCCATGATGAAGTTAAAGAAGACCAACCTAATTAAATTTAAGTCCAATTGGAGCAGGGAATCAAAGGAAATTTGCATCAAATCCAAGTTCAATTCGGATTAGGATTCCAGCCTGCACATCAGTTAGTATTTTTTGCATAACTTTCAGCTCAGATGTCCAATCGAGATGATTCAAGTTGGGCTGGAAATTTAACTTAAAGGGATACAACTTTGTAGTTTACCAAAAGTCTGAATTATGACGTTAAATTGGCCAAAATTG
Organism: Castanea sativa; assembly: GCF_040712315.1. Classification (NCBI taxonomy): domain Eukaryota; kingdom Viridiplantae; phylum Streptophyta; class Magnoliopsida; order Fagales; family Fagaceae; genus Castanea; species Castanea sativa. The sequence goes on along the minus strand of NC_134013.1, from coordinate 12,866,202 downwards.
TCGGTTAAGTGAAGCCTAAAAATCTGGAATTTTCCCCAAACGGGAATTCAACTTGTAATAGGATTCATTGACCTATTTAAAGGCTCTTTAGGGCAAAATTCAGGGGGGCCAGTGCTAGGGCTAACGGCTGAACATAGAGAGTGCGGCTACTTCTTTGGTTTTCTTCTATGACAGTCAGTTTTATTTTATTTGTCTAGTTTAATGTTTAATATTTTATTCTTATGTTTAGTGTTTTATTCTTGTGTTTTATTTTAATTACTATGAGTAGCTAAATTTATAATTAGGGTTGAGGATGAAACCTTGTTAAGGATTATTAGTAATATTTATGTGATTTGATTTCTCTCACAATAGTTGTTCTTTAACGATTTAAATTGTTCTTGCTTTATATCAATTGACTAAGATGAGATTCTAGATATGAGTTCGATCATGTTTTTCTCATAATTTAGGATTTGTCTTAATTAATTGAATGCTTGGTTTATTAATTCTTGATTATAAAATTGGATATCGCTTGTGATTTATCTGTCAATGGATACAATTTATGATTTGATTTTTAGAATTGGATATATCTTGTGATTTGTTTGGCTATAGATACAATTGATGATTTGATTTTATACTTAAGAAGCGAAGAAGAACATGCTTTTGAATTTTTAAAATAAGGATTTTAATGAGAATATTTTCCATGATAGCAAGATTGATTTCTACATTATCATGTAGTAGTTGGGAAAAATTAATGATCATAAATATATGCTGATATGACTTACAAGGCGGATTCCAAAACCTTAATTCCTTTCCCTTGATTGTTTACATATTTTTATTGCTTTATATCTTTTGCTTAGTTTAACTATTTGCTTAGTTTATTTATTTTCAAAACAACCAATTTTTATTAAACTAGATTAGGATTAATTTGGTTAAGATTTGATTAATTTTCCTACGTTCATTCAAGTCCCTGTGGGTTCGACCTCGTTCTTGTCAAACTATACTTTGGTACGGTTCGTACACTTGCGAGTATTTTAAAATTTCATAACAGGGGGCCCATAGAATCCCACGAGAAGCCAATCAAAGACTGAATCGAAAACCATGACAGCCATGAGGTTTTTATTGAATTCAACATCTCTGATAGATAACCCCTTTTTCCACATGATGCAAAGACCACCTGCATTCCTCTTTGCTTCCACTACTAACATATGGTCAAATTTGATATATTGTTTCACAAACTCCATTATTTTATTAAGAGCTTTGGTTTTAGACAGAAAAATTAAATCGAGCTTGGACCCTTTTATTTGAGCCTTTAAGGCTCCCACTGTCGAGGTGTTGCAGATGCCTCGACAGTTCCAACCTAGGATTTTATAGGGAAGGTGGGGGCATGATGAGGCTCGCCTCCTCGGCCAAATCTGAAGAAGAAATGGATTCATAAGCAGTGGGATTAATGGAATGTGAGTAGAGATGTGAGGGTACCTTCTGGATATAGACATCATCCACGGCTCTTTGTTTCTCCTTGAGAAAGAAGTGTTCAAGTCCTGATTGTAGGATGAGGGTGACTGTGTCAGGGTCAAAGAAGACAAGTTCTGGAATTAAGATTGCTTTCCTGAACCTCTTTGCAAAAAGCCCTAGTTCTTCGTCAGTAACATTTCTTTTCAAAGGATTGTGTGGTGGTGGAGGAAAAGGGAGTTGAGTCTCTAGGGGTTCTGATGTGGTGGGTGTGATGTAATAGGGAATGGTAAAGGTGTTTATTTCATTAGAGGAGGAAATGTGGGGGTAGTTAGGTGGAGAAGGGACATTGGGTTGGGCTAGTATGACGGGCTTAGGGCTAGTTGGAATCGGGGTTGATATTTTTGGGTTGTGAATGGGCTTTAGGCTTATCTGGACCGGGGTTAAACGAATGAGGTTTTTAATTTTAGGGTGTGAGGTGTTATGGGTTAGGCCCATTTGGTTGCAAGGCTCAGATTGAGGGAGTTTTAGAGGATCAGATGTACCTTGTGATGATTCCAGGTCAACTGATTTGAAAAAATTCATTTTCGTACTATTGGACACTGTCTCAGGGGCACTTGGGCATCTTAATGATTGCCACGTATTGTGGAGGTGTTGAGGTACAAGCTCGCCCATGGTTTATGGTCCCACGTCAGGGTGAAGGACAGTTGTTGGATTTCTATTTGTAGGTGCTGAGGTTGGTGTCAGCGGCGTTTCTGGGATGGTGGTTGCAGCCGCTTTCGTCAGGGCTGATGGTGGTGGGGTAGTGTTTTGCCTACTGTTGTTTGTGGTGTCTAGCGGCGTGTCGTTATTTCCAGGTCTTAGCCACGGCCCAGTAGCTTTGAAACGTGTACCATAGGGATTGCAAAATTGGAAGAGATTACATGAGCATGATTCTTGTTCATGACTGATTATTCCGCATTTATAGCAGATGTTTGCTAATTTCTCATATTTGAGCCCTATCTAGGAATCGGTTTTGTTGGGACGAGGGAGGAAGAAACTAGGGAGGAGGGGTTTATCAACCAGGATCTCTACCTGGACACGCAAGAACCTCTTCCAAGCACAATCTGACTCGCCAATTAAATCCACATCTAATACTCTTCCAATGTTGGCACCAATCCTTTTCAGGTTGTCTTCCGTTTTCCTTAGAGTTGGGAGTCCATGAACTTGGACCCAGAAAGCAAAGGAAGTAAAGTCTACTTCTTTCCAAGTGACATCCAAGCTCCATTTTTTTAGCACAAGGTTTCCACCTCGACATGACCACGGGCATCCTTGAAAAACTTTGTGCGCATCAATTTCATGTTGAAAGGAGAACATGAAAATATTTTTATCAAGACGCATCACTTCCATGGGGTAGACTGGTCTCCAAGCCTTGAGGGCAACTTCTTTGACATAGCTGAGGCTGGCGGGTTTCGACGAGATAAGTTTAGCTAGGAGAACCAGATTTGGTGCCAAAGATGGGTTTTGGTTTGGAGGGAGCTCTAATCTAAGGTTTTCACAGGATAGTGTTTCTATGCGAGAGGCGAGGTCTAAGACCTCCATGAGCAATGAAAAGAAAGGGTCAATTGGACAAATAGGGATAATACTACGATTGTGGTCAAAGCTATGAAACTCTAGTTGTTACGATTGTGGTCAACCGTAAGTTTTTCAGTTGTTTTGATTTCATTGATTTATTTACTGTTAAAAAGTTTTTCAATTGCTTCAATTGTTTTGCTTTCATTGGTTTTTTCTCAACCAGCCGTACTCAACTATATGTATTCTGCTTATGCATGTGTTCTTAATTCCTATCATTGATACACAAGTAGCGTCAAGTCAGCATAGTGCAATTTGTTTCCTTTAAATGATACATGTAGTGTTTTTGTTTTTTTCCTCTCATTCCCCTGTTTTTGGTATGGTGGAACAGGGTTTATGCTTTTGTGTAATACGTGTGCTTTAATTTAATTTCAGTATGCTGGAAAATGCTTATATCAATAAAAGCTTTGGGTAGATGATAGAGAACATGCTGGATCCTTATCAATATTATTTGTTGGTGGTTAAATTAAGTTCAATAGGTTTAATCAAATAGGTAGACGATAGAGTTGGGTAGACGATAATGTTAAATTAAATTAAGTCCATTACGTGTGCTTTAATTCCTATCATTGTAGATTATCAAAAAATTCCTATTTATTGTCTTCTTTGTTAATGAATGCTAGTGTACCTAACTACCTGCTTGCCTCAAACATATTGGTCTACTGTGCTACAAATAGAATCATTAGACTATTAGTTTTTGAATTTAAAATTAAGTCCAAATACCTTAATAAAATGTGTTTGAGTTATGGGTCTACTGTGCAACAAAATTATGAATGTGTTATTAGTCTTTGAGAGATAATGTTATAGTTTAACTTTTCCAATTGCTAGTCTACGTGTACTATAACAGATAATGTATTTTGAGGGATAATGTTATAGTTTATCTCTCAAAGACATTAATGTATGTGTACTTTGAGAGATGATGTTATAGTTTAACATTTTGAATCTCAAACAAAATTAATATTTATAGTTTAACAGTTTTATTTTTAGATTAGTTGTAACACATTCATAATTAGTTAGACTAATAATGTAATTATTTTTTTAGACATGTGCCCATAATTTTCTAAGTTGGATTGATAACGTAACTATTTTTTTACTTAGATGGATTTGAATGATGAGGTACTTAAGACCATAATTTTTACAGACTTTATGCGGAAACTAGCCTTGCTTCATGCTGCATGTTGTTATTTGTGTTACATTATCCATCGAAGGCTACGACTAAAAAGACGTGTTCCCTACATTCCTACACAATCAACCATAGAAAAACAAAAAGATCATGATGAAATAATGTCTCTACTTAAGAATAGTGAAAAATGCTATGATGTAATACACATGGGTCCACAAACTTTTCAAGGTTTGTGTAACATTTTGAGGAGAGATGGTGATCTTCAAGACACATAACGTGCCACGGTTAGGGCTGTCCAGATGAAACGGCAACCCGCTTAACCCAGCTAACCTGCTCACATTCGACCCACCACCACCCAATCCGATGACTCCGATAGTCGGACGCAGGTTCTAGACTCGCTAACCTGACCCCACACGGGTTGGTTGTAGGTTTTTTGTTTCAAAACCCGTGACACTCGTCTCAAACTGAATACTTTATCCTTTCCAACGAATTATTACCAATTTTAGACCAAATCTGGTGAGATCTCGTCGTTATCAGACGAAATCTAGGCTAGATCTGGCCAGATTTCGACCCTGGTGATAAAACTCGAGACCGACCTGAATCAACCCGAAACCGACGAGACCCGAATCGAAAAATACGACCAGATCTCTGAGTCGGTTTCGGGTCAAATTTTTATCCACCCGCCCCATTCGGGTCGAGTCCGGGTTGGGCATAAACCCGACCCGTGGACAACCCTAGCCACGGTTGAAGAGCAAGTTGGCAATTTTCTTCATAGTCTATCACATAATGTGATGACCCGTACAATTTCCTTCTTTTTTCGTTGTTCTAGTAAGACCATTAGTTGCTATTTTCATAACGTGTTAAGATCAATAATTATGTTAGAGGTAGGCCTGTCCAACCAAACTGAAGACTCGACCCACCCAGCCAAACCGACCACACCCAAACTGTCCGCCGCCCGACCCGACTACTTGGCGGTCGGCGATGGGTTCCTGCCATCCCAAAACGATTCCAGCAGATCGAGTAGCGGGTCTTCCCTTCCAAAACCCGATCCACCCGACCCGACCGTGATATATAGTGCTTAGTTAGTTCTCAGTTCCCTTAGTCTCGTTCTTCCTCAGTCTTAAGGCTCTCTCTCACTCTCTCAATCTCTCAACATCTCCGACATGTGCTGGCCTACACTGATATCTCAACATCGTTGAGATTTCAACCTCCATCATAGCCGATTTGCGCCGAGCTCTCAACCTCCATCATCGCTGTCAACCTCCATCATCGTTGATCTGCACCAAGATCTCAACCTCCATCGCCGATCTGCATTAATCTCTCAACCTCCATCAACACTAATCTGCGATTCTCTTCCATTCACCATCGTCGATTTGTAATCTTTGCCATTCACCATCTCTAATCTGCGAGTCTAGGTTTGTAGTTTTCAATAATTTTCTCTTTATTTCTTTGATTCAGTCTTATGCAAGTTCAATTTATATTTATGTTCTTTGGATTTGTGGGTTATTGGTGTTTGTGGATTTGTGGGTTAGTTTAGATCTGTTCTTCAGTGTAGATTTGTTCCTCGGAGATGGGTCCTTGTATTGGGTTTGTAGATCTGTTCTTCAGTGTAGATTTGTTTTTTCAGATTTGTGAAATTTGTGGTCTTTGATCTGTCTTTCGGTCGAAATTGGATCCGACTGCTGTGATATTTCATGGTCAGCGGTGAGTCCGCCGTCCTGCCACCCAACTAGATCGCGTCGGTTCTGGGTTGAGCACAAACCCGACCCGTGGACAGGCCTAGTTAGAGGGTCAGTTCCTTCGATAACCTGATGGAACCCAAGTGCCACTTGAAATACTATAGACAAGTAGGTTTAACCCATATTTTAAGGTAAATATATCATGTATATAATTTATATTTGATAGTAGTTTAGTATAAATATATTTTAAGGTAAATGTTTTTGAGAGATAATGTTAATCTCAAGATTGTATTGGGGCACTTGATGGAACACGTGTTCATGTCAAAGTGTCTAATGAGGATGCAACAAGATATCGGGGTAGGACAGGTTACACAACACAAAATGTGTTGGCGGCATGCTCGTTTGATTTGAAATTCACATACGTATTACTAGGTTGGGAATGAATTGCTTCAAATTCGAGAATAATAAAGAGTGCTTTAACTAGAAATGATAACTTGAAAATCCCACAAGGTAAATTTAATTCAAATACGTATTAGGGTGTATTCTTTATAATAAAAAAATTTGTAGTATATAATTAATTATTGTTATTGTTTATTAAGTAAATATTATCTTGTTGATGCGGGATACATGAATAGAAGTCTTCTTATTGCACCTTATAGGGGAGTGCATTACCATTTTAAAAAAAATATGCTAAAGAATTGTTTAATTTACAACATGCATCACTGCGCAATGCCATTAAAAGAATATTTGGTGTACTGAAAAAATGATTTCCTATCATAGCAAGTACTGTAGAGCTTACTTATTGGGTTGACACACAAAATGCAATCATTTTATCATGTTGTATACTTCATAATTATTTAATGGGTGTCGATCCTGATGAAAGTCTTATTGTTGAAATTGACGAAGAGGTTTTACATTCTCATCGTGGACGTGTGGCCCCCACTCCAAGAGAAGATGATGAGGATGCTAGGAATGAGATATTATAAGAGATTCTATAGTGGTAAATTCCCATTTTTTGTCAGTTTAATGTCGTATTACATAATTATATATTTGTTGTATTAACATTTTCCTTTTTTGTAACAGTCTAAACCTGCAACCAAGAAGTGGATGACAACACCTATGCCCAACTACTTTAAGATGGCACAACTTTGGGCTAAAGAAAAAGCAAAATGTGATCATGCTGAAATTGCAAAGGAGAAACGTGCTAGGTATGCTGCATTGACCACTATTGATGAGATTGATAATTTGGTATCCCAAAATGAAGTTTCTTTGGAGAACTTTGAAGTTGAAGATGATCCAAGGTCACCGAAATTTAATGTTGTGCGATCTCAAATGTCATCACAAGATGCAATGTCTTCTAAAAGTAAGAAAAGAAGACTGGCAGAAGATGATGAATTTGGGAATGTAATTTCCCAGTCATTTGATAATGTATCAATGACAATTGATAGGGTGACTGAGGTTATGATAAAGTGCTTTTCAAAGTCATATGGAGTAGAAGTTCACGTAGCTTTGGGCGTATTAGACTTAGATCCAATATCAAAGACTGAGGCCTACATATTTTTGATGGAAAATCCAATATATAAAGAGATGTTCTTTGGTTGCATAGATCATGAGCGCAAATGTGTCCTAGTGACACTAATGTTTAGGCCTAAAAATCAAAAAAGTGTGGGATTTCTTGGCCAACTTTAGATTTGCTTTATTTTGTTATTTTGTTTTGTTTTGGCAAGACTCATTACAGGAGTTTTAAAAAGAAAAGAAAAAAAGAAGAAGATATTTGTTTGCATTTTTAGACACTGTTTATTTTGTTGAAAATAAATATGTGATGCGTTAATTGCTTTACAACTTAGAAATATATAGAACTTGATGTTTAGCTACAATAAAATTTTTTCCCCCCTAAACTAGAATAATTTTTAATGTTCTTTAAAATGAGGGATATAATAGTAATGTTATTATAAAATAATTTCATTCCTTCCAATGTCACTTCTAAACAATGTTACTTACATTCTATTAATTTTCATTCATTTATTTTAGAATATCCAAACAAGAATTTTTAATTCCATTGCATTCCTTTCCCTACCAAATTCATTCCATAGAATTCCATTCTATGGCTTCGTTTGGGAATTCATAAAGGAAATGAATGGAATTGAATAGAATGATCATAAAAGAATGGAATTGAATGAAATGTATTTAAGTAAGAGAAAGGAATGGAAAAGAATGGAATTAAGTAACCTTGATTGAATGTTTTACAATAAATGAATGAAAATAAATGAAATATAAGTAATCTTATTTGAGAGTAACATGGAGGGAATGTAATGAAATTATTTTATGACAATATTACTATTAGATCTCTATTTTAAAATGAAGGATTAAATATATAGGGGTATTTTGAGAGTTTTAGTAAAAAAATCATTAAATCTAATTTCATTCCCTTCTATTCCTCCTAATTTCGGGAGAAATGAAAATTTGAGATTTTAAAAGAACAGAGAAAAATGAGTATTCCCTCCTACCCATTCCATTCCCTTCCACTTAAACTTCCAAACAAGAGAATGGACTTTCCATTCATTCCATTTAATTTTCCAAACAAGAGAAGTGAAGAATATTATAAAATTATTCTTTTCATTTCTTTCCATTCTATTCCATTCCATCCCTTCCTCCCAAACGAGGCTTTAATGACCATTCTATTCTATTTCATATTTTTATGAACTCTCAAACAGAACCTACAGGTTAGGCCTGACATGTTATGCTTCTTCATTTATAAAGTAAAAAAATTGTTTTTGGCAAGTTCATGCCAGTATACTGGGCATATTTTGGTTCCAAAGCGAAGTCCAGGCGGTTTGTGTCTTAACTATTTAGTGAAGCCATGTACCATTGTACCTTGTAAATCACTTTTTCTGATTTGCAGTCATTAGTGAAATCACCTTTTTTTTTTTCTCTCTCTCTCTCTGGGGAATGATCCAATATGGCATAGATGCATAATTTAATCGTAGTACTAAACGCTGCTACTGAGAAAAACGACTAGATCTCTTCGTAAAGCAATTGGACTATCTGAAGTATTTTCCTTTGACCATCCTAGAGTTTGTACTATTGTCTCTGCTGTCGTACAATTTTCCGATATAGTAGCATACGATTTCACTACAGGTTGGTCTTCTCTGTCATGTCACATGTGCTCCATATGACTTTCTTTTTGGTTTGTTTTGTTTTTCTAAATGGATGACTTTCTTTCTTCAATCACTTGTGCTTAAAACTTTATAGCCCTATGATCCCTTAAATTTGGTTATGCTTCTTAATTTATATTTGATAAACCACATTTGTAGTGTGAATGTGCGAACCACCTTAAGGACTTCGAATACTTCAAATGATTGCCATTTCCATCTCTTTATCAATTATTACTAATTTTTTGTATTCAAGATTCTTAGGACTGGCGCTAATCATGGCCAGTTGTTTTTGACTCTTAAATTATTCGCACTTGCCAAAAGAACATTTTCACGTCTTTGCGTGACGGTGATACTATATCACATGGCAAATTTGATTCAATGGTAGTAGATCCAAAATTTTTATCTTTAGAATTACTTTCAAAATAAGGTAAAAAGTATAGTAAGATTTGCTATAACTTGCCCGATTGGGAATGAGAATAATACTTTTTTTTTTCAATCTGAATGAGAGGGCCCTTTATCTGGCTGCCAGTCCATAATCCAAAGTGAACACTATTCTTATTAATGGCGGCGATGGAGATGCTTTGTACGAGGCCTAAAAACCTTGTTATCAACATATCACAACTCATCCCCATCTAATGTCAAAAGGCTCATGTGCCAAGCACATGAAGAGTAATGCTATGTATCATATGCGTCAAGGTATTGCCATGTGAGTTTGTATGACATGATCTAAGCAAAAATATACCATCACAAAAAATCATTGAATATATGTCATCTTATCTTTAAGTAGAATCAACCAACATTAAAGAAACTTGTGGGAAAAAAAATGATAAAGAAAAAAGAATAGGAGTAATTAGATTGTGGATTTTGATTTATTCACGGCCCTTCTGTTGGGGAAAGCATGTGGGTGTGAGAGGCAAGTAAGAGTTAGGGAACGTGGGAATAATTGAATGAGGTTCAGAATTCTTCAGGCTCCCACAGAGAATTCAATTAAATAAAACGTCTGGGTTCTCTCTGTTTCCAGTGGTCACATGTGAGGTTGTTGCATTTTTTAGTCTGGTCCCCTTATTTATAGAGGCAGCATTTTTACTTAGAAATGAAAATAAACATAGATACATAGTTAAATACACAAACCTCTCCTCCCCATCTGTTCTCTACTTCGCTTTTGTCTATTGGGTACTTGGACTAGCAAGGAATGGAGAAAATCATATTTGTATTAGCAATCTTGTTTGGATTAGGCTATTTTTCTATCTATGCCAATGCATTTTCGCCTTCCGCGTGGACTAAAGGTCATGCTACCTTTTATGGTGGCAGTGATGCCTCAGGAACTATGGGTATGTTAGCTCCAATTCAATAAGGTATTCGTTTTGTAATGTTCTTTGCAAGCCTGAATCTTAATGAATTCTTTGTTATGGCTACAGGAGGAGCTTGTGGATATGGGAACTTAGATTCTACAGGGTATGGGACTAGGACTGCGGCCTTGAGTACTGCATTGTTCAATGATGGAGGTTCATGTGGGCAATGCTACAGGATCATATGTGACTATACAAGTGATAACCAGTGGTGTAAGAAAGGAGTATCAGTGACAGTCACTGCTACAAACTTCTGCCCTCCTAACTATGATCTTCCGAGCAATAATGGAGGATGGTGCAACCCACCTCTCCAGCATTTCGATATGGCTCAGCCTGCCTGGGAAAAGATTGGAATTTACAAAGGAGGGATTGTGCCTGTATTGTTCCAAAGGTCATTTATAACTTCGTTTATTTTCGGTTTTGCCATATTTTTTACAACTATTGATATAACATGTTGTGATTGGTACATAATAAAAGTAGTGTTAGTGATGGACCCAAATGAATGTGACTCTCCTTTGATCACAATAGGCCATGTAGCTGTTGTTAAAAACGTGTTCTCATTTTCTTTCATCTATCTTGTTAATGTGTAAGGTTCCAATGGAATGGTTATCTAATGCTTTTTTGATTTTGATGGTGCAGGGTTCCATGCAAGAAACATGGTGGAGTCAGATTCACCATAAATGGAAGAGACTATTTTGAGCTTGTTTTAGTTACTAATGTGGCAGGGGCTGGATCTATTCAATCTATGTACATCAAAGGCTCAGGACCTGATTGGATGGCAATGTCAAGAAATTGGGGAGCTAATTGGCAATCCAATGCCTATCTTAATGGCCAATCTCTATCTTTCAAGGTCATCACTACTGATGGAGAAATCAAACTGTTCCCGGACATTGTGCCATCCAATTGGGCCTTTGGCCAAACCTTCTCCAGTAGTGTACAATTCTAAGCTGAAAGCGATATTAGGGTTCAGGGTTTTGGGTTTGGAATCAATCGGCAGAGGCGTGCTTAATATTTTACTCAAGCAGCCCGCCAACTCTTTTTTGGGTTGTCTATTGAGGTGGTGAGGACATGGAGTTCTGGGCTGGTGGTTTAGATGGGGGAGCAAACCAATGAACTCAAGAAGGCTCTCAGTTTTGTGCATTTTTTAACCAAGAAAACATTATTTTTGATGCTCACAACTTGGTGGTGCTGTGTGGATGTTGCATTTGTTATAGCACATCAATAAGAGGCGCAATAAAATGCAGCTTCAGCATGTAGAAATACTTAAAACTTACAATTTATATGCTTGTAATATTAATCTTGTTGTAATAGTTACATCATTGGGAATTAAAGTTTCCTGCAAACCCTTTTGCAAAATTCAAGGTCATATTCTATTTCTTCCTAGCTATTGTACTTGCAGAGTTTTAATTGGGTGCATGTAGAGGTAAAATTGTAGGCAAAGATGACTGTAAGTGCACAATTGCGCCTGGACCCAAAGACAAACGTGGGCTCAGGCCCAATGAGCTTTCAACAATAAAATTTGTAGAGTGTGGATTTGAAATCTAGTTTAGGGGTGTTGGAAGCTTGACAAACAGGCTAAAGTGTTTCAATATTTGCAAATAATAAACAAATGTGACAAAGGAACCTCCTCGGACGTAAGCCGAGGACGATTTATGTATTATTTCTCTTTTCTCTTCCAAAGATTACAATTCTAATTTCTTTTTAGCTAACTCTCCCCCCTTTTTCTTTACTCTCTTCTCTTGTTAAATACTTTTTCTTCCCCCTTTGTCCACGTGTCACACAAATCTTCTCCCCCCTTCCATCACCTTCCTCAAGTCCTTAAATAATAGCAGGAAGGTGGAATTTTACTGTTCAGGGGTCACTTCCCCATTAATGCGGCCAGGGAGGTAGGTGCAGGATCTTTAATGTGGAGGTAGCAGCCTTTTTCTGAGATATTTTTCTCACACCGTTGCGTCTAGAGGGTACTTGGATCCCCCTCTTAACCAACAGTTTTTCCAGAACTTTGCCTTGATCTTTTTGGCGAATCCAGGGTCATCGCGGGTTTGTTCGAGGAGGGATTCATCCTTGGACGAATCCTCGGACCCTAGACCTATGGGCCGACCTGCAGCCCTAGAAGCTTTTAGTCAAAAATGAACTAGTGCCCATCAATATAGCCCAAGGCCCAAATACTTGCTTAGGTCCTTTTATTCCCCATAATGACTACAAATCCCCAATTTATTCCATTCAATCCTGACTTGTAAAAGATTGAAATATGTTCCAAGATAGACTTTGCAAGTCTGGTGAATTCAAAATCGTCAGTGTCTTTCTTATTGAAATTGTGTTTTTTGTGTTGTGGTGTCCTAGTGAAGTGAGGTGAGTGTGAAATATTTTTGTGAAAAATTATGAGAAATGTAGCACAACTCTTAGGCCTGTAGCAAAACTCCTAGAAAAAAATGGCATAGATATTAATAATAAAAATAATAATTCGTTTTTAGTAGAGGGACCCCTGGTCCAGCAGGGGAGAATAATAAGGGATGAGTATGGTAAAGGGTTTCTCTTGCTAGGAAATAAGAGGGGACAATGGAACAAGGAGAACAAAATCAAGTAGGCATAAGGTGCATGTGATGAACCACTTTCTTTAAGACGATATTTTCCCCACTGCAAGAGTTTGTTAAAGGCTTACATGCACATTGTCTCTTGATAAACTAAGATCAAATTTTATGGATTAGTAATTCTGAAGAAATTTTATGAATTTTTGTTTGAATGTGTGTAATAATTGCATTAAAAAAACTGAATATGATTACATTTATAACCAATAAAGAGATACTAATTAAAAGATACATCTAGTCGTTAAGAATAATTAGCTCTGACCACCGCACACCATTAGTGTGAGGATCACTTTATAAATACAAAGTTCTTGTGGGGTAAGGACGGGAGGAGGAAATGGCCAAGGTTTAAGTCTTTAGGACAAGAGAGATTTATACTACACTTAAATTAGACTAAAGTACAATTTCTATCTTGTATTAAAAAAAAAAAATCAACCCTCCACTAGGTTTGTTTGTTTATTTATTTATTTATTTTTTGCAGAATTCTATTAATCAGTTTGCAAACTATTTAATAAGACTGTAAAACTTAAGAAAAAAAAAAAATCAGCAATCCTTCCATTTGTAAATTCACATGAGTGATCATTTTGCTTGAGCAAACTTTTTAGAGATAGTAAGTATTCTTCATTATTCCATTTCCCAAGTTATATATATATATATATATATATATATATATATATATATATATATATATATATCTCTCTCTCTCTCTCTCTCTCTCTCTCTCTCACTTAATTTAGGGACCACTCATAGCATATAGGCTGAACTTTGGGAACTCAGATTTGGGCACCAACTTCTTTGGTGCCTAGGCTATCACAACATTTATTTAGAAAGTGATTCACGCCTAGTTGTGCAGTGGTTAAGTTAAGAGGCTCATTAGGCTCTTTCCCCTTGAACTCTCTATCTGATTCTTGATTGCATATACCTTTTGGAGAGACAATGGAAGGTCACCCTTCTTTGATGAGCATGTACTAGGAGGCAAAAAAGTGGCCAGATAGCGTAAGAAGTCAACAACAAGAACGTGAAGTAATTTATGATGCCTGCTCAACTTTTTTGTTAGATTGTGATGTACTTTATGATAGCTGCCCTACTTTGTTTGTTAGATTGTGTACTAGTATGGTGGATTTTGTCTATGTAAGACTGAACTGTACGTATGAATAATATACATCCAAAAAAATCGTTTTGATTTTGGGTAAATGCTAGTCACACTACTTATTTTGTACGTATACATAGCCACACTTTTTGCATTGAAATTAAAGCTTAGTTTGGATTCAGCTTATTGTGGCCACGTTTTGAGATTATGCTTTTTGTAGCTTTTTTTTTTTTTTTTCATCGCGCATGAACAGTAATCGGTACTGTTCATGCACGTTATTTCACTATGCGGGAGACCAATTTCACTGTTCACGCACTGTTCATGGGACCCACAAGCACTTTATTCAGAAAAAAAAATTAAAAATGGGTCCCACAGTACTATTCACACATTTAAAAATTATTTTGCTACAGTGTTTTCAGTTTTCAGTTTTCAGCAATAAGCTCTATTCAAACGGACCCTAAGAGTTAAGACCACCCCTTTAGTTAGGACCCTCTCTTTTTTATTCAAACTTGATTCCAATCCAATTTGCCTTTTGCCAAGTCTGTTGGAATTATACTTAAAAAGTAATAATTCAAGAGAAACACATATAATACAGTTATCTATTAACAATTATATCATGTGCATATGTAATAAAATTCAAAAATAAAACGTGAGAAATATACATACTAGATTATGTTATTCAAGAACCTCACAAGCGATCTGGATGCTTTCCCCAGCTAGTCAGGATTAACAAGAACTTTATTTTCTCTTTTCACACCCCCTTGCATGTGTGGCCTTGACAATATTTATGATATTCAGAAAAGACATGGCCAGCCATAAAATCTTTCCTATCGTAATAACACTTCGTGTAACAAATATGTTACATTTGTTAATTAACAACTTTATTAATTAGATTTATTAATGAAGAAGTTCATTAATGTGTTACTACTTTTGTACCACCATGCTAATACATGGATTCATCTATCGTTCATATCCAGAACTACTATATTGACAACACCTTTAATAGGAGTTCAAGTTACTGGTAATGAAACGATAGATTCATTAAAGCCAACACTCAACGTGCATGAATTTCATTATGGAAGGACTTCCGAGATTATTATGCACTAACCATCGAAAGACTAGCCCTTATTGTCTTCTATAGTCTGAGCAATTTTAACTTGCACCTCTTTTCCATCATAGTCCAACAATGTACCTATCAAAATAGGCTATATCATGATGCATATGGTCAAGTCAAGGACTACAATGAATGCATTCATAATCTTAGTCTACTAAACCAAGTAGACCTATTTCAAAATATCAATATCTTACATCATATAAGTATTGCATAATTTCACAAGAGACTAAATATTTATTTGTTAATAATAAAGGCATCATATATATATATATTATGTTGGGCCACATTATTCTAACAAAGTCTCCATGATAAAATTTAAAATATAATTTTTAATTTGACCATTTTTTTATGTAAATTTATATTAAATTTTTTATATTATAGATGAACATAAAATGGTGTTATTTCACTTATTTGTTAACTTGACGAGTACTTCTTTATAAATATTTTTAATGTTGAATCTACTGCATGAGTTGAATCTCTCCCTAATCTCTATTCATCAGTTGTTGTTAGAAACCATAAGCGGTAGCAAAGGACGGCAAGATCAACGGTGGAAGAGAATAGTGACGGCAGGACCAGGAATTCCGGCAAGCCATAGCCTCTCTCTCCTTTCAATTGCACTCTGTCGTTGAACCTAGCTTTTCTCTCCCTCTATCCATTAGTTTGAGTGTTTGGCAGGTGGCACATGCGTGCCACGTGAGCAAACTTAGTCAATTTAAATAGAAATTAAACAGATGCATCAATTTGGCTTTTAAGTATAATTCAAGGAGTAAATTGACTAAAATAAAAGTTTAGGTGGTATATATATATATACACACACACATACAAGTTAGATATAGGATGGCAACAATAGGAATAACAATTTATTTTAGTTTAACACATTTTTAGCCCACATGCAATGTAATCCACACACATTTGGCTCAAATCCGACCCAATTTGACCCGTTTGTTAGAGTCTAAACCAACCAGGATCAAATTGGTCATATCCACACCTTCAGTAGTATAATTATAATGTGAATTTCTTTGTAACATCAATCAATTGATTAATAAAATCCACATCCTTCTTCTCCCAATAATAATAATAATAATCAAATGAAGTCCAAAACCTTAACGACGTCACCCACCTGCCTTTCCCCCGGACCCGGTGCTGGTTTTGTAATTGTTTAATCTGCAAACCCATAAATTGTTTTTGACAATTCAATAACACACACAGTGTCGCGACATAATAGTTGGCCAGACCCCCCAACTTATTATATTATGTCTCAATTATCAATTTTCTCTTATCATATACCCCATCTCATTTCCTATTAGAGGAATCTGGCAGATCCTTTCATCCAAAATTGCAATAATTTGTACTACAATGAAAACATCATTAAAATCAACATTTCTTTCTTTAATGAAATTTGAAAAGAATAAATTTTTATATCTGTTTTGACCTTGTAGGGTTCAAAACTTATTTTCCATTACTATAGAGATAAATGCAATCAAGGAGAAGAAACTTTGAATAGCTTATATATGCAATTATGTTCATTGGTGGAGACATGCTTTTTGTTTAGTGGGTGTAAATTCTGATTAGAGAAAAAATCAATACATGAATTTAATATTATTCCCTATATAAAAGTTTTTATTCCAAATCAATATATTGCATAATCATCTTATCTTATCATGAATATTATAAATAATATCTTAATATATGTGATAGGTCAATTGTTCATTAAACCATCTCCCTTTTCTTTTCTTTTCATTTTTTTTTTGTTGAGAAAAACCATCTCCCATTTAGTTATGCAAAAGTGATATTAAAAAAAAAAAGGGGGGGCAGGTAGAATATATATATATCCATAATTTCATGTATCAAATATACATCTATATTGATTTTGTAGATACAGGATCCAATCATTTCTGATTGGATCAACGGATTCTTTAAAATATTCATTACAAAAAAAGCTCTTTCCACATTTGTAGTTGATAATAATAGAATCAATGCCAACTTTACAGGAGCAAGTACACCTATGGATGCAATATATATTTACAAAAAGAGAAGTGCTACATTCACAATATTTTCACAACAAATTAGACATGGTTAGTTGTTATTGGTTCAAATTTGAACCTAACACTAAAATTACTTTTTTACTCCAACAATAACAACCAGTAACAACTTGCCATTTAGGATTTGTTGTAAAAATATTGTGGACATATCATTTTTCTTAAAAAAAAAAAAAGCTCTTCCTACATTTGTAGTTGGTAATGATAGAGTCAATGCCAACTTTATAACAGCAAGTACACCAAAGGATGCAAAATATATATATTAATCTCAACTGAATTGTTTTTGTTAGTTTGTTTTTAAATGTCAACAAGTTTTGTAGCAAGGCAATATATGATTTTGAGTTTTGAAAATTCATTGGTGGAGCACATATTAATTATAAGTATTTAATTAGCTCAATTAATAAAATTTCTTATCATTACATAAAGGACGTAGATTTTAATCCCTTCTACACCAAAACTAATTAGTATTTCAATTTGATAACAAAATACAAAGCAAATGTTATAGTTCAAATATCATATCCATAAAAAAAAAAAAAAATCTAACTACAAGTGCCATGAGATCCACCACAAAAAATTCAAATTGAAAATTTTGAGCAAGATGAAACAACCTTTTGGTATCCGAAGTTACAAATGAATCACCTAAGCTTGGTAATATTTCCATGCCGGATTATTATTCATAACTAAATAATAAAGGCCCTACTATAATGGATTTTGATACAATCTAGGAGCACTAACATCAAGTGTGTCAAATGTCAAATATTTGGCATTTGGCACACCAAACACCAAAAAATCTCTCACATTATAGATGTTCTAAATGCCAAAAAATTTGGCATTGATGAACAATATTGTTCCAAATTTTTCGTGTGTGTATACATCTTTAATTGTGAGATGGGTCATTGCTTTTTAGTTTGGTAGGATTGTTGCTCAAATGGCTCAGCTGAAAATTGCTATAGTATCTTTCGCTTAGCATGTAGCTCGAAATTTGGATTTGCTTCATTTTTTTATGCCGAATTTCTGCCTTACAGTTTATTTATCATCGGATATTTAGTTGTGTTCTTAATCTTGGTAATCAGTGATTGTGAAAGGGTATGGGGATGGTGGATCTTTGACATTGTGAAAGGTTTTGTGAGATTTGTTTAATTTTTTTCTAGTTCTAATGAGTTGCTACTGTTGGGAAATTACCTCAAATTCTAATTGTAACTTGGAAAGTCAATTAGGTTTTCTAGTTGAAGAATGAAAAATTAATTTGAGTTTTTTCTTTTTGTGAAAGGAAAGACTATTCATTATTAAAAAGGTATTGTATTCTGAGTTTAAGAGGGAATAAAAAAAAAAGAGTTTTATAAATGGACAATGCTACAAAGAATTTGATGTCTTTGGCTTTGGCCCAAGGGTCTTCCCTATAGGGAGAGGGAAAATAGAGTGTGAAACTAAGAGAGAAAAAAATGGATTTTTGCTTGGAAGGAACTCATGCAGGAGACAGCAACAAGGGAGTGCCACATATTGATAAAAAGAGATAAAGAAAGAGAAATTTGCACAAAGAGAAAAGAGAGAGCAGCCAATAAGGAGTTGCTTGGAGAAAAAGAAGACAACGAAGAAAAAGAGCTCTGTGTGGAGAAGAAAATAGAAATGAGAGAGTAAAGTATTGTCGCATTTGAGAGAAATAATTAGTGTGTGTGAGAGCAAAGAAAAATAAGAGAGATTTTTTCTTTAACCATGAGACATACACAAGAATTATTGTAATTAATTTGATAATAGTGAATTATTTGGAGGTTGTCCCATAATTTTTACCTTCAAAGAGAAAGGGTTTTCTACGTAAATTTTGTGTTTTTGTATGTGATTGATTTTTTGATTACTAATATTGTTGATAATATTTGAGACTCAACAACTGCCACACAGAAGAAAGAAGAAGAGGAAGAAAGAGAATAATAATAATAAATAAATGAATAGAACATGAAAATAAAACATGTGACGTAAAAAATGTTGTAAAATGACGTGTTAAAATAATAAAGTATGTTTTTTGATGTGTCAAAATAACATATTTTTGTAATAGCTGATGCTATACTCTAACAATCAAATAATTATTATCCAATTTAAAAATCTGTGATTTAAATAATATTCACTTACCTCCACTATTTCTCAATTTCTAACTCTCTGGCAAAATAGATAAGTAATGTATGGAGGAAAGTTTGAGACATTTTTTGTTTTGTTTGAGAAATGGGAGGACCACATCTAAAAAATGTATTTTTTTTCACCCTTTTGAAATTTCGATTACCCAAAGATTTCTACAAATTCTCATAATTGACCTTCGAAATTTTTTTAATTGCGCACAAAAATGACAAAAAATCATTTTTAATCCTTATAAATATGAAGTAATTTCATTTTGATTTAAAAAAAAAATAATTTCGGGTAAATAAACATAAAACACCATTAATGCTTTTGTTATAAACTTGTCATTGTCTTAACATGTGAGTTTTAACATAATAACTCACATTTTAAACAACATTATACACATTTTTTCACTCATATATATATAAAAAATACTCAAACAATATAGCTCAAACTATTTTACCAACCACTCTTAAATTGTACTGTTTTAATTTAGTCCATCATTTTATTTAAATCATTTCAATTTTGTCATTTTTGTTATCTCATTGATAGAATGCAAAAACGTGTCAAACAGATTTTTTTTGTGGTAAAGAGATAGCTTGCATGTCAAATCGTGTGGCCTAAAAAAAGAAAATTTTTGGTACCACACCCTTGGCCACAACAATTGCCAAGGGGTGTGTTACTAGAATTGAAAATGACCACCTTGACAACTAGGTCAAGGTGACGTAAAGTAGCCGCCTGATCAACTAATTATGTGGCATATATTGTCTATTTGTCCTTTTCATTTTTACTTTTTTTGTTTTGGTTTACCCAACCTAATCTATATATATGGATGTGTGTGTTATCACGCACAATGACGGAGTCCAGAAATATTTTTCGAGAGGTTAAAGTAAACACAATAAAGTTCTTATGTATAAAAAAATGACTAAAAAATTTCTTAATTTCACAAATTAACTGTATCTTAAAAATGTTGCTTTTACACTCTTTCATGGCACCAAAATCGCTTTTAACTTATGCTAAGCTAAATTAGTGCAAGCAACATGAGTGGTTATTTTTGCATCAATTATAGATCTTTCCCCCATAAGTTATTACGAAACATAAAGTCTGAAATATTTAAATTTTATAACCTCACTACCTCAAATTGATAGAATAAACAAGTTTATAATGATAATTTAATTTAATTATCCAAGCCCCACTAATATCAATTAAACAAACAACTAACTAATTACTATTATCAAATTATAATGTATTTAATTTAAGTACTAAACTACTTAGCCATGCCAAGGACCTACCGCTACAGTACGCTATTTTAGTCCTAGACCTATAGTTATTTTAGTTTTTAGGATTGGAATTATTGAATATATTTTTTGTCAAAAATATTAGGGGGGCCATGGTGATTAAGTTCTTCCTTTTTTTTTTTTTTCATTTTAATACTAATAATAAGAGAGTTTTTCAAAAATACTTATACTTGTGGAGTGACCATTGCGCTAAGAGTGCACGGTAGTTTTATTTATTTATAGAGTTTTAACCAAGGAAGTCAATACCGTACCGGAAGCTGTACCGGTTTGGCCACCGGTACGATATATTTCGGATACCGGTCAATACCGGTGTACCGTTTCGGGTTTACCGCTATTTTATATACACACACACACACACCAAAATCCCTAGAACCATGTTTATAAACATATAATATTCCATTTATATTATAGTAAATATAAAAGTTTATTATAAAACATTACCTCAATTCAGAACAAATTATTTATAGTTTTAGACTTTAGTATCAAATAAAAGAAAAAAAAACAATATAAAAAATAGAAAGCTTAGTTGTTCATTACATACTAAGAAAACAAATAATACTAAGAAGTTAATATAAATAAGTTACCATTATGTCTTTACAAAAATTCAAAAATTACAAAACTAAAAAAAAAAAAAAAAAAAAGCTTTTTTCTGTATCGGCCGGTACGCCCGGTATCGGCCGGTATTGCCCGAAATTGGCCGGTATGACTGGTACGCCCGGTATTTTTTCCGGTACAATATAAAAGTATACCGGTACCGGTGCACTGGCCGGTACGGTACGGTATCGGCCACACTGGTTTTAACATATTACGTCCACTTTTAATAATTTTGCTATTTATCATTAAATTAAGACACTAATCAATTTTTGATATAGAAAGATAATTGAATCTCATATTTATTATTCAACCCTTTGAGATTTTACTGGTGGCTGAACTTTCATATTCCCTCTCTTCAATTAATGCAGCTATCTCTTTTTTTTTTCCTTCACAACATTCCAACCACTCACATTCGACAATGACAATGAAACCCCTAGCTACCCCTAATGCAGACCAGTCCAAGTCACCATCTTTAATCGACACAAACACATTCTCAAAACACACTCATATACTCATAACAAAATCCAAAACCCGTGCCACCTCACTCATCCAAAATACCCATAATCATATTAGTCAATTGACCCTACTCCAAAGCCACTTTGCAGCTGGGACGACATCGATGTTGGCAAGGTTTTACCGGGAGTGGGAGAGGAGCAGGCCATTGATTGAGAGAGAAATGAAAAGATAGCAAAGAAAGGGATTTGGCAAAAATACCAATGTGGTCGTTGGCATCTCAATTTATGCCACATAAGCCAATGATTTGGCACAACATGTTAACACAATTCAATTTTATAAAGTTAAGGTTTAGACTTGCTAGGCATAGACTGTTTTACGTAGTTTTATTTAGGCTTCTAAATTCAATTGAAACTTCAAATTACAATTTCAGTTGTTTTTAGATATGTGCGTAAAATCATGTAAAATAATTTGTGTGAAATAAACATTGCTTTAAAATTAATGTGCCACATTAATTTTAAGTATAATATGTCAGTATTTTATTTAACACATAAATAAATTCTGAAGATCACTTTGAAATGATGTGAAAAAAAAAAATCAAGGATTGAATTGATACAATTATTCTGAAGATCAACATGAATTTTAAATTGATTTTTTACACCCCCCCCCCCCCCCCCCCCCCCCCCAACAAAAAAAAGAAGAAGAGAGGATTCACTCCTCCATTGATTGTGGTTGTTAAATCCCGAATTTAATGTATGGCTCATGCCAACCAAAATATAAGAAAATAATAATAAAAAAAGGTTTGTTATGGTTCCTTCAGCACTGTATGATTTATTTTACTTCAAAAAATTTATCAATAATTAGCACTACGTAAAATAAAATGCAATAGACCTCTTCATATTTTGCGATTTTGTGCAAGCTAATTATGATGCTCCCAAAAAGTTGTTAGTTATGAGTAGTTGCAACGGATTTATACAATTATTTATTAGCCGTTGCCTGTTGATAATAATACCAGCATAGCTGTTGACTATATGAAGATTACGCAAAGATGCCTTTATTTGTTCAACCTTCTTCACCAAACACATTCTTCTCTATACGGTCTTTACTCTTTTAGGTCACTGAGCTGGTCTAATGGAGAGGACATTCCTTTGCTTACCTTCAGGCAAGAAAAAGTTGATCAAGTATAAACTAGGTCTCACTCAGAAAATCTAGAGACATAACAAAATTTAATTTGATATCTACAAATATGGTAGATTATTAATGATAAGTAAAAAACTAATGTCAGTGATGAGCCGAAAAAAAAACCAATAAAAACTTACCAGTTTAATGGATATGAATAAAATTGCCAATTTTTTTTGTATACATAGCATTATTCAATTTCATTTCCAATAATTATTTCGTTTTCCTTTAGTCATTTTAATTTATTGCATCCTATCCACCAAGGTTAACCTTTGGCACTCGTTTTGATTTTCACCTTATCCTCCAAAAGGGTGGGAAGTAGATCTACTTGTTAAAAATTTTAGCATACAAAAATAAAATAAATCCATTATCATGTATTGGACATTTTGGACGCAGCAGTCACCTATTTTGACCTTCATTTTAGCCTTTTGGGCGATGACCCGGCTGGTCTTTTAAAATTGTAATTTTCTTTCTTACTTCGTCTTCATTTGAATAATGTCATTTTTCTAGAGGTCAAAATACAGAACACATGAAACATCACTTTCTAAATTAATAAATCAATATAAAAAGTAACATGGCTTGTCCTCTTATTTTGAGCTTGCTTCAATAATACTGCTCCAATAACAATATTCTTGATCACCAAATTTGCTAACCACCATATTCTCCTTAACCACTCCAAGTGTGGTATTATGTGTTCTCATTTGCTGCCTCTACTATAAATACCATCCACCCATCAGAGTTTTCACCGACAAAAACTAGCTAGCCAATAATACAATATAGCTCAATCGACTACTTTCAACTTTCTACAATGGCAGCCACACTTGTTTCACTAGCCCTTTCCATCCTTTTCATTTCTTCTTCAGTGAATGCACTGAGCTTGAACTACTATGACAAAACATGCCCACATCTTGAGTCCACTGTCACCGGCGCTGTCAAGAATAGCATTGTAAATGACAAAACAGTTCCAGCTGCCCTGCTTCGGATGCACTTTCACGATTGCTTCATAAGAGTAATCATCTTATATATCTGTAGTCCCAATCCACACAGACACACACACAAACAAGCACACATTTGTATCTTTATCCATATATCTATATAACTTTATATACAATAATATTTTTAAAAATTAACTTTTTTCTTGACTTTCTTCAATGCTCTACCATGCACATAAGTTTCTGAAAGTAGTCCATATTTTCCCACATCATCATTTTAATACATTTTTTAATTTTTTTTTCATAGTTATAAATAGTGTTAAACAAATTAGTTTGAACTAATTATGACTCACACTTTTCTAATAAAACATTCCCAACACCAAACAAATTCTAATTAAATTAGGGGTTGATATTTTGAAACAAATTCTACTTAAATACGTATTATATATAAATACTTTTTCCGAACCATGTTTTAATTTGTTTTTACATATATAGTTATAAATGGTGTTAAACAAATTAGTCTGAACTAATTATGACTCACTTTTTTTAATAAAACATTCCCACACCAAACAAATTCTAATTAAATTAGGGGCTGATACTTTGAAACAAATTCCAATTAAATATGTACTACATATATAAATACTTCTTCCCAAACATTATCATTCATTGCATAAGTTTCTTACAGGCTTTGATGTTTGCTGTTCCTGTGTAAAAAATTACCTGGTACCTATGTTTTGTGTTCAAGGGTTGTGATGCTTCTGTGCTGCTGGAATCAAAGGGAAATTCAAAGGCAGAAAAGGACGGACCTCCTAACATTTCATTGCATGCATTTTATGTCATTGACAACGCAAAGAAAGCAGTGGAAGAGTTGTGCCCTGGCGTCGTCTCTTGTGCTGATATCTTGGCTCTGGCGGCTCGTGATGCCGTTGCTCTGGTTGGTCATCGTCCTCATAATAATGATAATACCAAAATTTTTTGTTTGTTTTTATTTTGGAGAATCTAATAATAATAATAATAATAATAATAATAATAATAATAATATATAAGTTTGAAAGAAGCACTACTTAACAACTCTAACGACAATTAAGATATAATTTTTATCATACGTCTTACTTAATAGATATGTGATTTGTTAAAACGACTCAATGATTAGATGTGTCATTAAAATACATGTGAATGTTTAGACGTGACATTAAAATACATGTGAATGGTATCGTACTATGAATTGCTATCTTATCTATTCTGGCCAAGCTAGAAAAAATTTGTCCCCAATAATAATAATAATAAAAACAATGATAGTAGTAATAATAACAGCCATTTGATTTCTAAGCTTATGGTAGTACTTTTTTGGTCTGGTTTGATGTATTAGTCTGGAGGTCCCACTTGGCAAGTACCGAAAGGGAGAAAAGATGGAAGAATCTCAAAAGCAACCGACACTAGACAATTACCAGCTCCAGTTTTCAACATCTCTCAATTACAGCAAAGCTTCTCCCAAAGAGGCCTGAACTTGGACGATCTTGTGGCTCTCTCAGGTATATATATTTCTAACTCTATATATATATATATATATATGATCTTGTGCATATATATATATATAGTACTTGCATGAAAATTGATTTATATATAAATGACTATCTTGTTGATGCAAATTTGTAGGGGGACACACACTTGGGTTTGCTCATTGCTCATCATTCCAGAACAGAATTCACGATTTCAATGGCTCCGTTGACATCGACCCGTCGCTGAAGAAATCCTTCGCAGCCAGCTTAAGAAGCATTTGCCCGGAGCACAACAAGGTGAGAAGTGCTGGCACCACAATGGATTCAACCACCACAGCATTCGACAATGCATACTACAAGTTACTTCTCAAAGGGAAGAGTATATTTTCTTCAGATGAAGCTCTACTCAGTACCCCAGAAACTAAAGAATTGGTTTCTAAGTTTGCTAGCTCCCAAGAAGAGTTTGACAAAGCTTTTGTGAAGTCCATGATCAAGATGAGTAGCCTCTCTGGTGGGCAAGAGATTAGGTTGGATTGCAGAAGAGTTAGATGATTTTAGCTGAGTGGATTCATTTAATTAATGTGAGTGAGCTAGGCAGTCCCAGCTTAAAATTATTGTGTCACTTCTAGTACAATTTGATAGTATTTTTTCTTCTTCTTTAGGGATCAAAGTAATAAATGTGGACAATGTGCAAGTGTCTTTGCATGCAAGTTGTGTTGTTTATGCCACCGTCAAAGTGGACGGTGTTAGAATTGAAAATTACTTATGTACAAGCATGCTTAATATTAATAAACATGTGTGTGGTTTTCAATTGTTATATAATTTCATTAATTTGGTTGATGTTAGTTCCTTTTGACTAACCGTACTATCAGGCATGTGTCCTACCCTTCTAAGGCCAAATGGTAATAATCTTCATTTAAAAAAAATAAAAATAAAAAACCTAATCCAAATGCACCCTAATTAAGGCTTAAATAACATAGAGACTGAAATTTGGAATGAGCAGCTTTCTTTTATGTACTTTATCGCAATATAAACCAAACATCAAAGTAAAGATACCTACGAACATGGTTGTCAAAATTCCAATCTAGATCTTATAATTCTATGATTTTACAATTCCACCTATTCAAAATGATCCGGATCTTTCAAGGATCTTAGCGATCGTTCAGGATCGGTAAGATCGTACGATTTTGACGATCCTAAACAACCTTGATTCTTATAATCTTCTTTAACTTGACAGAAGATTCAATTGAACCCAAATGAAAAATAAAATCTCAATAAATCAAGTTTTTACACTCAAATGTAGAGAGAATGTCAGTTTGACTCAAATAAAAAATATCCCAATAAAGTATCACATTTTGGGGTTTTTTGCCTCTTTAAATGATGCTTACAAATGGATGTAGTGATGTATGGTAATTATATCAATGAATCTATAAACTATGTGATTATTTAATATACCAATGTGTATTTTTTTTTCTTAAATAATGTAGGATCTTACGATTCACGAACCGATCCTACGATCCATAATTTCACCTACCTCCCACGATCGTACGTAGAATCCCTATTCTGACAACCTATAATATGATTGATATAAGAATAAAGCAGTTCACTACAAAAAACGCGTTTTTAAGCCGCGTTTTTAGCTGCTTTTTACAAAAACGCAACTATAGGTCCTCATTTGAGCTGCATCCACCCCTGGACGTATAGCCGCGTTTGGAAAATGCGGCTATAGACCAGCTTTGAAGTTGCGTTTTGTGATGTTGAGGCTGCGTTTAGCTGGGTAGGACTTAAATCGCGTTTTTAAAAACGCGGCTCTCCACCCCATTTTTGCATCTTTTTTTTTTTTTTTTTTTTTTTTTCAATATGTCTGGAGCTACGTTTAACAAACGCAGCTTAAAGATTTGTAGAGCTGCATTTGGTTAAACACAACTTATACATGTTTGGTGCTGCGTTTGATTAAACGCAGCTTAGGTTTAGTATAAATAGAAAAATAAAAATACCTCAATAAAAAAACCCTAAATTACAAACCACTCTCAGATCACTCTTAACTCTCAAAGCTACCTCTCGATCCAACACACTCCCCTCCTTCCCTCACTTCCACCCTCTTCGAATCCCCTTCCTCCCTCCGCTCTTCCCTCACCGGCACTGACAAAACCCATCCTCCATCACCGTCAACCTAGCACTGCCAACCTCCACTTCACCGCCGATCATCCTCACCGTGCCACCACTCTTGTGTTGCAGTGCTGTTGTCGACGATTTGGCTAGCACTCCAGCCCGCAGATCCTCTCACTCTTCAAGGTATTTGGTTGGGGTTTGATTTGGGTTTTTTATTTGGGTATTTGCGTTGCAATGATTTGTTATGTTGTTTGTTCGTTTTTGATTTTTGGGTTTTGGTCCTTTAGGAATTTGAATGCTTGGGGATTATGGTTTTTGGGTCCTAGGGTTTTCGATTGAACAAGATTGGTAATTATGGCTTTTGGGTTTCTTTATCTACGTTTCAATTTACACTATAAAACTAGTTTAATCCGAATTGTACTAGTATACTTACTAAAGTTTTAAAATGTTTCTTTCTCTTTTCCTATTTTCAGAGGCCTCTTAATTTTTTTTTTCACTCCTCCATTGGTTAGGTATGTGTGTTTAGATACTAAAGTTGATGTTTAATAGTATCACATCAAATAAAGGAAGGGAAAAAAAAAAAAAAAAACCTATTAGCAAGTTCCAACTTTATCCCTTCATAAGGAAATAAAATAAGCAAAAGCAAACATTCACGAATTTCATATGATAAGAACAAAAGTGCCTGTCATTTCAAAATGAGCAAATATTGGTCCAGTTTGTTAGTGTATTAAATTTGTTTCTATAATGAAAGATGCCCATTTTATGTTACCATCATAAGGGTCCAGTGCCGGTGCACGCTGGACCCAAGACAAGTCTGTTCTAAAATAGTTATGCTAAAATTATAAATTGTCATTCAATAATAATAATATTGATTCTCAAAAAAAACATAATAATAATAATATAAAGCTACATGTCATTTTCTGTATAAAACTGTGCTACCCTAGCAGTGGATAATTAGGAAAAAAAGAAGAAGAAAACATACAAGTCGCTCTCTCGCATACACTTCTTAACGGGCTTTATAGCCGGCGAGGCCTGATTGATGTATTCAGGGCCGATGCCTAGTCTGAGCCCGGCCCATTATGCTACCATTTGAAACGCGTAAAAAGGTCGCTAATTGCAAGCCCAATTACTAAAACCAGCTTAGCCCAAAGCCCGACTACTCGGGTGAACCGAACACAACACAACACAACACAGGACCGAACCTCAGCTTAGTTAACTTTGACAGCCGCCATAGCTACCTTTGACTCAAGCTCAAGCTCACGCACTGAAACTGAAACTGAAACTGAAAGGAGCCAAGCTTTGTTGAAATTGTACGGACCGGACTCGATCCTATTCAAACAAAAATCTTGTTTAGATTTCAATGAAGGACCACAGCGTCGACGACGCAATAAATCTAGAACGCGAACACGAACAGGAACAGGAACAGGAACAAGAACAAGACTCATTACATAGGATTCTCGTACCTGATGTTCGCGATCTCCCTCTCACTCCTCCCTCTGCCATTGAATCCAATTTCGTCTCCTATTTCGCTCCAGGTACGACATAACCACACGCGCGCGCGCGCGCGCGCACACACACACATATATAATTATTTTATTCTATTATTATGACCTTATTGCTGAGAAATCAAAATTGATTACCTAACTAAATGTTCCACTCAACTGATTTCACGAAGTTTCGCTGATTTCGATTTTTTGAAATTTTCAGATTTCACAAAGCCAGGACACGATCAGTACGTTTATCGCCATGCCAATGGGTACATTACCTATCTTGCTTTTTTTTTTTTTTGGTATTATATGTTAAATTGGAGAAATTTCATAATCTTGATAATTGATTTTTTTTTTTTTTAATTTTTGTAAATAATAGACTGTGTGTGATTGGATTGGCTCGGACGCATGTGGCATTTAAAGATACAAGTGGTATCACGGCCGTTGATTTCAACGTTGGGAAGTCTGATCGCAGCGGCATCAAGGTCACCGGAAAGCGCAAGAAGGTACCAAAGCAATGCATCCATTATTTGAAGAAATTACTTTACTATTGTGGTCATCATTATTATTATCATTTGAATTCATGTTAGTGTTTTAAGTTTCTAAGTTCTAACATTAAGATAAGAGATTTATATTTATATATTTTTTTCTTTTAATGCATGGAATTCAGAATTCAAATTGATGTTTGGAAGGTAATTCTAAAATATTAATTAAATTACATAACATTCTCTGCCGCAGATTTTAGAAAAATACTGCTGTGCTATTCTAATCTCAAGCTGAAAAGAGTCATTTGGGTATGTCTATAAGTCTATATAAATTGGTTTTCAGCACGATTTGGTGCATCATATTAAATTATTTTGTGATATAAAGTATGCTTCTACTATTGTATTTTTAGAGGCTGAAACTATTGCGCTCTTTGGAGTATATAGCCTATTATATAGCTTCAAATGTGTATAAAATACTTTTTCATGAGTACTCATTTTCCTTCTTTGCAAGATGATTTGTTTCATACTTTCATGTGCGCTTTCAAGCCTATACTTGATTAAAATCAGAGATGTTCTTTTGCAGAATGCACAGCACTTTGAGTCCAACACAGCTTTGTGTAAAGTTAACACAGATGATGCTTCTTATATCGTGAGGTAGGTATCTTCTTTAGTTCTTCCTTAACTCTCCTTTCCCATTTGGGGGGTGTTTTATTTGTATTTGCTTCTAAATTGTTTTGATATAAAGTTAAAAGGTTGTGGTGGCTTGACAGATGTTGTGTGAAAGGCTCTCTATTAGAAGTCAACGATAGGTTAATCAAGCAGCCAGGATTGCTTAATTCATCGGTGAGAATAATCAACCTTTTATACTAACTCAAAGTTCATATAGTATAATCAGTAGTATAATATATCTGTCTTGAATTATTGCTGCACTTCAAGTCCTCCTCTGTTTTGTAATCCTTTTTCATATTACACGTTTACATTAGCTTTTTCACTGGGCAATTTTTAAATTTTTAGAAATTGGAGCATTGTGCTCGACTGTTTCCTTCTTTATATTGTAAATAAAAGAAACATTAGCCATAATTTCAATTGCCATTTAGTTCTTTGTATAATTGAATATTTCATTATTTTTAAAAATTTTTTTTTATAAGTTTTGGCCCCAAGGGGGAGGGGTAAGGGGAGATTCAAACTAGTGGCCTCTGCTTCTCAAGGAGTGGTCTCTAATTGATTGTGCTATCCCTTGGGGTATAATTGAATATTTCATGATCTAAAGCTATTAGATTCCTTAGCAATTTATTTATTTATCAAGTTCGATTCTGTGCTAGGCCATTGAGCTCTAGCCCAGATGTCATTTCCTACCCCATAAAAATGTGATGGAAGGTAAGGTTGTGGAATCAAGACCCTACTGGATGCATTTCTAACTTACCCGTTACCAATGCAAAATAATAATTGGTAGCAGCTTTAATTTTAGTACCCAGCATGCATAATGTAACAAGATGGGTCTTACCAATATTAGTTTTAGAAAAAAGGGTATATCCAGTGCTGGTAAGGCATTTGCTTTGGCATACGTATTCCAAAAAAAAAAAAAGATTATGCACTCCTGAATTATCTCTATACAAGCGAGAAAGTTTACTGGAAAATATACTTAGAAGATGCAGCCCAACTAATTATGCAAGATATGACCACCTTAAGCATTGAAATTAATGTGGAAAATAGAATTTATTAGAAAAAAGAAAGGGTGAGAGAATAGTGAGAATAGAAGCTTAAAGCTGTAGTAAATGCTCTGTCATATTCTAGAATACAAATTAGTACTAGTTTGCGTCTAGAAGATGGCTTTCTATAGGGTACTTGGGGAAAATATACAATCCCTGTATGTGCGTCTGTGCATGCTTGGTGTTGTGTTTGTAGGTTACATATGCTTTTTTTATGGGTTAAACACCTCCCAAGTGCACTTAATTGTTATGCAAAGAAATGAGGAATCTTGAATTTCTATTTTAGTTGCAATTTGTTTTTTTAATTTCTTCTTGAACTTCATCATTGGTGTTTCAACAAACATGAGGTTGCAGTTCTATGAAGTTAATCTAACCCTATGCTAATCCAATGAAGTAGAATGTATTGGTAGGTTCAGCTGTCTAGAAAATTATCAAGGAGACTTATAAGACAAGTTTTTGAGATGTCTTAGTGTATAGAAAATCAGTTGATTGACACCCAAGGAAATAAGAATTATTATACCAATGGGATGAGAAGTGTGGTGGTGGCCATGTAGAATTAGGTTGTTCTCACACTGTTGCAGTTAATGGCAGTGATGACGTATGAAGATGATAATTTTATTATTATTATTATTATTATTATTATTATTATTATTATTATTATTATTATTATTATTGACAAACTAGGGTATCCAGACCTCTTCGAGTATCTGACTATTTCCTCTTTCAAACCCAAGATCTTATAGATATCATGAGGCTTTAGGAACTACTAAGCCAATCTCTTGAGGTTTTATTATTATTATATAGAAGTAATTAAATTTTTTTAATAGAAAAATGGAACCTGTACACAGGTTGTAGGCAATTGATCCACCTAAAAAATGGTGGGATGGTGATTTCCCTAGCATTTCATGATTTTTCAATAAACTGCTTACTACTTTATCAAAAAAGAGGGGATTTTTCAAGCATCTTGCTTCTAAATGCATGAATACGTTTTTGAAGTCTTTTATCTAATTCCACACTGAGTCTCCCATATTTGAGGACCTCCTCAGGAACCATGGCATTGCTTTACCTTTATTTTGAGTTCATGTTATGTGAAAGTGATTTTTGCCAATGAGCTCTAGCTAAAATATCATCTCCTCTCATAATAAAAGGATGGAATGTGTGGTGGTGAGTTCAAGATCTATTAGGTTAGGTGCATGTGTAATTTACCAATCAAAAATATTGTGATATGATAAGTGATAGAGATTATGGTTCTTTATTTTTCAGCTGTCATTTGTAGCTTGTACTTATTGTTCATAATTCTAGTTCATCTGCCTTTTTGTCCAGGCAGATAGAGAAGGATACATTGCCATTATCATGCCAAAACCAGCAGATTGGCTCAAAGTCAAGGGATCGTTACTGGGCCTTGAAGAGTATAGGAAATTGAGAGAATGTTAAATCATTGGGATGTGTATTACACGGGTCTGGGCTTGAGAGTAAAAAGGAACTGAGAGAAGTGTTGCTCCCCATGGCAGTGCATTTGTTTTCCTCTTCGCCAGTTCATTTGATGGCCCTCCCAGGTTAACCTCACTACTGGTGGCGAGCTTGATGATATTAATGCTTCTCACATTTTAAACCTTCATTGGAGAAGCTTTAATATTCATCTTGTTCTTCAGTATTCTGTATTATTATTATTATTATTTTTTTTTTTTGCAGAATGTATTCTGTTTAATTATTTTGTCATGAAATAATTTTTGCATGATTTGAAAAAATAAGTCTTTTCTCTTAGTATTAACTTTTAAGTTTCTCTTTCCCAGATTTCTACTCCAAACCTCTTTCATGGAAGTTTTATGGTTCTCCTCTTTTCCTTAAGTCTTTGGTTAAGTATGTTGTTAATGTGACGTCAATGGAAGTTTATCGGGTTAGGGACACTTATGTCATCCAAAAAAAAAAAAAAACCCACCTTCCCACCTTAAACTATCACTTGATTTATAATGTCTGCTAAATCTCTTAACTTCATTTCAAATGTCAAAAAGCTTCCTATTGTTATTAATTTCTTATAAATTGAAGATGTATTTTTTTATCAAATAACCTCCTTACTTCCTAAATACTTTACAATCAAAAAAGAAAAGCTCCTTCCTAAGTAGCCAAAATTGAAAAATAAAGGCATGGGTAGATAGAATGATTGGTGATGGACTGAATTTTTGCAATTTGTCCACACAAAAAAAGCTAATCAGACTGTTAATTGGCAATAATCATGTGATTTCTACTTCTTTTTTACTTACTTCGATAGTTCGGGGAAGGGGAATTTGAATCATGGATGTATTCCTTGAAAACACAAAAAGTATCAATTGTGCTACAAATTTCTTGATAAAATCTTCTTTCTATCACTACAAAGTATTAAATGACCTGGGCTCTCATTTTGTGCAATAGGATTTTGTTTTTGGTAGAAAGCAATAGGATTATAGGACCATGAGAATAGTCACTCAATCTGTAATGAGGATCCCGAAAAGGAAGAAGATCAACCGAATTTCATTATTTGACATATTATGTTAAAGCCATGTCTAGGCATAAATAAATTACAAATCATGTTTCAAAAGAACTGGAGTAAATTATAAACATCTGTACTATCTGTATCGTCCAAAAAAAAAAAAAGTTAAAAACATCTGTAATTAGTCTTCACCGTATAAGGTCTCTTCTTTGTTGATTGACAAAATCTATCCCACAACAAAACAATCGTGAGAAATTTCATCTCAAACAAGACTCTTATGATTCAACATGAACTGTCACTATCTATTAGCATATGATTAGTACCTACCTTCACAAACATGATCACAAAAATATAAAAATATGTGTGTCAATGGTGGCCTACCATTATCTCTTGAATTACAAGCCTCCTAGATCTGTTTATTGTGAGAAAGCACAAGTAGATATGGTCTTCAAGCTCTTCTAATTGTTCCAGGAAGCTTGACTCATGGACATGAAAATCCCTCACAACCTCCTTCAATATCTCAAATTTTCCGTTCTTAACACATATATCAGCCACAGCTTTTCGGTGTTCTACTTCGTCATGTAATCTCTTAACCATCCGACTCATCGTATCAAAATCATTGACTAATATATAAACCCCTTTGGCAGCAAGATCAATTTGCTCACCAAGCTTTCCAAGCAATTTTGCCTTGAGCCCTCCCCAAGCTCCCTTCATTTTCTTCGCACATAGACCTAAGGAACAAGCAAGAAGCGCTGGTGCAGCCACAATTCCCACAATGCTATGGAATGCAAAGAGTAGCAACAGAATCAAAATTGCACTATGAGATATAACAAGACCAACCCCCCCAACTTTCTTCCATATTTTACTAAATCTTGCATTCCTCCTCATTTTTCTATGTTTTGATGTTAGCCTTTGGAGCAACACCACGTAGCCATCACGAGTTTCACGAAATTGTTCTGGGCTAATAACCGATAACGGGTTTTTCATTGATGCAAATGCAGCAAGCTTTCCAAAAATAACCTGACATTGGTCATTAGTGTAATCTGCAGAATCGTGCACACTTCTACTTAGCTTGATAACCCTTTTGATTTTCCGATAATTATCATGCGTTTGATGGACACTTTGAAGGAGTAACTCACAAATTTTACTTGCTTCTAAGCTGGCTTTAAAATAGTCAATTAGAAGGTGATGAAGATCCATGCCTTGTATCATTCCCGCTAGGGTTTCTTGCCTCGGTTCAAGTAAGCTTTCGGAGAGATGCGTGCGAAGTGAAAGAGAAGTCGATGAAGAAGGTCTCTTCATGCTTGTACTTTCTAGGTGGTCATGAACTTTCTCCCACATATCTGTGTAAGATTTTGTTCTGAAAGCTTCCATGTATTCTTCATTTACGCTTGACAAGCTATTGGCATGTTCTTTCGGTGATCTGCCTGAGACCAAACATAAAAAACAACAACAATCAATCAATCAATCACTTTTCCAGTTATTAAAAATGAATATAGGATCTCAAAACTTTTTCTCAATGTTAAATTCAAGACTATAACCATGAAGAAATAAAACTAACCAAACTTAACATAAAAAATAGCTTAACCCAATATACACAATTCCAAGATCTTTCAAACCCATGAAGGAATTGGTAGAAATACGCCAAAAACTTTATGAAAAAAGAGAGGAGAAGATATATATGTTAAAAACTAACCAGCCCTTCTGAAGGGAGATTTCAACTTGGGCCAACGAATACTCTTTCTCATCTGGGACATGTTGAAAGATTAAAAAAACTGTAAGCTGGATCGAATCTTGAAAAAAAATGGATTAAAATTTGCAGGATAGGTATGTTGGGGAATGTATATATAACTAGCTTTCACGGCTTGAAGAGAAGCTAAGAAGAAAAAGAGAAGAAGCCCAGTTGGCATAGTTATAGCACCGCCTCAAATTGTTTATGACTTTTGTCACACGTTAGCGTCCCTCACACGTTGTGTTCTCTAGTCTCTACGTGTAATATGCTCGAAACAGAGGCTGGTGTTTTCATGGAGTTCTTAGGAAAAAACAGTAGGTAATGAGTTTTGTAAATTTGAAGTTCCTCTTAAGATTGAGATAAAGATTAGAAATTTTCCTTGGTCTTCTTGGGCAGATAGATATATATATATAACTGCCCCTAACTTTCTGTACCGTGTATTTTACATTACAAGTTTACAACCGAACGAAAATTTTGAAGATAGAATCAATGAATCACGGGGATAGACCTTTATGATTGCAATTCAACGTGATAGACCAAGTTACTTGTCCACTATTTCATTAAAAGCTTCCAACTATTTAAAATTGTTAACTCAAGTTTCACGAATCTGTTTAATTTTTTTTTTAATCATAAACTGACTTAGCAATTTTAAATAGTTAGGAGTCTTTTAGTGAAATAATGGATACGTGATGTGATCCATAACAAGGACCATATAATTTCTTCATATTTAGGTGCTTAATGGATTTTATTCTTATTTTCAAATTAAGAAGAAAATTATTGGTAATACAAGTTAGTTAGATAATGATTGATAACTGCACTCATTTTGCGTGAAGTATTTGAATCATGTGCTCCCAAGGGATGAGGTGGTCATATATGTGGGTCTACTAAGCAAACGAAATCAGAAATTATCAGCCAAGTTAAGCTTGGGGGGAAGAATGCGTAAGTACACAGAAGCCCTCATTGCATTCACATAACTTTGTTTAACATGGCTGAATAGCTGTCACTCAGCAGAGTATTCAGTTTTTATTAAGAGTATTCGGATTTTGGTAGATCGATCATTTGCGTAGTATTTATAAAAAAATTTAGTATCAAATTTTAGTAAAATTTGTTAGATCTATGTGTGAATTGCCAAGGTGTTTGAGAGTTTTCAATTTTCGGTAGCTTATTTGCATAATGTTTATAAAAAAATATAGTGTCGAACTTGGTAAAAGTAGTTGGATTTATGTGTAAATTGCCAATTAAGTATCACCCCTGGCCCTCGGTCTATGAGTTTAATGGGTCAACTCCAAACAATTTTTTTTATAGAAAAAAAAAATTGACTATTGAATAGATAAAAATGAAAAAAAAAAATTAGCACTATTAGCTCATTTAATGAAAAAACTGAATTTTAGCTCATTTAATAAATAAAAAAAAACTAAAACTAAAATATTTGAAAAAAGGAGCCCAAAATTAATTTAAATCTTGGTTTTCAATTGCACCAGGCTAAAAAGCTCTTGCCTCTTGAAAATACATTACCATTTTTATAAGTAGCACTATTGTATTTTGGTAAGCACCATTAAACAAAAGTTTTAATAGTTGACTCCAACTATTTATATTCTAAATCCTAGCTACTCTACCAATTTTTTTTTTCTATCAAGCAACATCTGAAAAATATCAATAGGATTTGTCGGCAGAGAAACTGGATTTTAATATTTTTCGCTATGATTATTTTTGGGGGCAGTCCAAATATTTTTGGGGAAAAGTTCTCCCAAATTTTGTCACATTTGATTCTCAAAAAAAAAAAAAAAATTCTCACATTTGTCATGAGAAAATATAAAGCACTTCTCTTTTATTTTTAAATAGGAAACCACTTCTTATTATCACCTTGTCCATACTAAATATGGTCCACATGCAAAAAATTTCATTGTTAAACACTAGGGCACGTTTTTTAACTTTAGTTTGATTAGTTCAATAAATTTTGAAATCAAAATCAAATCATGATTCATTATTAGCTAGATTCTCCTACATGCTAAATTAACCTAAATTGTGGAGTGTAGTATTAACATTCGGTATTTTAAATAAAAAAAACTCATTTTACCATCTTAAAAGTTCCCATGGGGGTAAGGTTCAAACACTGAATATTGTCAAGTGGGTTTGACCTGAAAAGAAAGAAGGTCTAATTTCTCATCAATTATGGCCTAATACATTGATAGGAGCCCAGGTATTGAAATTGAAGAAGCGTACTGCCCGAGGAGCCCAAAGAGCGAACACTTCTCAGAAGGCTTTAGACAAGCCACCTAGACTAAAAAACTAAACGCCAAAGAAGGAAGTAGAGACGTACAAGTAAAGACGAGGGGAAATTTTCAAGAAAAGTACCCATCACCTCTGCATTCAATACACTGCACCAACTCAGCTGGCAGCATTAATGGAAAATTGACTCCTGAACAGTACCCCTACAGATTGCAGCACATTCTACCACCTCCAACAAAGCCCTAATGAGACAAGCATCCAAATAAAGATTAGTGATGGTACAAGTGGAGGGCTAGTATGCACTCCAAGTAGCTATATAAGGAAAATGGACTCCTAAAGAGGGGGAACAGAGAAATTAGAGAATGACCTATATTGTGTAACCACAAACTTTGTAACAAAAACTTGAACATTATAAGAACCAGTGATCCTCGGACTAACCTGTAGAAGAACTAATTCAGAAATTTTCTTTTTTCTTTCTAGTAACTTCTCGTAATCTTATTAATTTAAACGAAACCATTAAGGCTTGAAAAGGTTGACCTTAATAGTCCATCTCTATAAATTAATTGTATTGAGTTGTCACATATTAACTTTCTATCCAACTTGAGTTGGTAGTTGATTTCAGCACCCATACAGCTACTTCAGGGTTGGCCCTTCCACTAGGCCAATTAGGCCATTACCTAAGGCCCCCAAGTGGAAGGGGGTCCCCAAAATTTTGAAAAAGAAGGGATAGTAGAAATTGAAACCTTTGAGTTCTTATTGGGTATGATTATTTGGTATGATATATTATTTGCTGTCAACTTTAATAGTAAAAATTTACAATCAATTAAAAGGCCTCATTTCTTATTTTAAACGATATAGAGAAAATGGATTTACATATGCTATGAATTCATCTAAAAAATTGCATTTGAGATGGAAATATAACCTATATTTTGTGAGAAACCTATAATTCATAGAAAGAAACAATTTGATTAAAATGTTCATAATGAGACAACACGATCTGCTAAATAATCTTCTAGAATTGATTATTCCTTATATACGGTAGATAAAACAATTGATTCAATTGAGAATAGATTTGAACAATTTCAAATATTTGAAGATATTTTTGGTTTTCTATTTAATTTCATGAAATTGAAATAACTAGATGATGATAGTTTGCAAAAATATTGTCTTAAAACAAACATGATATTTATTATGATATTGATGGTTTAGATTTATTTTCAGAGTTAAAAGTTTTAAAAGAAATTTTACAAATAAAAGAATATACCCCAATTTACATACTAAATTATATATATAAAAAAAAGTTTGATTTATTTCCAAATACATGCATTGCTTATAGAATTTTACTAACAATACCTATTATAGCTGCTTCTGCTGAAATAAGTTTTTCAAAATTAAAATTAATAAAATCATATCTAAGATTGACAATGTTACAAGAAAGATTAAGTGGATTAACTATATTATTGATTAAAAATGAGATGTTAGAAGAACTTGAATACAAGAACTTAATTAGTTAATTTGTATATCAAAAAGCAAGAAAACATATTTTAAATAAAATATATTATAATAAAAAAATATTAATTTAATTAATACATAAATATAAAAAATACCTCATTTTAGTTCTTGACTAAGGCCCCAAAATGTTTAAGGCCGGTCCTGAGCTACTTTATCTATTTATATCATATCATTTTACAATACACCCAACATCTCAACATTTATTTTACCATATAACACATTAAAATAATATATCTACATAATAAAATAATAATACTCAATACCTAAATAAAACCCAAAATCCAATAAAATATTATTTTTTACAAATATCATCTTGCTACAGTATTATCTTATTTATAAGATGGTAGTATAGCACAATTGTAAATTTTTTTACAATTAAAATTCCGGATAATACACTTTTACAGTTTTGATGCTATAAATTTACAATGGGGGGTTTACAACCCCCGGTGCCAATGCTCTCTCTCTCTCTCTCTCTCTCTCTCTCTCTCTCTCTCTCTCTCTCTCTCTCTCTCTCTCTCTCTCTCTCTCTCTCTCTCTCTCTCTCTGTTAGCATAAAATATGATTGCTTTCGGGCCCAAAGTTAGCTCTTGAAATGTAAGACATCCTTGCTTCCACTCTTTGATCTCTTTAAGTTGGACAAAATTTAGTCTGGGACTAAGATTTAGCCACGTTATACAAGGGTATACCATTAATTCCTGGGTAACAGTTTTTTTTTTTTTTTTCTTCTATAATCAGTGTGGCTCTAGCGTTGCATTTCTCTACAGCTATATGGGGTCTTTTTTCACACTCCACAGTCTACATTCATCACGCATCAACAGTGAGCTCTTGATGACGCTGAGGATCAAAAGCCACCTATTACGGTTTTATATTCAATTTGAACACTATAATAAAGATAGATCAAGTCAACTTGTTTCCCGCCATCTGGCATATGAAATCCTTTTAGCTTGTGTTTCTCAACTTTCGGATTGTTTTGCTGTGCATACGAAGAAAAATGAGAAAGTCCAATAACATAACAAAATATTATAACATTTTTACAACTT
Source organism: Castanea sativa (assembly GCF_040712315.1). Taxonomy (NCBI): domain Eukaryota; kingdom Viridiplantae; phylum Streptophyta; class Magnoliopsida; order Fagales; family Fagaceae; genus Castanea; species Castanea sativa. Next base: position 12,826,198 of record NC_134013.1, on the reverse strand, counting down.
TTTTTTTTTATTACAGCGGGTTTAGGTATAATATTCTATTAATTTATTTAATTTAATTTTGATCTATGCTGGGTTTGACATCTCAATTTGTTGTAAAATTTTGTGTGCTCATAAAGTAGTGGTGGCTCTACGAATTTTTTTTTAGGATGGTCACTAAAAAAGTTAAATTATACAAAATTCAATAAAATAATAGCTTAAATATTTGCTACAAGTCGCTAAGGAGAGCAAAATTATTGCGGCTGCAAAGCCAAAAAAAGTTTAATTGTCTCATCACCATCAAGAAGAACACACAACCACAATATTTTTCTTTGTACCCTTTTTTAAGGAAAAAAAATGAGATTAGAGATTATTTTTATTGAAAATGTTGAACAAATTACAAATTTTATCCTTTTGTTTTATAATATAATTTTTGTTGAATAATTTGTTCACTTGTTGTTGTTTGGTCTTGTCTTGTTATTGTTTGGTTTATGTTTGTTGTTATTTCGGCTAATATCTATTGATGTTATTTAAGCTTTAAAAAAAGGATTAAGGATTATGTTTGGGGGCAAAATTAATTTTGGAGTAATGCTACGTCCACAATATTTTTACAATAAACTTATGCAAAAAGCTGTTATTGGTAGGTAAAAAAAATAATATCAGTATTGGGTCCAAATTAAAATTAGTAACAGCTTACCACATTGGATTTGTTGTAAAATTATTGTGAAAATATTATGAATATAGCATTACTCTTATTGTAAAATTATTGTGAAAATATTGTGAATGTAGCATTACTCTTATTTTTGTTGAACCCAAATTTTTGTCATTCTTAGATCAGGGTGTTCAACATTTTTATTAGGGTGGTCACAATTGGTTAGTTCAATATATATATATATATATATATATATATATATTTACAAGTGTATACATACATTTGTTTTTCAAGTTAGGGTGGTCCTATGACTACTCTGGCTTGCATGTGGAGCCACCACTGCCATAAAGACCTAAAAAGAACCAGTTGTTTCTTTAATTTGATTTTATCTTTCAGAGTTTGAGCCTTAACAAAGTAGACAAATCCTTACATATCAAATGGAAGTATAGAATGATAGAGATATTTTTTGTGGACAACTTAAGCAAGAGTTAAAAATAATCTTTGGGGTAAGAGTTTAATTTTCAGCTCAACTGATACTTCTTGATATTTTTAACAAAGATATTCAAAATTCAAATCTCTAGCCTCCCCAACTCTTTCCATCAAAAAAAAAAAAAAATGCAACCCTTGGGTATTTTTTTTCAGCTTTTGCTAAACCTTATTGACAAATTATAGAATATTTTCAAACAAACTCTACTAGTAAAAAGAAAAAAAAATCTATATATATATATATATATCACTAAATAAATAAAACAATTTAATACGAGAAATTTGCATGCTCTAATAATTTTTTATCCTGTTAATTTTTTTTAAATAAAATTTAAATTTTGTCATTTAAAATTATCATAACGATTTTCTAGTATTTAATATATTTTTTTGGGTGCAATCCACTTCTTAGGATGATAATTGATTATTACTCTTTAACGTACCCGTGCGCATATTGCATACATGCACATCTCACGTACTTACTACGTAGTTTTTTTAATATCATTCTAATAATTAATGCAGGTGTAGAATTCTAATTGTGTTTAAGAGTTTGAATTTCCTTTAACATACCATGAGGTATGGGCCAATACCAATCAGATTCAAGACTTTTCAAAACTAATCTATTTAATTTTTGAAGTCGCATAGTCCCAAATCACTATTAGGTTAGTTAGTCATTTTTTAAATAATATTCAGGGACTAAGTTGATTTTAAAAACCAAATTAATGAATACATGGTGATAGAAAACATGCATAATTGGTCACTTGACCTCTTAACGAAATCAATATTACGTGATACTTGCAACGAGATACTTGCAAGATGCACGAAAAGAAGAAAAATACAAAGATACTTTGGTATAATTGAGATCCCAATGGCGGCTGTTTAACACCAATGAGAAATGCCTAGTGCCCCTTGGCCTTAACTTCCTACAAAACGACGAAACAGCAGAGAAATGGGCCCGGGCTGTGTACGCATGATTATTACGTGGATTATCTAGCAAAGGACAACCCTCTAATATGAAATACAGTTGTATTTTATCAACTAATGTTTCAAGACATCTTTATCAAAACATGTAAAATCTTACATATTGTGAGACGCGACATTGTCTCTTAAGATAACCCTTTTTTTATGTAATCATTTTGCATTTGATGATAGAAAAATTATTAAATACTTTTGGAGTACAATAATATGATGCTCATTTCTCCAATAATTAAGATTAATCATAAATGTAAGAGGAGAAAACATCACCTCAGCCTATTCTAAGCGCATCTAATAATTATTATTGATAACCAAATTTTTACATTTTTTGACAAAAGAATCCCTTAAATTTAGTATTCTCCTACTTAGTGACAGGACTATAGTTGGACTGCCCCCCCTCCCCTAAATTTTTTCAATTGTGTGTGTATTAATTTTAGCAATTTGTTTCAATAAATTTTCATTTTGCCCTCTCAACAATATTATTGATTCTTTTAAAGGCTATAAAAAATTTTATTGATCTAAAATTTGAAATAAATTTAACAAGCTTAACAACATAATTTATCAATAACAAACTTAAGCCCAAACAACACCCCAAAAAAAACCCATGCAAGACAAACAAAAATAAAATAAAATAAAATAATTCTTAAGCCAATTCTAACTAGTCTAAGGGTCCGTTTGGATAGAACTTATTGCTGAAAACTGAAAACACTGTAGCAAAATAATTTTAAAATGTGTGAATAGTACCGCGGGACCCATTTTTAATGAAAAAGTTGCTGAAAAGTGAAATTTGTGGGTCCGTGAACAGTGCACGAATGCAATGTTCACAGAAGATTGGGTCAACACTTGCGGCTGGAGGAAAAAAAAAAAAAACAAAAAAACAAAACGCGGACGCAGGAAACGCGCTATCCAAACTCCACCTAAATGAACACCCACACATTTGACAACACACAAGACACCTAAAAAAAAGTTTTTTTTTTTTTTTTTTAAAAAGCTTAACTTTCTAAATAGAGAAGTGCTACGTCCACAATATTTTCACAACAAATCGCATGCGGTAAGTTTTTATTGGTTCTAATTTGAATTCACAACTTAAATTACTTTTTTGCTCACTCATAACAACTAATAATAACCTACTATTTACAATTTGTTGTGAAAATGTAGTAAAAATATTATGGACATAGCATTTCTCTTCTAAATGAATGCTTACTTGGAGTTTCAAAAAAATAACTTTAATTCCTAGTTCTGTCCCTGCTCCTACTATTATATTATACGGCAAGTATTAATTAAAAAAATGCGTGCGCATGCATAGATCTCGTGGGAAATTTTTGATTATATTTAAAGAGAATAGAGAAGAAATCAAGACTTAGCTTAATATATTAAACATAAAAATCTTTGGTAGTTCAAATAGGAGTCATATACGAGTATAAGATATAAAAACTTTAGAAATATATTGTTTATATAGACCACAATAATCACATGTACATATTAGCTAGGTTAAAGAATACATCTAGTCAGTAGTCCCATGTACGTTAGATTTAGTTGGTGAATATGTTAAATAGTATAAAAATCACAAAAATATACGGTTGAATTATCATGAATACAGTTGGATTGAGGTGGGAAAATTTTGTTCTCTTTCAAAGCTCCTCCTCTATACTTTCTCATGCTTGTGTTCTCGACTAATTTCTCTTAAGCCCAATAACTTAAAACACTTAAAAATTAATAAGGATTTGAACAAAATTAATAATTTTCTGACTTATTATTTGATTAATTCAATTTGATTAAATTTAATTTAAATGGCTCCAATAGAATGCACGAAATTGATTTATTCCTCTATCAAAAGTATGTCATTAAAAGAAGGACGCCACGTTTTTTATCCTTCATGTTTGTCTCCCAATTTTCCTTTTCAGATTTTGTGTGTGGTTGCAGCAAGTGGAAGAGATAGAGCCTTCCCTAGATTGGCTTATAAGCCCATGCAGGCTATACCTGCCTGATTTGAAATTTCGTATAAGATAGATTATTGTCTGAAGTGCTTGCTTGCCATAGATATATTATTTCCAATTTATTCAACTTTAAGCATTTTTTTTTTTTTGAGAAAGAAATTTAAGCATAAATATTATATCTTGATTCTAAAAAAAAGAGTATAATTATATCTTTATCCAAGTTATTTTTAAGCTTAATTAATAAATCAATAAAATAAGTCTTCCAAAAAGAGCACGAAGAAATAAAATACTTGGGAGCAATAATTGTTAAAGTGGGCAACTTTACCTCCACCAAGCTCCCCCACACAGACGTTACAGGAGATCTTATTGTTGTTATAATATTTGGATAGTGGCCATTAATCTTTTATAAATATGTGTTCATTACTATAACAAAAATTCCATAAGTCTCACATTGGATTCAAGCTAATCACAACTTAAAAACTACGAAAAATGCTAAAGTTATTACAAATTTTATAATTTTATTACAATGTCATGATAAGGAATTTGATTGATGTACATACCTACTTGAGCAACCTAATAAAGTGAATATTTGATTTATTTTTATATGATTGGCAAAGCATCAATTAATGTGTAAGTTTTATATAGTAAAAGACTTAAGAAATATTTGCAAAAATATCATTATATTTAGCAGTTTTCACTTGTATGGCATCCTTAATCCATACATGACAATCCGCATGTCCATACATCCACGTTATCGAGTAAAAAAATATTGTCTTGTGTAGAATATTGGGATACAAGTCATACAACATATACCTAAAAGATAAAGGTATACAAAAAATAAAATTTTAGAAAGTTAGGAAAAAGAAAACCTAGGTTTTAATAAACAACTTGGAAAAGAATATGATGATCTTGCCACATAATTCAAACGTTTGACAAAGAATACATATTCATCGAATTTCTCCGATGTGAGACAAAACAGAGAATTATATACATACAAATAAGATGCACAATAATCCAATATCTAAGTGCGTAGTGGAAGTACATCGCAGGAATAGTAGCCAGACAGAGACTATATATGGACATCATAAGCTGTAATCAAACAATGATACGAGGATGACTATATGCACATGAGAGGACAAAAGCAAAAGGCTAAAAACAAAACAAAAAAACCGAATTCCATACACTTGTGTACATCGAAACAATGAGAGGAGCACACTGAAAAGTGAAGAGTTGGCTTAGTCTGCGGGGTTAGTGGAGAAGGATCCCAAAGCTTTGAGAGCTGTGGCTCTAAGAATATATTCATGATATATTGCTGCAGCGAGTGCTCCCACAAAAGGTCCAACCCAGAAAATCCACTGTAAATCACCATACCACCTCATGAGTCAACAACAGTCAAACAATAAACAAATACAAATAATTAATTAATTAGTCATTAAAGCCTCAATTAAATTAAGCTACAATTAAACTGACTTGATCATCCCAAACTGGTTGTTTATTGTATATTACAGCAGCTCCAAAGCTCCGAGCTGGATTTATTCCTGTGCCTGTGATGGGAATAGTGGCCAAGTGCACCATAAATACTGCAAACCCAATTGGCAGGGGAGCCAAAACCTATAATTTCCACACATAGACATGTTAGTTAGTAGTAGCCAGCACAATAGGTATTAACTTGTAAAATTTAAAGGACTTAATTAGAAACTAATCAGCGCCAAGAGCTTGTAGCTCAACTCTCAACTCCTGGTAAAAACATTCATGGTTGAAATCTCTCTCAACTAATAGCTACTCACTGGGACGTGGGAATCGCGAGCGTTTCGCTTAGGATCTGTGGCAGAGAAGACTGTATAGACAAGTACAAAGGTGCCAATAATCTCAGCTCCTAAAGCGGTTCCTTTGGAGTAAGTAGGTGAAACGGTGTTTGTACCACCTCCAAAATTATCATAGTAGTCTTTCGCGATGCCTTTCACTATCCCTACTCCACATATTGCTCCCAAGAGCTGAGCCACTATGTAAGCAATAGCTCTTATTAATGAAACCTTCCTTGCCAGGAACAAACCGAAAGTCACAGCTGGATTAATATGACCACCTATATCCAAAACAATAGAATTATACATATTGTTAACCAAAAAAAAAGGATGCAAAGTAAGTAAGAACATATATATGAACCTGATATTCCAGCAGTGCTGTAAACAAGGATGAAAATCATGCCCCCAAAAGCCCAAGCAACGCCGAGAAGACCAACTGTTTCGCATGGATCAGTTTGCTTCTTGTAGCCAATAACTGTGAGGACAGTGATGTAGAGAAAGAGTAGCGTAGCAACGAACTCAGCAATAACTGCCCTATAAAAGGACCAGAGACTAAGCTCTTCAGCATCAAAAAGTGGTGCTGGTGGTGGGTCAACATAGTCTCTCACTGGCTCAGCAGCTTGGCCTTCTTCACTCACTTCCTTCGACATCTTACTTAGTGTTTTTGTTCACTTCTCTTCGTTTTTTTTTAACTGGTGAAGATACTGAGAGAACTTGAGAGAGTGAGATTAGAGTATGAATTTATGCGTGTGCAAGAGAGAGCATATGCTATAGAATATAATGGAAATTATCCTGAGAGGACAGAGAAATCTTTTATTGGAGTCCCAGGTCTTTTCTGTCTTATGAGTGTGATTATTGGCAAGCTGTAGTGTATCCTTCGTACGTTTTCTCTTTTTCAATAATGATAAAGCATCAACATTTTTTTTTTTTGTATCTTATCTAAGAATTTTATCATGTATCAAATGATAATGACGATCAACCTACTACTAAATTAATCCGACTGTTTGATCGTGAAAGGAGCCTAAAATAATCTTAAAGAACATTGTTCATTTTTGGTGCTTAAAACTCACCAATCGACTGTGCTAATCCCTATATAGGCACCACAGTGAATGAGACTCTGCTGATGGACCTACTGTTGATTGTTATTATCCAAATATGACTTTGATGTGCTTTTATTTATTTCTCTTTTTAATGATGAAAAATGAATGATTTTGTTTTTGTGTTTAGTCTGGTATACTTAGCTAAAACGATCCTAAGTAAAAACAGTTGGAGAAATGCGATAAATTGATGGAAAGCATAAGATTTTATTCACTTTAATTTCTTTACTATGAATGAATCTTTAAAGATGCAAATTCAGAAAATACAGGTGATCGATCTATCCTGAATAATTTGTTGAAAACTAGTAATTGACCTCAAAATTTGTTGTTGGAAAGTGAACTATATGATTTACACAACATCATCTTGCAATTTTTTTTTTCAATTAAAGATATCAAAGATCAATCTTAGTCAAGGTTAGAGTTCCTTATCCTAATCTAGGTTCATTATTCTAGGACCTAATTGTAGCACAATTCATGTTTATATATAGTAGCCTTACTTGTAATGCAAGTAAAGTAATGCTATGGTTTATGGTCTAAGGTTAACCTTAGGTTTGGTCTACTATATTTATCCTTTAATGTCATTATAATAAACAAGTTTATTATAGTGAAGATGTATTTGTTAAGAACTTCTACGGTAAATTTAGGCCATCAAGTCGGGTCATGTTAATTAAACTTCTCTTCTCTATTTCTCTCCCTGACAACCCTAATGCATTCCAAACATAGTATTGAAATTTGAAACTATGTTTCAACAATTTTAACACTGTGTGAGTGTTCTTTGACCTCATTGTAATAGCTTATTGATGTTCCTTGATTTTTCAACAATTTTCTTTTTTAATGTAGATGTACGACTTCCAAATGTTGATTTCCATTACCAACCACCAAATTCACTCCCTTAATAGCAAATCTACAATATATCAAAAGTACAGTCACAAAATTACCCTTCATTTGGTGCTGCTAGTCCTATCATGGAGCCTGAACAAGCCTCCACACAACCATTCATTCATTTGCCTTGTCCATATCGGATGTCATCATTTTGGCCATTATCTAGCCATCCACAACACTTTCATATACCGATGGTATCATTCAAACCACTGGTGTAGCCATCCTTCAACCATTGTCTATTGTTAGGGCAGAGGGATTTGAACTAAGAACATCTTTATTGGAAATATTATGAGATACCAATTAAGTTATAAAGCTCTTGATTAAGTCAGACCATATTAATTCTACTTCTATTTTCAATTTCTCTCTTTCACATTTCTCAACAATTTTTTTTCTCTCTCTCTTTCACATACAATACCAACAAGATTCTCTCAAGAAACTACATGCCTGGAATCTACTGACACAGATACGAAAAGGTATTGGTATCAAATAATACCATGTCAACAATATCAAAATTCAATAAGTGTAAGACATGTTAGCAAAAAATAACTAACTCACTAACAATTGAAAGACGTGTGTTGATGGGTAGTTATTTTTGCACACATGTCTCTTGTTTATTGGATTTTAATACAAATGACGTAGTATCATTTGATATAAAATAGTTTTTCGATACACCTACAATGGACCCACATTCAAAGACCCAAAGAGATTATCAGGCCGCTCACATTTATCTAGTTCCTTATTTCTTCTTGATAAGAAAATTTTCAACTAAAAAGGGATTGTCAGTGGATCAAAATCAAAGCAGAGTTTTTATTCAATTGGATGGTTCCCGCTAATCGCACACAATTGTTTGGACATAATCTCTGAGAACATAACACAAATGTGGCTAACATAGATTTCTGAACGAAAGGAGCAAAAGATATTCCTATTTCCAAGCGGCATATTCTCTTCTACAATATGCTTAATTATCTCTTGACTAATATTTATTTCCAAGTTGGTATGACTAACTTTAATCATTGATACCCAGAAGATAGAGATGTAGAATATGGTGGGCCGTGTGGCCACTTTCAAGTAAATATTATGATATTAATTCTATGAAATTTAAGGTGATCTGTTTTCTAAATTAGGCGGAACATCTGTTAGACATTGTGATGTCCCATATTGATTGGATATTAATTGAATGTATGTTATATGGGTGTGTTATATCTGTTTTTAGTATACGGGTGTGTTTTCAATTTCACATCCAGCATATATTGCATTTTATATACAACTACTGATAATAGTCTCAATTGTGACTAGATTAATCATTTTGAGATATAAAGCAAATATGATTAAAGCTTTTTCTTAGGTCGTTTTTCGTTACGTGGGTTCATAGACCCCTAACTTGTTTAAGTTTTTGTCTTTTTCATGACTTTTGAGGTTTGCCTCTCACTTTCAAAACACTATTTGGTAAATTGAAACCATTCTCTCAAGTTTTCGAAATTCAAGTTTTTCGAGTGTGGTTGAGGTAATCTTCTTCGACCCCATTTAATCTTCTCCAAATCTATGCAGTTTCATCTTAAGGTTTGCAACATTGGGGTTTTCGACATGTGGCGGGATTTTTGCTTAAAATTTGAAATTTATTGTGCCCAATGAGGTTAAATCATGGGCTTTGTTCTCCTTTGTTGCCATGAAGGCATTTGTGTGTGAAATTTTTGGCCATTTTCATGGGTAAACCATTGCTTACTCCTTGGTTGTGTTGACTATGCACATCAAATGTTAGACAAAATGTCCAAGTGACAATTTTGTTATGTAATCATCGCCGGTAAGGCATGATTTCGTTGTGGACTATGTCAAGGGTTTTATTTTTTATTTTGTTGCTAAACTACAATATTATTCAACTAGCCAAAGAGCTAGAAATCAGCCATACAAGCATCAGCAATTTATTCAGGGAGACCACCTATTGAGATAGAAAGACCTAAGCTTGACTACATACTTTGCAGCCTCATGAGCAGCAGTATTGAAACATCTTCTAACCCAATAAAAATTACAATTCAAAAAGAAGTTACGAAGTTCAAGTATATTATTAACAGTAGTAGCAATGGACTAGTCAGGTTGAATTTCAGCTATGGTTAGGGGGTCAAAACAGGACTTTGCATCTCCCTCAATGATGATTTGCTCCCAATTTTCAGTCAGAGCTAGCTGGATTGCGCAGAGCACAGCTGCAGCTGCAGCTCGCAGTGGTGAACACAATTTGTGCATGTTAGCCCAAAGTGTGTCTCCCTCATTTGCATTGCATAATTAGCATGGTGCTTGGCTTATGCCATCTCGCACACTTGCATTTGCCTAGACATTCCTACCCTTGCATTGCATAGTGGTTTGATGTTCATTGCATGTCTTGCATTTTTGTCACAGAGGAAGAGTAATTATCAATGAAGTCGCTCCGTACTTGTTCTTGGCTGAAATGAGCTTATTAAGAAATTCAATTTGGACAAGGTCATTGTGTTTATTTTCAATGGGGCAGGGGACTTGATTGTATAATTTGTATGGCTTCATATTTTCTGAAATTAAAAAATTTTACACGTCCAGATGATGCAATTTGTGAGTGAATTACTCGCTATATGCACAAAATTTACTGATATGTTCTAAAAACTCATGTGGGTGCTGATGCTATTATCTCATGTACTTATCAATTAGATTGGTGATATAAAACGGTTGTATAAATGGTTTGACGTGACTAGCCTCAAAGAATACGAGAAAGAGAGGAACTTTGGATTGTAATTCTGGTTGCTTTCTTATTCATTATTTACTAACTGAATACAGTGCCAAAATAAATTGAGCACTAGTGTTAGCTCTTCTAAAAAATTTAGCATTTAATGTATCAAAAAGTTACTTTATTTATTTTAACACACTATTTTATAATATATATTATATATTACATCTTCTATTTTAAGATTACAACAAATTAAAATAATTTAAAATAAACCTCTTCTATATTAAAAAATTAACAAAACAAATATATTTTATCATGCGGCCCTATCTGACAAAGAGAGAGTCAGAGAGAGAAAAAGATAGAGAGGACATGGGAATGTAACGTGGGAAACAGAAAATGGAATAAAAAACACCAAAAACATGTTTAGCAAATATAACATTTTCTGCCAGTATAGTTCCCAACATGGCACTACACTATTCATCAATGTCAAATTTTTTAGTATTTAAAACATTTGACATGTGAGGTTTTGTGGTCTTTGGTGTGCCAAATTTCAAATGCCAAATTTTTGACATTTCACACACTTGATGCTAGTGCTATGCTCAATCATAAGATTATTTATGATATACAGCTTTTATTTGATAAGCCTATCAATAAACTTAAGATTATTTATTTTATCAATAAACTTTATACTTAATCCAAATCTCTATCATTTATCCAAGGCGATAGCAGATTGGACACCTTCAGCAGCTGTTCTGCACTCCAAGACTCTTCAAGCCTTATGCCTGCATCTCGTTACATCAATTTTCCACCAACACAAAAATTAAAGGAATTCAAAGTGCGAAAATTAATATCTTGAAAATGTTTCAAAAAATCAAGTTAAATTTTAAACAACATAAGAAAATTTAACCCCAGTTGAGTTTACTATTTATTAGTCTTTCACGTACCAATATAGTTTCTGCCTTACTTCTGTGTATAATTTTGAACCCGTATATATATTTGCAAACAGCAATACCAAAGCTTAATTTAGTTTTAGTCATGATATTCTAAGAAAATCTCCTAATGGTACTTCTTTCCAATTTTTTGGTGAATATTTTTAATAAAATTTACTAAAGTTGTTTATTGGTTGATGCAATTATTGATTATTACTAGCCCTTTTTTTTTCCTCTCTAATTTTGGAAGGTACCTTTTGCAGATTCAAGCATTTTAGAAGTTTTGATAAAATATTTTGTCATGTGAAAGCTGTGAAATTTACAAAATTATGTTGATAAAAAAAGTTTTTCTAAAAAATTTATTATAGGGCTAAAATTTAATACAAAAAACTATTGACAAAGTTGAGTGGTTCTTTTTCAACCCATTTTCTTTTTCAAACCATTTGGTTTTAAAATATTGAATATGTAGACTATAGATTAACTTTTTATAGTTTATTATATGATATAATTTACTTATTAATAAAAATCTAGTGTCATGCGCATGACATATTAGTGTAAAAAAAAAAACCAAAAAAATCCAAACCATTTGGTTTTAAAATATTGAATAAGTAGACTATAGATTAACTTTTTATATTTATTATATGATATAATTTACTTATTAATAAAAATCTAGTGTCATGCACATGACATATTAGTAAAAAAAAAAAAAAAGCAATAAAATCCAAACCCTTTGATAATACTTTTTATATTTCTTAGAAAATACATATAGACAAATACTTTAGGTGTCTAAAGACTAATACTTATAAATTTAAAAATATATATATAAAAAAAAACTACACAAGCCATAGGGCAATAACTACTATATCTAGAATTTTAATTGTAGCATTTATTGTTGCTAAGCCTCTATCGAGCCACATCAGCCTTGCATTTTGCCCTATTCGGTCCACTTCGGTCTTATTCTACCTTGGTCCATTTGGTTCACTTTAGTCTATCGGTCTTATTTGGTCCACTTTGGATTTTTTGGTCCATTTAGTCCTATTAGTCTCACTTTGGTTTTATTCGGTCATATTCCATTTTATTTGGTCCATATTGCTCCAATTCCGTCCAATTTGGTCATACTTAGCCCACTTTGGTCTTATTCGAACCACTTTGGTCATATTCGGTCCATTATGGTCCACAGGGATATTGGGCTTTTGCCCTTATTTTGCAAAAATAATAGCAACATGTCCCTGTTTTGAAATTATTTAAGTTCGTGTCCTTGTTTTTGAAACTCGATTTTAATAAAATTGAGTTTAGTATAAAACTCGATATCTTCAAAATCGAGTTATATTTAAATTTTTAATTGAAACTTGACTTTAGCAAAGTTGAGTTTCACTTAATTTTTTTTATATAAATTAAGTGGCAAAATATGCATAGAACTCAACATTGCTAATGTCGAGTTTCACTTGTAACTCGATTTTTTTAAAATCGAGTACTAAAATAGGGACATAGACCTAAATAATTTCAAAACAGGGATATTGTGCTAGATTTTTTACAAAGTAAGGGCAAAAGCCCAGTATCCCCTTAGGTACACTATGGTCTTATTTAGTCCTACTCAATCCACTTCGGTCCACTTTGGTCATATTCTGTCCACTCGATCCTATTTGTTCCACTTTGGTTTTTTTCGGTCATATTCAATTCATTTTATCCATTTTGTTCCTATTTGGTCGTACTTGGTCCACTTTAGTCTTATTTGATTTACTTTGGTCATATTCAGTCCTTTCCACTGTGGTCTTATTCGGTCCTATTCAATCTATTTCAGTTCATTTTGGTCTACTTTGATCCTATTTAATTCACTTCCATCTTATTCGATTTACTTTAATCTATTTGGTCCATTTTGGTCAATTCGGTGTGCACTTACATAGAAAAGATAGATTCGAACTGTTGTTTGGGAGTTCATAAGAGAATGGAATGAAATTATCATAAGGAAATGGAAAGGAATGGAATGGAATGGAGTGGATTTAAGTAATGGAAAAGAATGGAATGGAATGGAGTTAAGTAACCTTGATTGAATGTTTTAAAATAAAGGAATAGAAATGAATGAAAATGAAAATGAAAATGAATAGAATGTAGGTAATTTTGTTTGAGAGTAATATGGAGGGAATTGAATGGAATTATTTTATGACAATATTACTATTAGATCCCTATTTTAAAATAAAGAGTTGAATATATAGGGGTATTTTGAGAGTTTTAGTAAAAAATTCATTAAATCTAATTTCATTCACTCTCATTCCTTCCAATTTTGGGGGAATGAAAATTTGAGGTTTTAAAGGAATAGAGAGGAATGAGTGTTCCTTACTACCCATTCCATTCCATTCCACTTAAATTCCAAAACAAAGGAATGGATTTTTAATTCCCTTCATTAAAACTCTCAAAAAAGAAAATGAAAGAATATTCTAAAATTATTTTTTTTATTCATTTCTATTCCATTTCATTCCCTCCTCCCAAAATTATTCTTTTATTTAAGGATTCAGATCCTCTAGAGTTCTTAGGGTACTCTACCAGTAGAGTTCATTAAATCCTAACCACTCTTTAATGATTTAATGGTTTAGATTCTGCCATGTCAGCATTTCATTAATAATATTCTTGAAATAATAAAATAATGTTGTAAACAAAACAATTAAGATGATTATTAATGAAATGCTGACATGACAAAATCTAGACCATTAAATCATTAAAGAGTGGTTAGGATTTAATGAACTCTACTTGGTAGAGTACCCTAGGAACTCTAGAGGATCTGAATCCTTTATTTAACTATGTAGGGAAAGCATATCATTGCATAGGCCATTTGATGATATCAACGGCTGAGATTAAAAAGATTTCTCAATCCTTTTCCAACCACTTTGGCGGAGCTTGCAACCTGCCATTTCCCTCGTTTTTATCGAACACTAACCTTCAAAAACCTCCTCAGCTCTCACTCTTCTTTCTCCAACTCTCTCTCTCTCTCCAGCTCACACTGTCTCCGAAATCTCCCTTGATTTTGGATCAGAACACCTCCATTGTTGTTCCCATTCCAGAGGTAATTTTCACACTTAAATGCTTGAATAAAATTGATGCTAAAATTTATGTTAATTTTGTGTTTATTTCAAATGGGCTTGTTTTGTTTTAGGCATTTTCTCCTTTTGCTCTGGAAACAATGGATGCCACTCTGCCTTTTTGCAAATCTGTCTCCTCACCTCCTGTAAGTCTCTCTATAACACATTTCATATTCGAATGCAGTTTTTTGTTCCAAGTGTTGGGTTCTGAGCAAATTAGTGAATCTTTAAATGGGTCACAATTAGATCTTCAATTGTTATAACTCTTTTTTTTTTTTGAATGATAATTCTGGTTCTACGTGTTGGGTTTTGCTTAAATAAGTGAATCTTATATTGGGTCACAAATGGATCTTTAATTGTTATTATCGTTATGATTATTATATATAATTTTCTTTTGGGTTTTTTGAATGCAATGGAAGGGTTTATTTGTGGGGACGAGTAGAGGAATCAGAGCTGCTTCCCAATGTAGCTTTATGGTGGGAAATAATAGAGTGAACTTTCCAAGGCAAAGAGCTGAGGGTGGACAAGTTGGAAGTTTTAAAGCTAAGAAGCGTGGAGGAGCTCTCCATGCTACATGTCGTGCTGAGAAAATTCTGATTGCGAATAGAGGAGAGATTGCCGTTCGGGTCATTAGAACTGCTCATGAGATGGGGATACCTTGTGTGGCTGTTTACTCAACCATTGACAAGGATGCACTCCATGTGAAATTGGCTGATGAATCGGTTTGCATAGGTGAAGCACCAAGCAATCAGTCGTAAGTTCTCTACGATGGGATTGCTTTCCTTGTTCTTCTTTCTTAATCATTTGCTGCCATTATAGATATTATCATTCAATAATTTAGGGGTGTGCATGGATCGGGTTGGAGGGTTTTTTTCAACCTGACCCAACGCACATGGTTGGGTTTGGTTAGGTTGGTGGGTTGTGCATATTTTATGCCTTGTGAAAAATTGGAATTTCATCAATTATTTAAATACTTTTTTCAATAAGACTACAATTCATATAATATGTTTAAGTTATATTCCAAATTTCCAAATTTATCAAACTAATTCAGGTTGGTGGGCTTGATGCACACCCCTATTTATCATTATGTATGTCAACAACTCCTTGTAACTTTTTTATTTCATTTGTTGATGGGATAGGAAATCTTATTGGGAGAAATGATGAAGCTTAAGTGAAAAAGTAATAAGAATAAAAAAAGTTTTCTTTTCAAAAAAAAAGTTTTGGATTTCAAGCTGGGTATAGACTATTGGATTTGAAGGATAAAGCATAAAGTTTGTTATTTAATTATTTATTTTTAATAAGTAAATTTGTCCCTAATGGGGAAGAGGAGATTTGAACTAGTGACCTCTATCTCATGGGGCTTAGTCTGCAAGACTGCAACTGATTGTGCTACAATAGTTATGATGAACACTAATGACATTGAATGAAAATTGAGATGTTTCTCTTTTTAGGAATCTCTCTCTCTCTCTCTCTCTACTTACACACACACACACACCCATATATTTCATTTATTTTTTTATGAGCATATATATATATATACACACACAAACACACACATATCATCAATATTAGCTGACCCCAAAAATTTGGGGCTAAGGCTTGGTTTTTGTTGTATATTTCATCAATATCTGTCCAAATATTTTTTTTGTTTTTTCTCCTCTTTAGTTCTTGGTATGGTTGATAGTGGTGTAACATGCATGCTGATTGGCCTTTTTACAGGTATTTATTAATTCAAAATGTTCTATCCGCTGCTATCAGCCGTAAGTGTACAATGCTGCATCCTGGATATGGCTTCCTTGCTGAGAATGCAGTATTTGTTGAAATGTGCAGAGAACATCGAATCAACTTTATTGGGCCTAATGTAAGTAGTGCAAATGTTTCCTCATAGAAAGGATATGAAGTTCATCCACTAAATCCCAATAACCTATCTTTTAATGGATCAGAATATTTTAATTAATTTGGCATTTCTTGTCAAAATTTCACATAAACTGAACAGGAGACTTGAAGGCACCTGTCTTTCTAAGGACAAAACCAGACAGGGACATATCCATAGCTGGGGTGCATAAGAGGGTTTGTGGGGTTTATGTAATAAATCCAAAGTGAGTCTTTCCACAGATCCATGGCATTTCAATAATACATTTAATTGACAATAAATTTGAACTTCCAACAGAATTTAATATTTTACTGTAAAACCACACAGGTTCAGTTTGTACCCAGATTGATACAAGGTGATGCAAATTGCAATCAGCTTATAGGAACAACCTTAAATCAGATTTTTTTTTAGTGTATATTAATTTTGAGCTCAGGGAAAAGGATACCATGTGCCCTGTTAAACCTGTGCACCTAAAGTTGATTGATATTCTGTTTGAGTGGTCCTCATCAAACCTCATTAGGAAACGTGAATTGCTTTTGGCTTGTCGATCTAGAAATTGAGGCTTTGCCCCTGATGTTCTAGACCGATGCTTCTATCTAGATTTTTAGGCAAAATTCTTCCTGTATGTAATGTACAACAAAAACAACGCAGCTTTAACTACAAAATTGTAGAACAGAACATAAAAAAGATATAAATCTAGGAGCCAGCCCCTAGGCTTGCTTGGAGTTAGCACCAAGCAAGAGAGAATAAACCTAGGAGTCAGAGTGTAGGTGCATCAAGGGTTGGCTGGTGTGAACACTAGACCATTTGAAAAATTCCAACAGAAATTTCATTAATCAATCAAATTGTAAGCTGTCTGACTCCATAGGAATACAATATTCTGTATATAGACTACCATGACTTAACCATAATTCTAATTATAATCAACTTGGAAAATCCCATTGATTGAATTACAAAAAGACCTTTTACTCTAGGAAATTAAATAAGATAATAATTAACCTAATTAAATAATAAGTCCTAAAATATAATCCAAGTGACCAATAAAAATACAATTGACTTCTGAATTTAGAAAAAAAAAAAAAATTCTTCCTACTTATGATGTTAGGGCTTAGAAAGATGGAGGAGAAGGTTTAGGGAATGTGATAATAATATATATATATATATATATATATATATATATATATATATATTATAAGTAATAATAGTCAATTAAAAGTGCAAAAATGGGTGCAACCCTAGTACATGGGGAGAATACATAGAGTACGTAATAATTAGGGTGTGGAAGGATAGGATTGAAAGGAAAATAGAGGATGAAGCTGATAAAATATGGCTGGATTTTCTGTACACAGCAGATAAGTGGTTCTTTTAGAGGCTGATTTGATGATAAATCTTCAAAGAAAACTTGGGGGTTTTAGGGATTTAAAAAAGGCTAGGCATAGGGGTATGGTTTGGGATATTTGGACGGGAAGAAAGGGTATGTTCAAGGTGTTGTTCTCCACTTGTGATCATTGCCTGTGAAAATTAAGTCGGTTAGTCTGCAAATAGAGGGAGAGAGAGCACTGGGCAACCTTACATCAATACTCAAATGCACACCAACTATAGAGATTGGTGTATCTGTTTTTCTTCCCCAGTTATAACTTATAAGGGTTTTCTCTTATAAAAGACCCAAAATTGAATTTGTTTCATGTGTGATTTTTATTGTCGAAGCAGATGGATAAAGTTCTGGTTTATATGTAGATATTATAGGGGGAGCCCATGGTTGAAGCCATTTCTTGAATTCTAAAAGTTTGGGCAAGAAATTTAAATTCCTGGTTACATTTTGCAGCCTGACAGTATCCGTGTTATGGGTGACAAGTCAACTGCTAGAGAAACAATGAAGAAAGCAGGTGTTCCAACTGTACCAGGAAGTGATGGATTGTTACAGGTATCGTGTGTGACTCATGGTGCTATACTATTTTACATCTTGGGAAAAAGTTGTGATATTAGTTTTTATATCTTTTGGCCAATTTTTTTTTTAAAATAATTGTTATCACAGAGTACGGAAGAAGCAATCAAGCTTGCCAATGAGATTGGATATCCTGTTATGATCAAGGTAGATAATCTTTCTTAGTATTTTCTTTTAGTGGTTATATAACACTGCCTAGTAGCTATAACACTGTGCCTTATGTGGCTGCTGGAATTGCAATGCACACCTATTTCTGACTAGAATACATCTGCTCTAATTTTCTGTGGCTTGATGAGTACCCAAAATGAGAATTACAGATTATTTTTTGCCATTTATTTCTATACTAATTTGGTTATACATAACATAATGATATTACATTACCAAATACATATAAAGCTACTCACAAGATAGAAATTTTAAGTCTTTTTTCTTATCAAGAGAATAATAATGTCACAAAACACTTCAGTGTGTGATCACCTCCTTGGAAAATATTGAAGTTTACTGTAACCTATAACTGTGCCAAGAAAAATTCTTTCTGTTCACTGAAAAAATTGATGGGTGTTTTAGTTACTAATGCTTTGCCTTTTTATTATTTTTTTTTTTTGGGGGGGGGGGGGGGGATGATGATTGTGGAAGACCTTACTCCTATGAGTTAAAGGCTTCAGAGACTAAAGTTTGATAGTGTGTGTTGGTGCTTTCACAGTGTTAAATTTCTTTTTCTTTGCATTTAAAACTATTATTTTAGATTGGAGGTTACAAGTTCATAGTCAGTTCATTCTTTCTGGGTATCTTACTAAAATCTTATCTATTTTTCTTATTGAATTTTCTGTGAACTGACATACATTTATACTTTCAAGGCAACAGCTGGTGGTGGTGGCCGTGGCATGCGTCTAGCTAAAGCACCTGATGAGTTTGTGAAGTTGCTACAGGTATTGCCCCAAATGCACGTATTTCCTGTAATGTTAAAAGGGGGATGACTGCTTTATTAAAAAGTTTGATGTTTGAACTTCTGTAAAATTTTAGTCACGTCTTCCTGATCTTTCTCTTGCAAATTATACTAATAATGTTATTTTAGCACCTCCTCCCTACATAAGAATGGTGTGGAGGGTGAAGGCATGGGCTCTGAATCCTCTTGGTGCATGTATGATTTTAAAAATTAGAAGAAAAAAAAAGTTGTAATAGATTATGAAATTATATTGTTGTATTGGTGTAATAGATTCCTATAACTCTTCCTCTTTTGACTGATGGAATATAAAATAAACAATTTTTTCTGACATCTCTGGTATTTGCTAGTTACTACTATTTTGTTTGGTACTTATCAATTTTTTTTTTTAGGTACTTACAATAAAAAGATACTTGTCCACAATGCAACATGTTTGAAAAGCTTAACCTAAATTGGAAAAGAAACACAATAGTTTACAATTCAATATTATAAAAGATTACAGACAGTAGTAACAAGGAGAATACAATGTAAATAAATAAAAAAGAAAAAAGAAAAAAAGAGAGACAGGTAGCACTAGCTTGATGCAAAGTTTAAAGCTGAGATCTCAATTGTATTATTACTTAGACTTGACATTCATGACAAATAGATCTTGAATTACTGACATTAAATCTGATTAACAAATTGGAACCATCAATAGAAATTAGAACGACTGTATAAAGAATACAGTGTCTGTTTTGCTAACTTGTGAGTGAACATAAGCTATTATGTTAACCTGGAGTGTGTGCTACCTAAAGACCCAAACGTTACCATTGACATTTTTAAAGAATCAAGAAGGATATTAACTGGTTTGACACCCATAGGCTATATTTGAGTGTGAGACTAGTCCATATATATGGGTTAGGTTTAAGTTCCACCTCGCATAACTTTTGTTAATGTTAGACTGCCCAATACTACATATATATAAATTCAAATTCCTAAATGGCATTTTAGCATCTTGTACATTCAGAAGTACTGTAAATCAGACATGCACCTCGCTTCTTTGGTTAATGTCTTGGTTAACAAATATTTGCTACAAAGAATTTTATAGTTCCTTTGAAATTTGTATTAAATTGGGTCTGATTTGATTTACAGCAAGCCAAGAGTGAGGCAGCAGCTGCATTTGGAAATGATGGAGTTTATTTGGAGAAGTACATTCAAAATCCAAGGCACATTGAGTTCCAGGTAACTGCTGGGTGCTGGGTAATTTGAAGTATTTTCAAATCTATGATCTCTTGAAGTTCTCAGGGAATTTCATTTAAATATGTCATAGCAAGTTACTCAAGAAAGGCCATTCCTGAGGAAAATAAGTTTTTACTTAATGGAAGACCCAATTAGTTGAGTGTTCTTTTATTGAAAAAATTATACTTGGCATTTCTGTTCTTTAATCTCAGTTGGAGAAAACTAATTGATTCATGGACCAGTAGGAGCATCCTGAGTGCTCTAGATATGCCCACTAGGCTCTATGTGAACTTTAGACTGTGCTACTTTAGAGTCAGTTATAATCATAAATTCAAATAGTAAAATGTTCCAAATTCCTAACATTTTAATGCAGATGATTCACATTTGTGTAAGCAGTACATAACAGTTATCCATTCAATAAAGATAGATGCACATATAAATAGTTTCAAGGACTAGGAGTCACTGAGAACTTTCATTTTATATTTAAATGAGTATAAAGATAAGTCTGATTAGCCCTTTTCATGCCAGTCTTACATGTACAACTATGAGAGTTCATATAAATTCTGGGTTGTTGATTCAGGACCAATTGTTCAATACCATAAAGGTTTTTGAAATCTGAGTCAACATGGATAGGTTATTCTGGGTCTGAGAAAATTTTTTTTGGTGAAGTGCAGAAATCATGTACCTAACTCTCACTACTATTACTGCCACTCTCTCCCCCCCCCCCCCCCCAACCCAAAAAAAAAAAAGAAGAAAAAGAAAACTCTCACTACTATTGATGTATATATTGAGTTGTTTGCTAAGCATCATTACATATTGTCTTGTTGACATATGGTTTAGTAAAATAATATTGGCCTACCTACTATATGCAACTTTTGCTTCATCCCTGACATGCCATATGGTTTTACAGGTTCTTGCAGATAAATTTGGTAATGTCGTCCACTTTGGAGAGCGTGATTGCAGCATCCAGGTACCAGAAGCCCCCTCATTTCTTTTATTTTTAGGACAGCTCGTCAAAATGGTTTTGGAGTGTTCTCTGAATTCAGCTATGAAAATGGATTTTGTTTCATAATTAAAAACGAAGAACCAAGTAAAAAATCTATAGGCAAATGGAAATTTTAGATAAGAGAACTTATGTCCAACTCTTATCCACATATTGGCTTTTGTTTTCTTATGGTTGTACAATAAATTTTTTAGGCTGTTTTGAAAGAATTTTTGTTAATAAAGTCTCTTTCAACTACTTTTGAAATGCAAGTAAAACAAAGTAATAAGCTCTCTTGACTGTGGCTTTTGTACAGAGACGGAATCAAAAGCTGCTGGAAGAAGCACCCTCTCCTGCATTGACCCCAGAGTTGCGGAAAGCCATGGGTGATGCAGCGGTTGCAGCAGCAGCATCTATAGGTTACATTGGTGTTGGAACAGTTGAGTTCCTTTTGGATGAAAGAGGTTCCTTCTACTTTATGGAAATGAACACTCGGATCCAGGTAGAAATATTTCTTGAGAATGTGGTTTTAAATAAGTGTCTAAAAGCCTACCTGTTTTAGGGTGTACTAATTGCAAGTTATGCTGTATAATTTTTTCCCTTTTTTGGGGTTTTTGTGTGTGTGTGTGTGTGGTGGGATTCAGGTTGAGCATCCTGTGACAGAAATGATCTCCTCTGTGGACTTGATTGAGGAACAAATTCGTGTTGCCATGGGAGAAAAACTCCGGCACAAACAGGTACTGAAAAAGGGGTACCTTAATTATAAGTCTCTTTATTTTTATTTTTTGTAAGTGATACCTTAGCCTTAAGCATAAAATACTTAAACACCCCCCCCCCCACCCCAAAAAAAAAGTTCTAAACATAAAATACTATGTATTTAATTTATGCTTGAATTTCTTCTACAGGAAGATATTGTGCTCAGAGGACACTCAATTGAATGCCGTATCAATGCAGAAGATGCCTTTAAAGGATTCCGACCTGGACCAGGTATGTTCAGATAATGTGCCTGTGAACTATTTCTTGCATGCATGTGAAAATTAAATGATGCACCAAACCATTCTGATACTGACTTCTCAAGTTTGTTAGATTACCTAACTAGCCTCATTTGCATACAGCTGGACCTTGCAGTTACTTCACTAGATTTTCCTTTATTTTTCTGTATTATAACATAGTCAACCCCTAATCAGTGGGAGGTTTATAGTTCAACGCATACTGAGTTAGCATATTAAATGAAACCAGTTAGCATCATGGTTTTCAATCACCTTTTTTGATAAGTTATTTATATAATACACACACACAAGGTTGGGCCTTGGTGCGATGGCAATTGCCTTCCACCAAAACCGATAGGTTGCAGGTTTGAGTCCAGGAATCAGCCCCTCCAAAAAACATTGGGGGTAAGAATGCCTACCAATCACTTCTCCTAGAAAGTAGGAGCATTGTGCAATGGTATGACCTCTTAATTAATTAAAAAATATGTGCAGAAAAGGGACGCAAACCTCGTACATGGAAGTATATAAGGGAAAACCTCAAAAGGAACAACTAACATCTAAAATTTAAAAAGATCAATGAACTCTTACAATTTGGACAAACAACTTGTAGCTTCCATCCAATCATTTGGAGCAAGAGGATGGGTAAATTCACAACCTTCAGAATTTTGCGCTTTCCTTTCTCCAAGTGTACACCACATGATAGACGACTACCTTCCAGATTTCAATATCTTCTAAGTAATATATAATTGTTATCAATCTTTTCTAAGTGCTCCCAATCTTTGTTTGGGCAACAGGGAGAATAACAGCATATTTGCCATCTGGAGGCCCATTTGTTAGAATGGATAGCCATGTTTATCCTGACTATGTGGTTCCTCCAAGCTATGATTCCCTTCTTGGAAAGGTATGCCACACTTCTCCTTTTGTTAGAATACGTTTGTCCTATGAAATGTGTTGTAAATATGAACAGTTGATGCCTCCAAGCATCAACATGCATGTGGCTGATTTGTAGGGATGTATGAGATGCTGTTGTATCTGTGTATTCTATGTCTGAAAATTATTTGTGTATTAGTAATCAATATGGCTCAAATCATGCAGAAGTTAATAGTACAGTTGTAAATGAGGGCCTTCCTCTGCCTGGCTAACCCTGAAATTTCTATATAGTTTTAGTTCATTGATGTTGGGGTACCCAGGCTTATGGAGTGTGGATACTTGGTGGTGAAGTTTACAAAACTTGTTTGGCAAAACCTTTCTTCTCTAGGCCAGGAACTGGCTTGTGAACAGAGAAGTTTCCTAATTATGCAAGTAACATTTTCATTACTAATTTAGACTTTTGAATTAGTTTCATTTGGACTTGCTAATGAATAATGGAACTACATAAGTCATTAGAAAAAGATTGTTGAATAAAGAAATAAAAAGCACACATTATGGCTTCAGGTCTGAGTGACACAGTTTCGGCGAGCAAATGATAAGTTTCAGTCTTTATCATGTACATAGTTCAAAATAAATAATGTTAGTATTCATTAATATTTTCCTGTCATCTGAGCATTGGTGTAGGTGATGGACAGCTTATGCTTCTGTTGAACATGATAGTATAAACAGTCAATATTCTTGGGGCTGCTCATCTAAATTGGAAGTTTTTGCTACAAATTGTTGTTCTAATTAGTTTGGCAACTTTGGCACTATATTGCAGCTTATTGTATGGGCTCCAACTAGAGAAAAGGCAATTGAGCGCATGAAAAGAGCTCTTGATGACACTATTATTACAGGTAATTGTACTAGTTCTGGATTAAGATTATCTCTCTCTCTCCTACTTTTTATTTTCACTTTACACTTCAATTTCTGAGTGTCGTGCATGCTAGGTATTCAATTTATTGAGTGTGGGAGGGTGGTACGGGACCCAGAATATTATCCTTTAACAGCTTGTGTTGCCAATTTTGAGCTTTTATAAGGACTAAGTCTTCAAATTTTCTTTTACTAGTTAATGGGTTAGGTACTTTTTGTAGAGGGTTTTCCCCTGGCCTTTACCTTTATTTGGTATTAGCTAATTTGATTGCACTTTAGTTGAGATCCTGTAGTTGAGAGGTGTCCATACTTTTCTCTATTGCATTTTCATTCATAGACCCTTTGATTGTAATTGTTCTGTGCTTGAAATCTATAGGATTTCTTGATTAATCCTCTCTTGGGATTCTTAATTAATTTAAGTATTTTAATTCTCAACGCTGTTCCACAGGGGTTCCAACGACCATTGAATACCATAAACTTATACTTGAAGTGGAGGTAGGTAACCTGAATTATGATATTTTCTTTTAACATCTTTATTTAAGTTGTCTTTGTTTGTCTCTGTACGTTTATGTTACTATTCTCTCTCAGTGATATGAACTCGAAGAAATTCAAAATTAAAAAAAAAAATCTAATTTCCAAGTTTTTCTGGTTTACCACAGGATTTCAAAAATGGCAAAGTTGATACTGCTTTTATCCCAAAGCACGAGCAGGAATTAGCAGCGGTAAGAAGCTGATTGACCCTGAATATACATGTATACATATAGATGTACATATACATATATATCTACTTTCCATCCATAAATATACTCTCACGCACACACACTATCACTTTTATCTGGACTGTTTGGTATGTTGTACATGTAGTGCAGGAATTAGCAGCGGCAAGAAGCTGATTGACTCTGAATATACATGTATGCATATAGATGTACATATACATATATATCTACTTTCCATCCATAAATATACACTCACGCACACACACTATCACTTTTATCTGGACTGTTTGGTATGTTGTACATGTAGTGCATTAAATGATAACATTCTCTCCCCCCCCCCCCCCCCCCTTTCTTCCCCCTTGTCTCTCCTAGACTTTAATGGCACGCATTTGGCTCAGGCCACGTTTACTACTTTAGGTTTAAAAAAATTTCATTATATCAACTCCTGTTTGGTTCTTTGCTTTCAAATGTTTCACAACAAGTGTATGCTGTTAAAACGAATTCCTAGGCCACCCTTGATTTATGTACTTTGTTCAAATTCAAACTCCAAATGATTACAAATAAAATTTCATAAGAAAAATGTGAGAAAATGCATTTTGCCATGAATTTTATTTTTTAAGTTTTTAACTGATTTCATGTACCAATGCATGTGTCATGTGCGTGCGTAATTTTTTTAATTTTTATTATTATTTATAATTCCATTATGTAATACTCTCTGTTCAAAATAAGTAATTGTCTGGACGTGAAAGAGTTTTGAAAGTTTCGTTTGTTATAACTACGGAGAAAATAGGGGGTATGAAGTTAAATATATTTTTTCAATTTGACTGTTCTACGCCTTATCATTTTATTTTATTCCAATTTGTCTCTTAACCATTTGTTAAAATACTTTTTTGTCCTTAATTTATGTTTTTGGGAAGATCAATTTCAACAAAATAAGGGTAGTTTTGGAAACAGTGAAAAGCTAACACCAAAGAATCTTATTCCAATTAGATATACAGATATCAGAATATTGACCATCCCTCCAATAAACTGATGCACCAGAAGAAATTAGCCATGATTTAGATGAAGGCACATACAATTACTGTTGGATTACTGAATTAGTAAGTACACATGCTGTTATAAATTTATAACTAAAACTTACTAGGGACAAGCTGGAGACATTACGCAGCCCAGGTGGTTCTCAAGGTCTCATAAGATCCATGGGTCCTAGATTAAAAACTCCTAGCCAACATCTTGAGGCTACCCCCAGGGATTCCTCCCTATAATCACCTAATGTGCGGGACAAGGGAATACACAATTGACTATTAGTCAAGTGCTCGAAGAAAGGTGGACACCCACATTAGAGGAAAAGAGAGTGAGAGATTAAGCAGCCCCTAAAACTTTGTCAGAGATTAGAAATCAACACTGCATATAGATGGGTCGTTTCCATGTTGCTACATTTGATAGATATTCTCCTTCAGCTGGGTTGTGTGTGTTTGTATGTTGGGTTAGTTTTTTGTGAAATAATTTATATACTTGGGACATTGGTTTTTGTGCCTGCAGCCCCAGAACCTGGTGCCAACATTTTCAGGCAAAGAACTAGCTGGCACAGCTGCTTAGATGGATTGTTTGCTCTGGTATTTCAGTCTTTTCTCAGTTCCAGTTCTAACAAATCAAAATGGTTGCTTGCTATTGGCATTGGTGGAAGGAAGAAATACCGAGGGTTGTCATGATGCTGCAAAAGCCAAATGCTAGATGTTGAATTTTTTCCGTTGAGCATCCTGAGTGCAAAGGTCCTTGTTTTTTGGGGTCTAATGCACCTTTTCTGATAGGGAAAAGCATGTAAACTTGGTGCGTTTCTTGCCAGCTTTGGCTATAACTCGGCTTGTATCCTCCAATGTTTAGCTTCATACCAAATTTAATTATTAACGTTTTGTTTTTGAGAATGAAAGGAAATTATAAAGGTAGCAACACTTTATAGAGCCGCATTAGTGTTCAATAATATGAGCAAATATTCAATACATAACTGAACATTTAGTAGCTAGCTATCTTCTGAAGTGGTACTTGACATTGTAGACTTGTCTTTTTGTCTTTTTGGCACGTAATATGAGGCTACGAGTTCAAACCTCCCCATGAGCAGTCTCTCATTTGAGTCCTTTTATTTATTTATTTATTTTATATCAGACTCATCTTGGTTGAGTCTGATATGTATGTCCTTATGTTACTAAGGCTGTGTTTGGTTCGATGTAAAATGTTTTTTAAGTGTAAAATATTTTCAGGTGAAAATATTTTTCGGAAAAGAAAATATTTTTAGGTGTTTGGTGGTATTTTAAAAAATACTTTGAAAAATATTTTTTAGTGTTTGGTTGTGTTCTTGAAAATGCCATAGAAAATACATTTTTTACTTGTTGCTCATATTTTCTCAGCATTCAAACAAATATATATCATTATTTCTCAGTAGAGTTACATAAAAGAAACAAAACCCAAAACAAAATTCATCAAATCCGGTCAAGTTGAGAGAAGAAGGAAGAGAGAGAGGCGAGATCGCGTGATTTTCAGGTGACGGCGAGATCGCACGATCTCAAGTGGAGGCGAGATTGCGCGATCTCAGGTGGAGGCGAGATCGTGCGATCGGGGGCGACTGGGTTCGATCAGAGACTAGATCGCGCGGCGGAGGCGATCTTTACTTCATCGGGTTGGGGTGTGATCTCTCTACTCTCTCTTCTCTCTCTCTCTCTCTCTCTCTTTGCGCGTCTAAGTCCGGAAATAGTTTGAAGTGAAAATAGAAATGAAAATGAATTTACGGCTGAAGAGACTTAATTTTACAGTCAACGAAAATGATTTCCGTTTGACTTAGTTTTCCGGCCAAACCAAACACCTCTGGTGGTGGAAAATATTTTCCGAATTTTGTTTACACCCGAAACAAATGCAGCCTAATTATGATTACAGATGTCAAGAATCTTATAGCACAATTATACTGTCTAGTTTTCTCTATAAGAAAAATCATAGTTTGAATATTCTTTTCTCCACTTATCATTATGATAATTGAATTATCAAAAACTATGATTTCAAGATAAGACCCCTATCAAACACAAAATAAAAGAAATATTTTTGACAATTGAATATTAAAGTGACTTTATTTTTTTCAGATAAAGAACTAGGAGCAGTCTTAAACTCAGGAAGACATACTGATCCAATGCATAAATCAGATGATAATAGAAGCACAAACCCACAAAAATAAACAAACAAGAAAACAAGGAAATAGAGAAGATGCCAGACTACTACACATCTAATTAGATGAATTTCCAGCAATGTCTATGACAAAACGATACCGAACATCATTCCTAACAAGGCGATCCATGGCCTCGTTAATGTTGTCCGGTCTGATAACCTCGATGTCACAAGTAATGTTATGCTTGCCACAAATGTCCATCATCTCTTGTGTCTCTCTCATTCCTCCTATCATACTGCCCTTCACAACTCGCTTTCCTGTAAAAATTTACAAATGGGGATCTTGCTTATTTTGGAGCAATATGAACATTGTATAGGAGTATTTATTTATCAATGCAGAACCTCAAATGTTACCAAATATCAAAGGAAAAGAAGGCAATTCAATTGGCTTCTCTGGTGCACCAACAAACACCAAAGTCCCATTCACTTTGAGCAATTCCAAGATGGGACCGAGGGAGTGGTTAGCTGATACTGTATCCAAAATGAAGTCCAGGCTCCTCCTGGCTTGCTGTCACCACACAATTACAAAAAAGCCCATTAATACCGACCAAGAGTCATTGGTCTGGTTTGGCCTTACTTTTCCACATGATTTGCTTTTTTTTTTTTTTTTTGAGAAATTCCGCATGATTTGCTAGTATGAACTTCTTCTTTTTTTAATCAAACTACTTGAAAGGACAATTAATTAGGTTCTAATTAGTTCAGCTTAAAAAAAATAAAAATAAAAACCTCTTATCCTTCGCCTACACCAGACAAAACAAAAAATGGCACAGTACTGTGACATTGTGACTCATCCTCAACTCTCATTTTGCACAGATTGTGTTTTATTGCATTGATTTTTTTGTATTGTTTGCAACAGCCAAAAGGTCATTTTGTATTGGTCAGAGCAGAGTGATGCATTTTGTTACTCTATACCACACTAGTCATTTTGTCCAACTCCACAAATTCACGATGTCGAGTGAGCAAGTCATTTTATAATTTGTGAAACTATACAAGCTTTCATTTATAACCCTAATTTATGATTTAAAATATAATATTTAAAAAAAAAACATTATTGACTATATCCCATTGAAATAAGACACCAACACAAATAGGAATCTTAGATCAAATTTGAACATAATGGAACACGTAATGCTATCAATACAATAATTTTTTCATAACAGTTTAAGATGATAAGTATTTATTAGTTATTATCTTGGTTCGCTATTATTTGTCATTAAAGGGAATTGTTAACAAATACTCCAAGAGAGTTAGTTTAGGAAATATTTTTATAGAAAAAGAAAAAAAAAGTAATTGATTTTTTTTTTTGAAATCTTTTTATATTTCTCATTAAAGTACTTTTTTTAAATGGTTCATTAACAAATACTCTACTAAACCATCATTGAAACTAATTACCTCAACAATGTTGAAATATTTTGTAAAAATTTTTGTCTATACATTTATTTTAAAGTAGCATGTCAAATGTACAATGTTCCAACTTCAAGTATATATTCTCTTTTTTAATGGAATGAGACAGTTCACTTAGCTTCAAGCTTAGGTGATGTTTATTTTCATTAACTTATTTTACTTAAAAAAATTAAATTGGAACAAATGTGTAGTTGTACTTGAAAAATGAGAAACTAAAAATAAAAACCAAACTTTTTTTTTAAAATTTAAAAATAAAAACCAAACTAAACAAAGCACATATGCAAGATAAAACATAGGATGCTGTGGTGGGAGTATACCCTCACTCCTAATTCATTCATTCCAAACTCAAAATGTGTAGTTGTACTTAAAAATGAGAAACTTAAAATAAAATCAAACTTTCTTTTTTAAACTCAAAAATAAAAACCTAACTAAACGAGCACATATGCATGATAATACATAGGATGCTGCTGTGGGGGTATGCCGTCACTCCTAATTCATTGATTCCAAACTCCAAAACCTTGAAAATATTTATCTCTATCACAAATGGTTCAATTTTATAATGTAAATTAAATATTATAAATTTAAAGTTAAATTTTAGTATCACGTCATTTAAAATAAAATTCAATCACGTCAGATTTCTATTGATTTAATATTTTGGGGGATTATCGAATATGGAAAAAAAGAACGTAAAAATCTTCTTCTTTTTTTCCCTCTTAAAAAAATCAGCTACCATTCTACAATTTTGAAAAAAATTGTACAATTCTAGATAAGCACACACCTGCATTTGCTGATCGTCGGTGCTGACTATGAAATCATCGGCGCCCAAACGAGCTTTGGCTTCATTTTGTTTGGATGGAGAGGTGCTGATAACAGTAACATGATGACCAAATGCCTTGGCAAATTTGACAGCCACATGTCCAAGTCCTCCCAAACCCACTATCCCCACCTTCTTCCCCATTGCTCCACCGACCAAGTTATTGTCTTTCATGGGGCAGAACACTGTTATTCCCGCACATAGTAGCGGTGCTGCGGCGTCCATTGCCAGATTTTCTGGTATGTGCACCACATATCTTCATAGCAAAGATTCCCATAATAAATAATTACATGCATTATGTCATTGTCGACGAGAAATAATAATTTTTTTTTTTTTGTTTTTGAGAATCTGAAATAATAAAAATTAAAAGACCTTTTTGGGTATTAAAAAAAAAAAACAAGTTTTAGGGTTTGGACGAATATATTGAAGCACTCATCCTATTATTCTAATCTACTGCGCAATGGAGAGCTGGAGACTGTTGTTGTCTGTTGCCTGGCCTACAAATTGAAATATTTAAAATTTTTGCCAACTCCAACTAATTTTCCTCCTTCACCATCATTGTCAATCAAAATTAATTTAACCTTAAGATATCCTTGAAGTTACAATTTATCATGCCGTTGTTTGAATCTTTCCACGAGTTTTAGTTCTTTGTATTGTTGAGAAAATCTTTCTTAATTTGAGTATTTAGTCAAATCTTTTAGATTTACCTCAACGAGTTGCAGCGTGCAGGTACACACACATATTTATAATTTATACTAATACTAAAAATATAATTAATTAAGTATATATCATAAGTTTTGTAACTTAATTATTGGTATTATCTAATTATTCTAATTCTTTCTATGAGGTGAATTCCCTTACTTGGTGTAAGTATATATATATCGGACTTCAGAAGTTATAATATAATAATAATAATAATTAAGTATATCCTTAGCGAATGTTTAGATCCAACTTATTCATGGTTGCGTTTTCTTCTTGCGCGTTTTTTTTTTTAAGCCACAGTTATTGACTTTTTTTTCGTGAACAGTGCACTCGTGCACTGTTCACAAGACCTATAAACTTTACTTTTTAGCAACTTTTTCATTAAAAATAGGTCCCACGGCACTATTCACACATTTAAAAATTATTTTACTATAGTGTTTTCAGTTTTCAATTTTCAGCAATAAATACTATCCAAACGGACCCTTAGACTTATTGACAAATTAATTCAAGTGTTCCAGCTTAGAAAATACTAAAAACTAAATGAAGTAAAATATATGAAATTTTTAACTTTTAATTAAAGTATAATAAGGATAGAGTTCAAACTCAAAACACCTAACTCCGATACTATAATAAAATATCATTGGTTTTTAAATTTTTATATAACATATGGTATAAACTTGAAAGTAGATGATCATATTCAATTGAATTAAATCAATTACGAGTATTATTTTTATCAAAAAAATTGGATATATATGCACGTAAATGGAGATCCAAATCTAGTTCAATGAATGATATTGAAAATTGAAAATTTATTTTTAATATCAGCTTTTGGATTAAAATTTTTTTTAACCTTTCAACTTTTATTTTTTACCTTTCAAACCTATACCTCCACAAGTCAAGATAATTATACAATACTCTCATAGTGCCATAAATACATATTCCTTCCCTTCACATAATTGTAGATCTTACTAATTAAATTCACGATAAGACCTTTAATTCATTTAAGAGGGAAGAGTAAATATTTATAATACTCCTAGAGTATACAATAAACTTCCCACAAGTTATGACTCCATTGTAAGATGCAATTATTACAATCCCTTTCAAACCCATACCTGCAGTCCCCCACAAGTCATAACTCCATTGTAAAGATGCGATTATTATTAGAGAGATGTTACGTTCACAATATTTTTATATCATTTTCACAACAAATCACAGGTGGTTAGTTGTTATTGGTTCAAATTTGAACCTAACACTAAGATTACTTTTTTGCCCCAACAATAACAACCAATAACAACTTGCCACTTAAAATTTGTTGTAAAAATGTTGTAAACATATCATTTCTCTTATTATAATCCCTTTCAAACCTATACCTCCACAAGTCGTAACTCCATTGTAAGATGCAATTATCACGATCCGAAAATGAATGCACATGTTATTGACATTAATTCGGTTCCACATATATCTTATCTTAGATGTTACATATTGAGACTTGACTGTGGAGGTCCATGGTAGATGTAGATGGGCTGGTCCCTCCAACATTTATTGTCCCAATAAATTATTAATTTCTTCGGTTCTTTCTCTTTTCTTTTATTTTATTTATTTATTTATTTATTTATTCTTTGTTAAGATAGGTCCTAGAAATTAAACAAAAAGTAGAAAGTAGAAAATAGAGGAAAGGATGACAGAAGAGCAATTCAGAAGTGGAAGAACCACGTTGATTTTTATTTATTCTTTAAACAGTAAAATGTGATTTTGGGATATTTGGGGTTAGCTAGATAAACAATTGATCTATTTCGGTTTGGGTTAGCTAGATAAACAATGGATCTATTTGGGGTTATCCGTTTCAGACCTTATTTCGGTTTGTTTAGTGGAACGGAATATTTCGGTACCGATCTATTTTAACGTATCGTTTCAAGGTGTTTTGGGGTTTATAAAAAAAATTAAAAATAATATATATATTTATATTTTCTTATACAACATAAAATTATTGATCCAAATAAGTAAACCTCAAATTATTTAGTTATTACATAATAATTACTTTTTTAAAATATTAAAACATAAATATGTAATTAAATAATGAAAAACAACAACTAAAAATAGTACAATATGAGTGTATATATGTACATCATATTAAGAAGATGCAAGATTCAATAAATAAGTTTGAAATCAAACTCTTTTATCAGCTTTTTGAGTTTTGTCATTTTCAAAACTTTGTCATTTCAGCAAGCTAAAAGTTTAAAAGGCAAACTAAAAAAAAAACTTGACAAAGCAAAAACTAGAGTAGAAAAAGAAAGAAGAGGCAAACTAGCAGAGCGTTTGAGACGAAGCAAAGAAGAAGAAGAAGGGGCGACCTTTGCGATAGCTAAATTTGTTTTTAGGCGTTTGATGCAGATAATGACATGCTGTGCTGATAAGTTTGTCAACTTAGTAATTTTTCTTTTTTTCAGAAGAAAAAAGGGTAACGGTCAAAATGTAACAAATAATTCACCAAAATTTAATTTTATTGGCATTAATTTTAATGGTGTTCCTAATTTTTTTTAAAGGTAGATAAATAATTTTTTATTATATATAAAAAAAAAAAAAAAAATTCAGGTCAGGGTGGTCCTAGGACCACCCTGACTTGTATGTGGCTCCGCCACTGGCTAGATTAGATTAGACCACACTAACCTGTGATCTGCAACCAACATTTTTGAGTAGCCACCATAAGTGATACTACCATCCCAGAAGATGCCATTGTAAGTGAACTGAACTTGGTCACAGTAATTCTCCTGAGAGCTGTTGCAAAACTCACAATCCAAACACGATGCTGCCAAGCACCCTACCCCTACTTTATCTCCTACTTTGAACCCCTTTACATTGCTTCCCACCTTTGTAATCAGCCCAGTAATCTCATGCCTAGCATACATAAATATATGTTTAAAAAAAAAAAAAGTTAACACTTTTGGGCAAACAATATAATTATTGATGCGACAGAAATGGAAGGTAGAGATCGATGTTACGTACCCGGGTACAATAGGATACATGGTGATGCCCCAGTCATTCCTGACTTGGTGGAGATCAGTGTGGCAAATCCCACAGTACAAGATTTCTATGGTAACATCGTTTACGCCGTTTTCTCTGTATGGCAAAAACAAAAGGTTAAGACCATGTTTTGTGCGTATCTTAAACCTTACGAACATTGAGAAGACTGAGAATATATATGGAAATTTGTGGTTAATTGATGGACGAAAATGAATGAATTCTCTTCTTTTTTTTCTTCTTTCTTTTTTCTTCCGGAGGCTTTTTAACTTTGTTATACCTTCGTTTGAAGATGTAAGGGGTGATCTTGCCCGAGGTGTCATGAGCTGCCCAACCGGACACAGTTTGTGTGTGGTTTGGAGTAGTTTGAGCCATGAGAGAGAGAAAGAGAGAGAGAGAGAGAGAGAGAGAGAGAGAGAGATTGATTAACTTGACTTGAGGTGATGACCGACTCTCTCCTGTATTTAAAAGCCTCATTGCGGGGTGAGGATTGGTTTGAACATTAATTAATTTGGACCATGGCCTTTTCAAATGTTTTTTTTGTTTGTTTTAGAACAAGTGGGGATTCGAACTCACATGGAGAATCATTTGGCAAAAGGAAAAAAATATATATAGGGGAGAATTAAAAAAATAGGAACTCGTGGGAGTTTTTTTATTTTTTTATTTTTTTTTTGAGAAACGGTTTGTTTATTTGTTTGTACTAAAGATGGGTTTGAACATTAATTAATTTGGAGCATGGTCTTTTCAAATGTTTTAGAACAAGTGGGGATTCGAACTCACATGAAGAATCATTTGGCAAAAGGAAAAAAATATAGGGGAGAATTAAGAAAATAGGAACTCGTGGGAGATTTTTTTTTTTTTGAGAAACGGCTTGTTTATTTGTTTGTACTAAATAAATAACTAGTATGTATATTTTATAACCAGTGGGGGAATACGAACTCATGGCATTATAAGAATCTAAAAAAACATATGTATATTGTTAGGAAAATAATTTATTTATTTGGTGTAAAATTGTTATTTACAATTATTTTATGTTGGCTTTAATTCAGTGCCAAATTTGATTGTAATTTTATTCAATCATTTTTCCCTGTATTTATGTGGTGTTTTTAATTATAAGGGTTGTGTGTGTGAGAGTGTGAAGACTAAAGTTTAAAGTGAAGAACAAGTGGATTTTGCGATAAGCTCATGAGAAACACCCCCGCGAAGTAGCCACATGTAAAGCACATGATTGGAATGCAAAGAATCATGACAACCTGGAATTGTTGCGAGTGTCTTGCGAGTAAGGCCTTCCCATGAAATACTCGCAAAATATTCTGTTTGGCTATTTTGTCATGTTTGTTTTACCAAGTCTTTACCTACACTATATATACCCTCATTACCCACATATTGTATGAAGTACTTTTCAGAGAGAAAACCCTAAAAAGTACACTTGAGAGTTAGAGATTGTTATACCCAAAATCATCTACACATTTCCTTGTTACTTTTCTCTACTCCTACCTCTTCATATCCAAGTCCTTGTGAGGTTGATAGCCCAAACACTTATCACCACACCCAATCTGAGTGTAAAGTGAGGTTTTGGTGCTGCTGGGAAGTATTGGAAGAAGTCAATCGTTGGCGGATACAATCAAGTTGAATTGTGGGATTCGGGAAAACTAGAGAAAATAAGGTTCTGAGAAGCCAGTTGGTACCAGGAGCTTGGAGAACTTAAGTACATGGAGTAGACTAGGTTTGGAGGGTCTTTTGTTATTCGTGTACTCCAATTTATTCTCTAGTGGATCGATTTATCGCTTGAAAGGCAATGGAGAGGTTTTTTGCCGAATTCTTCAGTTTCCTCTTTGATAACACGTCTCGGTGTTATATTGTGTTTGTATCATTCTTCCCTACTCTTTAAGCTTTCATTTTAATGTTAATATTGGTTGAATATGGCTTAAAGTAGTTTTATTGGTTGTTTGCGCGCATTTACTCTTATTCCGCACTTACTTCAAGATAGAATAAAAGAAACTGAGCCGTAATTTTTAATTGGGGGTCTAAACAAGCTCTTGTGTTTTCACAAAAAATCGAGCTTTCATTTGGGTAAAGTTTAATTTATGCTCTAGCCAACCCAAAGAATAGTAAACAAAATAGTTATTTGATACATATTTTTTTCCTAGTGATAGTCTAATTTAAAAAATCAACACACTAGCAAATTAAGGGTAAGTTTGGTTCAGCTTTTTGAAATTGGGCTTTTTGAAAAAGTGGGTTTTCAAAAAGTGCAGTATGAAAATAAGCTTTTAAAAAAAACTGAGTGTTTGGTAAAAACTGTTAAAAAGTGTTTTTTTAAAAAGTTTAATGTTTGGCTAGCACTTATAAAAGTAGAGGTTTGAGTTGTAAATTACCAAAAAGGACAAGATATATATATATATATATATATATATATATATATATATATATATATATATATAAAGAGAATTCTTTGTTTTAATTATCTCTCTTAATGCAAGTTATGGATACAACATTTTTACAAAAATTTCACAATAAAGTTTATATGACAAGTTGTTAATGGTAGATAAAGAAAATAAGAATGTCACTAGTAGGTCCAAATGAGAACCAATAACAACTTACTATGTAAAATTTATTATGAGAAGTGTTACGTTTACAACATTTTTTGCAATATTTTCACAACAAAATTTATGTGGAAAGTTGTTACTAGTTCTAATTTGAACCCACCACTAAAATTATTTTTTTACTCACCAATATTAACAAATAACAATCTGTTACTTAAAATTTATTGTGAAAATATTGTGGTAGCATTTCTCACTTAGGAGTTTTTAATCTTTATATCCTTTTTCCTTTCTTTATTTCACTTTCATCCAGACGTTTCATTTCTTTTTCTTTTTCTTTTCTTCTTGTTTTTCTCCTCCACACACGTGTCCACTATCTCTATCCCCCCCTTCTTTTATTTTCCTTTTCTCCCTCATTCAAGAACATTCTTGGGAACTCTTGTTCTCTCTTTTTTTCTCCAGCTCTTGTCTCTTTTTTTTTTTTTTTTTACTTGATTCCAAAACATTCACTAGCTCTCTCTGCAATAAGAAAATTTTCCTTTTCTCCCTCATTCAAGAACATTCCAATGAACTCTCATCTTCGTCCCCAACGCAGTCCAGATGGGTCAGATGGCTTTTATCTTCTATCTTCTGTCTTCTGTCTTTTTTTCTTTTTCTTTTTCTTTTTCTTTTTTTGCTTTTATTATTATGATTTGATTAATTTTAAAATTATGTTTTTGAGTTTGTATTCTGATAATCTGATTAGACAAAGACGAAGAAAGAAGAAGAAGAGGAAGAAGATTCAACGGATGACAAAAGGCAAGAGAGACTTTTACCACAGAGAGGCTTGTAGCAACACGAAGAGCGCAGAGCAGAGAGAAGAGATGAGAGGTGTGAGCGAGCTTCAAGGCAAAGGGCAGAGCAGATTCATGAGATGAGAGGAATGAGGTGGCGTGAGAACTGAGGACATGATCTGATTTATTGAAGGGTAATTTGATAATTGCTCAGAGTCCAATGGATAGTTGATTCAACGAGCACGGGCTTTTTCCAAAAAGGAGCTCTGAGCTCCTTTTTCCAAAACGCAACTCTTGCGCGTTCTCTTCACAAACCCAAAACGCAACTTTTTCCAAAAAGTTGCGTTTTATACCTGACCAAACGGACTTTTGTATTTTCTTTTTTCAAAACGGGCTTTTTTCAGTTGAAAAAGTTGAAACAAACAAGCACTAAATATAATAACCACCCAAAATAAAAACATACACAAAAGAATTCAAAAATTGAGAATATAAAAAAAAAATTAAAAAGCATACTGTAGGGTCATCGGGCCCAAGAATTTATGTAGGATGGCCCAAGAATATCTTTTAGGCTAAAGGCCCAATTCGAGGACATCAAGTGATCCGAGGGTGTATGAATGTTATCTCATAAAGAAAATACTAGGTAAAGAAGTGATAATGTTTGAATAAATATATTCGAGAAAGATTGTGTCATCGGCTAGGTGAAGCCGACGTAGGAGAAGGGTTGTTTGATATCCACAGGCTATGTTCTAGAAATTCCTATAGGTTAGAGAAGACACGGTACACGTGGAGGATAAAAAGAAGGACGGTGGAATATCTAAGATAAAGATGCTACCACCGCCCCCGCATTGAAGGCTCTGCATTTTATATTCTGGCCGCATTAATGGAGAAGGGAGACCTGAACATCAGGTTTGAAACTTGATCCCTATCTCCAGAGACATCAGGGAATGTGGATGGGACAAGTATTTAAATCAGC
Source organism: Castanea sativa (assembly GCF_040712315.1). Classification (NCBI taxonomy): domain Eukaryota; kingdom Viridiplantae; phylum Streptophyta; class Magnoliopsida; order Fagales; family Fagaceae; genus Castanea; species Castanea sativa. The sequence continues at coordinate 12,787,820 of NC_134013.1, read as the reverse complement.
GGTCTAAACCATGAGGTAGAGGATGAAAAAGGAGGGAGTATAAAAGGGAGAAGGGACCTTCGTTAGAAAAAGGGGATTTTGGAGGATGAAAAGAAGAAGTACATTGTAAACCTAAAGATTCATAATTGTAATCTATCTTGGGAGGCAATAATATAAATTATCCTCGGATTGTGTCCGAGGAGCAGTTTTCATTCGTATTCACATAAACAATTCCTTGTGTTTGCCATTGTGACCAAAGCCCATCATTCTTTGTTACTTAAACATCATTAGAACCTAGATTTCTAACCCACTCTCTACAAATTTTATTGTAAAAAGGCTTTACAGGCCCATTCCCTTCTGATTGTGGGTCCGGGCTCAAATTGTGCCCTTACACATACATAGGAGAACCAATAATAGACTTTTAGTTGGAATATAATTTAAATTTGTTGAAATTTAAATGATAAAATTTTACCTAAATTAAACAATTGTTAAATTATTAATGATAGACTTTTAGTTGGAGTATAAGTCAAAGCGTTGGTTTTTTTTTTTTTAGACAGAAAATGTGGGTTGTTATTTTTGTTTTTGGGGTTTAAGTTTAGAATTTTGTATAATAGACTTTTAGTTTGAATAGATTTTAAATTTGTTGAAATTTGAATGATAAAGTTTTACCTAAATTAAACATTTGTTAAAGTATTGATGATAGACTTTCAGTTGGAGTAGAAGTCAAAATGTGAGTTTTTTTTTTTATTTTTTAAAAGAAAGAAAACGTGGATTATTGTTTTAGGTTTAAATTTATAATTTTTAATAATAATGGACTTTTAGTTTGAATAGAATTTAAATTTCTTGAAATTTAAATGATAAAATTTTACCTAAATTAAGAAATTGTTAAAAAAATTATACAATTCATATGAGAGAGATGTTGAGTGGATCTAGGAGATTTGGGGATGTTTGAATGGAAATCAATTTTGGGTTAGAAGTTAAAACCAGGTCAAATGCTTATGAGAGACTTTTTAATATAAAATATGTTGTCATGTAATAATAATAAAAAAATGTTATAAAAAATGTTAAGATCACAAAAAATAACAACTTTTACTGCTCACAACTCACCACATGACAAGTTGTGACAAAAGTTTTTTTTTTTTTTTTTGAGATGAAGGTAGTGGAAGTTAATTGAGGGATTAATAGCATTTTTATTTTGTGACCGAAGGGATTAATAGTGCTTAAGTTTGAAATTTTAGGGACTAATAATGCTCAATTGATAAATTTCATGGACCAACAATGTTTTTTAGCCGTAAATAAATCATCATCTAGATTAAAAAAATTAAAAAATTAAAAACGAATACAGGATTAACGACCATATATTTACACTCACAAATTGAACACGTTTTAGGAGATTTCTTATGAAACTCTATTACTCTATTGCTAATAACATTTGGATTTTAAACTAAAGCAAATAGATCCTAAATGAATTCTTCTTTGTTCCTTTTATTTCCTTCTCTCCCTCAGGAGAGAATTCTTGATAATCAAAATCCAACACCATTTCAACGTCATATGTACGTATTGTAAGCATTTGCACTAAGGGAGTCAATCTCGTACCAGAGATTGTACCGATTTGACCAGTGGAACGATATATTTCGGTACAGATCAATACCAGTGTACCGTTTCGAGTTTACCGTTATTTTTTATTTTTATAAATATATATATATATATATATATTATAATAAATATAAAAGTTTTTCATAAAACATTAACTTAATTCAGAACAAATTATACATGAATTTAAACTTTAGCATCAATTAAAAGAAAAAAAAACATAATGTAATAAATAGAAAGTTTAATTGTTCCTTACATATTAAGAAAACAAATAATACTAATAAGTTAATTCAAGTAAGTTATCATTCTGTCTTTATAAAAATTCAAAAATTACAAAACTAAAAAAAAAAAAAAAAATTTTAATGTACCGGCCGGTACACCTGATACCGCCCGATATTACCCGAAATTAGCCGGTATGGCCGGTACATGACCGGTACGGCTGGTATTCAAACCGGTACGAAACGTTGGTGTTTCGATACCGGTATATGTACCGGTACGGTATATTTCGATACAGATCAATACTGGTGTACCGTTTCGAGTTTACCGTTATTTTTTATTTTTATAAATATATATATATATATATATTATAATAAATATAAAAGTTTATCATAAAACATTAACTCAATTCAGAACAAATTATTCATGAATTTAAACTTTAGCATCAATTAAAAGAAAAAAAAAACATAATATAAAAAATAGAAAGTTTAATTGTTCCTTGCATATTAAGAAAACAAATAATACTAATAAGTTAATTCAAGTAAGTTACCATTCTGTCTTTATAAAAATTCAAAAATTACAAAACTAAAAAAAAAAAAACTTTTTTATGTACCGACCGGTACGCCTGATACTGCCCGAAATTAGCCGGTACGGCCGGTACATGACCGGTACGGCCGGTATTTAAACCGGTACGGCCGGTATTTAAACCGGTACGAAACGTTAGTGTTTCGATTCCGGTATATGTACCAGTACGGTACATACCAGCCGGTACCGGTACGGTATCGACCACCTTGATTTGCACCCATAACCATAAGTATTTCTTTTTTTATTTTCCGCTGCCACACAAATAAGCAGGGAATGGCCCAAGAGGCCTTCCTTGCCCAAAGATTTTTTTATTTTATTTTTTATACTGGTTATATTTCTCATTTTTGTAGTTGGGTAATACTCTTCTAAAACCTTAGGCCCTCTTTTCTCTAATCAACCTAGCCCAACTAATAACTATCTAATCCAAAAAAAAAAAAAACTACTTAGCCATCCTAGCATTAAAAAACAATATAATTTTATGCTTTTTTTTTTTGTTCGTAGATGATTACATTTTAATGTATTAAGAAACAACAATTTTGTGCATTTATAATTTGTTAATACTATATATATATATATATATTGATACAATTTGTTAATACTATATGAATATATTTGGAGTTTTTTTTTTTTTTTTCTTTTTGTGCCTATATTCCAACCCCCTAGCTTGAAATCTTAGATCTATCCTTGCAAATATGTACTTAAAGGGTGCTACAAGCTGCATTGTAAGCTTTGCAGTTTGCACCAGTGCAGTTATAACTCAGAATATTTGGAAAGTCTTTTATTATTATTATTATTATTATTAATCTCTTGCTTAACTCATCCATGGAATAATGAATTACCAAAAAAAACTTCGCTGCAAGAGCCAAATGATCATGCTAGCCATTGATCAACATCAATCTAATCCTGGTATGAGGCACACAAAAGAACATTTACATACATTTCCAAGAGAATAGGGGAATTTTGGGAGACGATAATCTGGCATAAATGTGACATCGCTTAAGTAAATTGTCTGCATAGGTAATGAAACTCATATCCAATGGGACTTGTTGAACAATATGTTATGAATGTAATCTTGGTATGAGGTACACAAAATAACATTTACATGTATTTCCAAGAGCATAGGGGAATTATGGTAGATTCTGGCCTAAATGCGGTGTCAATTAAGTAAATTGTCTGTATTAACAACCATAGAAGATAACCAAATTAGAGGGCATAAGGCACAAAACAAAAACCATCTAACAACAATATATTTTGATGGCTATGAAACTCACACACCACATGCGACTTGAACCCATAGCAGTACCCAATATCCCATTCTTAGAATGCGTTTGGATAGTGCGTCCACGTCCATGTCCACGTCCAGCGTCTGGGCTCCCTCTTTTTTTTTTTTTTTTTCCTTCCCAGCCGCAGTTGTTGACCAAGTCTTCCGTGAACAGTGCATTCGTGCACTGTTCACGGACCCACAAATTTCACTTTTCAGCCACTTTTTCATTAAAAATGGGTCCCGTGGTACTATTCACACATTTTAAAATTATTTTGCTACAGTGTTTTCAGTTTTCAGTTTTCAGCAATAAGTTCTATCCAAACAAACCCTTATGGGGCAAAGGTACACGTAATCAAAAAACGTTTTTTATGATGTAAATTTGATAGTAAAACACGACATCACTAGATGCTGTACAATAAGCAGAAACAGCTTTTATTTTTTATTTTTTTTTGGTTGTCATTATAAGCATGATTATTCATATTATTATTTTATAGCCTTTCTGGTGTATCAATCGACAGGCAAAGAAACTCTTTAGCATCAAATAACAGTGCTAAAATAAATTTGCAGCAAGTATTTTAATGTTTCTGTAGACTTATAACTTTTTCAAGGCATGAAATGTAAAAAGGAACTCCATGACATGCAACAACCTTGAAGCTACAGTAGCACTCTATCACATTAAAAGGTAACAGAAGACGAACATAAGTTATTTACATAAATCATCAATGTATCTGTAATGAGAATAAGCTATACTCCAAATTTATTGAGGGAAAGTTTGCTATTTGAATTTATTTGCTATAATGCAAGAGGGAGCTGAGCTGCATGAAGAAGCTTTAACAAAAAGGTTGATACAGCTAAAACCAAATTTCTGACCAAATCAATAAAAGCTTAGAATTACAAACAGCTTCCACAGGCAAATATTGAGCTGTCGACAAAATGAAATAATCTGGAAGCGTGATCTTCTTTTTATTGTGTAATTATATACTCTGGGAACATAACAAGGTCATTTTATTATGGCATAGGCGAATCATGGAGTAACAACATTCAAAACTATGTCAACAATGGAAGAATTGGATTTTGGTAAAACAAGTAGGGTAGGAAATGGAAATCAAACCTTAAGAAATATGTAATCATAGTGATAGACCATTTCAAAATTTTATTTTGAAACTGGTTGATTGAACTAGTATCAAAAAATTCTTCTCAAGCTTCTCTAGATCAGAAGCTAACGGTGAAACATTACTCCATCAATTTAGTAATCTTCATATATCAAATTCGATCATAATGACTAAATTCCACAGCTCAATATACAAATGGCATTTTACTTTTCCCCTCCCACTACAGAGTCTATCTTCTACTTACCTCATCTTTTAGCACCACTTTACATCTTTTACAATGAACACATAAAACCATCTCAACAGGCTTATTAGGCCTCCATAGGTTTCTAAATTGTATGATTAAAGGGAAAGTAAATTAACAATCCTTTATGTTACAACCTCAGAATTTACCTCTCACTTTATTGTATTAACAATTTAATCAAGAAAAAACGAAAAACAATTTAATCAAGAAATTCTCTTGCCATTCAAACTGCATGAGACATTCAAAATCACTGGACCATTAAAGTGAAGGTCAAAGAAGGTGTGACTGACATCTAGGGTTCGAAGAAAGTAAAATTCCTAAAGTATTCAGGACAACCTATCAAAGAAATTTGAGTTCAAGCATCTAAAATTAGTTTCAAACAATGAAAAACAAATAAGAGAAGTTAAAAGAATTAACAAGATAATCAGTTTTAAGAGTAACAGAATTGGTCATATTTCTATCAGTATCGACACAAGGCCCTCAAGCTTATAAACACAAGGAACTATTAATAGCCATGCCAAAGCACTAAATTACTATAGCAATTAAAGTCACCTAGTCACTCCACTGAATTACTACAGACTCAGATTTCAAGGTTCTAAAGACAGTAACGTTGATTAAACACGTCAAAGTATCATTCAAAAAGACTGAGCAGCAACTATTTCTTGTCTAAATCATTAGTAAAGTTCATTCCTTTCTTTTTAAGTACCCTAATGAGTTTTGAATTCATGCCCTCACCCTCTATTCCATTCTTATGCGAGGAGGGCGTGTCAGTTGAGCTAGAGCTCATTGGGTAGCTTGAACATTCAACTTCCAGAGCGTCGAGCAATAATGACTGTGAGCTCTCTTTCTAATTGTGGTTCAAATCCAATTGTTTATAATAATATATGTGTTATCCAATTAGAAAAGGTTATAATTTTTGTTTAAATTCCCATTGAAATTGAGATTAGGGTCACAATTTTGAGTAATTTGCATCTCCACAGAATGCCATTTCCTATTCTCCAATTTAAACGTACTGTTCCATCAATTCTCATTCTCCTGGAAAAATTACTAATCATTCAGTAGTTGGCATGTACACGTAGCATGAAAAGAGTTTATCTAAAATCAATGAGGACCACTTCCATACAAAGACAGTAGCTCAATTTGGAAAACACACACACACACACACACAAATTTCAAGAAAAAGCAATTAATACTAGAAAATTTCAAGCTAAGACCCATTTATGGATCAATCAGAAACTACAAAAGTTATCATTATTAGCTCTAAAAAAACACATATCATATGGACATGTACTAAAATTTTCTTTTCCATAGTCATTGGTATCTTAAATTTGTTTATCCTCTGCCTAAAGTAATGCATGTAATTCATCAAATAAAAGATGTTCACTCCTAGAGTGTATAACAAAACAAAGAGCATTGTATTCCTTGGGTAGTTCCTTGAGAACCATATGTAGCAAGTCTTTATTTAAAAAATTTGTAAAAAAATAAAATAAAAAATCACTCCAACAGCTTTGTGTTTGTCTCTTCCTTCTTTGATTTTCCGTATATATGTGTCACAGTCATTCTTCTCCTTGATACTGTGTAGCTCAATCTTGAGATTTAGAATATTTTACCGAAAAAATGAGGTAAATCTCTTTTCAAAAGTTCACCAGACCTCCAAGGTCCAATGTTGAATCAACTCTCACTACAACAGATACTACTGAAGGTGAAGATGTTGAATTGATCAAGGTAACAAGTGTCAGATCTCTAATCTACCAAGCATGATACTCTGGATTTATCTCAGTCCTTCATTATCTTGAAAAAAAGGAGAAGGGCAGGGGATTGAACCATCAAGGTGTTCTTCATGGAGTAAGTCACGAGGATTGAAGTTATCTGGTGCCTCTAAAATATATAGTTTTAAACTTGTAGTTGTTGGCTTGTAGCTATAGGTGGAAACATTGATAAGGGATTGTTTGTGCAAGTGGAATTTGAAGATAAAGACACAATTAATGGCTATGATAGCATGAAAATGAAAATGGAATACCATTTGTAATGATTCATGGAAAAGTACAAGCCACACCTATCTTATTCCTCAAAAGGACTACTTATAATTAGAACTCCTCTCAATCACTTATAATCCAAGATCCACTTGATAAACACCTGATGTAAGACTGGGCACACACTCACACAACACTCAACACATACTGAAACAATCCAGACCACACAATTTGGGGTATCATATTAACTAAGCCTATAACACGACATGTAGAACAACTGAGTTGTCTCAAACAATTGTTATGGTCTGCTTGTCAATAAATGCAAATGGATGAAGCCAAAAGCCAAGGGATTGAAAAGAATTCTCTCCATTTCACAGTTAAGATCCTGTTCCATCAAACCATATGTTCAATTTTTTGGTTCATATACATCATCTAGTACATATTATATGGGACATTAACTTTCTGTAAATTCAAATTACAGTTTGGTTGCACCAATTGGAGGTAATGCTGGTGATGTTTTGGAGTACGATTTAGTGGGAATGTCGAAAGTTTTTGTGTATAAGCTTCCAAGAAGAAGATGCTGCAAAACGATTCGGCATGCCACACCCCATGAGTTTGTACTTTGTAGTTGAGATCTGTATGCATCGATTTCTATTATCTAGCCCGGTTTGAATCCTTGATCCTAAGGAAGTTGATTGGGTTGAACATATGATATATCCTAATTGCGGACTCACGTTTGGTTTGTTAGACTCACTTAGACCTCTATATAGGAGTTCAAATATTCTTAAATCTAAACAGGTGACGACTCCCAAGCGGGTTTGGAGTGCTCATAGTGCCAGTTATAATTTAATAGTTCAAATTTAGATTATAAGAGAAAGAGAAAAAGTGAATTTGTTGTCTGATGGGAGTCCATGCATATTAACCTCGACTTCGTGAGCATAACGAATCAGAAGATGGACATATGACCATATTCCATACATATACTAATATACACATATATCATCACATACATATATTTGGTAACAGTGTAACACAATTACCATTTTATTGTTTTATAGTAAACAAATAGTTTCTGAAGTAGCACCAGAATGGAAATTAGAAGTAAAGAGCTCACACACCTTATAAAGTTTATTTCATCAGGATACATCTTCCAATTCGCCCAAAAAATACTATGACAATGGTACCATTGTCATAGCTTTTGTTTTTGTTCCATAATAATTGCTGCATAGGCAATCCATAACCTTATTACCATCAATAACCGTTAGAGGCACACTTTTAACGCAGCAAAAAACTCAACATGTCCTCAAAGTCTAGAGGTATACCCTTCTATAAAGGAAGTAACCATGTTGTACGGGTCTAAGCAGTAAGCCTCTAGATCCAAGTAGATTAGAAAATGGATTACCTTAAACTGAAAGATGTAACAAAAATTCATAACTATTACAATGTTTGCTTTAACTGAGTTTCATTAACCTAGGAATGTTTGCAAGGACTAAGATTTCAAGCTACCTAATCCAAAGTTGAAACACCAGAGAAGCACTCAACAATTGATTTAACCCCAAAAAATACTCAACAAAGGAGATGAATAAAAATATGACTTGACAATATGTACTAGGAAATTTGCCAAATATCGTTTAGACTCAATTATGAGAAAGTTTAGGAACACAACTTTTGCCGCAACTTATTAAAGTGATCGATTGTGAATGGTGGAAAAAATGATGGGTTCAATTGAAAGTGATTGTCTATCAATCATAGTTGTCTACCTCAGCAAGTTGTAATCATGTATTCAATTATACTTTTAGATGACACCAAATTGCGGATGGAAGAAAATTTTTATCTTCAAGTAAGATCTCAACCACCATTGTAAAGGCACGTCATAATGCATGATAAGTTTTATTTGTCTTGTAAACAAAACTCGTTTTCTAGGTAGATTCAAAGCTCTCAAGCCAGTAGTAACAAACTGTTTAGTTTATATGTATCAAAAACTATGTAGGGCAATATAGAATTATCAACTCATTCGCCCATTTCTATGGTAAATATGAAACTTATTCATCACAATTAGGCTTGGGAAGACCAGTTTAGACTCCAAAACCAATATGCAGCAGATATATCAATTAATTGCAATCAAACCAACTATTTTTATCAACAATATTAATATTAATTAACTACAAAATAACAAGCATTAAATCAATAAGCAAAGCAATAGAAATCTAAGCATAAGCTTTGGTGACATAGTGAAAAACCGATAGAGATCGTCTATGAAGAAAAACTCTTAACAGTTTCAGAACGTTAGAACTTCTTGTATATGGACCCCTTCACGAATGACCCGTCTGTGCTAACAACCATAACCTTTGATCGACTCCAACGCACCTCTTTGAAGATTTGATCACAAGTAATTTCAAGCTCTTTGATCACAAGTTTGGTGCAAACTGATTAAAATATTTTAACTTATACTCACAGGTTCACCAAGATGGAGGCTACAATATTCTCTCTACTGTCCAGCTCTCAGTTTTTGTCTATCCAAACCTTATGGAAGTCCTGTATATACATATCTCCTTATATAGTTGACTTATGTGGAGTATAAAAAACAGGAGCACCGACTTCGAATTTAAAATACATGACTAAATACTAACTAGAGGAAAAATCTTTTTCTCCTCTAGGTTTTCTCTTGTTAGAGATATATTAGTCCATTAACATAAGCCCAAGCCTAATTCTACTTTGTGTGTAAGCCAAGTTTCCTACTTATACTAGAAGTCTATTAGTTTAGGGTTTAGTCTACTATATATACACATGTTATGGTTCATTGTAACACAGGATTTGTACTACACTCTAATATATTATTGATGTAGCCCTTTAGGGTTTCCTCCGTAGATGTAGGCCGTTAGGCTGAACCACGTAATCCTCTTGTGTTATTGTGTTCTATACTTTATGCTTTCGCTTCCGCATCCATAATAGCATATTCAACATGGTGTATCAATGCTAATATTTAACATGGTATCAGAGCTGCCTTTCTATGGCCATGGTTTTCTGTCCTTACGGTGTGTAAAGAGCAATCTTTGTCTTCCTCGGTGTTTCTTCGCTGCGTTCATCTTCTTTGGTTTTCTATTGCTGCCGTCAAAATTCTCCGGTATCGTCATGTCACCGTTAGAAGTCGCATCAACACTGCAAGACCATTGCCTTTCTCAAGCCACCGTCACAGAGCCAAACTTCATTCAAGGGATCTTTTCAACCTAATCAAATCTCAAGATTTCATCAAGTTTCCATCTTGAGTTTGAGAGGGGGTGTTAGAGATATATTAGTCCATTAACATAAGCCCAAGCCTAATTCTACTTTGTGTGCAAGCCAAGTTTCCTACTTATACTAGAAGTCTATTAGTTTAGGGTTTAGTCTACTATATATACACATGTTATGGTTCATTGTAACACAGGATTTGTACTACACTCTAATATATTATTGATGTAGCCCTTTAGGGTTTCCTCCGTGGATGTAGGCCGTTAGGCTGAACCACGTAATCCTCTTGTGTTATTGTGTTCTATATTTTATGCTTTCGCTTCCGCATCCATAATAGCATATTCAACATGGTGTATCAATGCTAATATTTAACATCTCTGAAACTCCTAGAGCGGTGAAAATATCTCCCTATCTCCGGATAGGCATCTTCCCCTCTCTGGTGGGACCTTGTTTCTCTATTCTTTACATCCTCTCCCTTCTACACACATCTTCCCCTCTCCCTCCTACACGCTCCTTCACCCTCTATTATGGACGATATCACAAGTAAATGGAATTGGCTCTCGTTGAACCAAACTGAAAACCAAACCATTGTTCTCACTCCCACTGATGATGCCGAAAAATCACCAATAAGCCACACAGTCCTCACAAGGTTGAAACAATACCTGCACAACAAAAAGAAAAGACCCTACAGAGAGCACTGGTGTGGTGTCGGCCAAAAACCCTCTGAATGTCAAGTTAGAATTTTTTCGCAACCCTAGAGTGCCAAAGTTGGGTGAATGATGCGTACCTTTGGCTGGGGGTTTTGGGGTATTTATAGTAGAGTCGGTCTCTGTTTCTTGCGCATCAAGATGTTTCCTTCTAAGGAAGATCCTCCTCGATGAGCGTATATTACCGAATCTATTGCTAATCATAATTCTTCTTGTATTGGGTTTCATCGAAGATTATCGTGAGGCGCAAGTTGATTCCATTTAGGAATACTTGGAACCTAATCAAAACAGAAATGCCACGTCATATACATCCGTCCACTATACGTCATATACATCCGTCCACTATGCGTCCGTGCAATATTAACCCGTCGAACGTCCATCCATCAATACTATATCGTCATGTTTACCTTATTGAATCCGTCTCCTATTTTTATCCTCTTCAGCTGCCCCCTCACGCCATGAGTCCGTCATTACTAACTGGATGGACCCATGAAGTGACGATCTTCTTCTTCATTGGAAACTTATTATGATAGCCTGGTAGGGTTATTTATGACGAGGGACACGTGGCCTTTATCTATTAGCTGGTTGCCCTAAACGAAGCATCCCTTCGTATTCCGTGCCGTTTGCTCTATATAAACCTGCACTCCCTTCTTTCATTTATGACTTCTTATAAAAATCTTGCAATCGGAGCGTCGCCGTCGTTTTTTGAAGGGAGCTGTTCCATCTGACCAATCTCTCCGTTGTCATATATTGCTCAATTTCAACTGGTATGTACTCCTTTCATTGAACTTTTTCTTTTTTGAATCTCCATACTTTTGTAGATCCATCAGTGTCTCAGGATTTACCGTCACATGTAGGTAATGTCTAGTGCATCGAGTAATCATTCGTTTGTCCGCGATGATGCGGGCTACAATGAAGGATTCCCGTCAGGTCAAAAAGACCCTGATGCTTCAAGTGAAGAAAGGAATCCGTCCGCTATTTCTCCTTCCTCAGATGTCGTAGGCTTGGAGTTTGATGGGCCAGAGGAGGTCTCTAGTGACAGCCTAGACGACGTTGATCCTCCAATCCAATCTTTAATTGGTCCTGACGGCTTTAAGGAGTTCGTAATGCTTCCACTGTGGACGGTCAATGACTTTAGGTCCTCGGTCAAAGAGTCTCATTTCAAAACTATTAGAGCCAAATACCAACTTCCTGACAGCATCCGTCTCCATCTACCCCATAAATCTAAGAAATGTTACTATAAGGGTGTCGAAAGCGTCGGGGTTTATGAGCAAATGCTAAAGGCAGGGCTCAGATTTCCCCTAAATTCTCTCCATCCTTACCTCCTTCAGTATCTCAGATTGGCCGTCTCAGAGATCTCCCCAAACGCCTGGAGGGTATTTATAGGCGTGGAGGTCCTGTACGAAGCCATGTCCGACGGTGCACAAAGGCTGACAGTGGAAGAATTCTTTCATTGTTACCGTCCAACTGAGATTGCAAAGTCAAAGGGCATGTATAACTTCATGGCCAGGAGCCAGTTGTTGAGGCTTGTGCGCGATACACCTGACTTTAATAGGGACTGGAAGAGTAGGTATTTTTTCATGGAGGGGGACGAGTCGATGTGTCGTCCAGGTGATAACAAATATATGCCCGTCGACATAGCATGAGGCATAATGCCTCCATCGGGTATGCACTAGCGTAGTTTTCTTGTATATGCTAAAAACCTTACTTTATTTTCGCAAAGTTACCCTAACCGTCTCCTTTTGCAGCTCGAGACCGTCCATAAGTCTCACTGGAGTAGTGGAGCTTCTTGGAAAAAAATTTTAACAAGACCAAGCTTGAAGAGAGGACGTGAGCTAAATTAGTTACCCTCGACACATTCTACTGGTATTGTGAAGGTCCTGAGCCAGGTTTAGCCACCCGTCGTTACGACACCAGAGTTCGCAAACGTAAGCCCGTCACTTAATGCTTTTAATTCCTCTTCCGTTTCATATTTTCTAACGCTACACATCCGTCCATTTCTTGTAGAAATGGACGATGCTAAAAGGAGGGCCTTCATCAAACAGCAAGCGGCTAAAAAGAAACAGGAGGCTAATCAATCCATCAAGGGGATGGGCTCGTCCATTCCACCTAAGCGAAAGCAACCGAAGAAAACTGACCGTTACCCCAAGAAGCCAAAAACCACCCCTAAGCCTGTCGTAGCGCTGGAAGCTGAGACCAAAAGGACGGTCACTCCGGTAGGGCCAAGAAAGGGTAAAGGCTTGATGAAGGGTCATGCTCCCGTCGGTGAGAAGCCACCTGTCCTTCTGCGAGAAGACTCTGAGTATGCATTGGAGAGGCTTTCGTCCATCATCACTGTTGACAAGTATGAGGATCTTAGCAACCATGCTACCGAGGTGATGGGAGAGACGGGTCTTTTTACTATTGCTCAGGTATCTTATATCCCCGTCTTTCCTTATTTATGATTTTTGTTGTACTCATAATGACTTTTGCTTTCAGGCTATGTTGATGATGAAGGGGCTGATGGGTCGTTGCCTGAACCATGAGACAACCTTGGACCGTCTCAGGAAAAAATCTAAATTGATGGAAGATGAGCTGCACGATTTGAATTCATGGAAGGTGAACATGGAGAAAAAATTTTCCTGCTCTGAGTAGGTCAGGGGAGAGCTAGAGAAGCAAGTGGAGCAGTTAACGCTTATATTAAAAGATAAAGAAAAAGAGGTCATGGACGCCAAGGATCAGCTCCGTCAAGCCAAAGAGGAGGCAATACGGGAGTACCGTGACTCCGACCTCCTTATAGCAGAGCTCGAAAGTTCCTTTGCTGACGGTTTCGATGATGCCCTCCGTCAGGTCAAAGCTTCCTATCCAGACCTGGACGTGTCCCATGTCTCTATTAAAGGTCAGGGGCAGACCTTAGCCCAATCCGTCCATTCAGAGAACACCAAAGACTTGTTTGCCGTCAGTGTTCCTCTGAATGAAGGCCAGATTCCTATTGAAAGTCAAGTGAAACTCGCGGAAGGTGATGTTCATCAGCCAGAAAATGAAGAGATGCTCGAAAGTACTCCTCAGCCGCAGTAGTTTTTTTTTTTTTTTGGTTTAAATGTGAAGGACAATTTTTAGTTGTCGTGCTTTTTGTATATGGACATGTCCCCTTTTAACGGGATCAAGTATTTCAGTTGTTTGTTTTTTAACCGTCTACTTGTCGTTTGTTTCTTTTATGTTTTTGTCCGACATAGAATCCATAATCTAAGGCCCGTTGCATAGTTATTCTAATCAGGTTTTGTGGTTCGTCCATACACGGTTCTGAACCCCCGTTCATTCGTGAAGTTGGTGGTTCATTCTCAACCCCGTCCACTTTGTGGTTCGTCCGTGGTGTGGACAACAGTTTTCCATTCTTCCTAAGACAACCCGTCCACTTTTCGAACTAAATAAATTTCGCCCTTAAAGGATGACCCGTCTACTTTTTGGACGGGTAAAATTTAACCTGAATAGGATAATCCATCCACTTTGTGCACTAGGAAAATTTCATCCTTCGTAGGATGACCATCCACTTTGTGGATTAAATAAATTTCAACCTACATGGGATTATTCGTCCACTTTGTGGACTTGATAGATCTTTATCCTTCATAAGATGATCCGTCCACTTTGTGGACTAAATGAATTCTATTCTTCATAAGATGATCCGTCCACTTTGTGGACTAAAAGAATTTCATCCTTCATAGGATAATCCGTCCACTTTGTGGACTTGATAGATTTTCATCCTTCATAGGATGATCCGTCCACCTTGTGGACTTTAAATGAATTTCATCCTTCATAGGATCATCCTTCATAGGATGATCCGTCCACTTCGTGGTTTTTGTGGAACCTAAGCAAAATACATTCCATATGCTCTGAATAAACTCCTCTTATTATAATGGATAGGTAGAATATTGTTCATAGGAAATAAGAAAATTGCCTTTTAGGCTCTAAAAGTACTTGTAGAAAATAAAGACTATAACTATCTATTGGAAAAAGTAAACTGGAAATGAGAAGGGTGATGTTGTTGTCATCTTCGTTCTTCTTCTATTGGTAGTACTTCTTCAGGTGCTCCGTGTTCCATGGATGACTCAACTTTTTCCCGTCCAGCGTCTCTAAGTAGTACGTTCCCTTCTTATGCCATGAAGTAATCCTATATGGTCCTTCCTAGTTAGGTCCTAGCTTCCCCTAGGAGGCATCTTTCGTAGCGCTGAGTACTCTCCTCAAGACAAGATCTCCAACCTGGAAGTCCCTGTGCCTAACCTTAGAGTTGTAATGCTTCGCCATCAGGTCCTGGTATCGCGCTAGTCTTTGCTCCGCTGTCGCCCTGACTTCGTCCACAAGATCGAGCTGCAAACGCATGGCTTCGTCATTTTTGCTCTCGTCGTAGTTCCCAACCCGATAGCTTGTAAGCCCCACTTCTGCCGATATGATGGCCTCGCTACCATACGCCAATTGGAGTGGTGTTTCCCTTGTCGGTGTCCTCATCGTTGTCCTGTACGCCCATAAAACACTTGGTAATTCATCCGGCCATATGCCCTTTGCCCCCTCGAGCCGGGTCTTGATAATCTTGACCAAGGATTGGTTCATGACTTCAACCTGTCTGTTGGCCTACAGGTGGGTGGGTGACGAGTAGTGGTTCTTGACCCCTAGCTGTGAACAAAAATCTCTAAATGCGTCGTTGTCAAATTGCTTTTCGTTGTTTGAAACTAGCACCTTCGGAATACCATACCTGCAAATAATATTCCTCCATGCAAAGCTTCAAATATTCTTCTCCATGATAGTGGCCAAAGCCTCGGCTTCCACCCATTTAGTGAAGTAGTCAATGCCAACCACTAAGAACTTTAGCTACCTGATCGCTGTTGGGAATGGGCCCATGATGTCTAATCCCTACTGTGCAAACGGCCATGGGGTTGTCATAGGGGTGAGTTCTTCTGTTGGGTGCCTTATGAGATTGCTAAACCGTTGGCACTTGTCGCAAGATTTGACGTATGCGTTGGCATCCTTCTACATCGTTAGCCAATAGTATCCTGCCCTGAGAAGCTTGTGCACTAAAGACCTTGACCCCGAGTGGTTTCCGCAAATCCCTTCATGGACCTCTTTCATAACATAATCCGATTCGTCAGTAGCCAAGCATCTGAGGAAGGGTCAAGAGAAACCCTTTTGTACAGGATATTTTTAATCAGGACGAATCGGGAGGCTTTAACTTTCAACTTTCTAGCGGCCTCCTTGTCGCCTGGCAGTTTGCAGTTCTTCAGATACGCCGTTATTGGAGTCATCCAACAATGTTCACTGCTTACTTCCTGCATGCCCACATCGTCTATCAGTGATGAGAGTTGAACAAAGGATAGTACCTGGTAAGGGACTATCATGGGTTCTGCCGAAGCTGCTTTTGCAAGTCGGTCGGCATCTTGGTTCTCTTCCTTTGGGATTTGAACCAACTCTATCTAGAGATTACTTGTTCGATCCTTTACTTCCTCGAGATACCTCTTCATCCTCTCACTTCTGCACTCGTAACTGCCATTAACCTGACTGGTCATGATTTGAGAGTCGGAGTATACGACCATACTCCTAGCTCCTGCAGCCATTGCGAGGTCCAGTCCCGCTATTAAGACTTCGTACTCCGCTTCGTTATTGGTTGTGGTGAAGTCTAGACGGATCATGCACTCAATCTTGTCCCCTTCTAGTGTGTGGAGTACTACACCGGCTCCACCTACATGTTTATTGGAGGATCCGTCGGTGTGGATGCTCTACATGGGAGCTTCCTCTGCCCCCTGGTCCTTCGCGAAGGTAAACTCAGCAATGAATTCCGCCATCACCTTTCCCTTCATAGTAGTTTATGGTTGGTACTCAACTTGACCACCCATAACGCCATTCGTCCCACAGCTTCAGGACTACTCATTGCTTTTCGTAAGGGCTTGTCCGTCATGACATTTATGGTATGTGCTTGAAAGTATGGTTTGAGTTTTCGTGCGGCGGTAACCAGTGCGAAGGCTAACTTTTCCATCTGAGGGTACCTCTCTTCTGCTCCTCTGAACGTTCGACTTATAAAGTATACGGGCCTTTGCACCTTGTTTTCTTCCCTTATAAGTGCAGCACTGACGGTCGTTGGGGAAACGGCTAGGTATAGGAACAACTCTTCCCCTGGTTTGGATGGGCTGAATAGTGGAGGCGAAGAGAGATACGCCTTCAAATCTTCAAATGCCTTTTGGCATTCATCCGTCCATTCAAACAATTTTCTCAACACGCGAAAGAAAGGGAGACACTTGTTCGTTGCCCTTGATACGAACCTATTCAGGGCTGCTATCTTGCCATTCAAACTTTGCACCTCCTTCACTGTCCTTTGGGGAGCCAACTCCATGATTGCCTTCAGCTTCTCCAGGTTGACCTCAATACCCCTTTGGGACACCATAAAACCCAAAAACTTCCCTGCGGTTACCCCGAACACGCACTTGCTTGGATTCAGCTTCATATTGTAAGAACGAAGGGTGTTGAAAGTCTCCTAGAGGTCGCTTAAGTGATCGGACTCTTGGACGCTTTTTACCAACATGTCGTCCACGTAAAATTGAACATTTCTTCCAATCTAGTGTGCAAACATCCTATTCATCAACCTCTGATACGTGGCTCCTGCATTCTTGAGTCCAAAAGGCATTACTTTATAGCAGAAAAGCCCCTGTCTTGTGACAAACGAGGTCTTCTCTTGAACAACTTCGTCCAATTGGATTTGGTTATAGCCGGAGAAGGCATCCATAAAGCTTAAAAGTTCATGTCTGGCGGTCGAATCTACCAGAGTATCAATATGGGGGAGCGGATAACTATCTTTAGGGCAGGCTCTATTCAGGTCCGTGAAGTCGACACACATTCTCCATTTTCCATTTGCTTTCTTGACCATCACCATGTTTGCCAACCAATCTGGATAGTATACCTCTCATATGAAATATGCTTCCTGTAACTTCTGGACTTCCTCGGCTATAGCTCGGTCTCGTTCGAGGGCGAACTCCCGCTTCTTTTGTTGGACGGGAGAGAATGAAGGTGACACATTTAACCTGTGGACAATTACCGACGGATCGATCCCCGACATGTCTTCATGGCTCCATTCAAACACGTCCTTATTTTCTCTTAGGAATGTTGTGACTGCTTACCATGTTAACTGGGTGGTGAGAGTGCCAATCCTCATGGTCCGTTCGGGCCTTGAGTCGTCGAGGGATATTTCTTCTAACTCTTCCATCGGTTCTGCTACCGTTCGCTTTTCCTCGATGTTCATTGTTTGCAGGTGGTCGTCCATTTCCATCATGGCCACGTAGCATTCTTGCGCGGCTACCTGATTCCCGTGCAGCTCTCTAACTCCATATTCGATAGGGAACTTGATCATCAAATGGTAGGTTGAGGTTACAGTCTTCCATGTATTGAGAGTAGGTTGTCCGAGGATGGCGTTGTAGGCAGATGAGCAATCGACCACGAGAAAAACCACATCCTTAGTGATCTGCTGGGGGTAGTCTACCACTGTCACCGATAGCATGACAACACCAAGCGGGTAGACCCGAGTTCCTCCGTAGCCAACGAGTGGTGCGTTTGTTGGAACCAGTCACTTTTTGCTAATCCTCATTTGCTGGAACGCGAGGTAGTAGAGGATATCAGCCGAGCTTCCGTTGTCAACCAAAACTCAATGCATGTTGTAGTCTCCTACCCATATGCTGACGACAATCGCGTCGTCATGTGGGTGGTGAAGGCGCCAGGCATCCTCCTCTGAAAACCCAATGTTGGGGTTATCAATCCCCACGATTTTTGGTGTGGAGCCCGCCAACTGGATGCTCTAAACCATCTGTAAGTATGTTTTACGGGCCTTTTTAGACGACCCTACAGAAGCGGTGCCCCCTACAATCATCCTTATGTCTCCTATCGGTGGTCTAGGGCGTTTGTTCTCCCGTCGAGGGGCCTGTTCCTGGGGTTGATCCGTTCTTTCCTTACTAACGAATCTCTATAGCCGTCCTTGCCTAATAAGAGCTTCTATTTGCTGTTTTAGGTCATAACAGTCCGCTATATTGTGACCATGATCTCGATGAAAACAGCAATACTTGTCCTTTGGCCTCTTGTTAGGATCTCCCTTCAGCTTGTTGGGGAACGTCAAGGCTCCTTCATCCTTAATCTACATCAGTACTTGGTCGATGGGGGCAGTGAGCGGGGTGAAGCTCGTGAATCTTCTTGCCGGCGGTTTGGAACGTCGATCCCCCCGTCGTTCTCTAGTTCTAGCCATCTTCTGCCTTCTATCCGATCGTGCGTCTTCATACCTTTCCCTTTTTCTAGGCTTTTCTTCTCGGGCCAGCAGTGCATCTACTGCGTTCATGTACTTCGTTGCCCTCTAAAACACATCTGACATTGTCTTCGGGTCATTCTTATATAGTGAAAATAAGAACTTGCCCTTCCGCAGCCCGTTTGTGAACGCTGCTACGAGTATATTGTCGTCTGCTTCATCAATTGAGAGAGCTTCTTTATTAAAGTGAGCAATGTACGATCTTAGTGTCTCGTCCTCCCTTTGCTTAATGCTCATCAAACATGCGGTGGATTTCTTATATCGGTGACCCCCGATAAAGTGTGACATGAATTGAGCGCCTAACTCCTTGAAAGTGCTAATGGAGTTGGGCATGAGTCTGCTATACCATATCCTTGCAGGTCCTTTCAGCATAGTGGGGAAGGCCCTGCACATGATTTCATCCAGCACACCTTGAAGGTGCATTATGGTCTTGAAAGATTCCAAGTGGTCTAAGGGGTCCTTGGACCCGTCATAACTCTTCACCTGAGGCATGCAAAACTTTGGGGGAAGAGGCATGAACTGACGAGCGCTGTGAAAGGCAAATCAGTTCGCTGGACCAAGTCATTGAGGTCGCTGGATACTCGACCATTGAGGGCATTCATCATCACATCGATTCGTTCCCTCATCATTTGCATCTCAACGGCTATGTGAGGTGGCAGAGTGTCCGAGATAGATGGCTGGTTGGTGTCCTGCCTCTTCGGTCTGCTCGGAGCGTGGCTACCCTCAGGTCCTTCCTGATTCCTTCTCTCAACGCTTGTCCCCTCCTGATCTTCCTCCTGTGCGCCAAGATGTGCATTCTTTTGGTGCAACTGCTCCTCCAAATCACGATTCTGCTTGGTTAGGCGTTCAACCGCTACCGCAAGTGTTTGGACTTGTCTCTCCAAGGTCGTAGTGTGCGGTTCGTCGCCCTAATTGTTGGTTGTTGCCATTGAACGAGTGAGTACCATGTAACTTTTAGTCTTTAGGGATAAAGCAACAACTGTTCCCCACAGACGGCGCCAACTGATGATGCCGAAAAATCACCAATAAGCCACACAGTCCTCACAAGGTTGAAACAATACCTGCACAACAGAAAGAAAAGACCCTATAGAGAGCACTGGTGTGGTGCCGGCCAAAAACCCTCCGAAGGTTAAGTTAGAATTTTTTCACAACCCTAGAGTTCCAGAGTTGGGTGAATGATGCGTACCTTTGGTTGGGGGTTTTGGGGTATTTATAGTAGAGTCGGTCTCCGTTTCTTGCACATCAAGATGTTTCCTTCTAAGGAAGATCCTCCTCGATGAGCGTATATTACCGAATCTGTTGCTAATCAGAATTCTTCTTGTATTGGGTTTCATCGAAGATTATCGTGAGACGCAAGTTGATTCCATTTAGGAATACTTGGAACCTAATCAAAACAGATGGATGCCACGTCATATACATCCGTCCACTATGCGTCTGTGCAATATTAACCCGTCGAATGCCCATCCGTCAATACTATATCGTCATGTTTACCTTATTGAATCCGTCTCCTATTTTTATCCTTTTCACCCACAGTCACAAGAAATGGTAAGCTTTTGGTAGACTCTCTTCCCTATCCTTTTCACCCTCTCCCTCCTACACGCTCCTTCACCCTTTATTATGGACGAAATCACAAGAAAATAGAATAGGCTCTCGTTGAACCAGACTGAAAACCAAACCATTGTTCTCACTCCCACAGTCACAAGAAATGGTAAGGTTTTGGTAGCGAAATTCTTTACGAAGAGAAGAATCAACATGGAAGTTGTTCTACGCACGCTCAAAAGTATGTGGAAGACTGAGAAATGCTTTGATGTTAGGGACCTTGGCTCTAATATGGCCTTGGTTCTGTTTGACGAAGAATACGACCTGGACCACATTATGATGCGTGGACCATGGTCCTTTGACAAATATCTACTTGGCTTGTATAAGTTGGAAAAGAATAAGGCAATCAAGAATGCATGGTTTGATTGTGCCAGCTTCTGGGTGCAAATACACAACCTCCCAATTCAACACATGAATAAGGTGAACGCAGAGGCAATAGGCAACTCGGTGAGCCTCGTCGAACAAGTTGATGCTTCTCCAATGGGTGACTATCGAGGCAAGTGGTTACGTGTTCGTGTTAATATTGACTTGGGCCAGCCTTTGTGTCGTGGGATCAAAGTGGAGGTAGGGGAATCATCACCTCAGTGGGTTTCCTTCCAATATAAGTGTATGCTGATATTTTGTTATTGGTGTGGTTTACTCAACCATGATGAACAAGATTGTAAAGTATAGGTACACAGCAAAGGCACTCTAAAGAAAAAAGATCAACAATATGGGGTGTGGATGAAAGCAAGCTTAGAGCGATCCCAGCAATGCCCTAACGTTGCTCCACCACCACAACGTAACCGTGCTGCCACGCCGACGCCACAAAAAACCCCAACACCAGCGCCAACCACCACAACTATAGTTGGCGGACCTACCACTAACACCGTTGAAACACGGGACAACCCAAGCAACTTGGCAATTAATGCTGCCCGACATACCCTGACACATGCGGAAATATTAAATGACCCTGATCTTTTCGAATCCCACCTTGATGAGACTGACAAAGCTTTGACAAAAATTTCGCAAAAACAGCTGTTAACTTCAAAAAACGCTCACACACAAACCCCCGTAACTGCTGCTGTAATGGATGTATTGATACAGGATCCTGAGATTTCTCCTCCATTCACTGCAAGCATTACTAACACGGAAGTAGCCAATTCGTCAATTACAACTAAAGGGCCTAAAACACAAAATGGGCCTACCACTATTGCACGAACTCCCACAGCCCAACAGCCAGCTACATGGAAGAGGAAAACTAAAGCCCAAAGACCCAAAAACCCCATGAACACGGACAAGCTACATTTGGGCCCCAAACGAAAATCTAGTGGACCTTCTCTTGAGGCAAGCTTGAATACAGACAAGAAATAGAGAATAGAAGATGAAACTATGTCTCTCAGCAAACTCTTCGCACAACAACTAGGATCGGCGGTGGCTGCTGCGCAGCACCGCCAAGCCCAATGAGTACCATCAGTTGGAACTGTCGGGGCTTGGGAACTCCCGCACAGTTCGTGCTCTAAAGAGAGCACTGCAAAAGGAAGCCCCTAGTTCGTCTTCTTGATCAAGACGAAACTGTCACAGGAAGAGATGAATTACAAAAAACTAAAACTTGGGTACACACAAGGATTGGAAGTATCTAGCATTAGTCAAAGTGGTGGTCTTGCACTTTTATGGAAACCATATTCAAAGGTAGCAATTTAAGGTTTCTCATAGTGGCATACTGACGCTTTTATCACATGCACTTGTACTGGAATAATATGGAGATTAACAGGTTTTTATGGACATCCAGACACAAGCAACCGCGAGGAAACATGGTCTCTACTAGAATCACTTGGATAATCCAACCAGCTCTCTTGGCTCTGCATCGGGGATTACAATGAGGTTGTTAGTCAAACTGAAACGTCGAGAGGTCGTGTTCGCCCAGCTAGACAATTAGATCGCTTCCGTCAAGTCATAAACTCTTGTGGCTTCCATGATTAAAGTTATGTTGGTTCTCCTTTCACCTAGTCCAAAAGTCATAGAACAAAGGGTCGCCTACGCATTCGCCAGGATAGAGCACTTACGAATAACGAATGGAAACGACTCTTTCAAGGGGCAATTCTCCATCATCTTTCATCCTCAACTTCAGACCACTCCATATTGTCTCTCTGCTCCAAAACGACACGCCATCATCGGCGACCTTCAAAGAGAACTTTTAGATTCGAAGAGATGTGGTTACAGAATTCTCGCTGCGCAGAAGTGGTACAAGATTCCTAGTACGAAGGACTATATAAATTTGGTGGCCATCAGATTACGAACTTTCTTGAAAATTGCAGGGATAGGTTGATAGCTTGGAACAAATCTGAATTTGGACATGTGGGACATAAGATTGACAGCTTGCAGAAAAAACTACAAGAGCTTGAATCACTACCTAGTACCTCAGCAACTGATATTGAAATTAGAGAGGTCTGTAGTGCATTGAACGTTTGGCTGGATGTGGAGAACATCATGTGGAGACAACGCTCTAGGAATTTTTGGCTCACAAAGGGGGACCGAAACACACGCTTTTTTCACATAAAGGCTACCAATTGTAGACAGCAAAATACTATTCATGGCATATGCGATGCAAATGGGGAACGGTAGGAGGATGAGCTACAGATTAAACAAATCACAGTAAAGTACTTTTCCAACATGTTTCGCTCAAATGGCCCCACAGACACAACCACATTGATTGACGCTGTTGAACCTGTTGTCTCCATTGACATGAACAACTTTCTGACTCAAGAATTCAAAGCTGATGAAGTCCACAAAGCTCTCAAGCAAATGCACCCAAAAAAATCTCTAGGCCCTGATAGTATGCCCCCTCTCTGTTATCAACATTTTTGGTTCTTGGTTGGTGATTGTGTTACAAATCCTGTTCTAGATTTTCTTAATCATAGTATTACTCCACCAAAATTTAATAAAACCTATATTGTACTCATCCCAAAAATAAAGAACCCCAAAAAGATCACCCAATTCCGACCCATAAGCCTTAGCAATGTGATTTCTAGATTAGCCTCAAAGGTTCTAGCCAATAGGCTGAAACATTTTCTCCCAAAAATAATCAGTGAAAACCAGAGTGCTTTTATGTTGGACCGCCTCATAACGGATAATGTTCTAGTAGCATTTGAGACTATGAACCGCATTAAACATAAGAGAACGGGCAAGTGGGGGAAATGGCTTTAAAGCTTAACATGAGCAAAGCTTTTGACCGGGTTGAATGGGGTTGCTTAGAAAAGATTATGTACAAAATGGGTTTTCATGATATATGGGTAAAAAATGTGATGAGATGTGTTAGCTCAGTTACTTATTCCATAATAATTAATGGCCAACCTCGTGGACAGATTATCCCTACTAGGGGCATTCGCCAAGGCGACCCCCTCTCTCCTTTCCTATTCTTATTTTGTGCAGAGGGACTATCAGCTCTAATAAGAAAAGCAGTGGAAAAGGGTCTTTTAAGTGGAGTGGCAGCATGTCAAAGAGATCCAAAAATTTCACATCTTTTCTTTGCAGATGACAGCATTATCTTTTGTCGTGCTACCATTGAAGAATGTTCCACCCTTGAAGATATTCTGGAAATATATGAACACTCATCCAGACAACAATTAAACCGCGAAAAAACTACATTATTCTTTAGCCGCAATACTCCACAAGCCATCCAAGACACCGTCAAGAATCAGTTTGGGGCTAAGATCACTCAACAACACGAGACATACTTGGGTTTAGCATCTTTGGTGGGTAAAGGAAAGTATAATACTTTTCGACATTTGAAAGAGAGACTAGACAACAAGCTTTCTGGTTGGAAGGAAAAATTATTATCCCACATAGGTAAAGAAATCTTCATAAAAGTAGTGGCTCAAGCAATTCCCATGTATACAATGAGCGTGTTCCTACTTCCAAACTCTTTGTGTGATGAGATGAAAAGCATGGTCCGCCAATTTTGGTGTGGTCAGAAAAATGGGAAGAACAAGACTTCATGGATAAGTTGGGATAAAATCTGCATCCCAAAAACTGAGGGTGGCTTGGGTTTTCGGGATTTGAGGGATTTCAACCTAGCTCTCCTGGCTAAGCAGGGATGGCGCTTGCAAACCCACACTTCCTCCCTAGTCCATAGAGTCTTCAAAGCCAAATATGTTCCTAAGGGTGACTTCCTTACTGCCACTTTAGGATCATCACCCTTTTATGCCTGGAGGAGCATTATGGCTGCCCAAAAAATTATCCAACAAGGGTACCACTAGCAGGTTGGAAACAGGGACTCCATCTCAGTTTGGATAGACAAATGGTTACCCACCAGCTCTACTTTTCGCATCACTTCCCACCCATATGCTCTGCCTACCAACTCAAGGGTCAGTTCATTGATTGACCAAGAAACAAGGCAATGGAGGATCGATTTTATTAAAGAGATTTTCCCACCACATGAAGCCTAAACCATCCTTAGCATACCACTAAGCCATAGACTCCCACTTGATTGCAGAGTGTGGGCATATACTCCAAAAGGCCATTTCTCGGTTAGTAATGCCTATAAGGTTGCCCTTTCAATCAATGGCAACACAGCTGTTGCCCACAGTGGTCCATCGGATACTCAAAATACAAGATTATTTTGGAGAACCCTTTGGCGCCTACACATCCCAAACAAGCTACGTTCTTTTGCATGACGTGCAAGTAAAAATGTCTTGCCAACGAAAGTCAACCTTTGTTGCAGAAAAATTCTCACCGACCCAACCTGTGAAGCTTGCGGACTAGATGCAGAAACAAGCGGCCATGTCTTGTGGGAGTGCTAAAAAGCTCAAGCTGTATGGACCTCGTCTAGCATCCCTGTTTAGCACCACGGGATTCGATTTGGTTCATTTCTTGACCTTCTTTAGCACATGATATTAGTTCAACATGTTGGGGATGAACTTTTGGGACTCATCGTTGCTATTGCTTGGAGCCTTTGGCATGAAAGAAACATTGCTAGAACAGGTGGGACACAGCAGACAAGCAGTGGCATCATTCAGAGAGCAACGTTTCTGCTTGAAGAATTTTGGAGTGCTAACCACAAGTTCTAGTCACCCATCGTCCCACACACTATCACTTGGTCTCCACCGAACAGCCCATGGTACAAGATAAACACAGATGGTGCCATCTTCAAACAAGCGCAAGCCACAGGCATTGGTGTGGTGGCTCGGGATCACGACGGGCAAGTCATTGCAGCTATGAGCAAGAAGTTATGGGTACCACACGGCCCACTAGAAGCAGAAGCCAAAGCTATGGAGGAAGGTATTATATTTGCATGGGACATGGGGCTTCAAGAAGTAACATTTGAATGTGACTCCGAACTTCTCTTCAAAGCACTTACTGGTACAGCAACTCCTTCTACTACCATCTCCAATGTCATCGCAGCATGCTTATGTAGGATTCAAGACTTCAGAGCAGCACAGTTCTCCCATCTTTGTCGCCAAGGGAATCGACCAGCACACATTTTGGCTCAATATGCCAAAAATTTAGATTCATTTGTAACTTGGATTGAGGAAAATCCAACCATTATAGAGAATGCTACAGCTTAAGATGTATTCTTTTTTCAATCTTTTCAATAAAGTTGACGTATTTCTTATAAAAAATAAAATACATGACTAAGTATGATTTTAGATTGATCGAGTAACTTTTCGAAACCTTACTTTCAATCGATAGAACATTTGTTGAATTTTGAACTTCGATCGATCAAGCCTCAATTGAGTGTCTGTCGACTTCCTCACAAAAATGTCTTCTCAAGATGCTTATACACACTTAGATCTTGAATACTTGAACAACAGTTACAGACTGTATAGATAAATTGCTGTCAAACACCAAAAATAGGTGTTTAACTCCTAGCTATGCAAACACCAAAAACCTCATTTTGTCCATTTTTTATTTATTTAATATGATCCAAGCACATGTTAATCTTCACAAAACCCCTAAATATAATTTAATATACAATAAGTATTCCTTTTGAATATTGAAAAAATTAAAAACAGTGCCTAAGGCCCCAAAAATGTTCACTGCGTAAGAATGGTGATGGTCAATCTATAAGAAATCTATAAAGTAAATTACAAAATCTCATTTGTAACAAATGAAGAAGATGACAACAAGGATTAATTGTATTTCTTTTCATCAATATTAGCATTAAAATCTTGTCTTTTTCGCCCAAGCATAAGCCTCAAAATGGATTATAAATAGTCTATATGTGAATTGTGATAGTCAATCTATTAAAAATCTATCATTATAAAAATACAAAATTTGATATGTAACAAATGGAAAAGTTGGGGTTTAAAATAGACCAACGATAATGACATTTTTGGTAATGTTTCATATCCGTAATTTTAAATCTCAACTTCCCCTCCACCACTATCTATCTATAAAATTATAATAATAAGTTAATACTTTGCAAATGACATAAAACACGTATGGAGTGAGGCAAAAGTTGAAAGTGAGATAAAAGAAAGGTCAAGCCAAAATCAATATAGAGAAAAATAATAATAATCTACAAAATTCAGAGTATAAAATTATCGTCAATTCAGGAGAGAAGAATAGTTTATATGTGCCTTTGTCCATTCCACCATTTTCCATTGATAATGACTCATCTACCAATTACGTTATGAGTTGTATCCAATCCCAAAAATTGTTGTATTTTATTTATTTGTACCCTAGCTTCTATACATTGTTTTTAAAAATGGTATCAATTTAATGTAAAAGAAATTTTTTAGTCAACCTCAACCCGTGTACTTCTTTGACCTAAGAATTAGAGAGATCACGAAGACAGAATAATCATATGGCCACTGACATTTAGAAATTATGTACAGGGGATTAAGAAACACCAAAAAATGTGTAACAAAAATACACACATCTCTGCAAGTTATATTATTAACTTTGTTTAAGCGAACTCATGTGTTATTTCTAAAGTAAATTACTAATATCGATCTACAACACAAAATTTTAAACTAATATTTGCTACGTGAATGATGAAAATGAAAAGTATTTGTAAGTGCGCAATTGCATCTGGACCCAAAGACAACTACGGGCTCAGGCCTAATGAGCCTTAAACAATAAAATTTGTAGAGTGTAGGCTTGAAACCTAGGTTAGAAGTACTGAGAACTTGATAACGGGCTAAAAGTTACAAACACTTGTAAATAATAAACGATAATTGCAAATAGACCTCCTCGGACGTAAGCCGAGGACCCTCTCTGTATTATTTCTCTTTCTTTCCCAAAGATTACAATTCTTAATTTCTTTCTTTGTTTCTTGGCCTCCCTTTTCTTTGGCGTTCATCCCCCTTAAATACTTATTTCCCTGATACTTTATCCACGTGTTGCTCAAACCTCCTCCCCCTAGATATTTCTTTCCTTAGTGCCTTTGAATAGTGACCAAAAGTTTCAGCTCTACTGTTCAGGGGTCACTTCCCCATTAATGCGGCCAGGGAGGTAGGTGCAGAGTCTTTAATGTGGAGGTGGCAGCCCTGGCTCATGATACCTTTCTAACATCGATGTATCCAGGAGGTTCAGGGCTTCCCCCTCTTAACCAACAGTCTTTCCAGAGTTCTGTCTTGACCTTCGTACTGAATCTATGAGTTTTCTAGGGTCTGTCCGAGGAGAAACTCACCCTCGGATGTGTCCTCGGACCCTCGGCGTATGAGCCGATCCGCAGTACTAACAAGTTCTTAGCTCAAGAACAGATTGACCCTCCTTGCTAGAGCCCAAAGGGCCCAAATGCCAACTTGGGTTCCTTTACACCCCAGAGTATTCTTAACGGAAGGATCACGATAACAAGATGTTGGTTCTTTAAATAAATAAAAATAAAAAAGAAGAAGAAGATAACAAGGTGTTATAACAAGATCATAATACGTGTTAATCACCATTTAATATAATGGTACATCTTTTGATTTTGATTTTTGATTTTTTTGGTATTCAAAGGTATGTTCCGTTTGTTTTGACATTAACATTTTTTTAAAAATAATTTATTTTCTAAAAAACATTAAATTTATTGCATTTTGCTATATTTGGTAATAATTTTAGAATGAGTTGAAAAACTATCATTTTACTTTTCTTATATAGCTTAGAGTGAGATAGAATTGTTTTCAAGAATTTTTTATTATTTTTTAAAACAACTTTATCTCATACCAAGCTAAATAAGGCAAGTTAATAGATAAATTTCCTTTGCTTTTTTTTTTTTTCCAGATACTACCAAAATAATAATAATAATTAAAACTATCTTCACATAAAGTTTTTCATTGAAACAAACAGACTTGATATCACTTTTCCTTCTCTTAAGAATATGATGGGAAATTAAAATTATAAACCCAATTGTTTTAATGTTATATAACGTACCAATAAAAAATCAAATGAATTTTATGAGATATAATTATAAGCAATCAGTTCTCCTTCTTTTATAAATATAAATAATATAATTTTTTTAAGTTTAATTACCAAAAGAAAAATTATTATTAGGTTTCCTGAGATTCATAGATGTCATTTCACAATGCCAAGAAGACGAAACAAAATTATAATAATTTATTTTGTTAATCACCATTTAACGTAACATCTTTGGATTTTTTCTTTTTTTTTTTGGTATTCAAATGCATCTAATTATAGTTTAATAATAATTTTTTTCTTCTTGTAAGGTTATGATGCAAAATAAAATTAAAAGAATAGTTTAAATATTAATATAACTTACCAATAAAAAGACCAAATGAATTTTACAAGAGAATAGTAATCAGATTCCCCCCCCCCCCCCCCGCGCTCATTAAAGACAAGTCTCTGCATCTAATCAATACAAAGAACAAATTACTATGTTCCTAAACGGATTTGACTTGGATCCAGTATTTCTATGCACTAGACCCATCAAATCATGGCACATGATCCAAAGTAGACACGTGTCATAAACAAAACATTAGCACCATTGCACCAATAACACCTTTTGCAAATAGTATAGTTAATTGCAAAAAACTAGAAATCTAGTTGAGCTCTAATATCTCTTCTAATCAGTGGAGTGGATACTGTATCGTACCGGCCGATATTTATCGTTCCGATGCTTAGGCCAGTATAGAAACATAGCTGTTTCGTACCGGTTTATATATCGGTTGTACCGGGGCCATTTCAGTCATACCGAGGCCGAAATAAAAATTTAAAAAAAAAATCGGCAGTAAAAAGGAAAATCACATCACCGCTGTTGTTGCTAATATTCCGATGATAAATTTAATTTCGCCGATGGCCCACCACCTTAGATCTCTTCCTTTTCTTCGTCGTCGTCTTCTTCTTCGCTCAAAGGCTTCTCTTCGCTCAAAGACTTGGACCAGATGTTCTCTGACTCTCTCAAGTCTCTACTCTTATTTTGCTTTTTTCATTTTGTAGCCCAAAACCTCCTTTGAATTTTGTTAAGTGTGCCTTGAATGACAACATACTAATACACCCACTAACCCACATGAATGACTTATGACAGTACTACTGATACACGTTAGATTCAAATTTTTTAGTGCCATCCAACTGTTGAAAACAAATAAATGAAGTTTGTAATTCACGATAACTTTGGATAAGTACAAATGGTAATTTAAAATTTTTTACAACCATTATTTTCTTTTTTCTTTTCTTCTTTTTCTTTTTTCTTATTAGATAAATTCTACTACCATTTTTGTTAGAGTTTAGATAAGTACAAGCATCTCTTCTTACAAAAAAAAAAAAAAGAAAAAAAAAAAAAAGAAAAAGTATAAACCTACAAATTATATGGATTTTGACCAACAAACCTATAAAAAAATAAACAAATTTAAATGTAAATATTTATATATATAGACACACACACTTAAAGGAATTTCAATTTATGTAAGAATATATAAAATTAGCGGTAAACTCGAAACAGTACTCCAGTATTGACCGATACCAAAATATATCGTTCCACTAGTCAAAGCGGTACATCCTCTGGTATGAGATTGACTCCCTTGCTTCTAATGCCTTTTAGATTTTGCTTATCTTACTGGACTATGCTAGCATGCATAATGACATTCCTTTGGAGCCATATATGGTAGAGATAAAACCACCAAACCAATTTAGAAAGAGATTCAAGTTTTTTCCTTTTACGTGAGTAAGTGCCCATGTTGCCATGTCATCCCATTCAAATTCGGGATATTGTAAAAGGTAGAAATTCATAACTCTATCCCAAAATCTTTTAGAAAATGGGTACCCAAACAATAAGTGATTCCTACCTTCAAGACAATTTATGCAAAAAACACAAACAGTCTTCAGTGAAACCCTATTTTCCAATTAGTTCTCTTTTTTTTTTATAAATATAAATTATTTACTTTGTTAAGATTGATTAGTAACCAAAATTTATTATTAGGTCACATGATTTCTAAATCTTCATAGACATCATTTCACATTGCCAAGAAGAAAATAACTTTAAGTATTGGAACTACATAAGAGTTAGAGACTTGGAGTGACTCTTTATTTTTTCCAAGATTAAAAAAAAAGAAAACCCTAAATATGTAAATTCTTAAACGGACTTGGCTTAGGTTTTGTACTCTTGTATACTAGACTCGTCAAGATCATGACACGTGGCTCATAGTGAGCACATACCATAATCCTAACGAGTCTAGTGCATAGGAGCAATAGTCCAATTATTGACCGTTCCTAAACAACGCTATAACATAAAAAAAAATTAAAATAAAAAAAAAAAACTCCAGCACCACTACACCAATAACACTTTTTGCAGATAATGTAGTTTATTTGCAGCTTTTGCCTTTTACTTGAGCAAGCTCCCATGCTATTAGGTTATCCTATTCAAATTTGGGATCTAATACAAGGTAGAAATTCATAACACTATCCCAAATTCTTTTAGCAAATGGGCACTCAAACATTGGGTGATTCATATATTAAGGCAGTCTATGCAGAAAACACAAACAATTACCAATGTAACCTTATTTTGCCAATCAGATCTCATTTTTTTTTTAGATATATACTTGTTAACATTAATTAGTAAAAAAATATTATCATTACGTTTCTTGAATCTTCATAGATGTCAATTCACATTGCCAAGAAGGAAATAACTTTTGCTTTCATGTGAGAGAAAACTACCAAGCCAATTTAAAAGCAGAGACCGTCAAGCTTTTTCCTTTTACTTGAGCAAGTTCTCGTGCTACCATGTCATCCGATTCAAATTCAAAATATGAAATAGGGCATAAATTCATAAAACTATCCCAAATTCTTTTAGCAAATGAGTACTCAAACAATAAATGATTCCTGTCTTTAAGATAGTTTATGCAGAAAAAACACAGACAAACTTTAGTGTAACCCTATTTTGCCAATCGGTTCTCATCTTTTATAAATATAAATTATTTATTTTGTTAAGATTAATTAGTAAAAAAATAATATATTATTATTTTTAGGTCTCCTTAATTTTTATAGATGTCATTTCACATTGCCAAGAAAGAAGTAACTTTTTCTTTTACATGAGAGAAAACCACCAAGCCAATTTAAAAACAGAGACTGAAGGTAATTTAAAAACAGAGACCGAGCTTTTGCCTTTTATGTGAGCAATTTCCCATGCTACAAGGTCATCCCATTCAAATTCAGAATCAGATACAAGGTAGAAATTCATTACACTATCCCAAATTCTTTTAGCAAATGAGTACTCAAACAATAAGTGATTCCTATCTCCAAGACAATTTATGTAGAAAACACATAGACAGAATCCAATGTAACCCTATTTTGCCAATAAGTTCTTATCTTTTATAAATATAAATTTTGTACTTTGTTGAGATTAATTAGCAAACAAATTATTATTATTAGGTCTCCTAAATTTTCATAGATGTCATTTCACATTGCCAAGAAGGAAATAAATTTTGCTTTTAAGTGAGCAAAAACCACCAAGCCAATTTAAAAACAGAGACGGTCAATCTTTTGTCTTTTACGTGAGCAAGTTCTTGTGCTACCAGGTCATCCCATTCAATTTTAGAATCTAATATAAGGTAGAAGTTCATAACACTACCCCAAATTCTTTTACCAAATGTGTACTCAAACAATAAGTGATTCATATCTTCAAGATAGTTTATGCAGAAAACACACATACAAACTCCAGAGTAACCCTACTTAGCTGATCAATACTCATCTTTTATAACATAAATTATTACTTTGTGGAGATTCATTAGTAAAAAAAAAAATCATTTGGTCTCTTAAATCTTTACAAATGTTATTTCACATTGCTAAAAACAAATGAGTACTCAAACAATAAGTAATTCCTGTCTTCAACATAGTTTTTGCAGAAAATACACAGATAGACTCCGGTGTAACCCTATTTTGCCAATCAATTCTCACCTTTTATAAACATAAATTATTTACTTTGTTAAGATTAATTATTAAAAAATTTAACATTAGGTGTCTAAATCTTCGTAGATGTCATTTCACATTGCTAAGAAGGAAAGAACTTGAAGTATTGGAACTACATAAAGAGTTAGAGATATTAGAGTGACTCTTATTTTTTCTATTTTCAAAATTAGAAAAGAAAACAGAAGCAAATTCCTAAACGCGTAAAAAGAAAAGGGTGATATTGTAATTGTCGTTCGTACAAAGCCCTTGGAACCAATGTGGTGTGGTATATATAAATAAGGTGGCCCATTACAGTGTGAAAAACCAAAACCTATAGCCCCTTTTCGTAAATTGAACAACAAAAACCTGCCTGCTTCCCAAAACTAAGAGAGAGCAAACACACACCCCACAGAGACAAGGAGAAAGAGAAAGAGAGAGAGAGAGAGAAAAAACAGAGAGAGATCGCTGCCTTTTCTTTTTTGTTTAGACGGCTGAAGCTCGTGCATATCACGTGCAAAGATCCGTCATAAGTCTATCAAATATTGTGCATTCTTATATTACAAGTGCCCTAGTTCTCTCTCTCTCTCTCTCTCTCTCTCTAATTTGATTAACTAGTTAATTAATCAGTTAATTGTTTTTTTTGTTAAACTATTTTTTTTTTTCTTGTTATATACTAAATCAATCTCTTCTTTGCAATTTTGTTGTATTTTTAACTTTGAAACCCTAATGGCTACCACCGCCGATTCTCCGTCGAGTCCTCAAATTCCCGGCGGCGGTGAAAGCATTAACAGTCCACAGTTCCGGCGAAAAAATCTATCGTCGGCGTGGGCACAAGTTGTACGAGGCGAATCGGAATCAATATCGGCTGGTCATCATCATCATCATCAACATCAAACTCAGCTTTCGGTTTCTCAACCGGAACTAGCGGCTCCGTTCTCCGATTCCTCTCCTCCGAAGATGGCTTCACCGTCACCACCACCGGATGCCGGCGAGGGCTCCGATGGTGGTAATGACGGCAATGCGGCTCGCCCAAAGAAGCTCGCTTGGAACAAACCCTCAAACGCGCCCTCAAACGGCGGCGTCGTTGAGGTCAGTCCTGTAATGGGCGCGTTATCTTGGCCCGCTCTGTCTGAGTCCACTAAGGCTTCGCCTAAATCGTCTGCCGATTCGACTTCGAAGACTCTCTCCGATTCACCACTCTCCACTTCTCAGGTTTGGATTTCCAATCAATGTTTGGCTCCAGAGAAAACTGAGAAAAAAAGAAAAAGAAAAAAAGAAAGAATCTTGAATATTATTATGTTTAATTTTTTTGATGTTTGGTTCCCCAGAAACCTAAGGAAAAGGAAAGGTAGCGGAATATTGAATATTATGCGTAAATATTTTTTTTTTTTCCTATTTTGGGTTTTCAGTAATAAAAAGTTTACCTAATTAAGGAAAATAATTGTTGGGGACGTTTTAGGCTAATAAGGAATTAGACAAGGTAAATGTATATGTACTAGATTTTCAGAATTAGAATTTTACTTTGCAACTTGATATTGTTGCTATAGAAAGAGTGTAAATTTTAAAGATTGAGGTTTAGTTAAACAGTCATTTTACATTTCCGAGGATGACATTTTGTTGTTTTGAACTAGGGACCTGTGGTTCCACAGTCGCCGAAGAAACAAGTTATTACTACCACTACTAATGCTGCTGGGAATTCTAATTCTAACGCAAACCATCCATTGCCTCGACAAAGATCTATGAAGCGAGGTGGTGGTGGTGGTGGTGGCAACAACAGGAGTGGGCCTTCACAGAGTGGCTTTACTCATCCTCATCCTCCGCCACCACCACCGCCACCACCATTTCCTGTATATCCTTTACCTCAGAATGGCTATCCTAATATGGTGCAAGCAGTGCCTGATCCTTCTCATAGGGAGTTTCCTTATAGGGGTAGTAATTGGGAGAACAGACCAGCTGGAGGATATGTGTCTCCATCGCATTCCGTGAATGATCATCGGAATCCCTCCCGTAGGGGAAACTTTGGGAATCACCAACGCGGGGATGGCTCCTACCATAACAATCATGGAGGTAGGCGGGATCAGGAGCGTGGGAATTATTTGAATACCAGAGATGCTCACTTGCAGCCACAGAGAGCTCCTTTAAGGCCCTTTGTTAGGCCAACACCTCCTAACACAACAGCATATGTTACACCTCCCCCAATGAGACCCTTTGTCAACCCCATGGGTTATACTGGTGAGTTTACTTTCTTTTGTTGCTAAAACCTTCATGCTAGGAGTTTATTTTTGTTTGATAAATCTGTTTTTATTATTATGCAAATATGCAACTAACATCTCCACTCTTTTTCAGAGTTCTACTATATACCTCCACTGCCAGTGGAACCCTACAGCCATAGACCAATAATTCCTCATCCACCACCATTTTATATCCCTGTTGCAGAACCTCTGCCTGTTTTGCTGCTCAAGCAGATAGATTATTATTTCAGGTACTTATGAATCTAGTTAACCAGATAGACACTGTCAGCCTTTTTCTATTGATGATTAGTTTACCTTATCTATGTACTTTTACTTCGCTTCTTTAGTTTCTTTTGAAATTTTTTAATGTACCTGCGTGGTTTGTTCATTACAGTGATGCTAATTTGGTAAAAGATGACTATTTGAGGTCAAACATGGATGATCAGGGCTGGGTACCAATTGCTTTAATAGCGAGCTTTCCTCGAGTAAGTTGTCTTATGGTTGAGCAATTCCAAGATCTTTATGACTGTCTTGTTCTTGTGTTTGTGCTGATCATTTTTGTGTGCCACATCTCTTAAGGATATTGACTTTATTCTGATTAATTATCAATTTTGGTGGTAGTTGAGCATGTTAACTATCAAAGGTATATAACTGTTTCTAAATTTTTGGAATTTAAAAGGTGTTTTTGAAGCTAATGCATCAGTTCTTTTTTATGTCTCTTTTATGTTTTAGTTACAAGAAACATACAAAGAATACCATGATAGTTCACTGTAGGAGACCTGGTCTGAGTAATTGATTATATTTGGTAGTTGCAGAGATTGGCTTAATCCATTAAACTAAAGAAGAGCCTTTACTTGATATATTTAGTAACATGTCAGGACCCTTAAAGAGTAATGCTCTCTCCGGTCAAGATGCAAAGAACCCAATGTTGGTATGGAGAATTTGTCTCCTTTTCATTTGCTGAAATCTGCTTGTTTCAACAATCGTTATGCTTTATGTTAAGATCCAATCTTGTTATCAGGTATTTTTTGAGCCATTGAATTGCGCTTTACATAGTGAGTATAAGAGCTCTTAAATTATTATAAACTAATGAAATTGAGAAAGTTTGAGAAAGCTATAAAAGGTAACTTTTCCCGAAAAAAAAAAAAAAATCTACAAAAGGTAATTGTGACGCGGGAAATAAATTGGTATTAATAATGGTATTTATATAAAAAGATGTAAAGGGTTTGGTTTTCCTAAGAAGGAAAACTAATTTTTTTGCTTTTATTAAATTTTAAAATTCTTCAGTGGCTCAACAATTTGCCCTTAATGATGTTGCTCTAATCTGGTTACAAGCTTATTGCAAATGCTGCTTTTGATGTGGAGAGAGAGTGAGATGAGTTGACAAGACTTCTATTACACCATTTTTTTTATGGAAAATCTTGTGTAAAGAAACGCTCTGTTTGTTTCACTAGAAAACCTTTTATAAAGATAGTTTTTCATATTTTCCAATGTTTGGTAACATAAAAAAAAATAGGTCAACGGAAAACTATTGTTAGTCAACGGAAAACTCTAATAAAATAAAGCTTTTTTTTTTTTGGAAAACAATCTCTCTCTTAGGAGGCACATAACTCTTATGAATATTATCTTCTCTAGTCCAGGAAATTTTCTTTCGCGCCTTTAAAACTATCTTTAGTCAATGGAAAACCCTAATAAAATAATGCTTTTTTTTTTTTGGAAAACAATCTCTCTCTTAGGCGGCACATAACTCTTAATAATACCATCTTCTTCTGGTTCAGGAAAAAAATTTTCTTTCGCGCCTTTAGTCTTTCTCATAGCAAGCTCTCTCACTTTTTCTCTTCCCTTTGTTTTTTCTCTCTTCTCACACCCTCAGTGACTCACTGTCACCCCCCCTCTGGTTTCTTCCCTCTGTAACACCATACTTTGATAAGGTTTTTATTTTTCCCCCCTCACAAATTGGTTAACAATTCTATAACAATTTGGCATTTTGATATTTATCAAACTATTTGTACTAGATTATTTTGCCGGTTAAACTATTTGGCCTATGTGGCATTTTGAACTATTTAAAATGGAGTTCATGGTTATTTTGAATTATGAGAAGTATGGTTGATATATATATATATATATATATAAATATTATTTACATTCCTGTTCATGTGTGAGCAAGATGAACGAGCCAGATTAGTGTTTGAGATCATAAAAGCTGGACAACTAGTTTTGATTGAGTTTGAAGCCAAATTCATTCTTGGTTATTTATTTATATTGATTACATTAGGTGGGTATACACAATACACATGTTGCTATACATACATGTTTTAAATTATACAAGAAATGTTATAAAAGTTTGTGCATACCAAACACTAGAAAATGTTTTCAAGCTCATTTTCAAGGTTATTACAAACCCCGGAAAATGAGGTAGTTTTCCAAAAATTGATTTCTAGAAAATGAACTATTTTCTAGAAAGTATTAATACTGAAACAAATAGAGCGATAGTTTTTAGTGTTTTTGAATGTTTGGTAGCATAAAAAAAAATGAGTTAAAGGAAAACTGTCTTTGATCAATAGAAAAGATATGGTTTATATTTAGAGATTGTTTCCACTAAATTTTTTTGGAAAACAACTATATCTCACAGCAGGCTAAATAAAGAAAGTTAAGAGATTGTTTTTTTTTTAAAATTTTTTTTTAACTCATTTAATGTTATTACCAAACATAGAAAAATGAGATAGTTTTATAGAAAATATTTTTTGGAAAATGACTCATGTTCTAGAAAACATTATCGCCGAAACAAATGGAGCTTAATGTTTTTGGATTTAGTTATTCTTATGTTACTGACGTCGCAATTATGATTTTGCTATGTCTGTAACCACAGAACATGTTTATACTTTTTGATCATAATGGTTAGTAATTAATTTTTTAGCATCTGTAGTTTAAACCCATCAATGCTCCCCCAGCCTCTTTGATGCTGACTGAAAAAAATTTGAT
This sequence comes from Castanea sativa, assembly GCF_040712315.1. Classification (NCBI taxonomy): domain Eukaryota; kingdom Viridiplantae; phylum Streptophyta; class Magnoliopsida; order Fagales; family Fagaceae; genus Castanea; species Castanea sativa. The sequence continues at coordinate 12,749,499 of NC_134013.1, read as the reverse complement.
CGGCACCGGAGATATTAAAATGGCTAAAATATTGCTTTCATCCCTAAATTTTACAAGAATTTCTCTTTTCATCACTGAACTTTAAAAAATTTGTTTTTCCTTTTTCATCTCTAAACTATTGTAAATACCAATCTTCAATTCAAAAACTTCGTTTCCTAAACTATTGAAGAAAGTTCTTTTTTTGTCCCTTAAAAAAAAAAACTCTTTAACAAATTTAGGGACAAAACTTTTTAAAGTCTAGGGACGAAAAGTACCTATCAAAAAAAAAAAAAAAATTTAGGGACGAAAAGTGAAATTCATGAAAACTTTAGGGACCCAATATTTTAATCTATTAAAATCAAGGAGGAAGTAATAGAAATTAAAACACAGAAAAAGGACTGGTCTCTCATGCTAGACAGCTAGGGAAAACAATAAAAATAACCTTCATTCTGAATAAAATTTCACAGTTTGAATGTTAATGATATGCATACAACCCAAAACCCACTTTTATGCCCTAGAAATCCTAATTAAAATTAAATCCTAGCCCTTTTGCACCCTTCATTATTAAAGTTTTAATACTGGTGCAAATAGTAAATCATGACATTTTTATTTTTAATATTTTCTGCTCATGGATCACTGTTCTTTTTTCTTTCTTTTTTTGCTCTAGAGATTTCCCTTGGTTATACATCCATTTTGTTAATGTATGACCATGTTGTGCTTTGGACACATACGGAAAAACCTCTAGTTCAGGATCTGAAGAGTGTAAATTGGTGTAATTCTTGGTACACACCTAATTTGGGTAATTTTTTAATTGGGTGTCTTTTTTTTTTTTTGGGGGGGCGGGGGGGAAGGTTGTCTTGCAGTGAATTTTTTTAGTTTGAAAATTTAGGTTTTGCCTGATAGTTTTCTTTCCTGTAAATAAAATTACAGGTTGGAACTTTGTGTTGTGCAAACTAGTTTTCCCCTGTATCTCTTGATCAACGTGTGTTTTCATTTCTGTTTGAAAAAGTATGTCTTGAACAAGAATTTTGAGATAATTTGTGTAATTTACATTATAGTTGAATCTGCTAAAACTGTATGAATTTGACATTTTTCTTATCATTGCTTGTTTCAACATGCGAGACAATTTTTACATTTATATGTAGCACATTTTGCTATACCCATTATGAGAGAAAGTAGCTTTGTTAGCAAAAGTCCTCCCACCAGGCCACAATTCTTTCACAATTCATTTGACAGTTTGAACTCTTGACTTGACACCACTTCCTGGGTACGAAAGTTATTTAAAATTGTCTGAGGTGGCGGCAAGTTACATGATATAATCTCTTGTTCTCTCTCTCTTTTTTTTTTTTTTTTTTAATCGTGTCATGTCTCCATTTGTCTTGTAATTTGTTTTTGTATTAATTACAGTGGCTTTGCTTCATATGTGTAGATTTGATGGCAATATTGTCAAGGATAATTTTTATGTGATGATGATCTTAGACAATCCCTATAGTTGAACCCTTTGATGGTGGTTTCCAAATGACAGACACAATATTAGTTTCTGTGAACACTCTAGTATTGGTCTGAATGATCTAAGTTGAAGATTTGCACAGGCATCTTGAAAATGTGGTGTATAAACTTGTGCAGGGTTATGTAATGGTGTCCTGCACTTGTTGACAAATTTTTCATGCAGCCTAACATGATATCCTCTACTTAGGGGATTAGAGGTTTTAAACTAGATGTAATTGAATAATTTTTTAATTTAAATCTAATTGATGACAGTAAGGAGTCAGGGCCATGGTTAGATATCTTCCAAGTCCCTTTTTTGGCAGAACCAATTTTTGCTAATGGCCATGTAGTTTCCAGTGTACGATCTGAGCATATATCAGATATAAGGAAATGTCCTTAATTTTTACTTTTGCTCTCCTTTTACTTTTCATGCAGCCCTCTCAGTCTAAATTGTTTCATTTCTCCCATGCTTCCTGTTTTACATTTGAATCCAACTTATTTCCCAGCTTCGGCTTTACATTATTTTTTCCAGTATCAGTTGCCTTTACATTTGACATTTTTCATGTGGCCTAACGTGATATCCTCTATGAAGGGATTAGAAGTTTCAAGCTAGACCTGACTGCAAATAATTTATAAATTTTAAATCTTATTGATGATAGTAAGGAGTCAGCCATAGTTAGATATCTTTCAAGACCCTTTTTGGTAGGACCTATTTTAGGTAATGGCCATGTAGTTTCCAGTGGACGATCTGATTTTGTATCAGATAGAAGGAAATGTCGTGCTTTCCTTTTAGTTTTCATGCGGGCCTCCCATCCCGACCCCCCCCCCCCCCCTTTATGTTAGGGGACTGTAATATTTTGCCACCGTCCACCGCTGTTATGCCAGAAATAAAAGGTTCTGATTGAAGTTAATGTTGAGGCCCACGGTCTCAAAGATGGATAGTCTTGCCGTTTTTGGGACCCCCCCCCCCCCCCCCCCCCCCCCCAAAAAAAAAAAGAAAAGAAAAGAAAAAGATTTCCCAACTTTGGCTTTCCATTTCTTTTCCCAGTTTCAGTTGTCCTTGCATTGATACAATTTGTTTTTTTGGGCTTTATGCAGGTAAGGAATTTGACAACTAATGTCCAGTTAATATTGGATTCCTTGAGATCTTCGACCATTGTGGAAGTACAGGTAGATTTCCTTATCATTTTAACTTCTTTTTACTGCATCTTCTGCCATTTGTTATATTGGATTTCTACATTCTGTAACATCATGTTGGAGTAATGTTTTTGACTCAATTAAAAACTAGAATTCATCTATTGGAATATGGACCAATGCAACAGAGACACTGTACCATCTTGGCAAACAAAAAGCAACAATTTGCTGAATTACAGTCGTTTTGAATAGCTGCTCTGTCTCTTTATTGAAATTGCTGTAGGATGACAAGGTGAGGAGGCGCAATGAGTGGAAAAAATGGATACCAGCTTCTTCTCGGATTCCCTCTGACTCAGGCTCAGTATCTCCTAATAAATCAAGTTATGATACGCTGACAACTTCTTTGCAGAAGATCACAGTGGAGGAAGTGGATACAAACCAAAGTAGTGTGACAGGTAAAGCAGACCCTAACTCTGAGGCTGTTGCAGGAAGTTGTATAACAGAGTCTATTGGCCACTCACAACTCCCCAATGGGGAGGATACTCAAAACACCGACTCAAGCAGGAACTGATCAATATATGTCCCCCAAAAAAATTCAAGAAAAATCTTGTCAGAGTAGTGTGCTTCTATTTTTGGAGGGTTTTGGGAGGAAATTGGGAGTGAGGGTTTTAATGAAGTTGTGGGATCTTTTCTTTTGTTACTCAGTCACTTGGACTGGTTTTGGCAGTATTTTGATGAGGATAGTAGAGGAATACAGAATAAGATTTATCTATAAATTATTGTCTAAAGATAAAGAATGAGAAGAGAGTGAGACAGAGAGTACTTAGATTATTGGTTCGGGCAGAATGATGAGGTTGCTGGGTTGTATAGCTTGGTTTTGGTGTGGATGTTTGTCTTTCAAAATTTCTGGTGCTTTCCGGTGGGGCATTGGTGGGTAAGACATTCTGGAGATCTAAATTTAAGATGTTTCCCCATGAACGTGTCCTGGATTCAATCAAAACAACTGTCTAGTGAAACAGAGGAAGGGGGGATTTGAATTGCAGTGCATACTTTGGTTGCCAGAAACAAGGTCGTGGGACCTTGCTTGAATTTCTCCTATCTGTATTTTCCCAGACTTCGACCCTTTTTTTTCTTCTTTTTTCCTTTTTTATTTAAATTTATTATTTCTTGTCATATACATAATTACATTTTGTTACCTTTTTAATGTAACTTTTTTTTTTTTTTAGGAATTTTGCAAAGCTTTTCATTTAGGCTGAAATTTGTCATGGAAGCTTTGATCATTTTTTTTGCTTTAGTTGTGATTGTCAGTGGTCTTGGATTTTTGTTTCAGGCTGCAATATTCGTGTTTGTTTAGTGTATTTATTAGTACTTAGATGTATCATGCCCTATGTTCCATGGTTGCTATATGATTATTTGTCAAAGCTTATCACGTTTTTCTTCTCTGGTATACAAAGCGTATCAAGTATTTGCAGGTGATAATGCTTATGCCTAGTTTTGTTCTCTGGTCTTTTGAGTATTTTATTCAAGTTTGAGCATTAATTTTTTTTATTGGTAAGTTACACCCTTTCAGTGGGTTTTGAACAAATTACAATTTTCTCTGCAAGAATGTCTCATTCGAGATGTATAGAGCTAATTCACAAGTTTTGGACTTAAATGTATTTTTTATGAAGTTGTGATGGGCTTTAGTAACCTCATGTATCACGGGGTCTCAACAAAATAATTTTTAGGTACTCCTAGAGCATGGTGAATGATGTTCTCTTTTTTTACATTCAGTGGGGTCTATTTATTAAATTTATTGTGGGGTTCATTATAAATGTGAGAGGAGGGAGCATTATTTCATTATATTTCGAAAATATCTAAGAATTTTCCTTCTCAGCATTGAATTTTCTTATGTTTCTTATGGAAACTTTTTGTATTTTTTAGTGCTTGGTGCAACTAAAATTACTGGACACTAGTCAACATAAATTTTTTTTTTTTTTTTTTTCGGTCAACAGAAAATGCAAAATTAAGCATTCTGTGACTGTTGGATTTTTTAAATAATGGAAGGCGGGCACAACAAAAAATAAGCAAGGAAAAGGGCTTCTCTTTCATGACACTTGGACCATGAATGTACTTTCTGTTCAGGCTTCTCGTAATGGAAGGCAATCAGCTATGAATAAGCTAAGTGCTTCTATTTTCATGAATGTACTATTTGTTAGAGATAATTACAATATACTATTAACTTTCAACTCGAATATTTTTCCCTTTTAAATTTTCAAGAATTTTGGCGTAGGAATGGCAAAATCACCTTGACCCAACCTGCGAAACAGGTTAGGTTTGAGTTTTAATCATCCAACTCAAAATGGGTTTGGTTCGGGTTGGATGCGGATATTAGTAATACTCCCCTCGAACCTGGACCCCGAGTACCCGACCCATATAGACTAAAAGTAAAATTATAACAAAAACATAATCCTAACTTTATCCATTCTCTTTCAACCCATTCAGCTGCCCTTCACCTCACCCTCACTCTCGCTCTCATTTTCTCTCAATTCTTTTCTATAAGCTGCCCCTTACCTAGTCACCTTCACTCTCATTTGCTCGCTAACCCGCCCTTATCCTCACTCTCATCACAAGGTGGTGGTTGTTTGTTACGGAGAAACACAGAGGTTAGATTGGAGAGAGATGTGCGAGGTTTAGACCGAGACAGGTAGAGAGACCTTTTGGTGATGATTGGAGGAGCTCTTGGTCGTGTTAAGATCAAGCCTGAGCTTTGGCCTAGAGGTGGGATTGATGGCTGAAATTGCCACTAATGGTGGCAATAGTGATCAAAGATAGAGACTTGGTGGTTTGAGATAGGGAGAGGCTGAGTAGGAGAAAGAGATAGAGATTAGGGAGGAAGAGCTTAGGTCGATAGTTCTCAATTTTTTTTTTTTTGGTTCATTTCCTTTCTCAAAACTATGAATCTCAAGGTTTTACTTTTATTTTTATTTTTAATTTCATTAATAAATGTTTATTATTTACAATTTATTTCTTTGTTAAATGTGAGTTTGTGTTTGTGATTTTGAAAAGAAAAATCATAAAGATGAAATTATTGAATAAGAAATCAGGAAAACATAAAATTGATTTTATTTTATTTTATTTTTTTAAAGATTGGGTCATGAATTGGGCCACAGATTAGGGGTTTTAGATTAGGCCCTAAAGTGGCATTGTGGGGCCCGCGGGGGTCCGACAGGGTAGGTTTGAGGGTTAAAAAATAAATTCGTTTAGTAAACAGAGTGGGTTTGGGTTTTGGGGTCGTGTTTGGGTATAAAGAAATTCACCCCAAACCCGACCTGTTACTATTTTTATTTGTATATAAAGAGATGTCAATTCAGTTATGAAGTCCTTAGCTTTTTAAAATGAAACCTAGTTATTGGTGTTCAGCGAAAAAATAAAAATAAAAGAAGAAACCTTAGTCGTTGGTAGCAATTTTGGTATATGTAGCCATGTAGGCAATCTCGGGTAAACAAAAACAAGCAAAATATGTAAGAGAGAGAAAAGTCGGTTTTTGTAATCAAAAGGAGAAATCAAGCCAGCTGAATCAAGCTCCAATAAATAAATAAAAAGTGGGTATAAATAGTGTTCTCAGTTATCCTCACAATTTTTACAAAGCAACATTTTTATATAATTTTTTTCACCCAACAAAGTAACAGAACCCAAAAAAATAATAATAAATAATAATTGAAAAATGAGATATAATATGTGTTGTACAAGTGATTATGTAAAGTAGAAAATGTGAGTTTTTGGTGGTCTAAAATAGAGAATTTTGCCATAACTGATTGTGAATGCTCTTATTGGGATCAAAATCTGTATTCTCAAAATTCTTTCGAAAGTGATGGGTACGTTCGTTCTAGATTTCAAATTTCAAACACAAATATTGCAAGGAACCATTGATTTGGCACTCTATCCAACCTTTAACAATGGTTGTGCGAGCATGAATGCTCTTTCATTCTTCACCACGTTTTCACTACATGCAATTGACAGAATGAGTAAAACTAATGGTCTACTTGTTTCTTCGTAAAAATGTTTTTAGTTGGTGTTTGATTGCATTCTTGAAAATGCTCCGAAAAACATGCAAGTGTTTGGTGTGACGTAAAATGAATAAATAAATAAATCTCTTCTCACAACCTAGTTCATTGGAAAAAAACTCACTATAGATCCACCAGCAAAAACCCAGTAGATTGCAGCAAACCTGGCTTGTAGGATTGAACTTGAGTCAAGTTGGGCTCAACACCAAGAAACCCATCCTCAAATTGCCATCAATTTTAGTAGCGATAGCACCCTATTCAACCACGTCGATGACCACCATCGACTGCAAACTCTATGTCAACTACCAAGCCTTCACTTCGCCTCGCAACATTGACTGTGAAGCCTTCATACCACCCCTCAACTTTGACCAAGAAGCTCAACGCGCCAATGATTTCTACTCGTGTCAATGATCGCAAAACCAATGCCATAGCACCAAGAACCATTGCTCACCACCACTTACATCCATGTGTGTGAAAAAGAAGGAAGGACGGGGGGTTCTGTGTGCGAGAAAGAAAGAAGCGTGGGGCTCTATATATGTCTATTTATGTTTTGGAGAATGTTTTACAAAAATATTGGCCATATAACATTTTGGGTTTTACTAACGTGTGCCATTGGGTATATATTAATAAATCATTTTAGAAAATTTTTTATGAAAAAGTTATTAACTGTTTTTTCAATTTCTCATAAAAACTTTTCCAAAATAGATTACTAAACCTAAACATTTTTCCAAGCTTTTACATTATTGGTAAACCAAAAAAAATTCATTTTGACTGATTATATGACAAAACAAATGTCCAAAAAAGTTAACAATATTTTCAAAAAATATTTTAGAGCATCCACATCAGTGTATCTAAAATCATGTATAATACAAATTTTTTTCAATTTTACACATTTTGAGCTACATCAGTGTATCTAAAACTGGGTAAAAATGTGGAAACTCATCCCCGAGCTACAGTACCGTGTAAATATACATGGTTACTGTAGCTCGGGTAAACAATATTTTATCATTTCTCCTTCGCTCCTTTTTTTCTCTCTCTGATCCGTTCTCAACAGACTCCATTTTCTCAACACAGAATACAAAGATATACTTTGCTCAAAAAAAAAAAAACACAGACATACACAAACAACCACAGATCGGTGCTTGACTTGTAGATCGGTGCTTGACTGGTCGGAGCTCGTGGGTCTTGCCGTGGATCGGAGCTGGCGGACGCTGGATCGGAGCTCGGAACTGGCGGATCGGCGATCGGAGCGCTGGATCGGAGCTCGCGATCGCGCTCCGAGCGCTGGATCGGAGCTCCAATCGCGCTCGGACCGCTGGATCGGAGCTCGGATCGAGCGTTGATCTGGGTAGAGAGAGAGTGAGAGAGATGATCTGGGTAGAGAGAGTGAGAAATGAAGAGAAGAAATGAAGAGAAGGAGAGAGAGAGAGAGAGAGAGAGAGAAATTAATCAGAACTGAAGAAGGGAAGAAATGAAATAAAGACGCGCGTAAGTTAGTTGAGGGAACTAATAAAAAAAGTGAAGAAGTTATTATTTAATTAATAGAGGGAGTAGGATAGATGAACTGATGTGAGTAATTTGTAATGAATGTGTAAAATTTTAAAAGGGGGTTTTTTGTGTAAAATAGAGGAAATTTTTACATGGACTGATGTGTTTGCTCTTACAATAAAATAAACAAAGCCTAAAATTGAACTATGATATTTTGATTTATGACACAATAACAATGTGAGGTACACAATTTCTGGGTCTTTAATCTTTGTATACTTATGTTACTTATATATATATATATATATATACACATACTTGCAGTTAGACTATTCCACGTCCTAATAATGAGACATGTCGAAAGCCCAATAGACCAATAATGTGCTAAATGAAATTTACGAACTTTGGATTTACAACATGTATTTCAAATACATTAAACCCACCGCCTAGGTGTTCCCAAGAGGAGTTTAATGTTACATTTGATTTGACACAAATTGCGCCATATTTTCCTCACAAACAAGCAAAAGACTTCTCCCTCAAAAAAAAAAAAAAAGATAAAAAAAAAAAAGCAAACACTATTGGGAAATGCTCTTGACAGTGCTAATGCAGCCTTTTCATGACCTCTTGGGCTAAGCAATATGTTGTTGCAATGTCCCTAATACACCAATGAAAAAAATGATATTCTCTATTGAAAATGAATTTATTTCATGATACAAATTAAATATTATAAATTTAAAAGAATATGTAATGTCATGTCTTAAACACCATATTCTGTTAGATTAAAATTAGGCTAAAATGCAAAATTGATCCTCTAAATTTCACCTTTTGTCATTTCAGTCCTCTAATTTTAATTTTTGTCAATTCAGTCCTTTAAGTTTCAAAAGTATTTCAATTCAGGCCTTCCACTAACTTCTGTTAATGCTCTACCTTTAAGTGCATTTTTTTTTCTTCTTTAAGTTTTTTATATTAAAAAATGCAGAAAACTAATTTAAATCAAAAAAAAATTAAGAAATCCCATAACACACCACAGACCCAGCACACAAACAAAAAAAGATTCTTTTACATTGATCACGAGATTCACAACCAAAAATGGCATCCAAACGGACCCAAAATTTTAATATTCAAATTCAGAACAAAGCACAGCAAACAATTATCTAACATCAACCATCAGTGACATATACAATTTACAAATTCCCTACCCACAAACAATGATTATTTATTCAACAATGAAACAATGTTTCTGGGTTTTTCTTCTTTTGTGGTTCATTTGGTTTTTACAAACAAAATCTAAAATAAGAAAACATTTGACTAAAAAATAAACTTGAAAACCCAAATCAGATCAGAGAGAGAAAGAATCCAAGGACACCCATATTGGATTGGAGAAAGAATCCAACGACACAGACCAGATCGGAGAGGGAGCTTAACCGGGTTGTTCACCAAATCCAAAAGACTTTGAAACCAACCAAACACAATAGCCTAGCCATGGGTTGGAACTCCAATGAGGATTTGATGAGAAAACGTAGAGAGAGGAAGACTGGCCTAGTCGAACCGAGTTAAGAGAAAGACAACCACCGCCAAGCAAGGATAGTTAGCAGTGACTGGTGAGGAGCAAAGACCGATTGACCTTGGTGGTTGGCCATAAACGAAGCTTGGAGAGGAGCTCCTTGGGTCCAACCTAGAGAGAGTGGCTGTGGAACAAAGTTGTTCACTGAGCCCAGTTTCTTCTTCTTCTTTTTCTTTTCTTTTTTTAATTTAAATTAGTTTTCTGCATTTTTTAATATAAAAAACTGAAGAAGAAAAAAAAAAAAAGCACTTAATGGTAGAGCATTAACAGAAGTTAGTGGAAGGCCTGGATTGAAACACTTTTGAAACTTAAAAGACTGAATTGACCGAAGCTAAAGTTAGAAGACTGAAATGACAAAAGATGAAACTTAAAGGGTCAATTTTGCATTTTTGCCTTAAAATTAAAATAAAATTTTAATTGCAAAATGGACTCTCATGCAAACACCAAGAGTCTCTAATGCATATCATACTATATATCTATATAAAGAATGCAACAACTTAACAGTTCACAATTCTTACCACATATAGCTAGGCTCAAAAGCATGCGCACCAAGTCACTTTCAAAACCACCCATCTGTGGCAGTGCTTCTCAAACTTAGGCGTTCTGAGGACGTAGAGGCGTGTACTAGTCTTGCTTTTTGCAAGTGTTTGGTCGTCTCTCTATGAGACTCTTAGGTTGATTGTTTAAGGCTAGAGGGTTTTGAAAATGGCAGAAGAACTAGAACAGCTTTGGAAAAAACTCTCCTTCACTGAGGAGGAAGACAAAGACATAGTTTTGGGTGAGAATAGAACGAAAATAGCAAAAGAATTAGGCAAAAACTGCCTAGTCATGAAGATCCTTACTCAGCGTTGCATCAACATAGAAGCCCTGAGAAAAATTATGAGGATGCTATGGAAGACAAACAAGACCGTCCAAATATCGGAGATTGAAGAAGAACTTTTCTTAGTGGAATTTAGCAACCCAAAAGACAAAAAGAAAATCTTGGAAATGTGTCTATGGAGAACTAGGGAGACAGGAATGGAGATTGGCAGCAAACTTAGGAAGGTCCTTGAGGTTGATGTTTCGGAAAAAGGCATTCAGTGGGGTAGGTACCTACGAGTTAGAGTTTCGATGGATGTTACAAAGAAACTTATCTGAGCAAAGAAGGTTAGCATTGAAAAAGATGATCCAAGATGGGTTTTCTTCAGATACTAAAGACTGCCAAATTTTTGTTATCTATGTGGCAGAATTGGACACAATGAATGTGAATGTCCTGAAAAAGGAGAAACCAGTGATGGGATGGAAAAGGAAAAATACCAATATGGAGCTTGGCTACACGCCGAACCGATGAAGCGTACTAACTATAGCTTGGAGACCTCAAACCGGAGAATAGAAGAGTTCGGTCAAACCATGAATGGTTCTTGGAAGGAAACGAGGCACAGTTGAAAGGCACCTGACTCACGTGCCCCAAACTCCCTTATTGGGCGTGGTGACATCAGTCCGAAAAGGTGAGTTGACAACAAACAGTACCCCAGATCTGCCACAAGCAAAAGATGTTGGAAAAGAAATTGCCAAAAGCCTGACACTGGTTTGACAAAGCAAACATTAGAGGTTCAATACGAAACGGTGACAGTCGCTCACACGCCAGGGGAAGTTCAGAGCTAGACAAAAGACCAAGCACAAAATGATAACTCCCAGGTGATGCCCTGTTCACATGGGCCACCAAATGAGCTACGGCCCGAAGGCCCAACGGCCATGATATACGAATGTGAAGTGGGCTGGGTTCCTGAAGCTCATGGATCGTCCATCAAACTGGAGCCAATTGGAAGTAAAAGGCCCGGTCCAGATCCATTCCAAGCGTTAGATCCAAATGTTCCACACACAAAGAAGTTGAAGGAAAGCAATCAGAGGGCAAACAAACAAGGAGCGAATTCTTTAGAAAGTAACACCAATGTGGATGGCAGCATGGTGGTGGCTGCGACGCAACCCCACCGAGCCAAATGACGACCCTAGCTTGGAACTGCCGAAGGCTTGGGATCCCTTAGTCAATTCAAGCTCTCAAGGACCTCATGAGAGAAGAAGATCCCATGCTGGTCTTTATAATGGAGACGAAGGCAAGCATTAGTCAGATGAAGAAACACAAGAATAAAATAAACCAGCATCTACAAGCTCTAATCGTTCCAAGTGATGGCAAAAGTGGAGGCCTCGCTCTCCTGTGGAAATAAAACACAGATGTCAAAGTCCAAAGCTACTCTCACTCCCATATTGATGCTATTGTTCATGATACAGGTCTGAATACTACTTGGCGAGCTACGGGCTTTTATGGACACCCTGATGCAGCTCAATGATCAAGCTCCTGGAAGCTCTTGGAAACTTTGAATGCCCAATTTGATTTACCTTGGGTCGTATTCGGAGATTTTAATGAGATTACTCATATTGAAGAAAAATGTGGAGGAGCTGAAAGGGATGCAAATCAAATGGAGGCGTTTCGAAATGCCTTGGACAATTGCGGACTTCGGGATTTGGGTTTTGTTGGACAATGGTTTACATGGTGCAATGGCAGGATTGGTGATCGACGCACTCTAGTTAAACTAGATCGCATGGTAGCAAACAATAGATGGACTGAGCTTTTCCAGCAAGCTAAGGTGTGTCACAGGTCTATGTCTTCATCTGATCACTGTCTCTTAGCCCTTTATCCCGCCCCTCTGCTACAGCGACGCCGTGGTAAACATCAATTCCGCTTTGAATTAATGTGGACTAGGGATGAGAAATGCTGGTATGTGGTGGAGCAGGCTTGGTCAGAAGCTAGCATGGTGGGAGAAAGTTGCTCAACCCAGGACAGGATAAGAAACTGCCAACACCAACTTCAGTGGTGGAACAAAAATGTCTTTGGCAATCTTAGAAAACAGATTAAAGAGAAACAAACAAACCTCTAATGCTTAGAAAACCGAAATACTCTCCATGAAGATGTTGTCAACATTAAATGTTTGCAAAGAGAGATTAATGAGCTCCTTGAGCGTGAGTCTGCAATGTGGAAAGAGAGATCAAAGTCCTTTTGGTATCAAAGTGGGGATAGAAATACTAGATTTTTTCACACTGTTGCCTCCCAAAGATGACAGAAAAACAGAATCACTGGGTTGGAAGACAACAATGGTGTGTGGCAGGGTGAAGAAGAGAACATACAGAGCATTATTCTAAATTACTTCTCTTCCATCTACCAGTCGGACCAACCTTCACAGTTTGATCCAGTCATTGATGCAGTTGAGAGAAAGGTCACAAATGAGATGAACAATTTCCTCCTCCAGGAATTCCATCCCGATGAGGTCCGGAAAGCGCTCTTCCAAATGAATCCCACCAAATCCCCCGGCCCGGACGGTATGCCCCCACTCTTCTTTCAAAATTATTGGAGTATTGTGGGTCAAAATGTTACTGAGTGTGTATTAAATATTCTAAATATTGGAGAAATGCCCCCTAAATTCAATGATACCCATATCTACCTTATCCCAAAAACCAAACCCCCCCCCCCCCCCAAAATCACAAAATAATGCCCTATAAGTCTATGTAATGTGGCTTACAGAGTCTTAGCCAAAGTATTAGCAAATTGCCTGAAAAAAATTCTGCCTGAGGTTGTTAGTGAAGCCCAAAGTGTCATTGTCCCTGGGAGACTTATCACAAACAATGTATTAATTGCCTTTGAAACAATGCACCATATCTAACAAAGAAGAAAGGGAAAGGAAGGTTTTATGGTAATCAAGTTAGACATGAGTAAAGCTTTTGATAGAGTAGAATGAGAATGTTTGGCTAGAGTAATGTAAAAAATGGGATTTCATGACTATTGGATATCTATTATCATGATGTGCATAACTTCTATCTCTTATTCTGTTCTAGTCAATGGGGAGCCAAAAGGTGAAATTATTCCTTCTCGGGGTATTCGCCAAGGAGACCTGTTATCACTTTTTCTGTTCTTATTGTGTGCGGAAGGTCTTTCGGCAATGCTTCAAAGAGAAGAGAGGTTGGGGACTATTAAGGGAATATCTATATGCCGGGGTGCTCCACGTTTGTCTCATTTGTTTTTTGAGGACGATAGCATCATTTTTTGTCGGGCTTGCATGAGTGAATGTCAGCGTGTTTAGGATGTCCTCCAAGACTATGAGGTTGCATCTGGGTAGAAAATTAACAAAGACAAAACTTTCCTTTTTTTCAACAAGAACACCAGAGCTTCTGATCAAGCAAAAATAAAAAATCTCTTTGGAGCCCAAGTCATCAAGCAACACGAAAGATACCTAGGCCTTCCATCCCTAATTGGCCGAGAAAAAAGAAGGCTTTTAACAGGATTAAGGACTAGCTTGGCCGGAAAATTGCTGGCTTGAAGGGGAATTTGCTGTCCTCAGCTGGTAAAGAAGTCCTCAACAAAGCAGTTGCCTAAGCCACTCCTACCTATACCATGAGTTGCTTCAAGTTGCCCGACTCGCTATGCAAAGAACTCAGCTCTATGATCAGCAAATTTTGGTGGGGGCAAAAATCTGAGGAGCGAAAAATATCTTAGGTCTCTTGGGACAAGCTGTGCAAATCCAAAGATGTGGGTGGCATGAGTTTTAGAGACTTAAAAGCTTTCAACCTTGCTCTCCTAGCTAAGCAAGGTTGGCGTCTTCTCCAAAACACAAATTCTCTTTTCTACCATGTTTTCCAAGCCAAGTACTTTGCTGGCAGGTCTTTCCTTGAAGCCCAACTCGGCAATAGACCATCCTTTGCTTGGCAGAGCATTATGGTTGCTAAGAGCATGGTGGAAGATGGAATTAGGTGGTTGGTTGGAAATGGAGACAAGGTGAAGATATGGAATGATAAGTGGATTCCCAACCCTGAAACATACAAGATCATGACCCCTATAAACCCCCTGATGTATAAGGAGAAAGTTTAAGCTCTAATTGATAATGAGAGAGCTACGTGGAAGTCTGAGTTAGTTAACTCCATTTTTCTTCCCCATGAGACTTCAGCTATTTTGGCTATCCCCTTGAGCTCCACTCTTCCTGAGGACTGTCGAGTTTGGTTTGGCATAGCCAATGGGATTTTCTCGGTCCAAAGTGCCTACCAGGTAAGTCATAAGCAACTGTCCAAGTCTAATGCTGCGGAATGTTCAAATAACACTAGCATGAAGTCACTTTGGAAATCAATTTGGAAACTCCACCGCACTAACAAAATTAGAAACTTTATTTAACGAGCTTGTAAGGACATTCTCCCAACTAAAACTAAACTTAGAGACCGCAAGATTCCTGTGGAAGTGGACTACGACTTGTGTGGTGGCGTGGAAACAGCGGGTCACACGTTTTGGAGTTGTGATTTTGCTGCAGTAGTCTGGCAAATGGCCATTATCAAAGCTCCTAGCCTCATGAACAACCCCTCAAATTTCCTTGACCTTTTTTGAAGCGTTATGGAAGCTAAACCAGGCCAAAACCTCGAAGCTTTTGCAAAAACTGCATGGTTCCTTTGGTGCAATCGAAATGCAGTACGACATTATAAGAGTAGTCGAATTGCTTTGCAGATTTTTTAGGCTTCAAGACACTACTTGGCGGAGTTCCAAGCCCACTGTATTTCTCCTCAAGCCCATCAGCCCCACGCTCCCATCTCCTGGAAGCCATCTCCACCTGGTTGGTACAAGATAAATATTGATGGGGCTGTTTTCAAAAAGCGTCGTCAGTGTGGGATTGGAGTGGTGATTCGGAATGATAAAGGCCAAATAATGGGAGCTCTTAGCAAAACACTCCCATACCCGGCTAAAAGCTTTGGAAGCCGAAGCCAAAGCAGCCGAGATTGGAATAATTTCCTCCTGGGAGTTGGGTCTTAGGGAGATTATTCTTGAGGGGGATTCCCAAATTGTTGTGAATGCCATTGCCAACCATGACCCGGGCCCTATTCAGATCTAGCATATCGTCACTGGTATAAAATCCTAGATGCCACAGTTTAGAGCATGGAAGACCTCCTTCACACGTAGAGAAGGGAACAAGGCAGCTCATCTCATGGCTAAACATGCCAAGCAGATTTCTGAATGTACTATTTGGGTGGAAGATACTCCACCTATAATTGTTTCTCAAATCCTTAATGATGTATCTGATTTGGGTTTCAGCCCAGTTTAATGAAAGTTTATCAACATTCTTATCAATAAAAATAAAAATAAAAATAAAAATAAAAGCGTGCGCACCATTTTTTGATTTATTTGTGTATCAGATTCAGATAATGCCAATGGTACTGTCAATGGGTGTAGACCTCACAAGCACAAAACCCGTTTCAATGTAAGAGAAGCAATATGTAACTGCACAAAACCCGTTTCAATGTAAGAGAAGCAATATGTAACTGTAAGTCTCTTGAGAGTTTTAACTTATGTCGTTAGCTTCTGATAATAGCTTTTTACATCAGACCAAGATACCAATCGATTTTTGGTGTAGGCACCAGATCTCTTATTCAACCATCGGAGACTTTACCAGTTAAGCTAACTGGAACCCACTTTGTAAATTTCTATCTATTTTAATATTAGAATTTTTTTTTAATTTTTATTTTATGTGTTCACGTTTCAAAACAATTTACATTAGATTATCTATTTTACACTGTATTTCACTAAATTGTCAATTTTTTAATTGTTTCTTTTTCTTCACAAGCAATAACTATCCTTCGCTCTTTTTTTTTTTTTTCAAATTCTCAGAACATGTAAAAAAAGAATAAAAAACAAAATGCAAAATAAATAGTGTTAGTATAAATTTACAAAATTGTTGTTGTAACTATACATTTTTACAAAACTTTACATGATTGATACGAGTGAATTTTTTTTATATACAAGATAAAAATTTCACTCTAATCTAATTTAAGTATATATATGAAGCTCTCTCCTAAAAACTTGAACCTTGACTCTTTCCTTTATATTTCATAAATACTTATATTTATGAAATGACAATCATACTAAGGTGGGAATACAAGTGAATTTTGAGGTGGATTAGCATTCTATGCAAGTGCTCGGACACAATAAACCACCTCCACTTGAGAGAAACGGGTGGACCTTTAGGAGAACCTCCACTTGGTATCAACTGTTTACGAGGAGGAGGAGCGCCTTTTTTGACATTTTTTTTCCTAACTTGTGTAAGTTGTAACTAAACATTGTAGTAGTTAGTCGTTACATCAATTTATAGTTATTTTGAAGTAAAATATATTATTTAACAAAAAAAAATATAAAAAAAAACCTCTTCTTCATACACGTGTTAGGGAGAAAAAGCACTACGGCAGTTCATACACGTGCAGCTCAAAAAACATGTCAAGTTTTATAATTAACTAAACACAATCTCATGGAACTTAGGCATTGCATAGAGAGTAGAGACCATACCTCTAAAGAGTCAAAGCAAACACAGACCTCTCTCTGTGTGGTCTTTATCATCTCATCTCATCTCAGTTTCCCTCTCTCACTATCAGAACCATGTGGACATCATCAGGGGCAAACAACCATAACAACAACAACAGAGTCACAAGCTCACCCTCCAAATCCTCCACATGCTCTTCTGCCTCACCTTTTTCACCTTCCTCACCCATCAATATCTCAACCCCACAACCCATAAAATGCATGGAAGAGGTTTGGAAAGACATAGGCCTATCCTCTCTTCATAACCATCCCAACAACAACAACAACAACAACGACAACAACAGAAGCCTCTCCTATTCTACCACCACCACCACCACTTCTTATCGTGGTATGATCCTCCAAGACTTCTTGGCTCAACCTTTGAACAAAGACCCACCAACAAGAGCTCCCTCATCATTACCCAATGATCCTTCATCAGCCCAAAAGACCATTTTTTTGGCTTCTCTAGCTCCACATCCGGCGACTATACTGAGCTTGAATTCAGGGTCTGATTTTTCATACCTTGAAACCTGTACTGTTCCTATCAGGCCAAACCCACAATTTGAAAGTCATGCCAGTACTACTGGCACTACTACACCTTCGTTTGTTTCTTCACTCATGAGCTCTCCCTTCGATGTTTTGGCTTCTTCTTCAGTATTCCCTTCTTATTGCAACAAAAGGGCTCAAGTGAATGGTGATAGTTCCAGCGATCGAAGACATAAGCGTATGATCAAAAACAGAGAATCAGCCGCTCGTTCTAGAGCAAGGAAACAGGAACCTTTCTCTCTTTTTACCTTTTTTCTATCTCTCACTGTGTTTGGTACAGTTAAAACAGTCATGTGTATATCATATATGGTTTATTTTCTGAATGAAGTGGTGTTGTTGACGTTTCTATTTTCGTTTTTGGTCAATATGTGAACTTTTTCTTTATTGACTGATGTGATCTTCATTCTCATCCTATTTTGAATCCTTTGCAGGCTTACACGAATGAGTTGGAACTTGAAGTTGCACGTTTACAGGAAGAGAACGCTAAGCTAAGAAGGCAGCAAGAGAAGGTAAAAATTAAAGTTATGTTTTTGTTCTGCTTATTTGGGTTTGCAGAACTGGTTTTTGTTGCATACCAAATCAAGGGGATTCAATAATGTATGTTTGGTGTATTTGTGATTGCAGCTGTGCTTGGCAGCCTCTGCTCAGCTCCCAAAAAAGCGTGGTATATATAGAACCTTAACTGCACCTTTTTGAGAATGATGATGTAAAAGCACTAAATATTCTAGTGTTATCTTTCATGCCTTCTTTTCTTCCATAACCAAAGCTTTACCACATTTCTGTTTGAAAATGGAGAGAGAGAGAGAGAGAGGTGTGAATTGGTTGAAGATAGGCGTCAAATGGGGTTTCATTGTTTTTTTTTGTTAAATTCATCTCCAAGACTCCATCAAGTGTAAAAAGAAGAGGGAAAAGAAAAGAAAAAAGAAAAGAAAGGTGTTTGGAACTTTGGATCCTCGGCTACAGGACCAATTGTAGATATTCTTTTACTTTTAATATCTCGTTCGTTCCATGAATGTATCTTTCTATTTTGTCCGTGTAACTTTTTCTTGCCCAATGACAATGAGGACAAAAAGTTGGGTGGGTATGAGATAACGCTGGAGGAAAAACCTAGTTAGCTATTTTATTTGCATGCCCATAAAAAGATCTGCAGAAGAACACGATGGGACATGTTTGGCCAACAAGATAACACATCCTACAGTCTAAAGGCCAAAACTTTCTTTCTCTTGTTATCTTTGGTCTATCCTCTGTTTTGATGTGTTCTGTGGGTCTTTTATGGACTTGATTTTGTTATGTAAATGTAGAATAGATTCCTCCAATAATCTTTAAAGGCTAATTCTACGACTGATTATTGAAAGCATAATGATTCTCTTACATCCGTGTTTTGACTATAGGTATTTTCTTTTCTGCCTTTTTTTTGTTTTCGTTTTTTGGGTAGATTCTTTTCTTTTTAAAATGTGAGTTTTAAGAAATCAAATCCATCAATTGTGGTTTGTGTACACCAATTGTGGGTATCCTGTAAAACGGAAGATGTAAAATAAGTGGACAATAAGATTCTAAATATTAATGGATCAAAATTTGTCACATCATCATAATATCTTTAGTGAGTACCAATAATAGTTTTAGTATTTGTTTAAAATTGATTTCCATTAGATGACACAATCACTCTCTCTTGGTGCGGCGGTCACTCTACAAGTATAAATATTTGTGGGTTGTGGGGGTAATGACCCGGATTCGAGTGTCTAGAAGAGAGTTTCACACACATGTATACTTAAATTAAATTAGAGAATAAATTTTATCTTTTATTTTTAAAAAAATCCATTAGATGACAAAACTTGAGGGAAACGAATAATTGTGAATAGTAAGGATTTTACAATTTAATAAATTGAGCCAATATTGGTAGGTTGATGATGCTAATCATATTTTAAATTTAATTATATATATACATATAACTAAATAAATAAAATAGACTTTTAATTTATGACATTTATTTTATAATGATTGTTTTTCTTATTTGGTCTAAGAAAAAGATTTTTGTGTAGATGAGATTCAAACTTGAAATTAGAACTTACCTTCAGTGTTTATAGTAAAATTTTATAATATTTTAAACATTTTTACGTGTTGGTAATATTAATGCTAGGCTGGTTACTTTGGTAGTAGGAGTGGGAAAATTGGACATGACTGTGACATGATACGAGATACAAAATTAACAGGTTATAAGTTAAGACTTAATATGTTCGTGTCATATTTGGATTAATATGGCTGATCTATTTAATAAATGAGTTGGGTTAGTATTCAACCTATAAAACCCTTTTGACTTGTTTAATTAAATGACATTTTACCGATATATCCTTCAAATCTTAAGTATTTAAACATATTAGTTGTTGTAGTTTATTTTCTTTGGCATATTGTGATTGATTATTTGTAATATTGAGATATGCTATAGTTTTGAATGATTATTTGTGTTGCAGTTACTAATTAGTTCTAAATTTTAAATTAAAAATATATATTTGTTTGTTTGTTTTTATTATTTTTTTCATTTTGATCAAATCTAATAAATAGGTTGACACGACTAATCTCTTTAATAAATAAATTGTGTTAAAATGAAAAATTTTGACCTATTTAATAAACATATATTTGTTTGTTAGATGAGTTGATACTGTATGAATCCAACACTAGTTTCAAAAAAAAAAAAAAAACCACATTCAAACACGAAATGCGGCCCTATTTGGTAGCGAAAGTCGCTAGTTGTCCAACTGTACAGGGAATAGGGGAATTGGGGATAACAATTAACACACTACCGAAAGTCTAACTTAATAGGACAGGGCGGCTAAGAATAATTGGTTGAGAGATATTACAGTCGGGGGGAAAGGCGCCAATAAGAATTAAAAGGCTATAGGTAGCTTCAGCTCCCCCCGCCCCCTCTTCACATTATAAGTCGACTTTTGTTTTCTTATTTTCTAGGGAATTTCTTTTAGGTATTATTCTTTGTTTAGGTTTATTTACTCCATCTCACATAGTCACATTGTTGATCTTTTTTTTTTTCTTATTTAAATCTAAGTTTTTAAGAAATATTATTTAATTCTTGGTCCTTTAGTTAATATTCTACAAATTTTCAAAACTATAATCGGGTTAATTTAAAGTCTAATGATTGGGTGTGCCAATGTAAGGATGAAACCGATGGGTTCTACTGCATTGAGAAGTAATAAAAGTAAATAAATAAGGGAAAATTTTAATTAATGTTTTAAGTGTATTAATTTATGATATATTTTTAGAAGCTTTTTATGAAAAAATTAAAAAAACTAATTATTTTTTTTACGGTTTTTTATATTTCTCATCAAATTTGTGACAAAATCTTCCTTAAATAGTTTATTAACAATTGCTTTAAAGCATCCGTGAAATAAAAAAGTTAATTTATTAATACTTCCAAAGAAAACTACATTTTAGGACATCTAAAAATGGAATAGAGAAAGAAGGCAAACAAATAGAGATAGAGTGAGTATCTTTTTATCATACTACACACTATTTTGAGTATTATCTCTTTTATGTGTTAAAATTTATTCAAAATATAAAAACGAAATATTTTCTATTTTAGCCACGTCTTTTTAACTTTTTAAGGTTAAAAACCTATAAAAAGAAAACTAATGAAATAAAAATAAAAATAAAATAATAAAGTTAGAGGTCTTCAAAATTTTTTTGTTATAAAGTGATATAAAAAATATGTTAATAAGATCTCATATATTTTATATAATAATTTATGAGTAATTCTACAGTCACAAATTATTTTACAATATTTTTACAAATTATTAATGTGACAAATTCTTACTGGTTCTAGCTAATATGAACTCTCACTAATATCACATTTTTATTTACCGATAATTATTAGAAAAATGTTATAGCCACTTCAACAGTTTGTAAAAATGTTGTAAAATAGTTTGTGTTTGTAGCATTACTCATAATTTATTCTCCTTTATAAAAATTTATATAATAAGTAAGATAATTTTGGGATAAATATGTAACAAAATATAAATTTACACAAGTTTGTACTTATTGTTTATCTAAATATAAAAAGAGTTCAAATTTGGTAAGTATGAGGTGTAAATCTATGTTTTATATTATTTAATAAAAATTGTCAAATAAGTTTTTATACTTAAAACTCAATACATATTATCACGCCTTATAACATTTTGATAAACTCCCAGTTGAATTGGATTTTAGATGGGTATTAGAATTGATTATGTATGGTTTGGTTGTGCCTGTTTTTTAATATGTGATATAACGATGTGGTATATTGAGATTAGTGAGTGTAAAACTTGAATTTTACACCGCATCCTTATAGAATTTAATCTTGTATAAAAAATCTTTTCACTAATAATTAAAATTTTGATTTAAAAAAATATAGAAAAAAACTAATTCATACAAAAATGTCTTAATAGAGAAACAAAATATAATTGATATACTATCATTTTGTAAAAAAATTATATTAAAATGTCTGTAAGTGCACAATTGCACCTGAACCTAAAGACAACTACGGGCTCAGGCCCAATGAGCCTTAAACAATGAAATTTGTAGAGTGTGGGTTTCGAACCTAGGTTAGAAGTACTGAGAATTTGATAACAGGCTATAAGTTACAAACACTTGTAAATAATAAACGATAATTGCAAATAGACCTCCTCGGACGTGAGCCGAGGACTACTTCTGTATTATTTCTCTTTCTTCTTTCAAGGTTACAGTTCTTAATTCTCTTTTTTAGTTACCGACCCCCCCTCTCTTTGGCCTTCACCCCCCTTAAATACTTCCTTCCCTGATACCTTTTGGACAGTGACTAGAAGTTTCAGCCCTACTGTTCAGGGGTCACTTCCCCATTAATGCGGTCAGGAAGGTAGATGCAGAGTCTTTAATGCGGAGGTGGCAGCCTTTGCTCTTGATATTTTCTTTAACACTGGTGCATCGAGAAGGTTCAAGGTTTCCCCCTTTAACCATTAGTCTTTCCAGAGTTGTGCTTTAACCTTCATAATGAAGTTTTGAGTTCTCTTGGGCCTATCCGAGGAGAAGCTCGCCCTCGGCTGTATTCTCGGATTCTTGGCGTATGGGCCAATTCGTAGAGTTTAATTCTGGAGCAGGTCGGCCCTCCATGCTATAGTCCAAAGGCCCATATGCCCACTTGTGTCCTTTTACTTCCCACAATGTCATAAATATATAGGTGAAAGGATTTTATACTTCATATTGGCCTCAAGTAATATGTGTTTGAGTGCACTTGTATGTATGTGAATATATATATGTGTGTGTGTGTGCGCGCACCCAAATATGGTTATTAGGCTTAAAATCTATTTGGGCTCACAATCTATTTGTATTGTGGGCTTTTGGATTTCCTACAATGGGTGGTTCTATGCCTGGCAACCTAGGTACCCTTGCTCCCTATGTTCTCAGGATCACTCTCCCTCTTTTTCCCAGAATGATCACCCTTTCTCCTTAGTATTTACTCTCTGAAATTGCCAACCCCTTCAACTGAATTTTCCTTACTTATTTATAGCTAAAGTAAGTGGGAAAGCTATGATTATTTTCTTGGTGGGTGGAAGGAAAGGACCAATACTGTTTCCTCTAAGTGGATGTCTAATCGTGAGTGGGAGAATGTGACAGTGGTATTGGAACTAGCTCTACCGTTAGAGGTACTACCCGGTAGCGGCATTCCCTAGATAATGAAAGGAAGGTCCAATGATATTACTCTTAAGTGGATGTTTAATCGTGAGTGGGAAAAGGTGACAGTGGCATTGGAATTTGCTCTACCGTTGGAGGGACTGCTCGGCAGCAACGCTCCCCAGGCTATGCAATTCACTCCGAGTTCCACCCACCCTAGGGACGTACCCATTGAAAATGAAGGGACCCCACATCTGCTATTCATGTCGGAAACGTTTTCATCCCTGGGCCTCGGGTTTTAGACGAGCATCAAAACTTGCCTAGAGTGAGCCCGTGGGTCTGATCAGTGTCAGGTTCTACACGTGGCATCATTGCAATGGGCTTTTACAAACAAATGGGCTTAAAGGAGGGTAACGCCCGTACAATATATATAAATATTGTTGGAGATCTTACCAATTTTATTACATATGACAAATTGATGTGTCAAGTTTAAACACAAATGAACAAATAAAAGTAACATAAAAAAGCTATTATTGAATTTTGATGTAGCACAAATCACATTTACCGTCGTGTAAATTTGTAAATATTTTATAGTAAAATTTGTAATATCATTTGTATTTTCCTTAATATATTTGGTACATAATATGCAAGTGTTTGCTTGCTCACTCCCAAGTGCAGGAGATCGTAGTAATATAATTCTCGGAATACCGAGGTTGAACCACAAGGAGCGGGATAAATTCAAAGACAATATAATTAAACAATAATTTTAGTGAAGAAGAAAAATACTTTTGCTTGGTGATTGTTAACAAGAATAATAATAAAAACTGATTTAAATCAATAATATAAATACTAGGGCATCGGGGTGTTTCCCTATATTGATATGAGATTCTTTGTGATCTAAGAAAATATCTATTTCATAATTGATTGTTCTTATACAATTAAAAACTTATGATTCGGTTGAATTGAGACAATTCAAGAACGCATGATAACCTCGATTAATAATACGGTTAGAAAAGTTTTTCAGAAAAACCCACTCACTTTAAAATCTGATTTCTATTTGAAACTATTAGAAATTCATCTAAACAATAAGAAAAACATGATTGAACTTATTGAAAGCACGGAAGAACTAATACATCAAAAGAAATCTAATTGAACAATCAAATATGTTGTTGATAAAATCTTAGAAAGAATCACATTAAATATTCATACCGTATAGAAGAAACATAACCCTTAGCCCTAGCAAGAGTTTAGGCTGCCATTAGAGAAAGGAAAATACAAGGTTTTCTCTCCTCAAAATTCGTTCTCACAGCCTGCCTTCCAAAACTCTAATGTCTAAGTGTCCAAAGAAAATAAAACTTTTACTATTTTAATTTCCATCCAGGATTTACAGCGGTAACTTGTGAGTTAATTTCGGCCTTCAAATATTGAGAATTTCGAAAAACTCAAAACTGGAAAGTTGTAGATAATTAAGTCACGGTTCCGACCCATCTAGCCTTGTGTCAATTGGATTTTTGAGGAGAGAGATACGCCCAAAATATTGATTGGTGCTCAAATCAGATTTTTCCTTTTTAGATTCTACCTCTTTGATTTCTTTCCTTATTTGAAATTTCCAATCATGGTAGACGATCCAAGCACTCCAACTGCACCTCCTTAGACATTTAAGCATGGTCCTTTAGCTCCACTTAATTTTAGTTTGGTCTCCATTCTCTCACAAATTCCTGTAAAATCATATTTCTCACATGATTTCCTGAAAGTAGAAAATTACACACAATGAATGACATCTTATTCAATAAATTATGTAAAGATAAATAATAGGGACTAATGCAAATCATGACTTAATTATACAAATTAAGCATAATAATAAGAAGATAACGCCAACATAAATATACAACAAGAATACATTTTAAGGCGTTATTAGTGTTCAATTAAAAAATTTGTTAAAAATATTTCGTTTCGATGACATTCTCCAATTCTAGTCATAGGAAGAACTTAGTCTTGAATCCCACTAACCCAATTATTGTAAGCAAGAGGGAAAAAAAGGATTTAAAAAAAATCCTAAATATCATCTAATAAGAATTATAAGTTCATCCAAACATATTTAATAATAATAATACTAGTTGATTTTTTCTCTTTTGGGAGAGTTTATTTCATTGCTATGGAGCTTAAAAAATAAGTTTGACAAAATATAATTGAACCTGGACAAAGTGAATTTAAAAAAAAAATATATATATATATATATGTATATATATTAGTTAAATAAATTAAATAAGCTTCAAATAAACTCGGTAAACAAGCCTAAATTTACTTATTGATTATTTTCGTGACTACGTATAAGTTAAGGAAATTTTTTAGATAAAGTGTTACCCATTTAAATAAATAAAGTTTGAATATTCTTCACATGTGCAAAAATAATTCTATAAAAATTATATGCAATAGTTTAAATAAAGCCATAATGAAATAAATATTTTTTATTTGAAGAATTTTTTATAGAGGTTATAATTGCTATTTATTATTAGACCAAGACACCAGTTGATTTTTAGTGAAGGCAAGAAAATTTTGAATCCTAGAGACTACAGGAGACTTTACTAGTTGAGTTAATTATAACCCACTTAGGGTACGTTTGATACACTGAATGGGGATTACGACAAGAATTGTAATCTTTATTGTGGGGAGTAAAAGGACCTAAGCGGGCATTTGGGCCTTTGGGCTCTAGCAAGGAGGGCCGATCTGTTCTTGAGTTAAGAATTTGTTAGTACTGCGAATCGGCCCATACGCCGAGGATCCGAGGACACATCTGAGGGTGAGTTTCTCCTCGGACAGACCCAAGAGAACTCGAAAATTCACTACGAAGGTCAAGGCAGAATTTCGGAAAGACTGTTGGTTAAGAGGGGGAAACCCTGAACCTTCTAGATACACCGGTGTTAGAAAAATATCATGAGCAAAGACTGCCACCTCCACATTAAAGACTTTGCACCTACCTCCCTGGCCACATTAATGGGGAAGTGACCCCTAAACAGTAGAACTGAAACTTCTGGTCACTATTCAAAGGCACTAAGAGAAGAAATATCTAGAGGGGAAGGGGTTTGAGCAACACGTAGATAAAGCATCAGGAAAAGAAATATTTAAGGGAGGTGAAGGCCAAAGAAAAAGAGGCCCGTTTGTAACCAAGAAAGAAATTAAGAATTGTAATCTTTAAGAAAGAAAGAGAAATAATACAGAAGTAGTCCTCGGCTCACGTCCGAGGAGGTCCATCTGTAATTATCATTCATTATTTACAAGCGTTTGCACACCATAGTCTGTTATTAAGTTCTCAGTACCTCTAATCTATATTTCAAGCCCACACTCTACAAATTTCATTGTTTAAGGCTCAATGGGCCTGAGCCCATAATTGTCTTTGGGTCCAGGTGCAATCGTGCACTTACATTTATTATTAGGAATAAAATGTGTTGTAGTGTAATAACTAAATCTATTTATTAGTTTGGTTGTGAGTTATAACATTAAAATGAAACTTAACATTTATTTTAGGAAATTTCTTACTCATGCAATTATATCTCTTTCAAAATTGTTATTTTTAAATTTAAGAGAGATATGAATTATTTTTTATGATTTTTTATTTTTATAATTGTTCGATATATATGAAATTTGTTTTTTATTTAATTAATTTTTTAAATTATTGAATTTACTAAGGAATAACTAATACAACCTTTTAAAGAGGAATACTTATTCCTCATTTTGAAGAATAACTATTTATAAGGAATGATTATTTCTTGTAATAAAAATATAACCAAATTAAAGAATAATTAAATTATAGGAATAATTATTACATTACAGCGTCTATTACAATTTACCAAATATGCCCTTAATCTTTTTAGAAAATGTTAATAGATGTCCAAGATTATTAGTTTAAGAAATGTTTATAAAAACTTTTTATATGAAAAGAAAAAAAAGTTAATTTTATTCTTTTACAATTTTTTATATTTCCTATAAAAGTGATATCAAGTTTTTTTTAAAATAGTTCATTAACAAATGCGTTAGGTGCAATCTTCTTTTGCAAAAAATAAAAATATAAATTAAGCACTCACAAATGTAATTTAAACCTAAATAAACTGAAGTCAAATTAAGTAAAAAGAATTTATCCGAAATTATTATTATTTTAATATTAGAAAAGAAAAAAGAAAAAGATTTTTTGTCGTATTCGAAGTTTCGAACAAATCTTTCAAACTTTTGGGTTCAGATGGTTTAATTCAACATAGGTGGGCCCAACGTGGGTGCCTGTGCGTGCTTGTTATCCGCGTGGGCCACTACTGATCTGTGGGCCCTCTAAGTCAAGAGGTACCTGTACGAGGATATGGATGGGGCCCACCCACGTGAAGTAGCAGCTCGCATATCTCTACAAATCTAATCAATGTCTAATCTGAAGCGATTTCCCCAGGCCCCAATTATCCTATGTCCCACGGTGACGTGTTAAATTTTTTTAATTTTATTTTCTTAAAAGGCTTTTTGTTAAAAAATGTCAAAGTTGAATTAATTATTATAAAGAAAAACAGAGGACATTTACTTTGTTTTTAGCTGAACCAGGCAAACATAACGATTTATACTTTTGTCTCAACTTAATTATGTCTTTATTACGGGGATTCTAGCTTTTTATTTTTATTTTTCAAAATATTTGGCAATATGTTTTTATTTTCAAACTATTTAGGTTTATATCTCTATTTTGAAACTTGATTTTTTCCAAATTGAGTTTCAATAAAAAACACGATTGGTTTAAAATTGAGTTATGCACGATCAAACTAAAAAAAAAAATTGCATGGAACTCGAGTTCATGGAGCTCGAGTTCCATATAAAATGCCGCTATAGGTCTTATAAAATGCAGTTATAGGTTTGGGGTGATCAAACTTTAAAAAAAATAAAAATTTGCATAGAACTCAAGTACATGGAGCTCGAGTTCCATAAAAAAACGCTGCTATAGGTCTTATAAAACGCAGCTATAGATTTGGGGTGATCAAACTTTAAAAAAAAAAAAAAATTTGCATGGAACTTGAGTTCATGGAGCTCGAGTTCCATAGAAAACGCCGCTATAAGTCTTATAAAACGCAGTTATAGGTTTGGGGTGATCAAACTTAAAATAAAATTTTTTGCATGGAACTCGAGTTCATGGAGCTCGAGTTTCATAGAAAACGCTGCTATAGGTCTTATAAAACGCAGCTATAGGTATAAAACTCGAGCTCCATGAACTTGAGTTCCATGCAATTTTTTTAAAGTTTGATCACCCCATACTCAAATTTCTACCAATCAAGTTTTTTGATTGAAACTCGATTTTAATAAAATCGAGTTTCGAAACAGGGGCACGAACCTAAATAGTTTTAAAACAGGGGCATATTGCCAAATATTTTGAAAAATAGGGGTGAAAGGCTAGAATCCCCTCTTTATTACAAATATTTAATGAGTCAATATGGAAAATACTTCTTTTTTCGGTGAAACGGAAAATACAACTTCAGTAGGAGGCAAAAAATTCTATAAATTCACAACGTTTTACATAATTATCTAAACTTCAGTAGTAGTAGGTCGACATAAAGCTTTTAGTAGGAAAATTCAGGTCCACAAAAAAATAAAAACCACAAAATTTGACATAACGGCTCACCGTGACAGATTGTAAGTAATGAAAAAAAATAATGAACATATGTGAAAATGACAATTAACTAGTTACAAATTGCCATGTAAGATAGTTTATAGTTGTAATAAAAGTTGTGATTTTTTATATAATATTAGAATTACTCTAGTAATACAGTTAATAAATGTGAAATGCCTTTAGAGAAATAGAAAATCGAGAACCACCTTTTTTTTTTTGCCACAATTTTGTTACGACTATAATATGAAAGATTGTGAGTAATAGAAAAAAAAATAGTAAGTAAAGTAATAGACAATCACTTATAACTTGCCACATTAGAGTTACTGCTAGAATAATTTCTGATTCTAGAACTTCTCCTAGAAAAATAAAGAAACTTATCTTATGGAAGTCAATTTAAAAAAAAAAAAATGGGGAAAAAATATCCTAATCTTCCTTTCTCTTGCACTATGGAATGGGAGAAAAATGAAGAGAATAGACTCGAAACAGAGAGGAGAAAAGAAGAGGAGATTTTTTTTTACTTTCATTCCAAATTCAAAAACTTATTGTTATACCACGGCAAAGTTTGACACTCTTTGTGGAATTACTCTATAATTTAAAGGGATAAAAGTGTAAAATACATTTCATTTCTCTCTTTCCTCTTTTCTACTCTTTTATATCCAAACACGTATTTTATTCATCCTTTCCATTCCCTTTTACGTGTCTCTTCTCTACTCTTTCCTTCGCTTCGTTTCCTATTCTTTCGTCAACCCAAACATGGTCTTAAGCTCAACCTAAAAATCAATTAATCCTCTGTCTAAACATCTCACAAAAGACAATAAAAATCATTGCATGCCACAATTAGCTCCAACAAGTCGATCTCGGTCAAAGCAAAACTCGACAATTCAAGACTTTCCTATCATACAAAAAGATTGATAGCATTGTTGAAAGGTGCAATTTTTTTTTTTTCCTCTTGCAAAAGAAACTGTAACATTATTGTTCGTAAAATTCCAGTAACCTATTATCACATTCTTATTTTGTCTCTAATTTTTTTTAAAAAATAAATAATATTTTCTTAATGAAACCAAATAGAAATTATAGAATGAGTCCTTTCGTTACTTCGTTAATGTAAATTCCAAGTCTTAACTTTGCTGATATCAAATTGTAAGCACTTACCACTCTATAGGTAAGAATTGAAGTCAAAAGACTGCACCCAAAAAAAAATAAAAAATCCACACCACAATGCCACCTACAAACAAATAGAGAAAATTTGTAGAAGTAAAAACTATGCTTTACTTGTGCAAGGGACTATTGAGAGTTGTAAGGAGAGAATATTTAGGTAATAAATTTAAAATTTGGATTTTGGATAGAGAGAGAATATTTAGATAATTAATTTAAATTTTGGATTTTTGGAGAAGAAAGAGAGTATGTTCTATTTTTATTTATTTTTAGCAGGTAGACCTAAAGATTAAGTTTTAAAATTCACTCACATACAAAAGAATTCGAATATTTCGAAGGAGATTCAGATGGCAACACAACTTAGTGAGATAGAGAATTTCATCGATTGGCTAAATTTTGAAATGTAGTTAATAATAATACTTCAACAAGATAATTAATGAGAAATGTTATGTTCACAATATTTTCACTACATTTTCATAATAAATTCTAGGTAACAGATTATTATTATTAGTGGGTAAGAAAGTAATTTTAGCATTGGATTCAGATTAAATACCCATAATAACTTGTCACCTAAAAGTTGTTGTGAAAATGTTATAGATTTAACACTTCTGATTATTAATCGCCCAAATTAATCTTCTATTGCATTTTTTTAAAGATTTTCTTAGCTAATATTTGAACTATGAAGTTTTTAAAAAAGATTTTATTAACTAATTTTTGGGGGCTACTTCCCCTTGAGGACCTGAGGTTATGACCTAAGTTGCCTAGTGAAAGGCCAACCCTACCCATGACTAAGTCTAAAACCATAAGTAGGGTAGTGGTAAATTTATTTATAATAAAAAAAAACCTAGTTTATATGTGAATGTATACCTTATTGCTTATTGGTGTGGCAGCGACCTAAGTAAGTTTTTTTTTTTGTTTTGAAATTGACTTAAGTAAAGTTGCCAAAAGCCTTGTAGCTAAATTGACACCTATGGCACCTCTCCATGTACAAAGTGTTTGGGGGTTTAGGAGGGAAATGATTCGAGCTGCTGGATTAGCAGCATGTTGTAATTATCTCTAAAAAAAAAGAGACTTAAGTAAAGTTAAATTAGACCGATATATTACCGTACATCTTTGGTGTGGTAGTCACTTTAAAAATATAGGTGTTTGTGGGGTGTAGAGAGTAAAGACTGAGATTCAAGTTTTCAGGAGAAAGTTTCGCACACATATACATTTAAATTCGACTGGAGTAAAATTTCTATCTTGTATTAAAAAAAAATACAACAATTCAATTCTCAAAATATAATCACTTTTGATGATGTGGAAATCGCCAGTCGTCTAGATGAGTTAGCAACCTCGTCCTTGATGCCTGCAATTGTCTTGAAGAGTCCTCCTTAAACTGATGATGTGGAAATCGTCAATTGTCTAGATGAGTTAGCAACTGTTAGGACATATGTGTTTCACTTATTTAGAACATATGTCATTCATTATTTATGTAATTGGCTAATCCTTTGTCAAAACGCACTTTACTTGTAATTGCGTAGAATTAGGATGAGGTTAATGCTTCAAGAAACAAGGTTTCAAGATTAAGTGTTAAAGCCATGAAGTCTGTCTAAGAAACAAGTTGAGAAGTGCTTTTCATTAAAGCTCGACAGTTGACTCGACAGCTTCATCTATCGAGCTTTAAGAAGCTGTTCTAGCCCCGAGGCTCGACAGCTGCTCGATAGCACCTCAACACCTGTAGCTGTCGAGATTTAAGAAAAACAGATTCCTAGTTCTGTTTTAACTCTAATCCGTGGATGTGTCTTTAGGCCTTCTTTTCTTCTAACCCTAGACATATAAAGAATGCGTTTGGATAGGAGGGCTGCGTCCACGTCTGGCCAGTTTTTTTTTTTTTTTTTTCCACGCGCATGTGTCACTGTTCATTGGCCATGAACAGTGATTTTAGGCCAATGAACAGTACTTTTTGGGATGAACAATAATTTTTACACATTAAAAAATTATTTTTGTACAGTATTTTCAGTTTTCAGTTTTCAGTTTTCAGCAATAAGTTCTATCCAAACAGACTCAAAATGATTATTTTAAGGGCCGTCAAAGTGTGGCAAGTTGCACAAGCATTGAGAATTCCTTGTTCATGCAAATTGTAACTTGAGACGAAGTTCTTGCCCTAGTTCATCTTTCTTATGAAGAAGTTGCTGTGTCTTTGCACCATAGGGTTTTGTAACCAAGCATCTTCTTGATCTTCATCGTGTGGATGAATTGAAGAACTTTGCAGCCAACAAATCTTCTCTAGTTGGTGATTGAAGTCGTGTACTAGGATTCGCGCAATTGGTTAGTCACGTACATGGGAGCCGTGCATCAAAAGGAGAAACTGTCACTACAGAACAAGTCCAATTGAGTATTGGGGTAAGGGTTCAACTGTAGGTTGGTAAGGTACTTGGGATTCCTTTACTTGTAACCGCTTGTTGTGATAATAGTGGAGTTTCGGGAGTGGTGACCTTAAATTCACCCGGTGGGGTTTTTGCCGTGTTGGTTTTCCCCATTCATAAACAAATCACCGTGTTATTTATTTTCCGCTGCATACTTAGTTTAATTGGTGATTTATTTGTGCTACCACGCGTTTGCATGTTAATTTGATTAATTAATTGAACTTGACTAATTAATCAACTTAATCTATCACAAGGCGTCAATACGTTTTTGGCCTATCAAGTGGTATAAGAGCAGACACACTCTGATTAGGGTGTATCAAAAGGGTAGTCACGTACATGGGAGCCGTGCATCAAAAGGAGAACTATCACTACAGAACAAGTCCAATTGGGTATTGGGGTAAGGGTTCAACTGTAGGTTTGTAAGGTACTTGGGATTCCTTTACTTGTAATCGCTTGTTGTGATAATAGTGGAGTTTCTGGAGTGGTGACCTTAAATTCACCCGGTGGGGTTTTTGCCGTGTTGGTTTTCCCCATTCGTAAACAAATCACCGTGTTATTTATTTTCCGCTGCATACTTAGTTTAATTGGTGATTTATTTGTGCTACCACGCGTTTGCATGTTAATTTGATTAATTAATTGAACTTGACTAATTAATCAACTTAATCCATCACAAGGAGTCAATACGTTTTTGGCCTATCAAGTGGTATCAGAGCAGGCACACTCTGATTAGGGTTTTATCTTTGTGTATGATCCATTGACCCCTGTTGTCATGGCTGTAACTGGCTTGAAGAGATTACTGTTTTCAAATACATCTTGTTTTTCTAATCCTTATTTGTTTAAGTGTCTCAGAAAATACAAGTCTAAAAGTTATTTGAATTCTCTTATGATGACTATTGGTAAAGATCTCAGTTTGAACAAGAAGAAACTAGACTGTCTCAGAATGAAAGTGAGCAAAGGAGTTTGTCTGAGAAGAGTGAAAATTAAATGTCTGGTCCAAAAAGGACAGATAAGAGAAAATACCATTCCCACTGATCTGTCATCTAAGCACGCAGTGTGTTTTATGATGAAGTCCGCATTTAAAGTTATGGACACATGTTTGTGGTACCTTGACAGCGGTTGCTCAAGACACATGACTGGAGACCGATCTCTCTTCAAGGTCTTCGAGTCTAAGAAAGGTGGCAATGTCACTTTTGGTGATGGAAGCAAATCACAGATAAAAGGGAAAGGAATTATTTCTTTACCTAGTCTACCGGATATTGCAAATGTTTTATATGTGGAAGGTTTGAGGGTGAACTTGCTGAGTATAAGTCAGATATGTGATCAAGACTTCATGGTGCTATTTTCCAAGGGAAAGTGCCTTGTCATGGATGAGTCCGGGAAGAAACTCATAAGTGGTGTTCGCACTCTAGACAACTGCTATGGCCTGGTTCCTGATGCTGATATTGTGTGCAACAACATTCGATTGCCAAATGAAGATCTATGGCATCAACGAATGGGACATGCTAGTTACAAACATCTTTCTATTGTATCCAAGCATGAATCAGTTCTAGGGATACCAAAGCTTAGCAGAATGAGCAATGTGGTGTGTGGACCATGTCAGCTTAGGAAACAGACGAAAGCCAAGCATCCAGGCACTCAGACATTAGCAACATCTAGACCATTGGAGCTACTACATTTGGATCTTATGGGTCCAACTAGAACCGAGTCTCTTGGAGGTAAGAGATACATCTTAGTTGTGGTAGATGACTTCACCAGATACACTTGGGTTATTCTTTTACGATCCAAGTCTGATGCTCCTGAGCACATTGAAGCTTTGTGCACAAGATTGCAGAATGAAAAGAATCTGAAAATTGAGCGAATTCGAAGTGATTATGGCAAAGAATTCGAGAACTCATATATGGGGTCCTTCTGCACAAGATCAAGTATATCTCAAGAATTCTCGGCTCCTATTACTCCTCAGCAGAATGGTGTAGTAGAAAGGAAGAACAGGGTTATACAAGAGATGGCAAGAGCCATGTTGCATAGTAAGGATGTGGCCAGAAACTTGTGGGGAGAAGCTGTTAACACTACATGTCATACGGTCAATAGAGTGTATTTCAGACCCAGCACCAAGAAGACTCCATATGAGTTATGGAAAGGGAGAAAGCCAAATGTGAAATATTTCAGAATCTTTGGAAGTACCTGTTTCATCTTAAAGGATAGAGAGAATGTGGGAAAGTTTGATTCCAGAAGCGATGAAGGGATATTTCTGGGGTACTCTTCTACAAGTAAGGCTTATCGAGTGTATAACAAAAGAACTACGAAGGTTATGGAAATGGTGAATGTTGTTATTGATGAGTCTTCGGATTCCTGTTCTGAGAAAATTAATGAGGAGCTTCCTAAAGAAATTCTTCCTCCTGAAACTAAGGAAGTTAAAGAACTTTTTGAACAAGAGCCCACATCTCCTAGTACTCCTGGTACTCCAAGTGTTGTCGAGGAATCAGCCGATATGCCTACTTCACCAGATTTTGAATCTCATGATGAAAGAAGACCTTCCTCCAAGACCAAATTATATCATCCTCCAGAAGATATAGTGGAAACATGAATGAACTCACATTAAGAAAACGTACAGTTGATAAATGCGTTGCTAACTTTGTGTCTTATTCTTGTTATTTGTCACAGGTTGAACCCACTAAAGTTGAAGAAGCTCTTCAGGATGAAAGTTGGGTTGAAGCAATGCATGATGAACTACTTCAGTTTCAGAGGAATGATGTTTGGACTTTAGTTCCTAGACCGGAAGGTGAGCATGTCGTTGGCATAAAGTGGATATTCCGCAATAAGACTGATGAAGAGGGCAACGTGATCCGCAACAAGGCTCGACTAGTAGCTCAAGGATATTCTCAAATGGAGGGAATAGACTATGATGAAACGTTTGCCCTGTTGCTCGTATGGAGTCCATCAGAATTCTCCTTACTTTAGCTTGTCATTTAAAATTCAAGCTTTACCAAATGGATGTGAAGACTGCTTTCTTAAATGGACTTCTCAAAGAAGATGTGTATGTGGCTCAACCAAAAGGATTCATAGATCCATACTTTCCAGATCATGTGTTGTACCTCAAGAAGGCTTTGTATGGATTGAAGCTAGCACCTAGAGCTTGGTATGATCGGTTAACTCAATACTTGGTGTCACATGGGTTCACAAGAGGAAAGGCTGATCAGACACTCTTCATCAAGAGAGAAGATGGCGAGTTGATAGTTGCTCAAGTCTATGTTGATGACATCATCTTTGGATCAACTAAGGATGAATTTGCTCATGATTTGTCAAAACTCATGCAGGCAGAATTTGAGATGAGCATGATTGGAGAGCTATCTCACTTCCTTGGATTGCAGATTCGTCAACAAGATTCAGGTATATTCATCTCTCAATCTAAATATGCTAAGAATCTTGTGAAAAAGTTTGGTTTAGAATCTGCTAGTTCTGTTAGAACCCCTATGAGCCCAAATGTTAAACTCACTGTTGACTTGTTAGGTAAAAGTGTAGATTCATCACTCTATAGAAGCATGATAAGTAGTTTGTTTTACCTTACTGCTAGTAGACTTGACATTAGTTACAGTGTGGGGGTGTGTGCTAGATATCAAGCTAATCCCAAAGAGTCACATATGATTGCTTTGAAAAGAATCATAAAGTATGTCAAAACTACTGCCAACTTTGGTGTGTGGTACAGCAAGGACACAAATGATGTCTTAGGTGGATATTCTGAAGCTGATTGGGCTGGGAATGCTGACGATAGAAAAAGTACATCGGGGGGTTGTTTCTATGTGGGTAATAATCTTGTCTCCTGGATGAGCAAAAAGCAAACCTCCATCTCGTTATCCACTGCTGAAGCTGAGTACATTGCTGCTGGTAGCTGTTGCACCCAACTCCTATGGATGCAAAAACTCCTCCATGATTACGATATTTGTCAAGAGCATCTTACCATCTACTATGACAATACCAGCGCCATCAGCATCTCTAAGAATCCGGTTCAACATTCTCGAACTAAACACATAGAGATTCAACATCACTTCATTCGGGAGCTTGTCGAAGATGGTACTCTCACTCTTGAGTTTATTCACACTGATGACCAGAAGGCTGATTTGTTCACCAAACCTCTGGACAGTAAGCGTTTTGAATTCCTTCGTCAAAACATCGGTGTCATCTCCATGGATTAATCTCCTTCTTTCTCCTTCCTCCTCATGCATTTGCATCTAGTTTTTATGCTTTGTTTGCTTTGTTTAAACATGTTTTTGTTTGTGTGTTTTCAGTTTTGTTTTTTTTTTTCAAAAAAAAAAAGAAAAAAAGAAAAATCAGAAAAATACAAAAACAGTGTGTGTTTGTGTACATTGGTTCCCGTGAACCTTAAAATGGCCATTGAAACAGAGTTTTCTAAACTTTGTATCACTTGTACCTTAGATGAGCATTCTTATGCACAACTAAGCAAGTGAGCTTTGTGGCTCTTTGTTTGTGATGAGTAAGGTTAAGTGATCTCTTGTACTTAACACTCGTATCACTCTTTTTGACGGGTAGGACTAGAAAATCCTAAGAGAAAGGCATAAATAACCATATCACCACTGTTACTCACCAATCATGATATGACATCTGTATGCTTCGGCATAGCAAAAGTGCAATGTCAATGACATCTGTATGCTTCGGCATAGCAAAAGTGCAATGTCAAAAGCTTAACATAACTGGGTATTTTTTTTCTCTCCTTTATATACCTATGCATGGTTTGCTTAATAAAAAGAAAATATGCAAAGAAAATAAAAGCAAAAAGATCAAAAATGTTTTAAATATGATTGCAAGCGTGTTTTCTAGGAGACGTGGGAGTTATAGGATGTACCTCAAAGGTGATAGTTCCCATCAAACAGTTATGATTGTGTGTGAGTTAAAGTGATTTTCTCATACCTCAAATCGTCATAACTTTGAGACACTTGTGCAATCTTGCGATGTTGTCACACACAACACGCAATATTCTTTGCTATTTTTGATACATGTGCACGTACAATGTGATTTGGCCATCACTAGGTTTACATGTGTTGATGAATGCTAACTAAACTGTCATGACTTGTTTTTGAAATATAAAATTGGTTAGACTTGTTTAGTGTGTGAGTGCGTGTTTTGAGATCCATGTGCTTAAGTTTGTTGTTGAGAGATGTTTTTGAGAGTCTTATATGTTGATTGGATCTTTGGTTGAGTTGCATGATTGATTGCATTCATGTTTGTGTTTTTCCCTTCTCAAAAAACTGTTTTGAAAAGTTGGCTCGACACCCCTCGACACCTTTTCGATACCTGGCTATCTGTCGAGCTTCTCAGCTTTTTCTTATCGTAATCTCGATAGCTTCTCGACACCTTCTGGATCGATCGAGAAACTTTCTGTCCTCTCGATAGCTTCTCGACACCTGGTGGATCGCTCGAGCTTCAGCTCTCTTGTTTGTGTTTGGTTCTTGACACCTTCTCGATAGCTGGATCTGTCGACGTGTATTTCTCGACACCTACCTTGACAGATGTCTCGACACCTCTCGATACCTGCATTGGTCGAGATTTACCGAGGTACTATATAACTGTTCTGCGCGATCCGGTTCTCATTTCTCTCGATCTCTCTCTCGACAGTTTTGTCTTTTCTCCTTCCGAAACACTCTCTTTCACTCAAAATTTTTTCTCAAGGTTTCTCAAAGCTTCTTCTTGTTTTTCTTCACTTGGTAACCTTCTTATTCATCATTCTACATGCATTTCATGTTTTTGAAACCTAGATTTTGGGGTTTTTGAAAATTTTGGGGTTTTTCAAAATTGATAAGTTTTTGTTGAAATTTTTGGGATGGGTTTTGTAGTTTTTATCACAAACTCCATGCATTGCATCACATTCGCATTATAACAGTATTCTCATGCATTTAGATGTGTGAAATATGTTTGTGTGCTAGTAGGATTGGATTGGGCTGAGCCCATGATGTTTTTCATAGTGCATGTCACATATTCATGCATTCCCCATGCATACGTCCTTTCTTTTCAATATACTTGTTATATTTGAACTGTTTTGGGACTTTTTTGATTGTTTCTGTCTTCCCCCCTTCTCTTTCTGTTGCGTTAGTAGTGTCTATGACACCTAAACGTAAGTCTATTCCAACCCAGAACCCTCTTCGTTCTAGGGCCTCTTTATCTTCTGATTCCACTCCTATCTCTGTTCGGTTCCGTGATGAGAAATCCCATAAGGATTTCTTAGAGAACTTCTCTAAACGAGGTGTTCATTCGGAACGCCACGTTGTTCTGGCAGACTTTGCCGACACTGACCTTGCCAATGTCTTTCACAAACGGGAATGAGAGTCATTGTGTGACGTCCCGGTCACTTGTCCTTCCGTGCTGATTCAGGAGTTTTACTCCAACATGCATGGATTTGATTATTCAGTACCTCTCTTTGTCACTCGCGTTTGAGGTACTTGCATTGTCATCACACCGGAGTTGGTATCCGATGTGCTCTATGTTCCGAGGGTTGCGCATCCTGACTACCCTGGTTGTGAGCGTCTA
The DNA here is from genome assembly GCF_040712315.1 of Castanea sativa. Lineage (NCBI taxonomy): Eukaryota > Viridiplantae > Streptophyta > Magnoliopsida > Fagales > Fagaceae > Castanea > Castanea sativa. Next base: position 12,710,537 of record NC_134013.1, on the reverse strand, counting down.
TGGACTGTGTCCAAAAATGAGATGATTTGTGCTTTCTGTGAGCGCCCTTCTGATTGGGGTGAGCACCAGTTTACGTCATGTCGAATTTTTGCTAAAGGTCCTCGTTTCTTAAACATGGTAATGACTTTTATTTTACATCCTCTCTCTCATTACAATTCTATCACAGAGCCTCGTGCTCGTTTTCTGTTGTCTCTTATTAAGGATCTTACCATTGACTTTCCTTCACATTTCATCTTTTCTATCTTAGATGTGTATAAGGATATGGCTACCCATGATAAACTTATCTTTCCTTTCGCTATCACGAGGATTTTACGCCATTTTTCTATCCTTTTTCCTGTCTCCGACCCTTTTTCTGTTATGGTTGCCATAGATGCCGCTACCGTAAAACGTAGTGAGGCACAGTTTCGGTCACGTCAGACAGGTTTGGCCGCTCCCTCCTCCCGTTCCGCTCCATCCAGATCGGCTCGTGCTTCATCCACTCCCTCCTCCTCTTCGAGCGACGTGTCACTAGGAGATATCATGGCGCAGCTTCAGCGCATGGATGCTCGCCTCGATGCACTCTCTACAGAGTTGTATCAGGTGAATGTTCGTGTTGGTCGCATTGCTAGGCGACAGGAGACCATGGGTGGTTTTGCTCCTGAGGCTTTTCCTCCACCACCTCCTATGGCTTCCACGTCTAGGGATGATGATGGTGATGACGATGATGCTTCGGATGATGATGATGATGGAGATGCTAGCTCTACTGATGAGATGTCTACTTGACACTCTACCTTTTGTCACTCGTGACAAAAAGGGGGAGTAGTTTTGGGTTATGAGAGCAGTCATACTTAGGGGGAGAGCATGCATATGGACATTTTTGTTAGGGGGAGTGTTGAGTGCTGAGGGATGTAGTGAGGATTACTTGTATCTTTTTCTTTTCTCTATTTTAGATACATTTTTTTTTCTTCTTGTACCTTAGGTCTTGTGACCATTTTTACATACATTGTGCTTATTTTGTTATATATATATATGATGTTGTATGTTTCTTTCACCTATCTCTACATGTGATGTTTCTTTTCTTTCTTTATTCACATGTTTCTTTATTTGTATGCAATCTATTATTTCTGTTTCACACTAAGATGCCGTGATGAGTTTTGTTTAAAGTGTTTCAGAAACACAGGTTGTCAAAGTCTACTTATCATTTACTCTCTTCTTGCAAAGTTTTTCAAGAGTTTATGATAGGATAGATTTTATTGTATTCAACAAGTGTATATGAGTTGAGTGATTTATGACTTCTCTCATATGTTCATTTGTTGATTGTGGTTTTGTCACGGATTGCCAAAGGGGGAGATTGTTAGGACATATGTGTTTCACTTGTTTAGAACATATGTCATTCATTATTTATGTAATTGGCTAATCCTTTGTCAAAACGCACTTTACTTGTAATTGGGTAGAATTAGGATGAGGTTAATGCTTCAAGAAACAAGGTTTCAAGATCAAGTGTTAAAGCCATGAAGTCTGTCCAAGAAACAAGTTGAGAAGTGCTTTTCATTATAGCTCGACAGCTGCATCTATCGAGCTTTAAGAAGTTGTTCTAGCCTCGAGGCTCGACAGCACCACGACACCTGTAGTTGTCGAGATTTAAGAAAAACAGATTCCTAGTTCGGTTTTAACTCTAATCCGTGGATGTGTCTTTGGGCCTTCTTTTCTTCTAACCCTAGACATATAAAATGATTATTTTAAGGGCCGTCAAAGTGTGGCAAGTTGCACAAGCATTGAGAATTCTTTGTTCATGCAAATTGTAACTTGAGACGAAGCTCTTGCCCTAGTTCATCTTTCTTGTGAAGAAGTTGTTGTGTCTTTGCACCATAGGGTTTTGTAACCAAGCATCTTCTTGATCTTTATCGTGTGGATGAATTGAAGAACTTTGCAGCCAACAAATCTTCTCTAGTTGGTGATTGAAGTCGCGTACTGGGATCCGCGCAATTGGTTAGTCACATATTTGGGAGCCGTGCATCAAAAGGAGAAACTGTCACTATAGAACAAGTCCAATTGGGTATTGGGGTAAGGGTTCAACTGTAGGTTGGTAAGGTACTTGAGATTCCTTTACTTGTAACCGTTTGTTGTGATAATAGTGGAGTTTCGGGAGTGGTGACCTTAAATTCACCTGTTGGGGTTTTTGCCGTGTTGGTTTTCCCCATTCATAAACAAATCACCGTCTTATTTATTTTTCGCTGCATACTTAGTTTAATTGGTGATTTGTTTGTGCTATCACCCGTTTGCATGTTAATTTGATTAATTTATTGAACTTGGCTAATTAATCAACTTAATCCATCACAAGGGGTCAATACGTCTTTGGCCTATTAGCAACCTTGTCCCTGATGCCTCTCAAAGAGTCCTCCTTAGGTGGCCACTGGTGTGGTGCTTGCTATAGAGTCTCCGATGATAAAGTTAGCGTATAGAAGCTTTTTTAGAAAAGTATCAGAGTTACGGTGTATTTGTATAAGAATGTATGTACCTTATTTGGTCTTAAGGGGTGTGTGTGTGTATATATATATATATATCTTCATTGCATATAGCTGTTGTAGCCTTTATTGAGGCTTTAGTGCCTTTTTGTAACGCCTCTAGTCTTAGTAATATAGGTTTTGATGAGCTTCCAACGGTCTGGCAGCCTGTCTTGTAACTGTCTGAGATACTAAATCCCTCATAATGGCTTGCCTTCCTTCGTCCATGACATGGCGAAATGGACGAAGGAGTCTAATTAGATCGTCTGGGCAAGAAGGTTCGTTGGTCCCATCAGCTGCCCCCCCAGGTTCTGTGGTCGTTGTTACGTGTCAAGGCGATCACCAGAAGGTGAAAGGTTTCTTGCTCAGATGTGACTCTTAGGGTTCTGTTTCGCATTTAATGCGTAATGGCGGCGCTGTACACATCATGGCCACGTGGCACGTCCGGACTGGTGGAGTTGATACCCCATACGTGTGTCTCTTGAGTTTCTTGTTGATTTCAGTATTTTGTGCCTAGTTTCAAACTTCCTTTCTTTTCTCTTTCTTCTTCACTTTCCCTTTCTTTCACCATTGCTGCTCTGTGCTTCTTCTTCTCCGAGCTACTCTCCCTGCGATTTTTGTGCTTTTCCTTCTTGTGGCTGCTTTTTTAAGGTACGAATTCTTCTCCCCTTCATTACTCTTCGTAGAATAGGTAATTTGAATGGGTTTCTAATTTTTCTTTTCTGTTTTGGGTTTTTAGGATTTTGTTCCTCTTTTTTCGTTTTTGGGGTTCCATGGTTGGTAGCTCTGAAGTTAGGACACTTTGCCCCTCTATTTCATTTCTTTTTGCGCATTTGGGGGCTTTTCTAGGAATTTCTCACGCCTTTTGCCTTTTAGTTGAAGGTTTTGTGTTTGGAGGTAGCGGCTTAGGTCTAGTTTTGGCTGATCTACTTCCTTTGCTCTGAGAGTCAGTAAACTGGTTTGGGGGATATATAGGTAAGGGTAAAGCTATGCCTGAGGTAAGATTTAGCGAACTCGAGACAGAATTGTCATCTAGTGATGATCTCGTCAAGAGGGAGGTGGATACTACAGCCTCTGGCTTGAGGGAGGTTAGGGCTTTCCACTCCCTCGATAGGCGTGTGGCTTGGACGCTAAAACCCTTTCCAAGTTTAGGGATAGGTTTCAGTTTCCTAAGAGAGTTAGGGTTCGTCTTCCTCAAAAGGAGGAACGAGCTTGTCATTTGTCGCCTAGGGAGGTGTGCTTCTACGAGGTCGCTTTCCAGTGTGGGCTTAGGTTCCTTGTCCATCCCTTCGTTATGGAGCTTCTAAGTCACTTCAATATCGCTCCTAGGCAACTTATGCCAAATTTGTGGAGGATTGTAATCAGCTGTATAGATATATGGTTGGCCGTCACAGAGGAAGACATGATTAGGGTGGACGAATTCACGTATTTATACCATCTGAAGGAGTCCAAAGAGTATGGGTACTGCGAGCTTATGCCCTAGGTTAAGAAGGCTAGGATCGTCACTGATCTGCCCTCGTCTTTCAGATATTGGAAATCCTGGTTCTTCTTCGTGTCTGGGGATGATTGGGAGACTCTTTCCAATGAAGTTTGGGGGGACGTCCCTAGGTTGCTCCGTCATTGGAGAGCCTCGAGTCTAGGTGTGTTGTCTTTCTGCTAGTACCCTTTCCTTCTTTGTTCTTTTCTCTTTCTATTTATATATTTTTTTAATCGTTGCTAACTTTTCTGCCTCGTGACTGGGCAGTTAAAAGGCGTCCTAAGCTTAAGAGCAAATACAAGAGTCATGGAGAGGCAACTATAGAGTACGCGAAGACGATCGATGACTTTGACGATCTGGTTGACCCAAGAACTTTGGCTTGTCACTGCCTGAGTCCAGAGCCTTTCGCCTACGTTTTTCGTGCCATCGAGAATGAAGAGAAGAGTAAGTGCTTTTTTGGTTCGTTGCCGTCTTGAATTCTCTTCATTTTCCCTTTTTTTTTAAGTGTCTTTCTTTTGTAGAGATGACGACGAAATTTAATCAGGAAATGTACGCCAAGATGAGGGTGAAGAAGAATAAGCCCCTTTCCAACCTTGGGAAGAGGGTAGTGCGTGTAATGGAGAAGGGGACTCCCATGACCCTGCCACCTTCGTTCGGGAAGTGATGAGGATTGCTTCCCCGACCACCTCGGTGGAGGAGATAACCCCCGGATGAAGAAGCCGCGTTTGGCCGACAAGGGGAAAGAGAAGACTGGCTCAAGGTTGTTATCTGGGATGACGCTGGTCTTACAATGACATGGGCATAGGATGCCTTCACCACCGAAGACCTCCAAGTCCTTTCTGGCATGCCATCCAACGAGATCATGGGTTGTCACATCCACAAACTTGTCCAGGTAATAAATTTGTACCATTTGCCTTTGCTTTTTTCTTTTTTTGCATGGTTATGAGAGGTGGATTCTCTTTTCAGGTTCTGGGGGAGACCATTCATATTACCTCAGAGTACTTGAGTTAGGAGGCAAAGGCCACCTCCGCGGGGTCCAAGCTACAGGGTTTGGAGACATAAAACTCAAAGCTGAAGAAGGACCTCATCTCAACCATGGATGAGTCCAATATTGCCAAGGAGAATGCGAGGGTCCTGTTCGACGACTTGAGGGTCAAAAAGCAGCTGACCTTAGAAAAGGATGAGCAACTCATGGCTGCAAAGGAGAGAGTGAAGACCGTTGTGGCCAAGTTCGTTGAAGCCTTCCAGTAGACTAACGAGTACAACACTGTGTTCTTCAGCTGGTATTACAAAGGCTTCGAGCTCCTGAGACGGTACCTCGTCAAGCACCCCACCGGAGTAGACCTGGAGAGTTTGGACCTGGAGGTGGTGGACGAGGAGATGGCTGAGGTCGAGGCTACCTAGGCTGCTCAGGTTGCTGCCCTTGACCCCGTAGGAGACATTCGAGAGCCCACCAACGCTGATGGTGACGAAGCCAACGCTTGAACTTGTTTGTTAGAGATATCTATGTTTCTTTTTTTTTTTTGGGTGCCCAGTGTTTTTGGGCTTTTAATTCAAATGTTAAAACAATATTTTTTGCTCAATGGTTTTTGGGCTTTTAATTCAGACATAATGTATTCATGCTTACCGTTTTATTTTTATGCCTTTGTCTGTTCATTCTTTATTGTGCGTAGTGTTTGCTTTTGTCTGTCAATGATTCCTATCCATCCAGTTGGGATTTTACCACTTGGCCAATCTTTGGGTGAATTATACCCTTATGAAGAATCTTGTCATCTAGCTGTTTAGACTTTCGTTGATGATTTACATCCGTTAGGCAGAATATCCTTAGCCAATTTTTAGGTGGCTTACACAAATTTAAGGGACCTTGTTATTTGGTGTTGTCAGCAATTTACATCCGTCTAGGTGGAATCTTATTACTTAACCAATTTTTAGGTGGCTTACACCCATTTAAGGGATCTTGTCATTTGGCTTCGTCAGTAATTTACATTTGTCTAAGTTGAATCTTATTACTTAGCCAATTTTTAGGTGACTTACACTTATTAAAGGGATCTTGTCATTTTGCTTTGTTAGTAATTTACATTCGTCTAGTCGGAATCTTATTACTTAGCCAATTTTTAGGTTGCTTACGCCCATTTAAGGGATCTTGTCATTTGGCTTCGTTAGTAATTTACATCCGTCTAGGATCTTATTACTTGGCCAATTTTTTGTTCTTAGGCTCCTATATTTGCATGCATCACGTTGGAATGTTGGCTGAATAGTTCTTTTATTGCTTTATTTCAAACATGAATACAATCGTCCATTACATTTATTGATGGTACCTCTTCAAAGGCTTGATATTCCATGGTCGTGGGAGTTTCTTCTAGTCCAATGTTTCTAGGTGTAGCTGCCTTGTCTGGAATAATGGGTGACTTTGTAGGATTCTTCCCAGGTTGGGCCAAGCTTCCCTTGGGTTGAGTCCTTGGTAGTAGGTGTGATCTTGTGTAGGATAAGGTCTCCTATGTTAAGTTGTCTGAGCTTCACTTTTTTGTTGTAGTACTCGACCATCTTCTGCTAGTACTTCGCCATCTTATGGGATGCTTCATCTCTGGGTTCGTCCAAGCAATCTAGGCTGACTCTTAGTTGATCATCATTGCTGCCTTCGTGGAAGAATTCTCGTCTCATATTGGTGCTTCCCACTTCGACTGGGATTACTGCCTCGGTGCCATAGGTGAGCCTAAAGGGGGTCTTTCTTGTCGGGGTTCTTGCTGTAGTCTTGTACGCCTACATGAAGTTGGACAACTCCTCTGGCCACGCACCCTTTACCTTGTCTAACTGAGCTTTGATGATCTTGAGCAGTGTCTGGTTCGTCACTTCCGTCTGACCATTAGCTTGGGGGTGAGCTGGGGACGAGAATTGGTTCTTAATCCTAGAAGTCCCTGAAGCCTTGACTGTCAAACTGCTGCCCGTTGTTTGATATGATCGTTAGTGGTATCTCAAATCAGCAAACTATATTCTTCCACACGAAGTTCTGGATCTTTGCCTCCTTTATGGTTAATAGTGCTTCTACTTCAACCCATATTGTGAAATAGCCAATAGCAACCAGTAAAAAATTTACCTGTCTCTTACCTTGGGGTAATGGGCCGACGATGTCAAGCCCTCACTGGACAAATGGCCATGGGGAGGCTATTGGCGTCAGTTTTTTTGTTGGGATGCGTTGGACATTCCCAAACCTTTGGCATTTTTCGCACCTCTTAATGAACTTCCTTGCATCCTTCTGCAAAGTAGGCCAGAAGTAACCTGTTTTGATAACCGTGCTTACCAAGGATCTTGGGCCTACATAGTCTCCACAAATTCCTTCATGGATTGCACTTTAGGAAAGGCATGGAGAAGCCTTTTTTGTATAGGGCGTCGTTTAGGATCGTGAACCTGACTGCGCTTTTCCTGACCTTCCTGACCTCCTCGACGTCCTGTGGAAGCCATTTGTCTTGAAGGAAGGATAGGATTGGGGTCATCCAACTGCTTTCACTCTAGATTGCGAAAGTGAGGACCTCTTTGATACTGGGACGTTTTTGAACTTCCATTTTTAAGTCTGTATTCGTTGCTCTTGCTTCTGACAATGCTTGTTTCGCTAGCTCATTTGCCCCTATGTTCTGGTTTCTAGGGACCTGTGTGAACTCTACCCGATCAAACACCTGTGTCAAAAGCTTTGTTAGCCTCAGGTATTTTTGCATTCTTTCCTCCTTTGCTTCATACTTCCCCTTTATCTACCTCACAACCAGCTTTGAATCGCTTTGGAGGAACAAGTTTTTGACTCCTAACGCCTTCCCGACCCTTAGCCCCGTCAGTACTCCTTCATACTTAGCTTCATTGTTAGTAGCCGAAAATGTTAGTTGAACTCCATATTTGAGCGTCTCTCCTTCTAGGGTGATGACAATGACCCTTACTCCGACCCTTTTTTGGGCTAACGAACCGTCAGTTTGGATTGTCCACTTTTTGCCTCGTCTGGTGCCCCATCTTCATCTGGGATTATGAATTCGACGATGAAGTCTGCCAGTGCTTATGCCTTGATAGTTGTCCTGGGGTGGTACTCAATGTTGAATTGGCTAAGTTCGATCGCCCATTGGATCATCCTTTCTATAGCCTCGGGCTTGTTCATAGAATTCTTTATTGGTTGGTCTTTCATCACCAAGATAGGGTTCGCTTGGAAGTAGGGGCGCAACTTACATGAAGTTACAATCAATGCGAATGTAATCTTCTCGATTCGTGGGTATTTGGCTTCTACGCCTTGGAAGGCTTGACTGACATAGTAAACTAAGAACTGTGTTTTGTGCTCTTCCCGAATCAAGGCCGCGCTCATGGCTGTAGCTGACACAGCTAAGTATAAAGATAGATTTTCTCCCTCCTTGGATAGGCTTAGGAGGGGCGAATTGCTTAGGTAGTGCTTGAGCTCTTGGAAAGCTTTCTCACACTCGTCTGTCCAAGTGAAGGCCTGCTTCAGCATCTTGAAGAAGGGCACGCATTTGTCCATTTCTTTAGAGACGAACATGTTGAGCGTTGCTATCCTTCTTGTAAGTTTCTGGACTTCCTTCACGGTCTTGGATGATGTCATCTCTAGTATGGCTCGTACCTTCTCTGGGTTTGCTTCTATCCCCCTCTGGGACACCATGAATCCTAAGAACTTCCCTAACGCCACCCCAAAGGCGCACTTGCTGGGGTTCAACTTCATTTGATATTACCTGAGAGTTGTGTACGTCTCTTAGAGGTCATCTAGGTGAGCAGACTCTTCTTTACTCTTGACGAGCATGTCGTCCGCATACACTTCCATGTTTCTCATGATCTGTTTACTGAATATTTTGTTTAATAACCTCTGGTAGGTTTCTCCTGCATTTTTCAGCTCGAAAGACATCACCTTGTAGTAGTAGAGCCCTTGGCTTGTGATGAAGGCAGTTTTCTCCTGGTCTTCCTTTTCCATTTTTATCTGGTTGTATCTTGAGAATACGTCTATAAAAGTCAGGAGCTTATGTCCTGCTGTGGAATCCACCAGCTGATCTATCCTTGGAAGAGGAAAGCTGTCTTTTGGGCAGGCCTTATTTAGGTCCGTGAAGTCTACGCATATCCTCCATTTCCCATTTGCCTTCTTTATCAGGATGACATTGGCGAGCTAGTTTGGGTAATAGACCTCCTAGATGAAGTTTGTTGCTAGCAATTTGTTGACCTCATCCGTGACTGCCTGGTTTTGTTTAGGAGCAAAGACTCGTCGTCTTTGTTGGACAGGTTTTTTTCTCAGGATCTACGTTTAGCTTGTGTTGGATGATCTTTGTGGATATGCTTGGCATATCCTCATGACTCCATGCGAAGACGTCCTGGTTCTCCTTGAGGAATTGGACTAATCTTCTCCTTATCTCTGTACTCAAGGTCATCCCTACCCTTGTAGTCTTCATTGGCTCTTCGTCTACTAGCTCCACAGTTTCCAGGGCTTCCACCTTCTCTTCTTATTTTTCCCTGATCATCCATGTATGGTTTTCCTTCGCGGCTAACATTGCTTGGTAGCACTCCCTAGCCAGCACTTGATCTCCTTTTACCTCCTCTACACCATTTTCTGTTGGGAATTTTACCTTCAGGCAATAAGTGGACGTGGTTGCCTTCCAACGATTGAGTGTAGGCCTCCCAATGATCACATTGTATGAAGAGGGACAATTTACCACCAGAAAGTCTAGCTAATGAGTCAATTATCGCGGATAAGACCCCACCGTGACCGTTAGTGTCACTATGCCTTTGGGATACACTTTGCCTCCATTGAAGTTGACAAGATGAGACTCAAAGGGCCGCAGTTTCTCGAGGTCCACTTTCAATTGTTGAAAAGCAGAAAGGTAGATGATGTCTGTGGAATTGCCGTTGTCCACAAGGATTCTCCTGGTATTGAACCCTTCTATCATAAGCATTATAACCAGGGTGTCGTTGTGCGGTTGCTTCATTCCTCTAGCATCTTCTTCCGGGAAAAGGATGTCCCTGTCCGCCTGTCTCTGCTTCAGGGTGGTATCCTGTGGATGCTGTTCACCTGCCTCTATTATGACTTCTTGAGGGATCTGAATGATCCTCTTGTGATCATTTTATCTCTCTCTTCTTTTCAAATCTCTACAACTTCCCTTTTTGTATGAGTTCCTCTATCTGCTCCTTTAGATCTCTGCAATCTTCTGTGTAGTGGTCGTGATCCTTGTGGAAACGGCAGTATTTCTTCTTGTCACGTACATTGGGTGACGAGTGTAATGGCCTTGGCCATTTGAGGTAGTGCTCATCTTTAATCTGTGCCAAAATTTTATCAACGGGCATAACTAAAGGAGTGAATTTTACTGTCCGAGGGGTTTTATCGTCTTTCCGTTTGTTCCCATCAGTATTCTGACGATCTGTCCTTTCCCTCTTCCTTCCTCTCCGGTCATCTTCGTTTCTTTCCCTCTCATCTGGCTTTTCTACCCTTTCAATTGCTACTAGGGCATCCTCGGCGTTCATGTACTTCTGTGCCTTCAGAAGCATTTCCGCCATCGTCTGGGGGGGATTCTTCATGAGTAAGACCACGAACTCCCTTGATTTCAATCCAGCTTTAAAGGTCGTCAACTGGGCTTTGTCATTTGCTTTGTCCACCTCTAAAGTTTCTCGGGTGAAACACTTCATATATGACCTTAGGGTCTCCTTTTCTCCTTGTTTAATAGTAAGTAGGTGGTTGGTCGGCCTTTTCGGACGTTGTCCCCCGACAAAGTGGAGTAAGAAGGAGTTATCTAATTGCTCGAAATTGTCAATGGACGACGCTGGTAATTTCGTGAACCACTCCCTCACAGCTCCTTTGAGAATGGAAGGGAAGGAACGGCACAGTATCTCGTCAGGGGGCTGCTGAAGACCTAGAGTTGTCTTGAAAGTGTTGAGGAGATCCAAAGGGTCTTTCAGCTAGTCGAACGGCTTGAGTTAGGGTAGACAAAACTTTGACGGCATTGGACATTCTAGGACCGCCATTATGAAGGGTGAATCTGTCCTTTTGACCATCCTATCTTGGCTCTAGTCTGTCTTTTCCTTGATTGCATTCCTCAGCTCGTCCATCTCCTTTCTCATTTCTCGAAGAAGGTTCGAGCTTGCTCTTTCTGGAGTAGCTGCTCTCCAGCAGTCACTTCTTCTTTGGCTGTCTCCCTCGTCGTCCCGGTTGGTCCCCTAACGGTTGTCCTCTTGTTGAAGCCGCAACATCATCTCCTGGTTTTGTTTGGTAAGCTCCTCCATGCTAGCTGTGAATGCTTGGATTTGCAGAGCTAATGCTGTAGAATCTTGGGGAGTGTTGGATTCCATCTGGACTTGTGAGTTGGAGGGAACTACGCTCTCAAACCTAAGTGCGAAAATGTCGTCCCTATATACGACACCAAACTGATGATGTGGAAATCGTTAGTCATCCAAATGAGTTAGCAACCTCGACCCTGATGCTTGCAATTGTCTTGAAGAGTCCTCCTTAAACTTATGATATGGAAATCGTCAGTCATCCAGATGAGTTAGCAACCTCGTCCCTAATGCATGCAATTGTCTCGAAGAGTCCTTCTTAGATGGCCACCGATGTGGTGCCTGCCACAGAGTTTCCAATCATAAAGTTAGCGTATAGAAGCTTTTTTGGAAAAGTATCAGAGTTACGACTTATTCGTATTAGAATGTATATACCTTATTTGGTCTTAAGGGGTATATATATATATACCTTATTTGGTCTTTAGTACCTTTTTGTAACGCCTTTGGTCTCAATAATGTAGGTTTTGATGAGCTTCCAATGGTCAAGCAGCCTGTCTTGTTACTGTCCGAGATACTAAATCCCTCATTTAATGGCTTACCTTTCTTCGTCCATGACATGGCGAAATGGACGAAGGTGTCTGATTAGATCATTTGGGCAAGAAGGTTCGTTGGTCCCATAAACTTTTATTATATTAATGTCTAAAATCATATATGATTGTTCAATAAAGAAAACAATCTCTTTTATATATATATATTCTAAATTTTGATTTTTTTTCCTTTAAACAACTTGAAATTTCACAATTAGACATAAAGACCTAAATAAATAATTATCAAAATAATATGTTTCAAGCAAAAATATCACTAATTACGGAGAGATCGAGTTACTTATATCCAATAACCTCACCAAAATTTTAAAATTATGACACCTAAAGGCTAAAGAACAACCTAAATCAACTTTAGCAACTGATCCGATTTTTGCATTTTTCAACTTGGAGAAGAATACAATTACAAACACTAAGGTATGTTTGATAACCGTTTTTTTCTATGTTTTATGTTTTCAAAAACAATTTTTTGTTTCCTAAGGCAAAAAACTTGTTTGGTAACTTATTTTAGGCAAAAATCAGAAACTATTTTCAATTTCCATATTGTGAAGGAAACTGAAAACTAGTCTTGAGCTATTTTTATTTTTCAGTTTTCACTCTCCTTAGAAAACATACTAAAACACTGCCTATTAATGAACCAGTGCAGAGAAACGATCCAAATGACTCACAAAAGCTTTTCCCACACTTCCACTTTTTTTTCACGCAATATTTTAGCGTCCAATTTATCTGATGAACCCTTTATATCTTCCTTAGCCCCCCCACTCCCTCTATTTTCCTTACAGAGAAAACCTTGATCAAGAGAACCACTTATAAGGTAAATGATTGGTCTTCACCAAATTGCCCTTCATGACTGCCTTTTGTTTTTTATTTAATTCTACAATTTCTTATCCATTCATTTTCTTACTCCCCTTTGCTTTCTTTCTTTTTCTTTTTTTAATTTTTTTTTTGTGCGCCCGTGGATGTAGCAGGTCTGGTAAGATTATCCTAGAAACTGGAAATTTTACCTAATCATTACGAGACTACCTTTTTTTTTTTTTTTTGATAAGATTACGAGACTACCTATATAAATTATGAAATCGCCTTTTAAATTTTCTAATAGTGTGGGACCTACATGTTCTAGATTTAATTTTTTTTGATAAAAAAATAATAATAAAAGGCAATAAGGTAGAGCCCTACAGTATTGACAAGTGACAAGACAAGTGATCCATAATTGACCTTTAACACGTCATAATTAAATGAAAAAAAATGAGTACAGGTAGGGCTTTTACAGATTGAGATCATGCACTGATACCATTGTCCATTGGTATGAATGGTTGATTTTTAAAGTTGCAAAAAAATGAATAAAAGTAAAAAAGTAAAGGCAAAATAGTAAAAAAAATTGTGAGAGGATTGGGTGAATTGTAATGCAATCGCACCGAATCTCATTCCAATTTTTCCTGTCTTATGAAAAGAAAAAGTCAATTTTAACCCATCCCATTGTAACAACGGTTGGGTCGGGTTAATGTATGGATCATTGTAAGGATCCTAGTGTTTGACTAAATTTAAGCTAAACCAAATGGTCTTGGAAATCCATAGGGGCTTGTTGTGTGTTTGTGTAGATTGGAGATGTGACTTATTTTATTAAGGGAAAAATAAGAACACCATTAATGAATATACATACATATATATATATATATATATAAATATATATATATATTTTGATGGGAAACAAACAATATATTATCCAACAAGCTGAAATTGGAGTACAACAGAGAAAGGAAACTACAAAAGCTGAAACTAGTCAGATATCATCTAGGATGAGATGTTCTACACAGCTGGGATTAACTCCCTTCCAAATTAGTGAAAAACCTGAAAGTCTAGCAGCTTTTGCAAGTTCATGGGCAACTTGGTTGCCATCCCTTTTCAGGTGTTGGTATGTGCACCAACTGAAGGAGACCGAGCAGTTTCTAATGTCTTGAAGGATGAATCCAATCTCACCACCATCATCTTCGTAATTAAGAGCTTGAATGATAGAGAGGGCATCTGACTCGAAGATAGCATGGGAGATTTTCATTTCCAAAGCAAGCACCACTCCATGCAGAAGAGCTAAGGCTTCAGTAGTTTCTGCCAAGTAGGAAGACTGAAGAACTTCACTAGAAGCTGCAATTGAGAAGCCTTGGCTGTCCTGGATAATCACCCCAATGCAATCGTTGGTACCATTATTAGAGGTGGCGCCATCAACATTTATTTTGAAGAAGCTAGAAGGAAGAACTTTCCATTTGAGGGCAGAAGGGGGATGGGGCAGTGGGGGGTGGGAGCAAGCTTCCTTAAAATCAATAAGGGTTCTATTGGCCATTTCCTAGCTTCGGCTTGGAGGGGAACCCGAGTCATCACGCACTACTTGATTACAATTCCACCAAACAGACCAGGCTGTTGCAAAGAAAATCTCCATGTCATGCAAGGTGCCCCTCTCAATGATGTCTAGGACAATGTCAATAGGATCACGGATTGGGCGTGAAAGGTCTACAGGGCAGTCAGACCAGTGTGCCCACGTAAGCTTGGCATGATCACAGTGAAAAGAGCATGGGCCACAGTCTCTATTGCTCTGTCACAGATGCGACAGAAGCTAGAACGCGCGATGCCTCTGTGACTTAAGTTTTCCATGGTGGGTAGGCCATTAACACAGATCCTCTAAGCAAGGACTTTAAGATTTGGGGGGACTTTTTGGTGCCATATTCTTTTCCAAACTAGAGAGCTAGAGCTGTTTGACGAGCATTCACCTACGCTTGGAGGTTTCACAATGCTTAAGGCACTGTGATAGGCACTTTTAACTAAGAAGGTCCCATTTTTATTACCAGTCCAGATTAGACTGTCTTCGGGCAGGTTGTAGCTCAGTGGGATTGATAGGATTGTGTTGGCTTTAAAGGAAAGGAAGAGTGAATAGACTACATCAGTCTTCCACCATTTAGTGTCCTCGTCTATGAGAGACGATACCATTGGGAAATCTTCGAAGTCGGATGGTGGGGAGATCACTTTGAACGTTGTTGGCATTGGTAGCCACTTATCTTTCTATATATGGATTTTACGACCATTTCCCACTCTCCATCTTATTCCCTTTCAGATCACTTCAAGGTTATTGTGAATGCTTCGCCAGACATAGGACGGGTTGCAGACTTTTTAGAGTTGAGAATATCATTACATGGAAAATACCTGGTTTTGTAAACTCAAGCCACCAAAGAGTCGGGGTTGGTGAGGATTCGCTAACCTTGTTTGGCTAACATGGCTAGATTAAAGGCTTGTAAATCCTGGAAACCCATCCCACCATGAAGTTTTGACTAGCTCATTTTCTTCCAACTAACCCAATCAATTTTGTGCTCTTTATGTTTCTGCCCCTACCAAAAATTGTGCATCATATTTTCCAAATCAGTGCATAGTATCTTGGGGAGCTAAAAATAGCTCATGGGATATGTTGGGCTTGCTTGTGCGACTGCCTTGATGAGAATCTCCCTCCCACCAATTGAAAGGAACTTTCCCTTCCAACCAGCAAGCTTTTTTGCTACTCGTTCCTTGATTTCAGCAAACACTTGGGATTTTGATTTCCCAATGATGGAGGAAAGCCCCAAGTACTTGTTATGCCTTGAGTCTTGCATCGGCCCAAGTAATCTCAATATGCACTCTTTTGTTTCTTGAGGGGTATTTGGGCTAAAGAACACTGAAGACTTGTCCACATTAAATTTTTGTCCAGAAGCTGCTTCATAGCTTTGGAGTATGTTGACAAGTATTTGACATTCTTGCGCTTTTGCTTTGCAAAATAGAAGGCTATCGTCGGCAAAGAAGAGATGGGTGATTATAGGGCAGCCCCGGCATATTGAGACTCCTGTGATTTGTTGATTTCGAGCAACTTCGTGAATAAGAGCCGATAAACCTTTTGCACAAAGAAGGAACAGATATGGAGAGAGGAGGTCGCCCTGCTGGATGCGCCGGGTTGGGGTGATGTGGCCAAAAGTTTCACCATTTATGATCACTGAATAAGATATAGAAGAGACACAATGCATAATAAGATCAATCAGCTTGTTATTGAATCCTAACTTCACCATAATCCCCCTAATAAAATCCCATTCAACCCGGTCAAAGGCTTTACTCATATCTAGTTTAATTGACATAAAGCTTTCTTTTCCCCCATTTTTTATTTTTTAGATAATGCATGAACTCATATGCTACCAGGACATTGTCAGTAATTAGGCATTCAGTGGTGAAAGCACTTTGGTTTTCAGAGATGACGCTCGACATGACAGTTTTGAGTCTATTGGCCAAGACTTTGGAGATGAGCTTATAAGTTACATTGCATAGGCTAATAGGGCAGAATTCGGTCATTTTGATGGGGTGGTTGGTTTTTGGGATAAGGGAAATAATGCTTTTGTTGATCTCTGTCATGGGTGCATTGGAATTCAGCACATTCAGAACCATATTTGTAATATTAGTGCCCACTATGTCCCAGTATTTATGGAAAATAATAGCAGACATACCGTTAGGTCTTGGGGCTTTTGTTGGGTGAATTTGCTGTAGAGCCTTGAGTACCTCATCTCTTGTGAAGGTCTTGGTGAGCTCTGTGTTAATGTCCTCTGTCACGCGTCTGGGGATAGAGCCAATGACTTCATTTATTCTAGTGGGATAGGTGGTGGTGTATATTTTCTCAAAATAAGCCACAGTAGTGGTTGCAATATCGTCTTTGCCTTCACACCATTGACCATCATCATTCCAGAGCCCTAGAATATTGTTCTTTTTCCTTCTGTCAGACGCCCGAGCATGGAAGAATTTGGTGTTTTGGTCTCTCTCTGTACCAGTGCACCTTGCTGCTTTGATGCCACATGGTTTCTTCACTGTCTAGAAGATCATTGATCTCTTTTCTGAGCTAATTGATCTCTGCCCCCAAGTTTCCTTGGTGATCATTGGTAGTAAGAGCATTGAGCATTTTCCTTTTCTCCTGAATTTTCTTTGGTATGTTGCCCACCACTTGTTGATTCCAATTGGTTAGAGCCATGACACATTTTTGAAGGTTGGAGGATATATCCTCAGGGGTGGTAGAGAGAGAGCCCGAGTTCCAAGCCGATTCAATGATTTCACAACAATCATCTCTTTTGGCTCACATTGCCTCAAAATGAAATTTGCGTTTGCCTTTGTGAACTTGTGGGGGAGAATCAGTAATTGCAAGGATGCAGTGGTCAGAGGTTGATTCAGCTAGATGGTGGACTTTTGGATTCCTGAAAAATTCCAGCCACTTTGACGTGGCAAAAGCCCTATCTAGATGGAGATAAATTCTTTGGCGGCCTTCCTTCATGTTACTCCAAGTGAAGTCTGGCCCAAAGTGTCATAAATCCTGGAAGCAACAATTGTTTATCGCTTGACGGAAACCCTCCATTTAGCGTTGGGATCGTTTTGCACCGCCTGCTTTTTCATTCATAGAGAGAATTTCATTAAAGTCACCACAGCAAAACCAAGGCAAGCAATATTGACTATTGAGAAAGGAGATGAGTTTCCAAGATTCTTCCCTAAGGTGAGTTTCTGGATGCCCATAAAATTCAGTGTACCTCTAAGTGAAGCCATTCTTTGGTTCAGTGATTATGGCATCAATATGATAATTATAGTAGCTCTTGATTTCTAGGTTCATGTCACTAGACCACAAAAGTGTCAGGCCTCCGCTTCGGCCTCTACTAGGAACTACCAGGCCATTTGAAAAGCCTAGTCTGTATTTCACCTTTTCCATACACTTATTCTTTAGTTTTGTCTCAAGCAGGAAGACAAGTTTGGGATTCCAGCGCTTCACGTAGTCATGAAGCGAAAAAACTATCCGAGGTTTCCCAATTCCCCGGCAATTCCATCATAGTGAATTCATTGCTCCCTACGGTGCTGCTTTGCAGTCACTGCCAATCCATATTGAGAGCTGTTTGCATTTGTGAAGGGTGTGTCACGGATTTTCTTATGGGGCTTTTCTTCATCTTCGTCTGATAAAACAAGCTTGCATAGTCTTTTGGATCCTGAGAGCCCACTAAGATTTTGAGTGCAAGTGTTAGGATTTGGAGCTTACTGGCCTTGGGCTCTGGCTATTTTTTCCAATTCCCTTTACCTAGGCCTCGTGGGGTGTATGGTGTCTTTCTAGTGTGGTGGGCCTCTTGGGGGGGGGGGGGGTTTAAAAGACTCGAGACTTCTTGGGCTTCAGATGGGGAGGGTCTTGAAAGGCCCACAGAGGAGGAGTTTTCCCCTATTACCTTTCATGGTTCTAGGCTTTTTTGAAATTCAAATTGGGATTTTCTAAGTTGAGGCGCAGGGTTCAAGGAACTTACTTTTCCATCTCTCAACTGGTTGTCCACAGTGAGGTGATTTGACGTGTCTATGAATCCTGATGCCATGTTGTCATTGGGCTGCGGACTCATTAGTAATCAGGATGCTCTCCCTTGTTGGTCATAATTAATAAGAACTTTCTTCTCTTTTTACACCCCTTGCAAGTGTGGCCTTGAAAAAAAAAAAAAAATATATATATATATATATATATATATATATATATATTTATATATATATATATATATATATATATATATATATATATATTTATATATAACCATAAAGGGGGGAAGGGCGACAGTGCAGAAGGCGGAAGCACAACAAATATAATAATTTAAAGTAAATGTAATTGAAAGTAAGGCAATTAAAAGTAAGGCGGTAGAACCAGTCAAGCAGTTATATCAAATTAAATCAAAAGATATTGAAAACAAAAGTGTTTATTGAAAGTAATTCAAAACACTTACAGTAGTAGTAGCAGTAGTTACAATAGTAGTAGCAGTAGTTACAAGATTACTATAATCAACAGGATAGTAGTACAAGGCTTGAAGGCTAGACCTGGTTACAAGCTTTGTAAATAATAGTGAGATATTCTAACTATTTAGGAGTTCTAAGGAAAGTCCTAAAAGAGAATTCTAATTTGCAATAAGGGACAACCTCCCTTATATAGGTAAATAAAGCAGTGAATAGTGAATAATGACTTTTTTCACTATACATATCAGGACCCATGAGGGACAGCAGGAGCGTAATATCCGAAAACTTTATCAAAAGAGCCTGGGTTTATCAGGATGGCTTTTGTGCCGAAAGTAGTTTGGCATGTTATGCCAAAAACAGTCAATAAAGGAATCAACATTAGGTAACATCAGCAGGGAAAGCAATAGTAAATACTTTAATCCTGGAACGAACACTGTGGCATTATTGGCCTTTGTGCAGGCCAGACAAAATCATCAATTTGCTCCTAGGTCAGGAGTGTCTTCTTCATCATGCTCTTCATCATGTCCAAACCAATCTTTAGGATATGGTTGGGGATAAGGGTTATAAGGACTTTCTGCAACAGAG
This sequence comes from Castanea sativa, assembly GCF_040712315.1. Classification (NCBI taxonomy): domain Eukaryota; kingdom Viridiplantae; phylum Streptophyta; class Magnoliopsida; order Fagales; family Fagaceae; genus Castanea; species Castanea sativa. The sequence continues at coordinate 12,691,368 of NC_134013.1, read as the reverse complement.
CCTTCCTTTTTTGAGCTTCTGTTGGCAGCAACTTCTTCATCCTTGATCTTCTTTTCTAGGAGAGCACACAAGGCTTCCTTGCTGAGGTCATCAAAGGGAGAAGTCTTCTTAATAACTTTGGTGGAAGAAGTAGAGGGTGTATTAGTACTTTTAGCCAATTGCGCAGGAGAATGCTTCCTGGGCAGGGATCTGGGAGCTCTGGTGATGTTGTCAATAATTCGTTGAACACAACCAAATTTATCCCACCATTTAACATACCAATATCTAGCAAGAACATCACCTTCTTTTTCATATTGCCATTTTAAAATCCAAGGGATTTTGAACTGTTTAACAAAGTGCAGAAGATTAGGAAACTTGGCATTATAAACATCTGTTTTGAGGGTATTGTCAAAGATCTTGAAAGAAGTTAACAAATCATCAGGGAAAATATCAGCGACACGGCCAAATTGATTCCACCAACGGATGAACCAAAGAGGCAATTTTGCAGTTTCATCAAATTCTTTGTCAAAATTAATAAACCATGAATGAGTCATTGTGTCATTCAGGTGGAGCATGAACCTGGACCAGGCAATAATATAATCATAATATGAATACAGAACAGGGGAGTTTGGTAGTCTCCTTGTTAATGCAGGGGAGGGACCCCATTTTTCTTCGAAGATTATATCCTTCAAATAAACACTATGGTAAATAATTTTGGTTTTATCAATTAGATCAAAAATGGTTTTGATAATGATGGATTTCTCAATGCGTAAAATGTCAGAATAATATTCTAACTTTTTATCACTATGCTCTGGAATCCAATGGAACCTTGGAGGGAAATAGCTCTTTGCAATCTGTAGGGGATTCTTGATTGCGGATTGGTTTGGTTCAATAAAAAAAAAGGTTTTGGAAATATTGTTTTTTAATATATTGGGAAGCATTAGGATTTCTCGGGTAAACAGTTTTGACAAGTTGGTTAATAGAGGTCAAGGCATAAGGATCATAATCAGAGGCTAAAACAGATGAATAATTGGGCTTAGGAATCATTCCTAAGGGGGTGAAACGGTTAACAATTTCAGCAGGAGAGACTGGCTCTCTTTTGACAATATGTTTAGGTGTTTCAGCAGTGTTTTTATCTTTTGATCTCCTACTTGCCATTGTGGGATTGCAGAAATTCACGAGTAAGGAAATCAGGAACGATGTTTTGTGAACCTTTAATATATTCAATAGTAAAATAAAAAACACTTAAAATAGCTTGCCATCTGGCAAAAATATGTTTTGAAGCTATATTCTCAACATTTTTTTCAATAACATATTTAGCACTTTTGCAATCAATTCTTAATAAAAACTTTTGATTTAACAAATCACTCTGAAATTTTGAGATGCATGGTACTCTAGATAAAATTTCTTTCTTTATAGTACTATAATTTAGTTGTGCAGTATTCCAGACTCCTGAATAGAAGCGAACAATTTGTTCAGGTGAGTCTGGTGAAACTCTTTGTTTTAGAATACCTCCATAACCAATATCAGAGGCATCAGTTTCAACAATTTTGAAAGCATTGACAGTTGGGATACCAAGACAAGGTAAGGTTTTAACATGAGTTTTGATTTGTTTAACAATAGAAGTATGAACATCGAACCAAGGAGGAGGATTACTTTGTAACCGATCAAAAAGTGGTTTGCATTGTTTCCTCAGATCCTTGTAAAAATCAACAACATAGTTTAAAGAACCAAGAAATCTTTGGAGTTGGGTTTTGTCAGTAATCTCATTAGGAAACTTATCAGAAAATTGGATAGCTCTATCAATAGGACGAATTTGCCCTTCAACAATGTCATAACCAAGAAACCTAACCTTAGTTTGGAACAGTTTAATTTTCTTGGCAGAGACAATAAGTCCATTTCTTTTGGTGGTTTTCAGAAACGAGTACAAATGTTTCCAGTGTTCATCAATAGATTTGGAGTAAATCAGGACATCATCAATATAAACAACAGTGAAATGATTGAAAGAATTGAAGATGTCATTCATAATATTCTGGAATTCACTAGGAGTATTTTTGAGACCAAAGGGCATAACATTCTACTCATAGTGACCAAAGGGAGTGGTGAAAGCAGTTTTGTACCTATCCTTTTCATTAATCTGAACTTGCCAAAACCCAGGTTTCATATCAAACTTAGAAAAGACTACCTCCTCACTCAATCTATGAACTAAATCATTCTTATTGGGGATGGGATATCTAATCCATTCTAAGACCTCATTCAAGGGCTTGTAGTTAATCACAAGGCGAGGAGTTCCTTTCTCAAGCTCAGCATTCTTTTGGACATAAAAAGCAGCACAAGACCAAGGAGATTTGCTACTCCTAATCAGTTTTTTCTTAATTAAATCATTGATTTCATTTTTGCAAAATTCAACAGTCTCAGCATTCATTTGAATAGGGCGAGCTTTAGTAGGAATATTCTTTTCATTGAAATCTTTAACATAAGGTAAATCAACAATATGTTTCTTTCTATACCAAAAAGCATTAGGAATATCAGAGCAAACATCATTTATTAATATTTTCTGAAAATTATCAATTTTTGATTTTAATAATTTATCAGAAAGTTGTTCAACAATTTTTTGTATCTAACTTCTTGCTTAAGGAAGTTAAGGTGTTTAACTTTAGCATGAATCAGATTAAAAGCATTATTATTTTCAAATTTTGAACAGAATTTGAATTTTACTTTCTGTCCAAAAGGATCAATAGTAATTCCATCATCTTCAACAAAGAAAGGATACAAAGAACTGATAAAAAGCAAACCAAGAATCACCTTATCAGTCATGTTTTTAACAAGCATAGAAGGTATCTTGAAACAAACATTATCACGACAAACATGAGTTTTATTCAATTCATACTTTATTTTCATTTGAGTGCCATTAGCAGAAACCAATCTTTCAGTAGATTTTTCAAATTTTAATTGAACTTCTCCAAGCTTTGCATATATATATATATATATATATATATATATATATATATATATATATATATATATATATATATATATTCTTATTACGTTCAAGAGATTAGTATGAACTTCATCTCTTGAAACATAATAATTTTCAAGGTAATCAAAAAACAAAATATTTTTTCCCAACAAATTCATTTTTTCTTTCCATTTCCTCTTAACTCGATCTTTCTCAGACTGAGCAAAAGTTCTTTGGTAATATTTTTGTTTACTTCTATTTTTGGAAGAAATAAACTCATTATACAAAGCAACCACTGCTTGGTCTCTAAACCCCCGCACCCTTTTCAAAAAAACCATTCAAGCACTTGAAATCCACCTTGTTAACCTTACTGCTCAGAATGAGGCTTGTACAAGCCACCTTGCTGATCTTACTGCTCAAAATGAAACCTACACTAATTACCTTGTTAACCTTTCTTCAGATAATGAGGCTCAGAGGAGCCATCCTAATTACTCAAACATTATTGAAATCTTCACCAATCAACTCTTTGGCAAAGAGGAAATCCATTCAATGGATAAGAAGACTATAATGAGCACTGATTATGCCAGATTAAGTCTTAAGACTCAGTCTGTACTAAGAAGTGTTGTTGCCAACTTGCCTCCAAAAATACAATCTTGTATTTTTGAAAGCAAGGCTATGACCAGAGATCTTGATCTTTGGCTCAAATACTTCAATACTCTTGTTACAATCAATCCTAATCTTGATCCAGATGATCCTAATGGTCCCTACATGAAGACAAAATGGGGAGAATACTTTGGGAGTAGTCTCAGAGTACATGAAATGAACCACCCTTTCCCTGGTCTTTTGATCAATTATGAAGATTAATCAGATCATGATCCCTCTTAGCTTTCCCAAATGTTTGAATATGGCTTCATCAAGCTCATAAAGCTAACGAGTCTTGATCAGATTAGCCAATTCCTTGATATTATACAAAAGGCTGTTGAAAAGGTTGAAAGCCCTTTTGTATCTATTAGATGTTGGAGCACTCTACCTAAATGGGAAAGAAATGATTGGATGAATGTTCAACCCTCAATACATCTTATTCTCATTAATGGATATACTCACCAAGGACAATGGTATGAAGGCAATACTTATGTTTCCTTCAAACGACCCTAAGCCCTTGCTGAATGCTAGAGAAGTTACTTCAATAATCAGATTTTAGATGTCATTCAAGATTTGTGGAAAGATTACCACTTCGAAGGATGTACAGATAGAATCTATGTTTTTATAAATAAACCTTATGCTTCTGTTGTTCGTCATCTACTGAGGATAGATCATGATGATCCAAGGATATTCCTCACACGGTATCCTGTATATGAACCATTGTTATACTGTGGTTTCTGTAATCAATATTCCACCTATCATGAACATGAATGCAATGATGACCCCCCATGGGATCCTTGCCCCTCATGGGATCTTTACAAAGGATATCCATCTGATATTGCTTTTACTGGTTCCATCTGATAAATGCTTTATTGATGATGATTGCTTTATTTGTCTAGCCCGCACAACGGCTAATGATGCTTTAATATAGCAAATAGTATTTCCATTCTTTACTTGCTGATGATTCCCTTATTGACTACTTTTGGCACAACACGCCAAACTACTTTCGGCCCTAAACCCAAGCCTGAAGAGACTGGATCTTTGGACAAAGTTTCCGGATATTGCGCTCCTGCTGTCCCTCACAGGTCCTAATATGAATAGTGAAAAAATTCATTATTCACTGCTTTATTTACCTATATAAGGGGGGTTGTCCCTTATTGCAAATCAGATTTCTCTTTTAGGACTTTCCTTAGAATTCCTAAATAGTCAAAATATCTCACTACTATTTACAAAGTTTGTAACCAGGTCCAGCCTTCAAGCCTTGTACTACTATCCTGTTGATTATTGTAATCTTGTAACTACTGCTACTAATACTGTAAGTGTTTTGAATTACTTTCAACAAACACTTTTGTTTTCAATATCTTTTGATTTAATTTGATATAACTGTTTGGCTGGTTCTACCGCCTTACTTTCAATTACATTTACTTTAAATTATTATATTTGTTATGCTTCTGCCTTCTACGCTGTCGTCTTTCCCCCCTTTATGGTATCAGAGCCATTCTTTCCTTGGCCGCTAGTAGTGTTGTTGTGTCCTTCATAATCTGTCTGTGTCTACCCAACCTTGTGATACTTCGTTGTTATGTTCCTTCTTACTGTCATTGGCGCCACCGTAGTCGTAAAGTGAAGTCCCAGATTCGAACAGTAAGGCCCGTGAAGCCGAGAGAGCGTGAGGGCATGAGAGGAATAGGGTTGGTTACAGTATGTGTTATGAAATGCAACGGTTGTGAGAAAAACATGATAATTGAGTGTTATAACTAGGATAGTTATGGATAGGCTGTGGAGATCCAACTCCTCTGGTAGCTCCAAGACTGGTTGTCCTCCTGATATTGTGAATGAAGAAGACCACACTGTAGAAGAAAGTGAGTACCCTGATTTCAAAAAATGGAATATCTGTAAGGTTTCTACTAAATCTGTTTATGAACTTAGCTAGTCTGAAAATAAACTTTTCTCTGAATATAGAGTTAGAACTATTGAACAAAATTTTTCTATCTCCAGATCTCATGAAAAATGTTGCTAGTTTTCCAGAAAAAATATTAATGATTTCATGACTAAGAAACTCAAGTATTTACATATTGGACTTGTTCAAGTTGCTGTTAAACCTTTGACTAGAAAAGGTATTAATGCTTCTGTTCTCATGTGTTTACGAGATGCTAGATTTAAAAGATTTAATGATAGCATTCTTGGTATGATTACTGCTTCTTTGTATGATGGTCCTGTTTTCTTTGATTGTTATCCTGATCTTGCTCTTACTTTGGATGATCTTAATATTGTTAAAGCTTTAACTTTGAATATATTGACATCTGAGTATGATATGGATGAAGGCAGTAAGTCTTTTACTCTTATTTACCACATTTATTATAGATTGCTTGATTCTCAGTTAACTCCTCGTGCTAGAGGAAGAGATCCTGCTGGTAAAACTATGTTAATTCAATGTTCCAACCCTGATGCTAAGATCCAAGTCTTCAAAATGATTCAATGACAAGATATAACTCTTCCCAAAGAATAGACTTTGGAATGAGAATCTTCACTTGTTAAACCTATTTTTGATGAACTTGATCTTACTAATATTCAACAATATGCTGATGGTACTGTGAAAATATGTTTTGGTGATTACAAACCTTTGAGGATCAACGAAAGAAGACAATCCTTTGTTAGATCTGAAAGTTTTGAGGATCAACGAAAGAAGACAATCCTTTGTTAGATCTGAAAGTTTTGATAAAAGAGATCATGATATTGATGAGTTTTTGAAAAAGAATTTTGAAAAACCTGATCTAAGGCTAAAAGGAGTTGCGAGCAACAATTCCAAGTTAGTACTGCTTTTTATTCAACTAAAGCCGAATCTCCCTCTAATAATAGCAGAAATGCTAATGATGAAGAAGATGATGCAAAATCTGATGCTCATTCTGGATCTGATTTTCCACCTATTGAAACCCATATTTACCAAAGCCAATTGAGAGTTTTGAGTAGACTTGAACCTTTTGAAATTGATATGGTTGCTTTGTATAATGAGTTTATTTCTGCCAAAAACAGAAGTAAACAAAAATATTACCATAGTACTTTTGCTCAGTCTGAGAAAGATCGAGTTAAGAGGAAATGGAAAGAAAAAATGAATTTGTTGGGAAAACATATTTTGTTTTTTGATTACCTTGAAAACTATTATGTTTCAAGAGATGAAGTTCATACTAATCACTTGAACGTAATAAGAAAATCAAATTTTGTTAGAGAAGACAAAACCGTTGTTCGGTCTAGTCATCCTCCCCTTGAAACTATTCCTGCAAAGCAATTACCATGTCACCACTAGAATATGTCACCTCTGTCGGGACAGATTCATGAAGGGATGTTGCATCTACTGGGTTTTACCCCAGAGGATGCGCCTTCGTGCATTACAAAAAGTTGTCCAGCTGGGAGCCTTTCGTCTTGAAGATAGTCCTCTGCCGGTGCTTTCCCTTTGTTCTTCTTCTCTGCCGAAGAAGGCATTATATTCCACTTATTTTTTCCTGCCAAGGAAGGGAAAAGGAATAATTGGCAATGAAACTTTTTCTTAAATTGTTTTTTGTTAAACCATAATATATGTATTAGTTGTACAAGGTGACAGACTCTTGAATGGTAATGAAGGATTTTCAGAATACTGGTGGTAAGGATATTGGGGTGGTGAAGAAAGGTTCCTCTCTCAAGCTTCGCAAATTTGCTATTCCTAATCAGTTTTTTCTTAAGTAAATCATTGATTTCATTTTACAAAATTCAACAGTTTCAGTATTCATCTGAATAGGGCGAGCTTTGGTAGGAATATTCCTTTCACTAAAATCATCAACAATATGTTTCTTCCTATACCAGAAAGCATTAGGAATATCAGAACAAACATCATTCATTAATATTTTCTGAAAATTATCAATTTTGAATTTTAATAATTTATTAGAAAGTTGTTCAACAATTTTCTGGTATCTAACTTCTTGCTTAAGGAAGTTAAGATGTTTAACTTTAGTATGAATAAGATTAATTGCATCATCAAATTTTGAATAGAATTTGAATTTTACTTTCTGTCTAAAAGCTTTATGAATGGAATATTGAAGGTTTTTCTGAACAAGAAATTATTAACAAAATGGCTCACATGTCTATGGTTGCTATTGCATACATGAACAACCATAATGATCTTGATCATCCTGATATTGTTGACTTGCTTACTACTGGTTTTTCTGGTACTCTTCGAGGATAGTGGGATTCACATCTCACAGAAGCATCCAGAGAGTCTATTAAACATTTTGTTAAAAAAGATAATGAAGGTATACCTATTTTTGATGAAAGTATTGGACGAGGTATTCCTGATGGTGTCAATACCTTAGTCTATATTGTTCTCAAACATTTTTATCAAGTTTGAGAATTAACAATTCTTGTTTAAGATCAACATTATCGCTTTTAATAATTTTAACATCATTTTTTAATTGAATTATTTCTTGTTTAACAGTAGCAATTTCATGTTGAAGGTCGTTAACAGAAACTTCTTTGGTTTTATTTTTATTAAATCTTTCCAAAGTTTCTTCAAAACTTATTTTAGATTTAGGTTTCTTAACCTTTTCATCTTTTGTTAAGTTTTGCTTAAACTTGTCAAGATATTCTTTTTGTAATTCAGGATTATCAATTTTACTAATTATGGTTAACAACAAGTTATCTTGTTCCACACTTTTAGTTAACATGTTAACAGATTTTATAGCGTTACAACATGAGCCTCTACATCCAAGTTTAAAATTGGGAGTATTAGAAGTATTACTGCAATAGTGATAATCAGAGTCAGATGAGGAGGTGAAATCCTCTTCAAATGAATCAGTCAAAGCAGTAGACTCAAGTATTTGAAATAATTCATTTTGATCATCATGATTAATGTTTAACAAGTTCAATTTATTTTTCAGTTTACCAGGCTTTTGGTTACAATCTTTACCGAAATGGCCAAATTTGCCACAATTAAAGTATTTACCTTTACCTGATCTCTGTTTATCATAAATCTTCCTCTAATATTAGCAGAAATGCTAATGAAGAAGAAGATGATGCAAAATCTGATGCTCCTTCTAGATCTGATTTTCCACCTATTGAAACCCCTATTTACCAAAGCCAATTGAGAGTTTTGAGCACACTCGAACCTTTTGAAATTGATATGGTTGCTTTGTATAATGAGTTTATTTCTGCCAAAAATAGAAGTAAACGAAAATATTACCAAAGTACTTTTGCTCAGTCTGAGAAAGATCGAGTTAAGAGGAAATGGAAAGAAAAAATGAATTTGTTGAGAAAACATATTTTGTTTTTTGATTACTTAGAAAATTATTATGTTTCAAGAGATGAAGTTCATACTAATCACTTTAACGTAATAAGAATATATATATATATATGCAAAGCTCGGAGAAGTTCAATTAAAATTTGAAATTATGATCCAATTTTGCGCCATGTGTATAAATCTATATGGGGACCACACCATAATTATCCACTTAAGTTTGTATTATGTGTCCAGTTAAGTTTTTTAATCTTTGTGTCAAGTGAGTTAATAAGTGAAAAATACTAAGAATATAATATTTGTGTGGGCAATTTTTGTACTCCAGGAAAACTTATTGCGTACTCTTTGGAAACTTGTTGTTGTCCCACATCGCAAAAGATCCCACATCAGCTCAGGCTTATAAGTGAAAAAGTGGGGAGGTCTCTTTGCGATGTGGGACAACAACAAGTTTCCAGGGAGTACGCAATAAGTTTCCCTAGAAGACAAAAATTGCCCACACAATATTCATGAACTATAAAATAAATAAATAAAACTAATCACATATACTCAATAAAAATCACCACATAAAAAAGATCACCACACATTCTATTTTATTAAAAACTAGCTTGTAACCCCATGTATATGCATGGACACACTTAAATATATACAATAAAATGCATAATATAATTCATATATATATATAATTTAAATACTATTGATAATCTTTTTTATATTTTGTTAACTCTTTAAAAAAAATTGTAAGGATATTATTAGGTATAAAATGTAAATTGTCCAATTTTTTTTAATTATTGCGAATCACATTTTTTTTACGATTCATTTATTCTAGACTCTTTGGTTTTTGTACTTAATAACTCACTTGGATGAATATTTATGATGTGGTCCTACATTTAATTCTAAAATTAAGAAATAAAACTCTTTAGGAATAAATAATTTAGGACACATGGCGCAAAATTGGAACTCCAATTTGGAATTCTAATTTGAGTTTCTCTCAATTTCATATATTATTATTATTATACATATATATATATATATATAGATATATAGATAATATAAATAGATTGATGATGTTTTATGATTTGTTTATATTGGACTCATTGTTTTCTACTCTAAATTAACTTATTTGACACAAAAATTAAAAAAAAAAAACAATTCATTTAGATGGAACACATGCCGTAAAAATAAGCTCTAATTAAAATCCAATTTTTACACTAAACTAAGTAACTTGATTAAAAAATTAAAAAAAATTTAATTAGATGGGACACATGGCACAAAATTAGACTTTAATTGAATTTCAATTTAAAATCTAATTGGATTTTTTCTCAGTTTTACTTATCTATATATATATATAGATGACTTATAAACTTGAATTGTTTTTAGTGCTACAAAAAAGGCTCATAAATATAAAATCATTCAAAAATTATGTTTTTTTTGTTTAATTATATTGGATTCCTCGTTTTTTACACTAAATTAACTCATTTGGTACAAAAAAAAAAAAAAAAAAACTTAGATTAGATGGGACACATGTCACAAAATTAAACTATTTGGTACAAAAATTAAAAAACTTAGATTAGATGGGACACATGTCGCAAAATTAAACTATTTGGTACAATTTTTTTTTATAAAATTGATTAGATAAAACACATGCCGTAAAATTAAACTCTAATTGAAATCCAATTTTTACACTGACTAAATAACTTAGTTCAAAATTTTAAAATTTTTGATTAAATGGGACACGTGGCGCAAAATTAGATTTTAATTGAATTCCAATTTAAAATCTAATTGGATTTTCTTTCAATTTTACTTTTTAATATATATATATATATATATATATATATATATATATATATATATATATAGATGACTTATAAACTTGAATTGTTTTTAATTCTACAAAAAAAAGGCTCATAAATATAAAATCATTCAAAAATTATGTTTTTTTTTTTGTTTATGTAGGGATGATAGGCCCAGTAGTATATATTGGGCCGAGGCCCAGTCTGAAGACGCCTAGTTGTCCAAGTACGGGTAAACGCTGTTATGTAGGTCAGTATTGATGAATAAAGAAAGGCGTCTGGTTATGATGATCCGAGAAGGGAGTCTGAGGAGAGATGCTTCCTTGGTTAAGCGAAGCAGAGGTTAGAAGGTACGGTCTGCCATCCAGAAACAATGTTTCAGGAGATTCTCTTAATTAGGATATATATCGTGAGAGCACAAGACAAAGGAAAGCTATAAAATATCTAAGAGAAAGCTACTACTACCGCATTGAATGCTCTATAGATAACTCTCTGGCCTCATTAATTAGGAAGTGATACTTGAACAGTAGTTTTTAGCCTTACAGCTACTCCTAAAGATTTCAGGAAGGTGATGATGGGACAAGGATCAACACCAGTAATCTAATTTACACATGGAGGGTAGAGATAAAAGAGGGAAGATAGTATAAAATAGATGGGGGACCATGAGGAAAGGGGATCGGAGAATGAAGAGAAAAACACTGTAGAATGAGGAATAATATTTGTAATCAGTCCCAAAAGAAATAGAGACAAAAATCAACCTCCTCCAATTGTGTCCGAGGATGATTTTCCTTAGATAAAACCAACTCATCTTTATTCTATTGTCATCTTTATCCACTATAATTGTTGTCTAAACTCATTAGAACTTAGTTTTTTAATCCATTATTTACAAATTCATTATATTGGACTCATTGGGCCTACTCCCTTTTTTCTTTTGGGCTTAGGTACCAAATTGCATCCCTACAGTTTACTTATATTGGACTCTTCATTTTTTTACACTAAATTAACTCATTTGGTACAAAAATTTAAAAACTTAGATTAGATGGGACACATGTCGCAAAACTAAACTCTAATTGAAATCTAATTTATACATTGAATTAACTCATTTGACACAAAAATTTAAAAACGTATATTAGATGGGACACGTGGCACAAAATTAGACTCTAATTGAATTCCAATTTGAAATCTAATTGGATTTTTTCTCAGCTTTACCTATTAATATATATATATATATATATATATATATTTAAAATCTAATTAGATTTTCTCTCGGTTTTACTTATTAATATATATATATATATATGTAAGTTACATTTTATCATTCAATCAAGTTGGAAGGCGCTGCCTCCATAGTTATCCAAGTGATTTTGAGCATTATAATTATTTTGAATTATTTTCATGGATATATCTCTCATACCCCATATATTGTTTTACATCTATTTCATGATAACTCTCCCATTCCCATTTATTTATTTCTTCATCTGTTACTATTTCGTCATCTTCAGTTATCTCTACATTTTCTTTTGGTATGTCTATGAATGGTAGGCTGAGCCTCCTTTCTAATCTATTTGTTTATTATTCTGTGATCATTTGTTCAGATTAACCTTTGCATCCCAGTTATCTACTTCTTCTTGTTTTTATGTTTAGCCCTAAAGTTTGTTGCAGACGTGTACTGTTGAGACATTTTGAGTTCGGATCTGTGTTGTTAGCCCTATAAGTCCAGTATCTTCCTAGTTTTGGTTTGGTCAGCCCGTGTGAGCCGGTGAAGGCGTTGAAGGGTGGTCCCCATTTTGGAAGAAAGTGGTTGGAATGCATTTGCACAGATAAGGCTTTTGTCTTAGTTGTATACCCTGTTTTTGATCTAAAGGTTAGATTCAGAAGTTTGAGGATAAAGGTAATTAGGTTGTAATTGTTGATTTAAGCTTATAATCCAGAAAGATGAATAGGTTGTTTAGAAGTTACTCTTCTACCAGCAATAGATGTTCCCAACCATCATCCCTCCTAGAGATACCAGCAGATGTAGGAATAATTAATTCAGAGTCTTATGAGTTATCAGATGTAGATTTAGACATAGGAGATTGGCCTCAGTCGGCCTTTATTTGATTGTAAGATCTCCTTTTGAAGGTTGTTGATTGTAACTTCCTTCTTTGACTTGGGAGGCTTATCATAGATTTTCTCTGATTCTATTTTTGGCTGCTGGATTCCTAGTCCTTGTGTACTGGTTTCCTTTACTAAGGTTTGATGGGAGTAGGTAGGCTTATGACTAGTTTCACCTATACTGGGTTGGTTATAGGCAAGGTTATTCTTAGTGCTACAATTTTTTCTGAGATGGTTCCGTTTACCACACTTGAAGCATTTCCCAAACTCTTGTGGGGCAAAGGTTTCAAGTTTCTTGGCCTTCTTATAGGCTTTGGAGGCTATCCTTAGCCTTGGGGCTCTGCTATCCCGATTTTCGAGTTTTCTCATTTTTAGATGTTTCCACTTGGCTTCTAAGGGCTCTTTCTCTTCTTCAGTGTCAGAGAAGGAACTACTAGAGGCCGTGCAGATGTCTAAAACCTTAAGCTGGGGATTTTGACTAGTTGAAACTGATGAAGGGGTGACTGGTTCCTTCTTCACTAGTTCTTCTAGCTTCTGGGTATCTATCTCTAAGGCTGTTTTGTCCTTAGGGTAACTGAGGCCGGTGTGCCTAGTTGTGGGTAGCTTAACTAGAGGCTTTTCTAGGGGTGGATGACTAGACCGGACAACGTCCTTAGTTGCATTGGGTCCTTCTATGGTCCAGGCTTTGGTGAGAACACAAAACTGCTTGTGTTGGCCAAAATATCTTTCAAAGTATATGAAAAAGGGGACATTACATGATATTTCCTTCATGAATGCCTTCCATTTTTCTAATGCCTTCCATTTTTCTAATACCTTTACCTTTTGCTCTCTGGTGTAGTTGGCTCTATAGGCTTCTCTTTTGACTCTGTTTTCCTCATAATCAAATTCCTTTCCTAATTCTTCTAGGTCAGGAATGAACTCTTTGCTGAGTACCATGAGCTGGTGATCTATTGGAGGATACTGGGTTTCTTGTTGAAATGGTTGTTCCATATCAGTCCCAGATGGGGATGGAGGGGATTGCTCTCGGTCGTCTACCTCATTGACAATTAAGTCCTGTTTGGCTGTGTAGCAAGGTGTGCTAAGCTGGGATCTGGTCGGACTTAATCTCTTTAGCTTCCTTCTGAAGGTCGTTGACTGTAACTTCCTGCCTTAGCCACCTCAGCACCAAAGGCGATCAACCCTTACATTGTAGAAGAACCTTTTGGCCCTATCCAAACCGATAAGACTTCTTCTTATCCATCCAAGAAAGGAAGATCTTCTTATATTATGAAATCTTTCCTCCAGCATATCTCATATATTGAACCCCACCTAGTTTATATAACAGATCCCCTTGCCCTAGCCATGGAAGTCCTGCCACCAGGATGACATTTCTTACCCAGACATCTAGAGAAAAATATCAAGTTCTATAAGAGCATCCTCACCCAGGAGAAATCTGCTTAAATAGAAAACATCTTCAACAAAAGGGACCCCCCAGTAGTCCTCTATCACAAGTTCATCATCACAGACTTCGTTAGTTGCCAAGATTGGGGTCAACATCCTTCTTTGTTAAGAACCCTAAAAAATTACAGGTCTCCCTCAGGCTCAGAACTCCATTATAGTTATTATGACTACATGGACGCCTTTGAGAAAGTCCTCTTCTTTTAGAACCATAATTTTGACCATTCACGGTTTTTAATGTTTAGCAAAGATTTCTTTGGTCAGCTTCCTTCATGATTCCTCAAGTGGTGGGAAATGTTTGGATCAATCCCTCAGATTTTTCCAAAACAATTACAAGATGCCCTAAGATACTTTGATTCAAGATATAAGACTTCAAGCCATCGCTCCCAGTTTCCAATAATCCTACTTTTCACCCAGAGATTCAGAATTCACTGGATTAGTAAATGGGATTACAAAATTAATACCAATCTCTTGGACAAAGAATTTTAAATGGTGGGACAGTCTTAAGATTGAACAAATCATCAACCAAGTCTACAAGGACTATCCTTCTCCGATCCAGAAACCTATTGCTCACATAACAAGATCCCAGTCTAGCCTAGACTCCGTCCAGATCGCTAGAAAATCTAGCAAAGAATTAAAAGATCTTGCCCAGCAGCTCATGGACAGGTCAGAACAGCTAGAGACGGAAGAAATATATATATATATATATATATATATATATATATATGATAACTTATATACTTGAATTGTTTTTAATTCTACAAAAAAGGCTCATAAATATAAAATCATTCAAAAATTATGTTTTTTATGATTTGCTTATATTGGAATCCTCGTTTTTTTTATACTAAAGTAACTCATTTGATACAAAAATTAAAAACTTAGATTAGATTGGACACATGTCGCAAAATTAAACTCTAATTGAAATCTAATTTATACATTGAATTAACTCATTTGACACAAAAATTTAAAAACTTATATTAGATGGGACACGTGGCGCAAAATTAGACTCTAATTGAATTCCAATTTGAAATCTAATTGGATTTTTCTTTCAGCTTTACCTATTATTATATATATAAATTAGAAAAAAATAATCATAAGTAGTATTAAATTTGGGTAAGATTTTTAATGTGACAAATTAAGTTTACTTTTAAAAAAAATAATTTGACTAATTATTTATATTTTTATGATAAAAATTGTTTTTAATTTTACATGCATCCATATGTATGCAAGTGTTACATACTATTTTTTATTATTAATAATTCGACTGATAATTTATATTTTTATAACAAAAATTGTGTTTAATTTTAAATGTATTTATGCGTTTGCATGAGTTACATGCTAGTATTTATAATATTTAGAAAGGACATGACTAACCATAAAATCATTTTTTCGTAATAACAATTCATGTAACAGATATGTTACATTCATTAATAAACAACTTCATTAAATAGATTCATTAATGAAGAAGTTCATTAATATGTCATTACTTTTGTAATTCCATACTAATGCATGGAATCATCTATTGTTTATATTCAAAATCACTATAATGACAACACCTTTTATAAAAGGCCAAGTTCTTGGCAATGACACGATAGATTTATTAAGGCCAATGCTCGATGTGCATGAATCTCATTATGGAAGGACTGCCAAGATTATTATGCACTAACCATCATGGTCCAACAATGTACGTATAAGAGCTACATCATGATGGATATGGTCAAGTCAAGGACTATAATGTATCTATAACGGCTACATCACGCACTAACCATCGTGATCCAATAATGTACCTTTCATAGTCTGAGCAATTTTAACTTACAGCTTCTTTCCATCATGGTCCAACAATGTACCTATAAGAATAGGCTACATTATGATGTATATGGTCAAGTCGAGGACTATAATAAAATCATTTATAATCTTAGTCTACTAAATCATGTAGACATATTTCAATATACCAAAATTTTATATCATATAAATATTCCATAATTTCATAGGAAATTTTGAGTATTTATTTATTGATAATAGAGACATCATAAAATATCATGTTAGGCCATATTATTCTAATAGTTATGCGTGTGGCCATAGGGCTTGTGAAATGTCATATTTTTTGTTTGTAGCTTTTTTTATGCAATCTTGTTGAAGAAATTTTTATGTGAGAATGTGTGTATGTGAATGTGTTTTTATAGACTTAAGATGAGTCATGTTGCGAGAGCAACCTAATGTCACTTCACTTCTAAACCTTTCTATCTAAAAATTTCTTTAGCAACTTACTACTCTCAAATTTTTAATAACTCTACAGTTATAGACATTGTAACTATGGAATCAAAATTCTTCAATTTGATGATGAGGGGGGGGGGGCGTAGGGTGGCAATTTTACCCCGCCCCTCCCCCACTTCGCCCCATGCGGGTTTTCCCCGCCACGCAAAGGTGATGGGGCGGGGATGGGGCAAGATTTTATCCCCGCACCACGGGGCGGGGCGGGGATGGGTTTAAACTTTTTAGACCCACCCCGCCCCCGCCCCCGCCCAAGTTGCTGAGAATTATAATTGTAAATTTTTCATACCCTAAAACCCTACTATTTAAATAACATATCAATATTGGCTTATTTTATTCTACCCAAGGTGGTTCTCTACCTCTATTTTGTTATGTGTTATACTATAAGTTAGTTTTTTTTTTTTTGTGATTGTCTTGTTAAATGCTTGGATATATTATTTGATTTTTTCTAAAAATTGATTTGATTTGATGGGATAAATTTAGTTGTAATTTCAAGCATATTTTTATTAATTAAATAGGTTTCATTAAAAAAATTGTACTAGTTGTAGGGTAAATTAACAAAAAGTAGAGTTTTACGGGGTGGGGAGGGGCTTTGTGGGGCCCCAAGCGGCAGGGATAGGGTGAGAAAGTTTTCCCTGTCATGCAGGGCGGAACGGGGATGGGGCAAGACAAAACTATGCGGGGCGGGGACGAAGATCCCATCCTTCGGCCCCGCCCCGCCCCATTGCCATCCCTAGGGGGGGTGGGGGGGAGGTAGTTGTAATTCTATAAAGGGATAATGTATTAATTTTTACTCCAGTATTCTCTTCTAGAAGTTTTGATTATTTTTATCCTCAATGTGTTCAAATTTGGTTTTGAGCTCATAAATACGCCAAAACTCAAATTTGGTGGGAATTAGGACATGAGTTCAAATTGGCACCCATGTCTTTGTGATGAGATGTCGATTGACACTTGTGTTATGGGATTATATTTGAGAAATAATATGTCCACAATATTTTCACAATATTTTTACAGCAAATCAAGTTAGCTGAAATAGTATAATAAGACCCATGAATAGTACCAAAAAGTGCAGTGAGACTTATGAATAGTAGCAAAAATAAGCTGAATAGTATTATAAGCTGGCTTTTTAATTTAGAGCCAAACGCACTTTTAATGTTAGGTTTAAATTTGTACCAATAACAACTAACCACTTGTGATTTGTTATGAAAATGTTGTAAAAATTTTGTTGACATACTATCTCTCTATTTTGGCTTTATGCTTGTTTATTGGCTGGTTTTGCTCAGCTTTTTGACTTGCTTGAGGATAATTACAAATTTTAAAGATATTTTAAAGCCACCAAATATTCATAAAAATCATAATGATCCTATCTATTGATCTCTAACTTTTCCTATTTTTTTCGAAGAGAAAAAATCAAAAATTAAAAATTAAAAATTAGGTTTTTATCTCACAATTTTTTATTATTATTCCTAATTACATTATCTATCTATCTATATATATAAAATTGATCTATGAAGTTTCCACAATTTTTCATGTTAGCACAATTTAAAAAAATAAAAATAAATAAAAGGCGTAATAAAACTTTTCTATAACCCGATGCTCTGCCTTTCCCTTTCACGATGCTCTGCCAACTAAACCCAATATAGCTTTCTCCTTCCTCCAAAACGCAGATTCACAGCCAAACCCAATATAGCTCTCTGTCGTTCCCCCACCACTCAGCTGTCCCAATCGACCTTTCTGCTTCCTTTCATTCCCATCTCCCTCTATACCACAAGCCCAATACAAACAAAAACCACCCACATCTTCTAAGAGGAAAAAAAATCTGAAATTTTGGCATTTTGGCCGAAATACTCTTTCCGGGCAAAAATAAAAAGCTTTACTAATTTGCTCAATTCTGTGTACTTGATCCTAGTTGATCATGGGAAATGAGTAGGTCTAATTGTTATGAGGTACTCAACACTATTGTGATTTGGTGAGGAGGTTAGAGTTCTGGCTAAAGACTCTAAATTAAAGGAAGGTGAAAAAAGATGTGGAGAGAGTTTGAAAAGGTTTTGTGATAATGAAAAAGTAAAAATAACAAAGGAAGAAGGGTAGTGGGGCCAAAATTGGGAATTGTCCCAGTTTGCCAAACAATATAATTAGTAGGCATTGTTTCAAAACTATATTTTTTAATAACATCTTGAGTTTAAAAGACTCGATTTAGGGCTTATAAATCGAGTCTCAAAGACTCGATTTTAGTGTTCTAATCACATCTAATTTGGCATTTTTTCTACGTGGCATCCACCTAGAAATCGAGTCTTTAAGACTCGATTTATAAGACCCTTTACAAAACAAAAAATGTTTTAAGCCTGCATCTATTATGATTGGTATCTCTCTCTCTCTCTCTCTCTCTCTCTCTCTCTCTTGTTTTCTCACACCGCCGTACTTGATCATAACCAACCACCGTCAAAACGATAGAAATCACTACACAACCTCAACCCGCCACTATAACCAATGCCCATAAAAAACAAGTGAAGAAGAACAAAAAAAGAAAGCAGAAAAACCATAAAAAAAAAAAGCATATTGATAACAACCTAGATCAGAAATACAAATTGAGAGGCCGAAACCCACAGATCGACAACAACTAGCAAAAACCACGCCTGAAACACAAACCAAGAGGCTGAAAACCCACGCCCAAAACACAAGAGAAAGGCCGAAACTCATGCCTGAAACACAAACCCAAACCGAAACTCGTGCCCGAAACAAAAACCCAGCCCGAAAGACAAACACAGCCCAAAACACAAACACAGCCCAAAACTTAGCCCGAAATCCACTCCGAAACATAAGCACAAACGCCGAAAACAAAGAAGAGAGGCCAAGATGGGTCAGTGTGAGTCGGTGGCGATGGGTCTATGGCAGCGATGGGTCTTTGGCGGCTGGGCTTGTGTAGATCAGCGTGGAGGAAGAAAGAAGCAGATGGAGAGGTAATGAGGAGAGAGGCACAGAGAACAAATGCACAGAGGAAAATGAAACACAAAAAAAAAGAAGGATAATAAGAAAAATGAAACGTAGAAAAAAGAAGGAAAATAAGAAAAGGAATGTTTTACAGATATAAATCGAGTCTTAGAAACTCGATTTCCAAGTGGACGCCACGTGGAAAAATGTCAAATCAGACGTGATCAGAACACTAAAATCGAGTCTTTGAGGCTCGATTTATAAGCCCTAAATCGAGACTTTTAAACTCGAGATGTTAGTAAAAAAATATAGTTTTGTAATAGTGCCTACTAATTATATTGTTTGGCAAACTGGGTTAATTCCCAATTTTAGCCAGGTTAGTGGCTGAGGAGATATGGAGCAGTGAGTCACGTGCTTGGGAATGATGAATTTTTGACAAGTTTCCAGGAAAGTTGCATGTTTTACAAATACCCTTTTATGCTTGCTTATTTACAATAATAGCATATTTAATTTTGAACGTTCCTTCATTAGAATTTTATATATAATCATTTTTTAAACTTTTTTTTGAAGAAATCAATTTAAAAACTTTAGCTTAATAATAATAAATAATAGTAATTTTATTATATATATATATATATATATATATTTAAATATATACCTGGTGCGTAATCTTGAAATGGTGCACTGGCACACACCGATATCGAAAAACTCCGTTCCAATAGCTAATTCGAAACAGCCTCTAAAACGGAATTTAAAACTTTGGTGGAAATAGTGTGACTGTACAATATAATCGAAGCCTTTGACTATTTGTTGATTTCTTTAGAATTTTCACCTTAACCCCAAAACCTTCATCGATTAGTGAATTGAAAAAGAATATAAAAAAAAAAATTAAAAAAAAACCTTCTGTGTGTTTACTGTGGTGTCTAAAGGTGGAAATAGGGTGACTATACAATTAACCAAGTTATGCAAAAATTCAATCCAAAGATTGATGAAAATTTTAAAATTTTAGATAAACACTTGAATTGAAACCCAGTTAAAATAGATCTAGTATGTAATAGCCATCAATTGAGGCTACTACACAAGGGTTTTTTTTATTTTTTATATACTCATAGTAGCTCACAAGTTTGAGTTGTATCATTATTGTTCCTATATACTCTCAATATGTGTCATTGAATGGAAATAGCATTGTTATTTGTTCACTTTCTTCTAAGGTTGCTTTCATGGATTTAATAGTTTTTCTATTTTCTTAACTTGATTTAAAAAAAAAATATTCCTATTTTGTAGAATTTATTTCGAAGTTAGATCAAGAGTTCTATATTAAACATATTAAAGTTCAAGTGCATTATCAATACTATATTAATTAATAATGATATTTTTATGATCTATAAGTTTATTATTAAGGCTGTTTGACACTGTCAACAACATTGCATAAATGAGAACTTAAATTCTTTTTTCATTGTTGGATTTTTTTTTTTTATAGTCAATAGGTTTCTCGTGCATCCCACGGGTCAGTGACTAGTTGTCTTAAAACATAAACTAATGGAATTTTTGACATGAAATTGATTCTAATTAATCTTATTATGGACCAATCAAAATTAATCACTCATAATCATATTGTTTGTGCCTTGATGTGCCAGAATTCATAATAAATGGTTAAATATTGACGTGTCAGAATGCATATTGGATTCTTGAGGAATTCATACGAGTTTTTATAAGTTCTTTTTTGAGAGAGTTTTTATAATGTTCAGTTAAAGATACAGGTCATCTAAAACCAGTTTATACCTTCATCAATTAATGCATCAGGACTTACCTATATTATTTTTGAAGTAATTAAGGAGGCTTATAGAGTATGCAATACAATTAAGGTTTTGAGGAAACAAATCACAAATCCGTTGTCGTCCAGCGGTTAGGATATCTGGCTTTCACCCAGGAGACCCGGGTTCGATTCCCGGCAACGGAATATTTTTGAAACTTTGTTCTTTTTGAAACCCTGACATATTACTTTACTGTTTGTTTCTGACTTTGAGGTCTCACCACCTCCGGATTTGGATCAGGTGCAATACTCACTTGGTGCAATTCACCCATTTCCTCTCATAATTTTTTTTACTTTTTTTATTTCTTAATTTTAATTCTTTAACTTTCTTTTAATATATTTTATTTAATAGTTGAGATTAAAAATAACTTTTTCAATCTTTAATTTCAGTCTTTGATTACAATTGCACTTTATCTGAATCCCACCACCTCCAACAGCTCACATATTACTTTACTGTTTGTTTCTGACTGTGAGGTCTCAGCACCTCCAACAGCTCATTCTTTATTCCTAGCTTGGTTTCACATCCTTCCCAATGCCTGTACAATTGTACCCCATTTTTCACTCTCTCCCATAAAAGTAAAACAGTCCATGTCCATTATTAATTCTTGAAACGACATCTGGTAAAACAGTCCATTTGTCCTGTCCACGTCCATTATTCATCTTATTTTTTGTATTTTACATTTTACTTTATATTTTACACCAAAAAAAAATTATCATACAGTTTTTTTATATAATAATTAAAATTTAAAAAAAAAATCACATAGCATATTTCATCAGATATTGGAACTATTATAGAGTGAGATTTTGTAAAAAAATTTATTTCACTTTTGACACATTTCTTGTGCTAGAACTTTTGATTAAGTTATTTTAATCCAGCAAGTTTACTTTTTGTTTGATGGGTTTTCAATTTAGGCACTACAGGCTTATATACATATTGCTCTTTCATTCAATCCATGTTTATGGGCTATACAAATTTCTTCCTATTAAAGGTACTACACTCTTGCCAGTCCTCACGATAAGATAGTCTTGAGTTGCTCATATTGCCATTTCTTGTGCTCTAACTTTTCCCTATGCCATACTAGTGGGTTTTCGACCCAACAATTTTTTATTTTACTTTTTAAGCTCCAATTGGTGCCTAGATTATCCTGATGGGTTTTTAGTCTAACAAGCTAGCCCTAAATTTTGCTTAGACAAGCTTAATGGGTTTTCAACAATTCTTGATAGTGTAACTGCCGTTCCAATTGTGCTTGAACTTGCCCATTGGGTTGAATACTGGTGCTCTCAGTTCCTTGATATTTTTTGGTTTGACCTTTTTATTAAGGATGAACTTGCAATTTTAGCTCCCTCCTTTCCCTCTTTCTGAACATAGAGTTATTGTGCATGCCATTCCCTTGGACATGGTAGAGTGCTCTTAGCCTCCTTTCATGATGAGGGTCAGTTCATCAAATCTCTTTTGGGCTGATTTTAATATAGGTCTTAAGGATGATTCTCGAGGATTGGACTTCCAATAACTTGCGTCAAATGAAGTAATAAGAAAAATAAAATAAAATCTTATTTTCATCCTTAAGCATCTCTCACATGACATATAGATTAGAATTATGCATTGCTCAAATAAAAAATAAAAAAAATTATGCATTGCTATCACATCAAATTCAAGAGCATTCATATAAAATGATGTTTTTGTCCAAAACTAAATATTATTGACAACAGGTGAGTAAAAAAAATGGAAAATGAGATGAGTGAATGTAACAATCTTTTTCTTGAGAAATGACTTATGGGAATCATTGTGCGCATCATTAAGAATTCACATGTAGGATTTGCTCTTTCATGCATAATAACTGTGTGGACGAGGATCTCTCTTTACATTTAAATAAGCTGCCCAGGGTGGTTTCCGAGGATATACCTCGGACCTCAGGGACAAGTAATAGCAAACATCGGGGACAAGCATTGATTGTGGGAGGTGCATAGAGGTAAAATATTAGAAATTATAGAGAGCCGACTTGGCACGAAACTTGAAAAGGAAGAAAGGAGAAAAGTTTAGAAGCCATCCTCTCCGCATTGAATGCAAGACAACTGCTCTCTTGGCCGCATTAATGAGGAAATGACCA
Organism: Castanea sativa; assembly: GCF_040712315.1. Classification (NCBI taxonomy): domain Eukaryota; kingdom Viridiplantae; phylum Streptophyta; class Magnoliopsida; order Fagales; family Fagaceae; genus Castanea; species Castanea sativa. The sequence continues at coordinate 12,668,084 of NC_134013.1, read as the reverse complement.
TGAACAGTGGTGGCACACCTAACGTTGCAGGGCAAAAGCTTACTAGGAGGTTCCATATGAGACAAAAGTCCTGGGAAAGCAATCTCAGCCTTCCAAGTGTAATATTGAGATGATTTGTGTTGGACTATAAAAGGAAAATCAACATTCATATTTCAAAAAAAAAGGAGAGAGGAAAATTATTGCATACTCAAGAACTGTAATAGTATTTAAAGTTGAAAGAAATATATACGAACTACCATCCTCGGACTTTGCCGAGGAGGATCTTCTTTGCATTAAACTGTTTGTTCTTTCTTTCAAGTATCATTTAGTCTATTGTGATTACTATCCAACACATTGAAATCCAGTTTCTAGTCCATTCTCTACAAATTCATTGTTTTGGGCTCTTTGGGCCTTAGTCGTTTTAAACCTTTGGGCTATACAAGCAAATCCTGCCCTTACAATTGGTGTCGTTTGTGGGGAAACTGAACATTCTTGAGTTCGTCACATAGCCATGGTGAGTTCAGTGCCTAACCATGAAGAGTTCGTGGGGTCTCAGCGTCAAGATCATTTCCTTAATCTTGAGCGAAGGAGAGACTGTGAAGTTAGTGTACATGCCACTCATACGAGTAGGAGTTATTCTAGAAGTGGGAGTCATGTGTCCCAGGGAGAAAGCACCAGGAATATGCAGTTAGAGATTGATCACTTACAGAGGAAATTACGCCGTAAGCGTCGAAGAAGGATTCCCTCGAGTTCAGATGCTTCCTCTGATGAGGATAATGATGCTAGTTATAGGCCCAAATCAAGGACTCCCTCAAGTAAGTCTTTCTCGTGTGATGAAGAGCACCATTATAGGCAGAGAAGCAGAAGTCCATTTCATGGTGGCTTGGGTAATGACGCTATGAGCCATGCCTTGCACTAGATTTCTAAGTCACCATCTACGCGAAGGATTGAGGGAAGGAAACTTCCTTGGTGGTTTACTCAGCCAACATTTACCATGTATAATGGTATGATAGACCCTATGGAGCATGTCAGCCATTTCAATCAAAGAATAGCTATTCACTCCAAAAATGAAGCGTTAATGTGCAAGGTGTTCCCATCCAACCTAGGACCGGTGGTGATGAAATGGTTTGAAAATTTGAAGGAAGGTTCAATCAACTCCTTTCAAGAGCTTACTAGGGCTTTTGGGGCCCGTTTTGTTACTTGTAGCAGGGTTCTTCGTCCCTTGAATTCTCTACTGTCCATGGCCATGTCAGAGGGGATGCTCTAAAAACGTACTTAGACAGGTACTGTGAGATGTTCAATGAGATAGATGGAAATTTTGACGATGTGGCGATAAGGACTTTGAAGGTCGGTCTTCCTGTCGAGCATGATTGAGGAAGTCTCTGACTAGAAAGCTGGCTAGGAGTGTACGCCAGCTTATGGATCGTATTGATGAGTATAAGTGGGTCGAGGAGGACCAGTAGCAAGGAAAGGGTAAGGCCAAGGTGGTTCTCCAGGGCCAAGAGGATTTCAAGTCTGAGAGGTACAACAACAATCGACCCAAGAGGGATTTCATTGGGCATACAGGATCTACCACTGCCCAGGTAGTTAGCACTGTGTTCAGGGAACTTGTGCATCGAATTCTGGAGAAAATAAAGAATGAGCCATACTTCAAGTAGCCAAATAAGATGGGTAAAGACCCCAACAAGTGCAAGCAAAGTCTTCATTGTCAATACCACCAAGACCGAGGACACACTACAGAAGAGTGTAGGACCTACGAGATTATTTGGAGCAGCTGGTTAGAATTAGGAAGTTAAAAAAGTTTTTGTATCAACCCAACGGGCAAGGAGGCCAAACAGGGTCAAGACCACAAAGGGATGCTTTTTCAAAACCGCCTTTGGGGACAATTAATGTTATTCTTGCTGCACCAGGTAGGACTGGTTCCCTCCCATCCAAGGTGATGTCTGTAGCTCGGTCATTTGCTGAAGACCTAACCCCTGCTCCTAAAAGAAGTAAGGTGGAAGCCCGACCAGCTTTGAGCTACTCGGACGAGGATAATGTGGGAACCTTACAACCACATGATGATGCCCTGGTGGTTACCCTCAGGATTGGAGAGTATGGTGTGAAAAGGGTTTTGGTAAATCAAGGTAGCAGTGTAGAGATCATGTACCCTGATCTGTATAAAGGACTGAAACTAAAACCTGAGGACTTGACCTATTATGATTCCCCTTTGGTAGGGTTTGATGGGAAAACAGTTATCCTGAAAGGCCAAATCAGGTTATCTGTTCAGACAGGATTAGAAGTCGTGGAGGTGGACTTCATTGTGGTAGATGCTTATTCCCCCTACATTGCTATTGTGGCAAGACTTTGGCTTCATCCTATAGGGGCTGTCTTTTCCACCTTACACTTAAAGGTGAAGTATCCATCAGGGGATCAAGTCGAGGAGCTGATCGGGAGTCAATCTATGGCCAGGCAGTGTTTGGTGGACGCAATTAAGTGTCAAACTAGAGGAGAGTCCTCGACCCCTGCAGAAAAGAGTTTGTAGCAATCAAAGAAGATAGATTTGTTCTTGGAAGTAGCCGTAGAAGGGGCAAGTGTGAAGTGTTAGAAAAAATTGTCATTGATGATGAAGAAGAGAAGGTTTTCCAGGTGGGAATTCAATTACCTCCTTGAGAGAAGGAAGAACTGATTGTCTTTCTCAAGAGGAATGTTGATGTGTTTGCATAGAGTGCTTATGAAGCTCTTGGAGTGGATCCAGGTTTTATTTGTCATCACTTAGATGTTAATCTATCTGTCACTTTGAAGAAGCAGCCACCTCTGCACTCTTCTAAAGAGCATTCTGACGCTATTAAGGAGGAGGTGACCAAGCTTAAACGAGTGTGAGCAATAAAAGTGTTAGGACATATGTGATTCATGTTAAGAACATATGTCATTTAGAATTGATTAATCCTTTGACAAAATGCACTTTACTTGTAGTTGGGTAGATTTAGGATGTGTTTAATACTTCAAGGAACAAGGGTTCAAGTTCAAGTGTTAAAGCTATGCAAATCTGTCCAAGAATTAAATGAGGAAGTTCTAGATTTTAAAGCTCGACAGCTAGCTTAATAAATAGAATCTATCAAGGTTTAAAAGGCAGTTTTAGCTCGTTGCTTAATAGTTTCTCGATAGATAAGCTATCAATCGAGATTTATGAAAATCAGATTTTCAGTTCTAATTCCATGCCAATCCGTATGTGTTTAGGCTTTCTTTTCTCACAACCTTAAACATATATAAGGATTATTTTAAGAGCCGTCAAATGTGGCACAGTTGCAGAGTTGCACAAGTGTAGAGTAAAGTTTTGTTCATGCAAATTGTGACTGAAGACAGAATTTGCCCTAGTTCATCTTTCTCTTGAGAAGTTACTGCATTTGTACGCCGTTGGATTTTGTGACCAAGGAGTTTCGTAATCTTCATCATGTTAATGAACAGAAGAACTTTGCAGCCAACATATTTTTCAAGTTGGTGATTAAGTTGCGTACTGAAATCCGCGCATTTGTTAGTTAGTCATATACTGGGAGCCGTGCATTAAAAGGAGAGATTGTCACTACAGAACAAGTCCAATTGGGTATTGGGATAAGGGTTTAATTGTAGATTGGTATAAGGTACTGAGATTCCTTTACTTATAACCGCTTGTTTTGATAATAATGGATTCTTGGGAGTGGTGACCTTAAATTTACCCAGTAGGGTTTTGCCTCGGTGGTTTTCCCCATTCGTAAACAAATCACCCGTGTCAAATTTTATTTTTGCTACATTTAGTTATTTGGTGATTTGTTTGTGCCACCACGCGTTTTGCATGTTAATTGGATTAATTAATTAACTTGGCTAATTAATCAATTAATTTATCACAAGGGGTCAATACATTCTTGGCCTATCAAAAAGAAGTGTTTTATCATGAATGGTTGGCCAATACCATTGGTTGAGAGCATATTTCACATGTGAGTTTGGCCTAGTACATTCGTACTAATGGCGTAGTGCATTTACGAGCATAACTTGTTTTGTATGCACATCCATCTTTGTGGGAAAAATCTTTAAATCTATGTGTGATTGTTGTAAATCGATCTTCAAGCTTGTCATGAATGATTAGTCAATAGTCTTGTTGGTCTTAATACATGCATAGACTTGTGCCTATATCTTTTCCCACTTTTTTATGTTATTGTTCTATAGCTCAGCAAATGTAAAATCTCGAAAAGAGATATTGAGCTGCAAAAACCATCGCACATATTAGTATTTGACTAGGAAAAAGGGAAAGCGACTTGTATTGGAATGTATGGTGCCTCAAAAAGCCAAAGGCTTACTCATAAAATTGAAATATTAAAAATTTCAGGCATTGATCTCAAAATGAGATGTATTGTTCAAAAATGATCAAATGTTATTATTTGTAAAAAAGCCAAATGAAAAGTTTCAAAGTTTTGTGATCAATTTCTTGTGGGAGGTCATATATGATCATTTCTATAATTGAGATAGACCATTTGACTTAGTACTAGTTGTGTATGACTTAATTGAATTGATCATTGAAGCTTCACTCTAGACAAAGGACTTTTCCACACTTAATCTACACACACAACACACAAGTTTAATGTTCAATGAATGCCTATTTCATTTGTGTGTTTGTACATGTTCAAATGTACTATGTGTGTACTCAACCATATGTGGATCAAACCAAAAAGATTTTTGTTCTTTTTGTTTACTTTTGGAAGTGATTTGTATCACCCATGTTTTTCAAAACTTTTCAAGTTGTTTCTGTGTAAAAAACATGTTTTCTGGGTGTTTTCGTGATGTAAGCTTAGTCACGAGTTAAAGGATCAAATTCTCAAGTTTCTTAGCTTTGGACAGAGAGTTTCGCGACTGTTTCGCGAGCAAGGCTTACCAGTGAAATTTCGTAGGAAGGCTTACCAGTGAAATTACCAGCGAAAATTTCTAGATTAGCTTTTAAATGACATTTTGTGGGACATTTGTTTTAAAACTTCTCCTATCTTCTCCCAAACCACTATTTTAATGCTTCAACATCAAAACCTAACTAATTTCAAGTGTTTTACATTCCATAAACATCACTAAGGTATTATTTAACTCTTTTCATTGATTTTGATCCTTGGATTATGTTTTTGGGGGTTTTATATTCATAGTTGGGATTTTCTCAAATAGGAGTTGAAAAACTTAACTTTTGTCAATCTTTTTTATTGGGTTTTGTTTTAAATGTTGATATGCTTTGGATGTTGGCCCCTTTTGGCAAAAATAACATGTATTTAGGCAAGATTTTCGTATGTTCATGCATTATTTAACAAACATGTGTAGTGTGTGCACTCTATGTGTTTGATAAAATGCCTAAATGACATTTTCTCGTTGCTTTGGACTTTGACGAGTACCAATTTTTGGGGATCACCATAATTATTCATGTTTGTCATATTTTGATCATTGGTGATGTGTTTTATACACTTTGCCTCGTGAGTGTTTTTTCATGCATTAGTCTTGCATCTCACATGCACACTAAATGCACACTAAATGCACACTAAATGCACATTTGCTGCACACACTCTAACACTTGACATGTACTCATGCTAGTTAAGTCCTTTTAGACCCTTTTAGCACATATAACATGTTTTTGTGTCTATGTCATGCCTAGGTTGGTATCATGTTTCATCATCCTTAGCATGCCATGTTTACTTTATGCTTTTTAGCATTTTATTTTTGTGATGTTTTTGTCTTTCGTTTGAGCTTCATTTTCTCATTCATCTTGCACCCCTCATGCATCATACCCCTGTTCATATCTTCTTTTCTTTCCCTCCTTCCTTTTGCTTCATTTGTCTATATGTGACAAAAAGGGTAAGAGTATATCGGAGATTATATAGGTATGTATCGTCATTTCTATATGACTCGTGCACATTCTTAAGAGGAGAAACTCTACCTCGTGCACATTCGTAGGGGGAGAAAGCTATAGGAGAGATGCATATACCAAGGGGGAGAGACAACTTTTATGAGAAAACCTTATTTTTGTTTGTTTTACTTTATGCGTGTTTTCTCATTGCTTTATAGTACTTTTAGTTAATGTTTTTGCTTTTTTCTTTAGTACTCTTGTGCCCTTGTTGGATCTTGTATCCTTAATGCAAATACTTTGATGTTTTACATTGGTTATGTGTTGGACATGCATACATCCTTATGTTATTGTGCTTTATTAGATGCATGTTCGGATGATCATTTGGTTTGCTATATGATTATTGTAGTCATTTCCATATGACTGTTTTATGTTTGATCAAGTTGCTCATATGTTTTTACAACATGTTTACTTGATCACATGTTTACTTGTTACACTATACTTGTCTTTTTATTGCTTGCTTTACCTTGAAGGTCTAATGTGTTTTGTGCAAGTGTTTCAGGTTACAAGTATATATGTTCCAAGTACTTCGCAGCTTCTAGATTTAGGTGTGAGTAAGTTTTGCCATTATTCCCAAACTCACGTTTAATTTTAGAGTCTGTTATAGGGTGTTCTGTCACGGAATAACCAAAGGGGGATATTGTAAAATTGTGATTTACAACTATGTTTTATGTTGGCTTTATTCCATGACAAAAAGTGTTGTAATTGCTTTAATTTTGTTCTTTGTATTTTGTGGGATTTTATTGTATTGGGTTTATTATTAAGTTGGTGAAGAATCGAGCATAAAATGAAGAATCAGTGGATTTCACGAGTGTCTCGCTAGAAGCTAACTCGCGAAAGTGTTACATGAGAAGCACATGCTGGAATCTGAAGAGTCATGCCAACCTGGAGGATTTCGCGAGTGTCTCGTGGGTAGGGCCTTCTCGCAAGATACCTACAAAACTCTCTGCCTGGAGATTTTGTAAGTGTGACTTTATTACCCTTCACCCATACTATATATATACTCTCATTACCCACAAAAGTAAAGGAGGTTATTCATAGAGAAAAATCCTAGATAGGTTTTCAACAACACACACACACACACCCATCTTTTAGAAAGAGAGCTACTAATCCTTAGTGAGAAATCATTGTAGTCTCTTCTTCTTCCCTCTCCCATTGTCATGCATTGAGAGGAGATTTATACCCAAACACAACCCACACCTTTTTAAAGTGTAATGAGTGTTTTGGAGCTTGGGAAGCTTTAAGGATTTGCCAAAAGAAGCTGGTGAGACTTGGTGGATGCAATCAGACGTATTGCAGGATCCGAAAAGCTAGACAAGACACGGTTCCGAGAAGCCTTGTTGGAGTAGGAGCTTGGAGGGCTTAGGTGCATTAGGTAGATTAGGCTTGGAGGGTCTCTTGCTATTCGTGTATCCCACTTATTGTCTAGTAAATCAATTTACCGCTTGGAGGGCAGCGGAGAGGTTTTCGCCGAGTTCTTTTCCTCTTCGATAACACATCGACGTGTTATCTTGTGTTTGCATCTTTCTTCCCTTACTCTTGTGCTTTACTTTTATTGTTTGTTGTTCATATTTATGCATTAGAGTAGTTATCAGTTTATTGTGCCTCATTTACTCTTGTTCCGCACTTAGTTTAAGTTAGAGCAAAATCAACCGAACCGTAATTGTTTAATTTGAGGTCTAAATAGCTCTTATGTTTTTAACACAAATCCGAGCTTTCAGTGTCCAAAGACGAGCTAATGTCTCTATTTTGTGAGACTCCTTTTTAGGGTGATCGTTAGAACACCCGTTACTCGGCCTTTGCTAAAGGTCATTGGTTTCTTAGCATGGTGATGACATTCGTTCTCCATCCATTGTCTCACTATAACTCTATCACAGAGCATCGTGCTTAATTTTTACTATCTCTCTTAGAGAACTTCACGATAGACTTCCTTTTTCATTTTATTCTCTCCTTTATAGATGTATATAAGGATACGACGATCCATGATAAGCTTATCTTTCCTTCAGCTATCACGAGGATCCTTCACCATTTTTCTATCTCTTTTCCCGTATCGGATCCTTTTCTTGTCATATGTGTCATTGATGAGGCGACTATCAGACGGAGTGAGGCCCAACTTTGACCAAAGCGGCCACGAACTGAGACGGCGACATCTCCAGCTTCTTCAGCTCCATCCATATCCACTCAGTGGATGGTGTGACCCTCAAGGCGATTATGGCACAACTTCGGTGCATGGATGCTCTCCTCGACATTCTTTGTGATAGCAAACCTTGTACTCATTATTGATATATATATTTTTGAGGTTGTTATTACATTTTCACCTATCTTTTCATGTGTTGTTTCTTTTCTCTCTTTATGCACATGTATTACTTGTATGCAATCTTTTTTTTTTGTTTCACACTAAGATGTCATGATAAGTTTTGTTCAAAGTGCTTCAGAAATACAAGTTGTCAAAGTCTTCTTGCCATGAACTCTCTTCTTGCACAAGAGTTTGTGTTAGGATAGATTTTATTGTATTCAACAAGTGAGTATGAGTTGAGTGATTTAGGATTTCTCTCATATGTTCATTTGTTTATTGTGGTTTTGTCACAGATTGCCAAAGGGGGAGATTGTTAGGACATGTGTGATTCATGTTAGGAACATATGTCATTTAGAATTGGCTAATCCTTTGACAAAACACACTTTATTTGTAATTTGGGTAGATTTAGAATGTGTTTAATACTTCAAGGAACAAGGGTTCAAGTTCAAGTGTTAAAACTATGCAAATTTGTACAAGAATGAAGTGAAGAAGTGTTGGATTTTAAAGCTCAACAGCTAGCTCGACAGATAGAATTTATCGAGGTTTAAAAGGCAGCTTTAGCTTGATACTCGATAGCTTCTCGATAGATAAGCTATCTATCGAGATATATGAAAAATTAGATTTTCAGTTCTAATTTCATTCCAATCCGTGAGTATATGTTTAGGCTTTCTTTTCTCACAACCCTAAACATATATAAGGATTATTTTAAGTGTCGTCAAAGGTGGCACAGTTGCACAAGTGTAGAGCAAAGTTTTGTTCATTCAAATTGTGACTGGAGACAGAATTTGCCCTAGTTCATTTTTCTCTTGAAAAAACTACTGCGTTTGTACGCCATTAGGTTTTGTGACCAAGGAGTTTTGTGATCTTTATCGTGTTGATGAATAGAAGAACTTTGCAGCCAACATCTTTCTCAAGTTGGTGATTAAGTCACTGGGATCCGCGCATCTATTGGTTAGTCACGTATTGGGAGCCACGCATTAAAAGGCGAGATTTTCACTATAGAACAAGTCCAATAGAGTAGAGGTAAGGGTTCAACTATAGGTTGGTATAAGGTACTGGGATTCCTTTACTTGTAACCGTTTGTTTTGATAATAGTGGATTCTTGGGAGTGGTGACCTTAAATTCACCTAGTGGGGTTTTGCCTCGGTGGTTTTCCTCATTCATAAACAAATCACTCGTGTCAAATTTTATTTCCGCTGCATTTAGTTACTTGGTGATTTGTTTGTGCTACCATGCATTTTACATGTCAATTGGATTAATTAATTAACTTGGCTAATTAATCAATTAATTTATCACAATGGGTCAATACATTCTTGGCCTATCAAAAAGGAGTGTTTTATCCTGAATAGCTAGCCAATACCATTGGACAAGGATCCCTCTTTCCATTTAAATAAGCCGCCTAGGGCGGTTTTCGAGGATATACCTTGGACCTCAGGGACGAGCAATAGCAAACCTTGGGGACAAGCATTGACTGTGGGAGGTGCATGGAGGTAAAATATCTGAAAGTAGAGAGAGCCGACTTGGCACGAAACGTGAAAAGGAAGAAAGGAGAAGAGTTTAGAAGCCATCCCCTCCGCATTGAATGCAAGGCATTTGCTCTCCTAGCCGCATTAATGAGAAAAAGACCATGAACAGTGGTGACACACCTAACGTTGTAAGGGCAAAAGCTTACTAGGATGTTCCAAATGAGACGGAAGTCTTGGGAATGCAATCTCAGCCTTCCAAGTGTAAGATTGAGATGATTTGTGTTGGAAAATAAAAGGAAAATCAAGATTCATATTTGAAAAAAAAAATATGAGAGAGGAAAATCACTGTATACTCAAGAACTGTAATAGTGTTTAAGTCCGAAAAAAAAAATATAGGAACTACCATTCTTAGACTTTGCCAAGGAGGATCTTCTTTACATTAAACTGTTTGTTCTCTCTTTCAAGTATCATTTAGCCTATTGTGATTACTGTCCAACACATTGAAGTTCAGTTTCTAGCCTATTCTCTACAAATTCATTGTTTTGGGCTCTTTAGGCCTTAGTCGTTTTCAACCTTTGGGCTATACAAGCAAATCCTTCCCTTACAATAACAATGTTCATGCTTTTTAGGTTTAGGTGTATCTTAATTTGTGCATAGGACTGTGGTAGGTTTGAATTCATTTTGTTTTTTTAGTTTAATTTGCATGTAAATTTGGAGTTAAATTTTGTTGCTGTTATTAATTTTGGTCAATTTTAGTTTTTTGGTGAATGGAGAATGTGGATTTTGTGAAGGAAAAAGTTTGAAGAGATCATCCCTTTGAGTTTTAGTTACATGACTTTTTAGTGAATCATGTAATTTGTTTAAGTAATATACATGAGTAGTTTTATAAATCACTATGTCATGGATTGGAGGGAATAGTTTCAAACTGGTGTCAAGCTAAACTTTGTTCTTTCATAAGTTTTCTTCTTTTTTTTTTTTTGGATTTTTTTAATTGATTTTGTGATAGATGGATAAACAATTTATATTGATCATAGTACCTTAAGAGTAGTTCTTAGACCAATGATGTGGATGCTTAACACATTTTCATTCCACAACTCAACCTTTAAACTTAGTCTAAGGGACGTAGATTTAATCTTATCCATTATTTCATTTTAGATTATACCTAGAACATTAAGTCATATAATTTTTATTTTCTTTTTTAAAGCCTTTTTTAATATGTTCATTGATTAATATTTTTTTTGTGTGGTTTTTCTTAATTGTTCGACTATAAATAAAATTAAGTGACGACTACGATATAAGTCCCTTAGATTAAGGGTTATAAACACAGATCCACTCTAAGATTCATGATTGGGAATACTAAAATTTCTTGTCTACTCAGATTGCGCTTCTTATAGTGTCACCTAGTTAAATCATTACCAAAACCCCTTAACACACCACACCAAGGCTAAAGTGTAATTCAGGTTATAATGGAAGAAAGATAATTTGAATCATAACGTCTCCATTTGAATATACTAGAAGGTGCCAGTTAACTAGAAATCTCTTCGCACTCAGGTTTCGAACTAAGCAAATCCCTTTGACAACATAGCATGCACGCAAAAACGTGACCATGAATTAGTGGCGCACTATGAGTACGAGTCTATAATTTTATTTTATTTTATTTTATTTCTCTTTTCATCCACTAAGATAGTCTGATAAGGCATTTGGTCGTGGCGGGCTGAATTTTCTGATTTCGTGTGATTCAATTCTTAGAGCGCGTTCCACTTGTAGACGTTGTTGTCTTATTTGATAACTCTAAAAGTTAATGGGCATGCCTATAAGGATATAATTTACATTTGTTGCACTACCTCATTATATTCTCTCTTATCATGGAAGTACATTTTTGTATGATTATTGGGGTTGGGTAAAACCATGTCATATATATCTAAAAACCATTATAGTCCAAAATGTTTTGTCAGAGAGTGCAGAGTGCAGAGTGCAGAGTGCAGAGTGTGATCCCCAATTCCCCATTTTCATAGATTTGAAGCGCAAGCACAACATCAATAACACTCATAGGTGATTAGTCTTTTGGTTGAATATTGCAAAAAGTTAAGTTTATTTGTGATATAAGTACTGTTTAAAGTTATTTGGCAAATTAAGGAGAGAGAAATGATGTAATAGTTGGAGTGAGAAAAGAATTGAATTTCGGTAATGAGGTTATCGAAATTCCTTCGGCCTAAATTCTTTCTCCCCAGATTGATGAAGTGCCTGAAGGAGAAGTGCTCGAAAAAAAAAAAAAAAAAAAAAAACCAATTGTGGCAATCAAGTTGCCGAAATTTAAGGGAAGGGAGGAGAAAGAAAAAAGGATTATGGCAACCAAGTTGCCAAAAATAGGATGAAAAAAAAAATTCTGATCAGAAGATTCTGAATGATGTTTCCACTAAAGAGTAAGCGCAATGTGTTGCAGGGTGACTAGCACTAAGGCCAATAAAAACGTATATAGAAAGCATAGTCTCAAGGACCCAGGCTTTAATTGCAAGTTTAATTTCTAACTTCTTTGATTTTTGGGAAGTATTTTAAGAACGGAATTGAGTGAATGCACTCACTGACCCTTTTTTTTTTAATTTCTAAGATGTAGATCATAGTGAAAAAAAAAAAAAAAAAAAAATTGGCAACCAAGTTGCCGAAATTGTAAGGGATAAATTTATGACAATTTTTTTTCCATCCATTTCGGCAACAACATTGCCGCAAATCAATTGCCACATTTTTTTTTCCTCCCATTTTGACAATTCCATTGCCACAAATCAAGTGCCACAATTCTTTTTTTTTTTCCTCCAATTTTTGGCAACTTGGTTGCCACAATTCTTATTTTCTCTCTCCTACTCCCTTACAACTTCGGTAACTTGGTTGCCACAATTGGTTTCCTTTCAGCCACTCCTCCTTTGGGCACTACACTTGGCAGCTGGGCAGCAAATTCGGGCAGCAAAAAGTTCAGTAATGAGACTACCAAAATTCAAATCCTCCTATCACATCACTTCTCTTTCCTCTCTCATACTTTTTTTAGAATTTCGGCAACGGTGTTGCTAAAATTCACTATCTTTCCTCAAATTTTCAAATAATTTTGAACAATACACATATCACAAATAAACTCGATTTTCTGCAATATTCAACCAAAAGACTACATAGGTGATAGGGCCCCAAACTACTAAAGTCTTTTGGCTAGATATTGCAAAAAAAAAGAGCTTATTTGTGATGTAGGTACTATGGGGTACTAGAATTCCGAGTAAGGCAGTCACGCCATGTGTCATGACATGGCCGAGAGGGGCAACTACTGCGCTAAGGAGTTCGTGTCCTAGGACTATATGACCGCGTCATCAACACGTCATCATAAAAGGCCATACTATGCGGAAAGAGCTTTGGGAAGGGAGCTAGCATTGACGTGACTGAAGAGCTGGAGGCTGCCACCACATTCAATGCATTCTACCAAACCTCCTGGCCGCATTTATGTGGAGAAGACCCTTGAACAGTTCTGCCTTAGTTGCTGCATCTCGCAGGGGTACATGGAAGGTGGTTGATGGGATTGACACTTGAGTGGTGGCCTGCGTGATCAACAAATGGAAGGACAAGATCATCCAAAAGGGCCTATATAAGGTGAAAGGTCCCCCGGAGAGAAGAGACCAAAAAAACAGCAGAGAAAAACACTATAACATGAAAGAAAAGATATTGTAAACAAGTTTGATAGTGATATATTCAAGAACAAAACATCCTCGGACTTATCCGAGGAGAACTATCCTTCTTAAGTTGGGGAATGCCTTATATTTTTCCTTGTCTCATTGTTATTCCTGGCCCATGGTAAATGCTATCTCATTCATGAAAGCCTGGTTTAGGAGCCCACTCTATAACAAATTCATTGTGTTGGACTATTTGGGCCTGGGTCTTTCACTCGTTTGGGCTTAAGCGTTAAATCTAGTCCTTACAATTGGTGTCGTTTGTGGGGATATACTTGAGCTTTTAGGACGTTTAGCGTTTAGCTATGGTAGGGTCAGGGACAGGGCCAAACCAAGAGGAGTCTATCGGCTCCCAACTCCAGGACCACTTCATTAACAGTGAATGAGGAGGGGATAGAGAGGTCAGCATGCATACCACACAAATGAGCAGGAGCCAATCTGAAGGAAGGAACTACATCTTCCATGAGGAAAATACCAGAAGCATGCAGCGAGAAATTGACCGCCTTCGCAAGAGGTTGAGAAATGAGAGGTAAAAAAGGACTCCCTCGCACTCTGACCACTTCTCTGAAGACGACCAAGATGGCAGCTACAGGCCCAAATCAAGGACCCTCCTCAGCGAGTCTTTTTCAAAGGAAGAGGTGTGCCATTATAGGCACAGAAACAGGGGCTCGTCCCACGAAGGCCGAGGGAATGACGCCATAAGCACAGTGTTGAACCAAATCTCTAAGTCGTCCTTCATGCGTAGAATCGAGGAATGGAGGCTTTCCCGCCAGTTTACTTAGCCTACGTTTACCATGTACAACTGTAGGACAGACCCTGTGGAGTATGTGAGCCACTTTAACAAGAGAATGGTTGTGCATTCCAAAAACGAGGCCTTAATTTGAAGGGTGTTCCCTTTCAGCTGGGGGCTTGTGGCGATGAAATGGTTTAGCAACCTGAGCGAACGCTCCATCGGCTCATTTAGGGAGCTCACTTAGGCATTTGGGGCCCGTTTTATGACTTGCAGCAGGGTTCCTCGGCCTCTGGATTCACTTTTGTCCATGGCGATGCATGAGGGGGAGACCCTGAAAACGTATTCCTACAGGTACTTGGAGATGTTCAATGAGATTGAGGGAAACTTCGATGACGTGGCTATAAGCACCTTTAAGGTCGGCCTGCCCATTGAGCACGACTTGAGGAAGTCCCTGACGAGAAAGCCTGTGGGGACTGTGCGCTAGCTCATGGATCACATCGATGAGTACAAGCGGGTCGAGGAAGACCAATAGCAAGGAAAGGGAAATGTCAAGGTTATCCCCCAAGAAAGGAGGGATTTCAGCTTGGATCAATACAATGGAAACAGGCCCCAGAGGGATTTCGCGGGGCCCTCGGGTCTGGCTGTTGGCCAGGCCGTTAGCACCATGTTCCGAGAGCTCGTGCATCGGATCTTGGAAAAGATAAGGAACAAGCCCTACTTTAAGTGGCCAAATAAAATGGCAGGAGACCCCACAAAACGCTACCAAAGTCTCCATTGCCAATACCACCAGGAGCGTGGGTACACCACCGAGGACTGTAGGATTTTGTGGAACCATCTGGAGCAACTAGTGCAAGCAAGAAAGTTGAAGCAGTTCCTATACCAGCCTAATAAAAAAGGCAGCCATCACGGGCCAAGAGTGCATGGAGATGCCTCTTCAAAACCCCCATTGGGCACAATTAGTGTAATCTTCGCCACTCTGGGCAAGCTCGCAAAGCAGGAGTTCGACCAGCCTTAAGCTTTTCCGACGAGGATAAAGTGGGAACCTCACAGCCACATGATGACGCCTTAGTGGTCACCTTAAGAATTGGGGAATATGACGTAAAGAGAGTGCTAGTAAACCAGGGCAGCGGTGCAGAAATCATGTACCCTGATCTGTACAAGGGGCCGAGACTAAGGCCAGAAGTCCTAACTAGCTACAACTCCCCTCTAGTGGATTTCGATGGAAAGGTTGTCATCCCAAAGGGGAAAATCAAACTATCCGTGCAAACGGGATCAGAAATAGTGGAGGTGGATTTCATCTTTGTGGACGCCTATTATAACGACTCCCTCAACTATGTAGATATTGTTCGCTTTGGGGGTCCATACCTCTCATGATTTTTGTTCTCTCCCAAAGCACATAGTAGTGGGGAAAAAGGCCTCTACACATTAAAGGAAGGTCACCCCTTATAAGCACATCCCCATGTGCTTCCCTAAGCTATGTAGGATTCCATGGATTGCAAGACCCCCTTTTGGGACACTGTAATCCATCCCCTTTATGAGCACATGCGTCCTCGTGTGTGGGACCCACACTTCCGGCTAGGGCATGGCTCAATACCATATGTAACGACCCAAGGAAAAGCGCTAGCCACATCTGCGCTATACCTTAAAAGGACTAGTTACAATTGAGGCTCCTTGTAGTTGTTAATAAAGCCCATTTCAACCCAGTAAATACCCGATGTGGGACTCATCACACATCCACACATATTACACAATCAATCAAATTGGGGCATCACACCTACTCCCCTTATACCACCATTGTAGTGAGGCCTTGACTCCATGCCAAGGGAGCTGTCCCCTCCACCTTGCACTTGAAAGTAAAGTATCCCTCAGGGGATCGGATCGGAGAGCTGGTAGGAAGCCAGTCTATGGCCAGGCAATGCTTGGTGGCTGCAATTAGACATCAAGACGGAATAGAGCCTTTAGCCCCTGGCAGACAGAGTTTATAGCAATTAAAGGTGTCGGTGTTATCCACGGATATGGTGGGAAGTGAGGTAGAGTGCGAGCAACTGGAAAAGATTATTGTTGGGGATGACGAGGAGAAGTTCTTTCAAGTAAGCGCTCAACTCCCTCCTCGACAGAAAGAGGAGCTAGTGGATTTTCTCAGAAGAAATGTTGATGTATTTGCATAGAACCCTTACGAGGCTCCAGGGGTGGATCCAGACGTCATCTGCCACCATCTAAACGTTAATCCATTTGTCGTCCCAAAAAAGCAACCACCTTGGCGTTCATCCAAGGAACACTCCGATGCCGTTAAGGAAGAGGTACTTGAACTTAAACAGGTTGGAGCTATAAAAGAAGTGTTCTACCTTGAATGGCTGGCCAACACGGTGGTGGTAAAGAAGAAAAGTGGGAAATGGCGGGTATGTGTTGACTTCACGGATTTGAATAAGGCTTACCCAAAAGACCCTTTCCCCCTGCCTCGGATAGACCAACTAGTGGATGCAACTATGGGCCATCCTCAGATGAGCTTCTTGGATGCCTTCCAGGGATATCACTAGATACCGTTGGCCTTGGAGGATCAGGAGAAGACTTCCTTTGTCACACCTACAGGGAATTATCATTACAAGGTAATGCCATTTGGGCTGAAGAACACGGGGTCTACTTATCAAAGGATGATAACCAGGATGTTCGAACCACAGTTGGGAAAATGTATCGAAATCTACATAGATGACATGGTAGTAAAGAGTAAAGTCGAATCCGAGCACGTAAACGACCTCGGAAGTATCTTTGGTATATTAAGAAAACACAAGTTGTGCCTTAATGCTTCAAAGTGTTCTTTCGGTGTCAGCTTCGGAAAGTTTCTAGAATACCTGGTCACCTATCAAGGGATTGAGGTCGACCCTAATCAGATCAAGAAAATCTATAGCCTTCATCTTCCTCGGAACCCTAAAGAGGTCCAGAAATTGACAGGAATGACCGTTGCCTTGAACTGATTCATCTCCCAATCCGTGGATAGGTGCCGACCATTCTTCCTACTGATGCATAAATAGAAGGGATTTGAATGGACAGAGGAATGCGCCTCGACCTTCCAGCAGTTGAAGGAGTATCTCTCTCGGCCACCTATTATGTCCAAACCCGTGAAGGAGGAAGTTTTGTTCGCCTACATCGCAGTAGCACCGCAAGCGGTGAGCCTAGTATTGGTGAGAGTCGATAATGGGGTGCAGAAGCCAGCTTACTATGTAAGCAAATCACTACACGAGGCAGAAGTCTATTACTTACCCCTGGAGAAGGCCATCTTGGCAGTAGTGCACGCTATGTGAAAGGTCCCGCATTACTTTTAGGCACACACGATTGTGGTTCTAATCCAACTCCCCCTTTAATCACTGCTTTGGGCAGCGCACTACACGGGGTGGATTTCAAAGTGGGGGAAAATCCTAGGAGCTTTCGACATCAAGTATATGCCACGCATTTCCATGAAGTGCCAGATCCTAGCGGACTTGGTGGCCGAATTTGCTGAACCTTTGCCAGTAGAAAACCAGGAGAGGTCATACATGGATGTAAAATCAGTTAGGATGGTCACTGTACATGAGCTTTCGCCATGGCAGGTACGTAGATGGTGCAACTAATAAGAAGGGATCAGGAGTGGGGCTAGTTATTGTATCCCCTGAGCGGATTACCATTGAAAAGTCCTTAAGGTTGGGCTTCTCAGCCACAAATAATGAGGCGGAGTATGAAGCTCTGTTGACCTTAATGGAAATGGTACGGAAGATGGGAGGGCGAGCCGTGGAGATGTTTTCGGACTCAAGACTGGTCGTTGGCCAAGTCAAGTGGGAGTTGGAAGCCTGTAACGTAAGAATGCTGGATTACGTGAATCAGGTTAAATTCTTACAGGAAAATTTTGAGTCTTTTTCCCTATTATAAGTTCCGAGGAGCAGAAACATGCATGCTGACTCCCTTGTGACCTCCTCCGCGCAAGATTTGCCTCTGGTTATCCTTGTTGAAGATCTATACAAGTCGAACGAGGGCAAAAGAGAGAGGGTTCTCCTTCACTAGATTAGGGTAGGGCCTAGCTGGATGGATCCTATTGTGTCATTTCTTAAGGACGACATCTTGCCTGAAGAGAGGGGGGAGGTTGATAAGGTGTGGAGGAAAGCTCCCCGTTTTCGGCTGTTCGAGGACCAAAAATTATATAAACGCTCTTTCTCTGAGCCTTACTTGCTGTGCGTACACCCTAAGGTAGTGGAACCTCTCCTGGAAGAACTGCACGAAGGAATTTGTGGGAGTCACACAGGTGGCAGATCTCTGTCTCATAGGGCTCTCACACAAGGGTACTAGTGGTCAAGTATGCAGAAGGAAGCACAAGAATATGTGAGGAAGTGTGATCAATGCCAGAGATTTGCCCCAAACATCCACCAGCCTGGGGGTGTTCTCAACCCCCTCTCTAGTCCCTGGCCCTTTGCGCAATGGAGCTTGGATATTGTGGGGCCTTTCCCTAAAGCAGTATGGAACAAGAGATGGCTTCTAGTCGGCACTAATTATTTCACCAAGTGGGTTGAAGCCGAACCCCTGTTAAACATCAGGGATGTATCCACCATGAGATTTGTGTGGAAAAATATTGTTACTTGATTTGGGATTCCTCATACCCTCATCTCGGACAACGGCCTTCAATTTGATAGCAAGGCCTTCAGGAGGTAATACTGTGATTTGAGCATTTTAAATAGATACTCCACCCCGGCTTATTCGCAGGGGAATGGATGGGCCTAGGCTATCAATAAGGTCATAGTCAATAGACTCAAGAAAAGGTTGGATGATGCAAAGGGAAAGTGGGTGGAGGAGTTGCCGCATGTCCTTTGGACGTATCGAACTACGCCTCGCAGATCCATAGAGGAAACGCCTTTTTCAATGACTTATAGAGTTGAGGCCGTAATTCCTCTCAAAACCAGGTTCCCAACATTGAGAACAAGCTCTTTCACTCCGGGCAACAATGATGGGCTGTTAGGGAAGAGCTTGGATCTAATTGAGGAACGAAGGGAAAATGTCATGGTCCAACTAGCCTACTATCAACAAAAGCTCAAGCAGGGGTACTATTAAACGTCAAGCTAAGGCCACTAGCACCTAGGGATTTGGTGCTGAGAAAGGTTTTGGGTACTGGAAAGAACCCAGCGTGGGGAAAGTTAGGGCTTAACTGGGAAGGGACATACCGCATCACTTCGGTAGCTGGAATAGGGGCTTATTATCTTAAAGATTTAGATGAAAATGTTGTACCACATTCCTGGAATGTAAATAACCTGCGAAGGTATTATTATTAATAAAAATCTTTGTTGTCGTCAATCGTTTATTACATGATGCGTTACCCTTTTTCCTTTAGTGTTAAACAAAACCTCGGCCATGCCTTGGGAAAATTAATACCCTGAGCAAATTTTTTAAGTGTTAAACAGAATCTCGGCCATGCCTTGGGTAAATTAACACCTTGATCAAGCTTTCAAAGTGTTAAACAGAACCTCAACCATGCCTTGGGTAAATTAACATCTTAGCTACTTTTCCTAAGTGTTAAACATAACCTCGGCCATGCCTTGGGTAAATTAAAATCTTAGCTATATTTTCTAAGTGTTAAACAGAACCTCAGCCATGCCTTGGGTAAATTAATATCTTATCTACTTTTTCTAAGTGTCAAACAGGACATCGGCCATGCCTTGGGTAAATTAACACCTTGATCAAGCTTTCAAAGTATTAAACAGAACCTCGGTCATGCCTTGGGTAAATTAACACCTTATCTAGATTTTCTAAGTGTTAAACATGGGATTTGGTTATGCCTTACCCCCATACCTCATGCCTTGGTCAAATTAACACTCTCCATTACTTACTGGAGCCCTTGGACTACCTGTCTTAAAGGAATTAACACTCAGTCAATCTATCCAAGGTGGAGCCCTAGCATGGGCATCATCACATAGGAACAAGGGCCCACCCTAGACCTTAGCCAAGCTGCTCTGAGGGTACACTAAGATGCATTTAAGGTAAGACACTCATTTCCTACTAAGTATTTTGCTTGCCCTTGAGGACTCAGGCCTCCTTTGTTAATTACACCGCTTCTAGTACTAGCACTTAGTTCCTCTATTTCATCACTTACATTGTCCTATCTTGTCTGAGTAAACAATAAAGTCCTCGGCATTTATTATTGTTAAAACAAGGGTGTTCACCAATCGAGGATTTATTCACCTAAAAACCTCAGCAAGGGGTAAAGTAAGGGAAACAACTAACCAAATATAAATATGATGAATAAAAAGGAACATACATAGAATAAAAGTTTAAAGTCTTTCCATTGATTAAAGTAATAGTCACATCACAGATAAAGGCAGATTGCCAAGGAGAAAGGTAAAACAAAATAATCACAATTACAATAGCAAAATAAGAGGGATCCTAAAACTACGCCTTGGCCTTAAGAAGGAGATCTTCCTTGGACTTGGCCTCAACATCCTTGGTCTTGGGAAGGGAATCTTTCTTGGACTTGGCCTCAGCATCCCTGGCCTTGGGAGGGGGAGGGGGATCTTCCTTAGACTTAACCTCAGCCTCCTTGGGCTTAAGAGGAGTTTTTGGTCCTTTGACCCCTGTCAAAGACTCAACCTCTTTGCCCTTGCCCTTCTCTCCTACCCGAGCACCACCTTGGCTAGCCCCTTTGCTCTGGGCCCCTTTAGCCCCTTGGCCCTGATCACCGGCCTGTTCAGGCCTTATGGAGACCTTAGGGGGAGGGAGAGAGCTCTGGGCAGTAGAGAGCTACTCGAGGGGGGAAGGCTCAAGGGCAGTTGGAGGTGGAAGGGCAGCTGGAGCCACGCGGATATCCGAAGGACACCACACGTTCTCAAGCTTCCTCCACCCCATGAAAACTAGGACCCCTGCCACATTCATGGCTTCCTTTACCCCTTGGTTGTAAAAGGCTTGCGCTGAGACCTCCGCCATCTCCTTGATGGTCCGAGCTGCTTCCTTGGCCTTAGCCAGCTCCGCCTTTAGAACAAGGACCTCCTGCTGGGCCGTAGCTCGCTCTATTTCGATATAATGGAGCTTCTTATGTTGCTCCTCAGCTTGTCTTTCATCAATTTTGAGCCCGGTCTCAGTGCTTTGTCTCCCTCTCTCAACCTCCAATAGCTTCGTGCTAAGGTCCTAGACTTTTTGCTTTGCCGCTTCCTGAGTCTTGTCAACATCAGCCCGAAGGCTGGCCTCAGCTTTAGCCTTGTTCTGAGCGTCGTCCACCCACTCCTCGGTGATGAACATCTCCTAGATGGCCTATACAAAGGCAACGAACAAGCGTGCTACTCAATAAATAAAAGAAAAAGAAGTGAAAAAAAGAAAAAGATAACCAAAAGTGGACAAGGCCTAAGAACGTACCAAGGCGAGATCTCCCTTCAGGGATAGAAAAAGCTTTTGCTGCCTCATTTTCTTTAGAGCAGCCATGTCCTTAGGCAGCAGGACAGGCTGCTCTAAGGCCTCGGCCAAGTAATGGGCATGCCTTTTCTGAAACTTTCAGATGAAGGAGTTTCTAGGAATGATAGCCCCATCTAACTCCAGCTGAGGGGCCCAAGAGGGGATTTGGCGGCGCACCTTGGCCACGTCATGCTCTTCTCGGCTCTCGGTAGAGGAAGCCCATGTCTGGCCTTTGGCCACTTTCTGTTGCTTTGGCTCTTTTTGCCGGGCCATCTCCCCTTCCTCGATCTCGTCTTTCTCCTTTCTTTTCTTCCTCAAGTTGGGTATAGGGAGTAAGATTCCTTGAGGAGGAGGAGGGGGGAAGGATGGGAAGGGGTTGGGGAGGTGGAGCATCTTTTGATGTCTGTCCTTTATTCCTGTCCACCAGAAGTGCCCTTAAACTCTTCCCTTTGTTCAAGGCTATCTCTTCTTCTTCCTCTGTGCTATTGTCTACACGAGAAAAAATGAAACCGGGGGCACGAACACTCGAGATTCTATCCAACTCGTCCTCTTCATCTGAGAGGTGGATGACAAGAACTCCCGCTTCTTCATTCTATTCCTCGAGATGAAACTGGTCAATTTCCTCCTCGAGTGACAACCAAGAGGAGGTGGTCTCTTCTCTTGGAATCGCTGTTCTTTGGGGAGCGCTTGGACGAGATCGGACAACTTGCACCATGTCTTCTCAGACAAGAAAACTTGGCGCAGTGACGTTTATACGATTAAGCTGAAGGTCGCTCGCTCGGATCACGTTGCCACCCTCTTGAAAGGAATCAGACAGGGGCTGGAAGTCGAGAATGAGATGAACGGCCCTTAACTGCTCGTCTTCGCTCACAAACACCTCGGACCTGAGCACCTGGTTGAGATCTTCGACGTTGACGAACCAGATGTTGGGAGTCACGTATCTCTTATCTATAAACACAGCCGAGAAGGAGAACCACAATTAGAATTGTGAACACTCAGTCAAGAAAAAGGAAAAGGGGGGGGGGCGGATCACAAAACTAAGTCTCACGACAAGGAACCTAAACCTAAGACACCCCCACCTGGCTCCCTTTCCTAGGTCGGGCAATGAAGACCGTCGTGCCATTCCCTAGAAGCGATCAAGTAGTTGTCCTTCATGCCCTTGTTGGACTTGGGAAGACACGATACGAGCCTAACGGTAGAAGATCGGGATTTAAGATAGTACTTGGAGTCACCAAGTGAATGGCATTCGTACATGAAGATTACATCGTGCCAGGTGAGGCTCAGACCCATATATGAATTAAGGGCGTTTGCACTGCCTAGAACCCTAAATAGGTTGGGCGCGCATTGTTGTGGGCGCAGCCTATGGGCGATTAGGTAATCCCTAGTCACGCTACCCATGGGGAGAGTCATTCCCCCTTCTATGAAGGCGATCATAGGAATGACCACCTCCCCCTCGTGCCTATCAGTGTACCATTGCCCCAAAGTGCAATACCGCAGGGAGACTCTTGGAGGGATGTGGTATTTGGCCCTAAATCCCTCCATACCAGCGAGGGAATATACAAGGTGTTTGAATCTGCCCATCTAAACAAACTAGAGATAGAAGCGAAGGAGGTGTCTAAGAAAAGGATGACTAAAGTAAAAGGCTGAGGAGACTGGCCAAGGAGAAAATAGCCTAAAGATGAAAAACTTACAAAAACAAGTGAAACGTACGCCACAGGAACTTTTAGGGAACGGGAAGAGTTGATAAATCTGGGAAGCTTGGGATTGTAGGAAGCCTGGAGAGTTCAAAAATTCACAGAGTGGGTGAAATGAACTCTCTAGATGCCTTATATAGGAGGCGGGTTTTGGGTGGCAGTTATCCCGCCCAAAATTTGAGGAAAAATGTCAACCGTAGGATCCTCATCTCATCGTTGGATACGGGGAACAAGACGTAGCCTGGAGCATTTAATGAAGTGTTGTGGACCACAAAGCATCAGATACAGTTACAAGACACGCAAAGCGACATTCGCACGCATGGGAGTCAGAGACAATGTCAATTTAACCACCAAAAGTAAAAATCCCATTTCTCTCCTCGGATGGGAGGAGACCGATGAGAGTTTTGAGGGGCTATTGTGGGGTACTAGAATTTCGAGTAAGGCAGTCACGCCATGTGTCATGGCATGGCCGAGAGGGGCAGTTACTGGGCTGAGGAGTCTGTGTCCTCGAACTATATGACCACGTCATCATAGAAGGCTATATTGTGCAGAAAAAGCTTTGGGAAGGGAGCTAGCACTGACGTGACTGAAGAGCTGAAGGCTGCCATTACATTCAATGCATTCTACAAAACCTCCTGGCTGCATTTATGTGGAGAAAACCCTTGAACAGTGCTACCTTGGTTGCCGCATCTCACAGGGGTATAGGGAAGGTGGTTGATGGGACTGGCACTTGAGTTGTGGCCTGCGTGATCCACAAATGGAAGAACAAGATCATCCAAAAGAGCCTATATAAAGTAGAAGGTCCCCTGGAGATACGAGACTGGAAAAACGGTAGAGAAAAACACTGTAACACAAAAGAAAGGGAATTGAAAACAAGTCTGATAGTGATATATTCATGAACAAAACCTCCTTGGGAGAACTATCCTTCTTAATTTGGTGAATGCCTTCTATTTTTCCTTGTCTCATTATTATTCCTGGCCCATGGTAAACGCTATAACATCCATGAAAGCCTAGTTTAGAAGCCCACTCTCTAACAAATTCATTGTGTTGGGCTATTTGGGCCTGGGTCCTTCACTCGTTTGGGCTCAAGCGCCAAATCTAGTCTTTATAGGTACTGTTCAAAATTATTTGGCAAAATGAGGAGAGAAGCAAATTTTGGTAATTTTGTCAGCAAAATTTTGAGAAAAAAGAGGAGAGAGGAGAGAGAAATGATGGGATGGAGGTGAGAATTTTTTTTTTTTTTTGGTGATCTGGTTGCTAAAATAGGAGAAAAAAAAATTCAGTGAGAAAAAAATGAAGAATTTCGGTAATAGGATTACCGAAATTCATTTGCCCTTGCCCACAAAAACTACCCAACCTGTTTGTAAGTGCACAATTGCACCTGGACCCAAAGACAATCACGGGCTCAGGCCCAATGAGCCTTAAACAATAAAATTTGTAGAGCGTGGGCTTAGAACCTAGGTTAGAAGTACTGGGAGCTTGATAACAGGCTTTTATAAGTAAATACAGGTGAAAAACAAATGATAGTTGCGAATGAATCTCCTCGGAATTGAGCCGAGGACTACTTCTTTACAATTTCTCTTTCTTCTTTCAAGATTACAATTTCTTAATTTCTTTCTTTGTTTTTTCTCTCTCCCCTTTCTTTGGCCTTTACCCCCCTTTTATACTTCCTTCCCTGATACTTTTTGAACAGTGACTAGAAGTTTCCACCTCACTGTTCAGGGGTCACCTCCCCATTAATGCGGCCAGGGAGGTAGGTGCAGAGCCTTTAATGCGGAGGTGGCAGCCTTTATCCTTGATATTTTCTTTAATACCGGTGCATCTAGAAGATTCAGGATGTCCGCTTTTAACCACTGGTCTTTCCAGAGTTGTGCTTTGACCTTCATAATGAAACTTTGAATTCTCTAGAGCTTTTCCGAGGAGAAGTTCGTCCTCGGCTGTATCCTCTGACCATTGGCGTATGGGCCGACTCATAGAGTTTAATCCTAGAGCAGGTCGGCCCTCCATGTTACAGCCCAAAGGCCCATATGCCCATTTGGGCCCTTTTACTCCCCACACTGTTAGCTTCAATTTTAACGTTAGTAGACACTGTCACATTACATCTTACTTAAATTGGAAACTAAATCTATTTATTCTAAAACTAGTAGGTATTTCCAGTAAAAAAAAAAAAAAAAAAAAAGGATACATTTTTTTCCCAATAATTTCCAAAATTGTAGTTATAACAACGAGGTGGTGTATTTGAACATTAAACATCTTCTTTAGAGACATCAAAACGTGTAGCATAATTCAATAAATTTTAAAAAAAAATTAAATTTTTATTACAATGATAATTAATATTTTTATTTTTATTTATTGTAATTAGTCCACTCTCAATATTTAAGAAAATTAACTATTGAAAGATCTGTAAAACAAAAAAAGTTCAAGGTTTTGATGTCTCTAAGAAGATGTTCAATGTTCAAATCCACCATCCTAGTTGTTATAACTATTTTGGAAAGTATTGGGAAAAAAATGTATGTTTTTTCTTTTTAACTTGAAATACCTACTAGTTTTAGAACAAATTACTAGTTTTAGAACAAATAGATTTAGTTTCCAATTAAAGTAAGATTTAATGTGGCAATGTACTGGTTAGCTTTTGAAGGGAGGAGCTTTGCCTTATGGGTTCGACTCCTAATGGCATCCAACCATTTTTTTTTTAAAATGAAACTATCAGTACTAACGTCAAAATTGAAGCTAATGGGTTGGGCAGTTTTTGTGGGCCAAGGGCAAATGAATTTCAGTAATCTTATTATCGAAATTCTTCATTTTTTTATTACCGAATTTCCTTTTTTTTTTTTCCTCCTATTCCGGCAACCATGTCACTGAAATTCTTTTTTTCTCTCACCTCCATCCCATTATTTCTCTCTCCTCTTTCCTCTTTTTCTCAGAATTTCGGTAATAATATTACCGAAATTTGCTTCTCTCCTCATTTTACTAAATAAGGTTGAACAATATCTATATCACAAATAAACTTATATTTTTGCAATATTTAGCCAAAAGACTCCAAATTACTAAGCATCCAATTTAGACGTCAGACTCCAAAAGTTGCATTTCACCCCTACAAATCATTACAAAGTGTTTATTTAGAAGGTTACTTCACAAATCATCACAAAGGTTACTTCACTTTTATACGTGTGGGAAAAGTGCATTCAAATATTCCTCCTAGGCGGAAAAAGTTTTCCCATCAAAATGGGGGATTACGTACCTAGCTTTAATTCTTAGACCTCAACACACTGTACCTCATGACCTTGGAAAGAAATATCCTCAGCTATCCACCACCACTTTCATCATCATCTTCACCGTAACCACTAATTTCCATTTCTCAAATACCGCCACCAATATTTCCATTTCTGAAATGGCGCACTTTGGGTGGATCATATTACAGCTTGACATGTATGCAGTGCGCTTACGCACAAACCCACCATAGAAACCACAGCCTTGATCAAACTGGCCTACCATTTGCTACGATGTTATGTATAAAGCATGAGGTTTGTGAAAGTGATATTCCTCATTCAACAACACAGAGATCTATACGATAATGAAAGGCAATCCAATTTGCTTCTTATTCTGCTCTCTCTTCCTTGTCTCGTTTCTGGAAGATACTGAGGCAGCTCAAGCGGGGACTAACTATGGCGTTTATATTGTGTACATGGGGGCTGCGGCTTCCACAAGTGATTCCTTGAGGGATGACCATGCTCAGCTCATGAGCTCTGTGTTAAGAAGGTAATTAATGCTAGCTAGAGACACCAGAAGGTACTTATTAAAGTAGTAAGTTGTGATTTGAACAACGTTACATTCACATAGCCTTATTATTGACATGATCACTTTCTCTTAACTAATCACTATTGAAAATGTCAATTGTTGTGAAAAAAATATTGTAGCTCATTAGCTAGCTTTATTACTTCTTCCATGCTTAAGAGGTTAAAAGGCCTTCGCTGTCTTGGGTAATTAACTTTTGGCTAAATTATAAATTATGTTATTCATCTTTCTCTAAAATTCAATTTAAGTATTCTAATTTTCAAATTTGTTTAATTCAGTTCTCCTGTTAGTCACCATCAAAGCCATTAATGACATACATTTGCATGGAACAAAGTTGAAAGTTAACGGCATAATTCTAACGGAGACTAGTAGGAGGACTAAAGTGAACAAAATTAAAAGTAGTATGGAAATTGAACGAGAATTAAGATAAATGACTGAATTGAATTTTATAAAAAGTTGGAGAATGTATCTTATAATTTAGCCCTAACTTTTTATATTAGAGCACTTGTAACATGGTAAATGTTGTTTGTTAACCATGAAGACTGAGTGACTCATTTACTCTTGTGTGATTTGATCGATTGAAGTCAATATTCTGAGGTTGAATTCCCAGACTCGTGTAGTTAATTTCCATGACTATACTTATGGTTATCAAGACTTCAGTTGAGTTGAGGTTGAGTTATGGTTAAACCTGTATAAAGAGGGTTTGGGGTCCTATCCTCTTGTCTAAGATGATATAGATTTCTCAATTAATAAATGCTATTATGATCACATCCAAACAACATCCTCAACAAAATGGTCACACTTTACCTTTTCTTTATTAAAACAAATGTTGTTTGTTTAGTAGGAAGAGACGTGTACTACAAAATTAACCAATTGGAATTGGATTAGCAAGTATAACAATAATATTCGTCCTGTCCACTATTTAATTTTTGCTTTATATTAACCAATTCCTAGTAAAGTTGCAACTTGACCTACCCATTTCTTTTTGTTATACACTTCTGCATATAGATATAGAGAATCCTTCATATCATAGCTATGGGCCTTTATTCCAAAAGAGTGATGAACATACTCAGATAAAAAAAAAAAAAAAAAAAAATAGTGATGAACATACTGGTATAAGTTATAACCCATAGCCAAAATATTTGGAAACTTCTTTATCCCACATATTTTGACAATTTTTTAACCCAAGGCAAGTTGAAGATAAAAAAATAATAATAATAAAAATAAAATAAAAATAAATAAAAAAAACCCGTAAGAGAAATGATTTTCAACAAAGCCAAATCCATAGTATCATTTTTTTTTTAAAGGAGGGGTGTTACAAGAAGTCTATATATATATATATATAATTTATGATAATTGCAAGAAGTCGATATTAATTATAAGTTAATCGTGACTATATGTGCTAGGAAAGAAAATACACTAGTACACACCTACAGGCATGGTTTCTCAGGGTTTGCAGCTCGGATATCAGAAGAGGAAGCTCGTTCAATAGCACAGAAACCTGGAGTTGTATCTGTTTTTCCTGATACCCAATTAGAACTCCACACAACTCGTTCTTGGGATTTCTTAAAGTATCAAACGTCTGTAAAGATTGACTCCAAACCGAATACTGACAATGAATCTTCTTCATCTGTTGGATCAGACACAATAATTGGCATCTTAGACACAGGTAAATCAATACTAGTACTGTTTAGTAAACAAAAATAGAACTGCATATATTACACATTAATTTGCGTGCTGTTTTATTGTTCATTATGTTCTGATTTATAGTGCATGGAATATAGGGATTTGGCCAGAGTCAGAGAGTTTTAATGACAAGGATATGGGTCCAATTCCGTCAAGGTGGAAGGGAACTTGCGTGAAAGCCGATGATTTCAACTCCTCCAATTGTAATAGGTTAGTGCATGTTACTTAATTTGTGCACAGTTCAAGTTAACACGAAATATGCAAAGGACTAAGTTATAGACTTGTTGAAAGCGATGGATATTTCAATTTCACAACTTTATTGTCATCGTAAAAGAGCCTGATTCATAACGGTTTGAAAATTTGTTTAAGAATAAGACTGGCTAAGTCGGTGATCTTGCCTTAATAGCCCCATTTTTTAATTTTGTGTTGATAATAATAGCTTGATTGGCTTAAAATAGACCCAAAAAAGCTTAATCCAGATTTCAATTCTCGTAGACATAAAAACTTCAAAAATTTTCTGTTTAATTTATGTTAAATCTTTTTTAGGGGGATTTCAACCTTAAACATCTACTTTGAAAACATCAAGATATGAACCAATTGAATTACTATCCTCTTAAACACATAATTTATTTATCCTCATCACTAATACATTCTCTTACTGGATACTGATTGAATATTAAAAAGCACTAATGGGGAAACTTATTTATTGGGAAATGAATTTTATTAGAGAAAGTATATGGACACAACAAAATCTCACAATATTTTCACAATAATTTTGTTCCAAGTTGTAATGGTGTGGATGTGATATTTATTTTATGTTCTTTTATTTTACTTCGTGGTGGGCTAACACCTTAACTTGATTGTTAAAATATTATAAGATTTTATTGTGACGGTAAAAGAATTCATTTTATAGACCCATATTACACATTTACACCAAAATGACCTGTTTTTCCGTTGGATAGTTGTCTTCCTCTCCAATAACAGAGAGGGGACAACGGTAGATAGGAAAATGTTTTACACAAAAATAAGAAAAGGGGAAAAAGGATACTTAGGAGATGGGCATTGAAGTAATGTATAATAGTATTTAGAATTGGCTCCTTGGTGGGTTCCAACTAGCTCAACTGATAAAGTCTCTAATGGTTGAATAAGAGATCTGAGGTTTAATCCCTGCCTACACCAAAAACTAATTGGCGTTTTGGTCTGATGATAAAAAGCTATCATCAGGAGAAGATGCCATAGGTTGAAACGCTCTCTCAAAAATAGGCTCCTTGTTAATGATTTCTAATAGATATTATAGAATGTATTATTATTATTATTATTATAGATATTTACAATATGCTACTAACAGTTCGAATCCTTTTCTTTTTAGATTTTTAAGCACTTTGTATATGAGGACGTGTCAATTTAGCTATAAGGCCTTAATAGATATTATTAAAATATTTAAATTGCCATGAATTATAAAGTATAATGTTCAAATGGTAAAAAAATGGCAAGGATATATAATTAAAGTAATCTATAGTATTCATAAATATTTTACCTTGCATAGATATATATATATATACTTGTTCTGCCCCAATAGGATTTTTTTATGTAAATAATTTGATAGTTAAGCATGGTGAAATTTGATGTTTGTAAGTTGAACTCATTTATTCTTTACTTGTTTAAAATTTATACCTTCTTGAAAATGATTTAGGGTCTTGTAACTCCTATTAATGGATACTTTTAGGATAATTGTTAATAAAAAATTTAAGATAAATTTTACACTACTTTTATATATAAAAAACTTTTAAAATAATTAATTATTTTTTTCTTTTCCTATAAAAAGTTTATAAAAATATATTTTTTAAATTAATGTTCTAAAAATAATGCTACAGTTACAAATTATTTAGAATATTTTTACAAATTATTGATGTGACCAGTTTTTTATTAGTTTTCATCTAGGTCTACTATTAACATCATTTTTTTATTCACCAATAATCACTCATTATATCAACAATTTGTAAAAAAAATTATATCTCTAGCATTACAATAACATTTGCCAATACTTTAGGGAGAGAATTATTTATCACTCATTATATAAGCATTAAAAACCTAATGGATTCCATCAAAAAAAAACCTAATGCATGACTATTATACTTAATTAATATGCATATCAGGAAGTTGATTGGTGCAAGATCCTACGACGACTCTGTTGTTACAGCCACAGCAAAGTTGCATACACCTCGTGATACAGTTGGCCATGGGACACACGTGGCATCAACTGCAGCAGGTAGCACCGTAGCCAGTGCATCCTACTACGGTCTAGCAAGTGGAACCGCAAAGGGTGGGTCCCCAAGTTCACGAATCGCTATGTATACGGTATGCGCATCCAACGGTTGTCGTGGGTCTTCGATTCTTGCGGCGTTTGATGATGCAATAGCGGACGGCGTAGATGTCTTGTCTTTGTCTCTAGGCGCACCATCGTATCTGAGGATTGATTTGAAGAGTGATCCAATCGCGATCGGAGCGTTCCACGCAGTGGACCATGGGATCATCGTGGTCTGCTCCGCAGGGAATGATGGCCCCGGCTCGGAAAGTGTTGTGAATATAGCTCCTTGGATTTTGACTGTAGCTGCTTCTACTATTGACCGAGATTTTCAATCTAATGTGGTGCTTGGTGGAAACAAAGTGATTAAGGTAAACATTAATAGAAAAGAAAACAATAAATAAAATATTTTTTTGGTAATAATTTTTTTTGCTAAACTTTTTTTTTTTTATGATAATAATTTTGATTTTTTTTTTGGTTGAGAATTTTGTTCACTTATATATTGTGATATTGACCTAGGTGTTTTCTAATATATAAATTATAGGGGGGAAAAAAATATGAGAGGGTATTCACTTGGTACAACCATTTTTTTTTCTATAAGAGAAATACTACCTTCACAATATTTTCACAATACTTTTATAACAAATTGTAAGTAATTTCAGTGGTAAGTTTAAATTAGAATCAATAACAACTACCACTTATGATAAGTTGTGAAAATATTGTGAACATAATTTAATTTGAACAAATAGTTTCTCATTTTTATACTTTCACATGGGTGTCAATTTGGTTACTGAACATTTTATTTAAACAATTATGTGTACATCATGTGATTTAAGCTATTAGCATTTAACGAAAATAGTAATTAATGGTTTGGTTTGGTTTGGTACGTAAAAATGCTTAGCGTGATTTGTTCAAATCAAAAGTTTAGGGATTAAATTGACACTTATGTTAAAAGGTGCAAATATTTATATTAAAAAAAAAAACTCATATCTAATATGACAACTATTTCTCACATGTCTTAACTTCCAACTGGTTCCTTTTTTTTTTTTTTTTTTAAATCCAAACTTTACCATATTAAGATATCTACAAAAGTTGTGCGCAGAAAATATGCAAATAATATTTGTGTGTTTTTTAAAATTGTGTATGAGATTGTTACATGAATGGTTGAGTGTAATTATTTAAATTTTTTGAGTTGGTTTATTTATTTATTTTTTTGTTGCTGAGTTTTTCTCTATTGAACTCAGGGTGAAGGCATAAATTTCTCTCCACTTAAAAATTCTCCTGAATATCCATTGATATATGCTAAATATGCCAAGAAAAGTGGTGCCAATGAAGATGAGGCAAGGTACGTAAACATGATAAGTTGATAACCATGCCAAATGCCAATCCAGGGAAAAAGGAATTATAGTGTCTTTATAATAAAAATATTCAGACATTCATCCGTTTGTAAATCTTTTATATATAATCTTTAGCATTTTTTTAAGAAGAAAAGAGATAAAACCCTCGACGAGCAAACAAGGACAAAGCTCCAACACTAAAACAAAGTCGAGAAATGTCATGTGTCTATATTGTTAAAATCTTTTTATAGTACTAATAGTTAGACCAATGTAGATGCAAAACATTCTTTCTTTCTGTTCTTTTTAATTTTTCCATAAGATGTAAAATGCTTGAGATTATGTTCAGAAACTGCAACCCAGATTCAATGGATAATAACCTGATCAAGGGGAAGATTGTTGTCTGTAACAATGTCGGCGATCAGGATTATACAGCGAGAGGGAAGATAGTGGAAGTAAAGGGTCTTGGAGGAATCGGTATAGTTTTGATTGACGACCAATCAAGCAGAGTAGCAAGTACTTATGGTTCATTTCCAGTAACTTTGATTAATTCAAATGATTCTGCTGAAGTCCTCTCCTACATAAACTCAAGCAGGTAATTAAACCAAAGTTTTCTTTTGAAATTATATTCCAAAACTAGTTTTTTCAACTAGTAATTTCTTGAGTGTATGAAGCAAACAAAGGGGAAAAAATGCTAATTAGTACGGAAATTTCTGAAGCAAACCAGTTGCAACAATTCTACCAACAGTAGCAGTAACAGAATATAAGCCAGCACCTGCTATTGCATACTTCTCGGCTAGAGGGCCTTCATATGACACAATGAACATTCTCAAGGCATGGCTTCTTGCTCTTCACAATGATGTCATATATTATTTTGAACAACCAATTACTAGTTTCCTAACATGATTGTTTTGCAGCCTGATATTGCAGCACCAGGAGTGGACATACTTGCAGCATGGATTGCAAATGACACATCACAAACTCCACAAGGAAAAGAATCCATATTATACAATGTGATCTCAGGAACCTCCATGGCATGCCCACATGTTTCTGGGGTTGCCGCCACTGTCAAATCACAGAATCCCACGCGGAGTCCATCAGCTATCAAATCAGCCATCATGACAACAGGTCAGAATTTGCAACTTATAATTCACGAATTTTGGGACTAAGGTTTGGTTGTTGTTGTTCTACAAACCAATGACTAATGACTATCATCAATTTGCAGCAACTCAAACAAACAACATGAAAGCTCCAATAACAACAGATTCAGGTTCAATAGCCACACCTTATGATTATGGTGCAGGGGAAGTAACAACATCTGGACCATTACAACCAGGGCTAGTGTACGAAACCAGCACCACGGACTACTTGAACTACCTATGCTATCTTGGCCTTGATACAGATGGAATTAAAGCAATTGCGAAAACAATTCCCAATGATTTTGCTTGCCCCAAGGACTCGAACAATGATTACATATCCAATATCAACTACCCTTCAATTGCAATCTCCAAATTCAGTGGAACAGCAAGCAAGAATATAAGCAGAACGGTAACTAACGTTGGTGGGGATGGTAAAACTGTTTATGCCGTAAGTGTGGATGCACCTAGCGGAATAGTTGTCAAAGTGATTCCAGATCAACTGACATTTACAAAGAACAATGAGAAGCTGAGCTACCAAGTGATTTTTTCTTCTTCCACTGCAACCTCATTGAAGGAAGATGTATTTGGATCAATCACTTGGACTAACGGAAAATTCAAAGTCCGGAGTCCATTTGTAGTAAGCAGTAAAAGCGGGGACTAGGAGGAGGAGTAAGTATATGTTGCCTGTGCTCTAATGTAGTATATAACTAAACACGTACCCATGGTACTAATGAGCACTGCACCCTCTAATGTAGTATATAACTAAACACGTACCCATGGTACTAATGAGCACTGCATCCGTATCTCCAGCTAAGTTTAAATTTCAAAGGCTAAGTAACAAAGTCAGTAAAACATCATGTAAGCAAACAATGCTTAATTCAACTGAAAGTGATTACCGATACAATTTTGCCCGCCACATCAAATTCCAGCCCGGAACATTCCTCTCCACAATGCCAATGCAGGGTTACAACTTGGCATTGGTAATGGTCAACGGAGGAAAAACGAGCATGCATTTCTGCGACTTATTCTAAGCATTAGATAGCATGGACAACAAAGTTTATGTATACACCACACCATAAAATGAATCTTAAAACCATAAAAACCAATTTTAATTAGAGAAGACCCTTCTTCAAAACGTAGGACCTGGGAGTAAGGCATACCTTGACCAATAAGGAGGTGTTTGGTAATGTTGTTTGTATTTTTTGAAAATACGTGTGGATGAAAAAGTGTGAAAATACGTATAATATTGTTTAAAAACTGAAAATTATTGCTCAAAATCACATTCCAAAATTATTGTTCTATTTTTTGGTTTTTCTTTCTCCACTCTCCGTGCTGATTCCATTCCATCAGTTTTGGGTCAAACTAAAGGCTGCTGCTTATTTAATTTCATTGTATGTATTAATGCATATGCCGGGGAGCTTATCAAGTGGGCAGGTCGGAGCTACTTTGATAACTAAAGAAAATAAATCTCTACAATGGGACTAAAAAATACCTCTACTTAGGGAATTTGAATGTCGGAGTTACTCTAATATCTTAAGCATTTTCCAATTTACAATGCCAGAAAGCACCTTCCCCTGCACACGATAAACGTTTCAGGAGTCTTCAATAAGCTGTAAACAACTAAACATAGGCAGTGAAACTACTAAAAATTGTTCCAAGCCAATAGTGTGCAAAAATATGGCGGTAGGGCTGATTCAGCGAACCAATACCAAAATCGGTAAACTTTGTGTACATAATAGAATACACACACATAACATACAGAAAAACCTTGGTAGACGGGACACCCAACCTGGAACCAAGTCCATGAAAGAACAACTCTCTCAAGCAAAGTTGGTGGTGAATCACCGACAAGAATTGCAGATAGAACACATTTCATAGATCCATCATAAACAAACCACTGAATCTCTGAAAATATAGCTGTGATAACCTCAACAAAACCCACTTGGATCCCCCCCACCAAAAGTCAATGGTGGATCACCTTGATATGACAAGTACTGTAGACAAAGCGTCAAGAACACAAACAACTGGAGAAAAAGCAACATATTATCATATTAACATAATAAAAGAGATCCATTAAACATCATATTTTGCGACTAAATGTGGAGGGAAGGGAAGTGGGTATAAGCAAAACAAACATTGTTTTACAGCAGAGACACCTAGAACAGTACTTGAATAACTAGAAGGTCTTAGATAGGTGGAAACAACCACCCCTTTCCTCAGCACAGGAGTAAATCATAAGCCACAAAAAAGTAAAAACAGATCTGCTCATTTTTATAACTTTTTTCACTCAAAGGCCCATTGGTTCTCCCTGCGAACCTCCTCCTCTTCCTCGGGTGTGAAGTCATTCTTGATGTTGAACGTCTTGCGGATTTCCTCTGGTGTTTTGCCCTTGATCATGTCTGCCACTGTCTGGCAAGTCAGATCCAGCAAGCTCTTGATGTTCAGATAATTTGCAGCCTGCAAACCAGACATAATCCAGAGTAAGATTTGTCATTCTAGGTGTACAAACATGGTAGAAGTAACTTATATAATGCAGCACTAATTCAGTGCATGTTAAATGCAGCAACAAAACCATAGACCCATTAAATGATCTTAGTGGCTTCTATGGACAACAAAACACCAATGGTCTTGATGCTCTATAAGTATATTGCAGGATCACAAAAAAATTGTTAAGTGGACCTTCAAAATGGAAAGAAAGTCAATAGAATGATAACTAAAGGGCATCAGCAGAGTTTCAAGCATAAAGTAGATTCTATTTGGGAACAACATTTGAGTCTTCAAAAGCAAGAGTCCGCACATATCGTAACAAATCAATGGTTCAAAACAGAAAAGAGATGGACAGAGTCGCTAAAGCTATTCCATATTCAACATCAGAATAAAGTAACAAGGTTGATACATAAACGCAATTTGATTATCCAAAATTCATCCAGGAACATGTTCCTAAAACTTGAAAGTCCTGTAAGTCAAGATTCATACCCATCTCTCTAATAACTCTTGTCAGCATATTGTATTCATTTCCAAAACTCAAAAGCACTACCAATTATTATGGCCACTAAGGCAATTTTCACTCGAGTGTGCCTGCACCCAATAAAAGATGTGCCGTTTCGAGCTCATTGGCATCCTGAGACCACTTCTTCAACCAATACTTCCCCTTTACAATAAGAACTTACCATTCACCTAAAACAACCTTAGGGTCCATCTACACTTCAACAACAAATCCATCGGCAAAAACACACAAAATCACAACAAAAAACAGGAGTAAGATTGTGAATTCTTTCATCTCAACCAAAACAAAACAAAGTAAAGGGACTAGTAATTCAGCAATCAACACAACAGAGTAAACGTTCACAACTTCACAATAACAATATAACAAATAAATAAAAATCTTAAAAAAAAAAAAACTATTTTCCCCTTTTGTTCCCAAACAATATAAATCAATCTCTACAGAGAGAGAAAATTGAAAGATCTGAGAGATGAGAGATGAGAGATGAGAGAGAGGGGCAAACCAAGATGAGATCGAAGAGGGTGGCCTGGTCGACTTTGACGAACTCGAGGTCCCAGTTCTTGAGCTCATCATCGGCAGAGGCGACACGGTCCTCGGCTTTCGGGGTCTCGACGTGCTTTTTGCAGTACTCGATGACCTTCGACAAGATCTTGCTGGTCACGTTCGGCAGAGGGATTCCATTGTCGGCGCAATCGTCTTCAATCATGTGCTTTATCGTCTGAGACTCCAACGCCACCGCTTCCTCCACCTCGAACGTCTCTCCGTCCGAGCTCTTCAGCGTTATCTTCCTCGACGACATCGTTTTTCGCTCTCTCTTCTCTTCTCTTCTCTTCTCTTTACCTCTTTTCCGCTCACGCAAACCCTAGAAATTGGATAGAGTTTGAGAGACTCTCTCTGGAGAAATAAAATTTTAATAATGAAATAATTTTTAAGTGTATTCATTGTGGGGGTGGCTCTTATTTATATTATTATATAAAAAAATTTGAAATTTAATTTAATTCCAGAATTTTCTAAATTTCAATTACTATTAGGAAAAGAAAAAGAAAAGTAGAGAAGAAAATGGTAGTTTGGTATATGTTTTCAGTTTTTAAACAATATTATATATATTTTTATACATTTTTTTACTTGTATGTATTTTTAAAAAATACATACAACATTACTAAAATAACATTATCAAACGGACCCAAATTAATTATTGTTTAAGTGGTGTGTGATTTGCAAGTTTGGATCCTCTATGGTTGTTGGGATCTGAAATTTAATGACCATCATGTGGTAAGGATTATTCTTTTTTTGGATAATAATTCATAATTATGATGGGAATAATAGATTTAAACTCTGAATATTTTTTAAAACGCTAACTTATGGGTTAAGTTACAAATTTATTGGTTGTGATTCGGATTTTTATGAGAATGTAACAAATATATATATATATATATATATATATATATATATATATATATTTTTTTAGCTATATATATATTTTTCCTTCACATAATATAGCTTGGGAAAAAGTTAGAAGCCTAATAAGCATTCTTTGAACCATAATTACAAAACGTATAGTGTCAAATGATACATTGATATTGTTTTTAACAGCAAGTGTGCAATGATCCTTGATTTTTAATTTGTGGCACTCCCTAATTGATCACAATGCAATTAATAATCAATTTTTAAGTTGAGGGAGCCACTTTGTGCATGCATAAAGCATGGTACAAGATTCCGGCTCATCCTATAAGTTATCTTCTTTTTAAAAAAATTTTTAACATGTGTATACAATGGCTTAGTGGACTCTCAAAAAAATATATATATATAATTTCATTGCTATAAAAATTAAATAGTTTTTATTTTATGTTTAAAAAGCAACATATCAATTTGTAAGATTACTATGATAAAATTTGTAATAACTATAACCGCATTGCTATACAAGCTACAAAATACATATTTGTAAGCTACTTTTTATATTAGTGGGGGTATTAACAAACATACAATGGTTTTGAGATCTAGACACCTATTAGAATAAGTTTATTTGTGAAAAATAGAGATGACAAAAATGCCTTGTCATGCTTTGCTCCACATGAATGTTCATGCAATGATGGGGGATAGGTGTTGTTTGCTCCATCCTGTCTTACCTCACCCTAATTCTATAAATACATTATTTAATACTAGTCTCACCACACGTGCTTCGTGCATGCGGTGAGACTTTTTTTTTTAGTGGTCTTATTTTGTAGAAAAAAAAACTGTATTTAATTATTTTTAATATATATATATATAATTTTTATTTTGAAAATCTAATTTATAAGTAAATAAATCAATTTAAAAATAAATAGGAGACTGGGAGTTAGAGTTGCATTTTTACCGAATTGTCCTTTAGTTTTGTGTCTACTTAAACATAGGGCTGTAAGGGCATTTTTGAACTAAAAAATGTGGAATCTAAATAGGGAAAACCCCTTAAATAATAGTATAGATATATTTTAAATTTTCTATACATATACTTTGATATTTTCAGTACATATCCTTGTTATAATTTTTTTTGTTATACATATTTTATTATCATTTTCAAAATACTTGTCTCTTTTTCTTTCTTTGTACTCTCATAGTTATCATTTTCTTTTTATGTTTCAACTTTATCTCACCACTCTAATTAAGATTAGTAAAACATCTCATCCTATTCTAACCCGACTCATCCCACTCTTACCTTACATGAGTTTTCTTACCTCAAAGACAAAACAAAGCGAAAATAGAGCACTCATGATCTGAACTTGCTTTGCGCTGTCGCCATCTTTGATGAAAAAGACAAAAACTTCAATCTTTTGTTAAGATCAAAGATCCAAAATACACTAAATAAAGTATAAAACGTCAAAATACAGTACGTGGGGCATGACCCAAATGTAAACAACGATCACCTATTGAAGCAAGTCGGTTTGCAACTTTGCACAAAAGGCAAAAACTTTAATATATATTGTTTAGGTTACAACTATTGCATACCTTGATCTATACTCCTTTTTAGGACTAATTTTGTCACTGTTATTCCAAAAAAGTTAATGACATTATGATCAATATCGTTGCAGTAGTCTTGGCAGTTGGCACTATGGTATGTGATTTTCAAAAAGATAAAAATAAAAACACCAACACCACCATGGTATGGTAGCTGCTTTAAATTCGTAAGCAATGATATAAGGTCCACTAGGACTTCAAATATTAAAGAATGATGTACAATTGTGGATTAAATTTATGCAATAAATCTTCCATTGAAGTTCTTTTGTACATATGCATAAACTCCACTTACCACACGTAAAGATTATGATCTTTACCAAAGAGGAAGGCTGTGAGTTGAGACAACTTCAAATCTTGTGTTATTTCCTTAGATTTTTTTTTTTTTTTTTTCACAATTCGGTAGCTTGTGATCTTGGCTTGTTTAAACATTCATGTTGTGCGAAATATTCCAATGATAATTGTAGCACCTCTTGATTGGGATCTAGTAATATATCAAGATTTTTTTAAAGAGATAATTACAATATACTACTAATTTTGTAACTTGAACAATTTTTTTTCTAAATTCCCAAACACTTTGTGCATGTTCCAATTTAACTGCAACTTGACAGGATTTCTTTCAACTTAAAGTTGCAAGTCCGTACACAAAGCAGATATTATAAAGTCGAAAATGATGCTAATTCAATCGTGTGGTTGGTGTCAAACGTTACATATGACCAAATTGACGATAGGGAGGGATTTGTGAAATATGACAGATTATCTTTACGGTCCTCGTCAACCATCAACACCACCAAAGCATAAAATTCGGCAGCATAGTCATGAGAATGTGACCTACTAAACTTAGCTATTCCCTACTCAGCCAATTAAGATGAAACTCGATATGTCCAAAGTCCCATCGCATTACTTGTCATTCCCATTAGAAAGAAAACAACAAAACGATTACTATCATTAGTTGTTGGAGTCCTCTTTGGACTATGCACACAGAGTTGGGACATAGAATTATTGTTCAAAGTCAAACTAGTAGAACAAGAATTTAGTGGAAGAAATTATATCTTGTACTTTATCGAGAAATGCAAACCTAACTACACAGCTACACTTACCCATAACAGAATTGAGCCCAAAATATTACTGCTAATATTTAATTATTTGAAGAATGGACCCCAGGGGAACTTGCAACATGGTCTCCTCAAACCATTTCCCATGATTAACTAGAACTGTATCAGAATAGATACCTGCCGAGAAAATAATGACCTTGCTTATAGAATTTGAATGGAAAATGTAACCCAAAATTGAGAAAATGATAACTAGGCTGAAGATGGTCATCAGAGGGACCAATTAGACCGCAGCATAAAGGCAGTTATTTTGGAATTCCCATCTGCAATATATGCAAGGCCTGGTTTCAAGCTGAATCTCTTACCTAAGTTAACTTTTAAATAAGATTCAGCCTGAAAATGGTCTCCACTTGTTGGACCTCCAACCATTCCACTCAAGCTCATTCCCCATCCAAAAGAATCTTCAGAATCATCAGACATATTGACAGCCCATTGTAAACGTTCAGGGTTTGATTTTTGCATCTCAATCCAACCTTCAATTCTCGTAAACCCATCAATTTCGGACTCCAACGTTAAAGCAACACACCCAGTTGAGACATGTTCCTGTGTGCTTTCTATCATGGCTGAAGCAGATGCTTCAACCACCGTCTTGGGAGCTCTATGATGTTCTAAGAGGCCTACAGGAATGGTAAGGGGTCCAAGACTAACTCGTTGGCTTAATGATCTAGGCACTTGATGAAGACCCAAAAGTGAGAGTTTTATTCCTTGTGGAAGTTCACAGACAATTTGTCCAAAAGTGCTGAAGCAATGCCCCATACTATCAGAACCTGCTTGCATTTCCAATCCAGAAACAAATTGTGCCAATGAAGCAACAATATTTGATTTTCTCACTTTTATGCCAATGCCACTGCCACTATGCTGATTCAAAAGGGGAGGTCCAAGTGATGATAAATCCGTAAGGCCCTTTCCCTGTCAGATAAAATGAATTAGTATATAACTGTATATTGAGAACCTGATTACTGATAGCAGTAAATTCAATATGAAAACGTACAGTGCTAAATTGGATTGTTATAAGCATCATGCTTATTTTGGTGTAAAACATAGTTGCAAGAGCAGAAATGGAAACAGGCTCAATGATATGATCAGTCTGACTCAAAAAAAGCTTAAGGCCTAAAACGGGGCCGTCGTGTGAATTATATTTGGAACTTGATTTAACACACCAGCCACATACAAACACATAAAGCAACAAGCCTAATTACATCATCAATTTACCGATCTATCCTACTATAAGAATATTATTGCCACAAAACAGAGAACAGAAAGCCACTGAAATATCCTACAGATCAGCAATCAACTGGATATTTAGAAATAAGGGTGTAATGGGACACTATGCAATTCCCAAAAGCAGCTTTAACAACATCCAACCAAAATTCAAATGCAGCTGAAATTTCTTCTAAGTAGCTTGAAATCATTCATCAATTAGGCTGACATGTATGTGATCCTCAATGTAATGAACAAAACTAATATGTTATCCCAGAATATTAAATGCGAGGTTCAACAATCTAGGTTAGCAACAATATTAAAGCAAATAGACTGTACCTGATAAGAAGAAATTGTAGTGATTGCTACATCCCTGCATTGCGCTCCTACTGGGATTGCAACAGCTGATAACCAGTCACTAGAATTTGTCTTATATAACACTTTTTCAAGAGAAAGTGACTGTCCTAAAACCTCTCCAAGATATCCCTTGCCTTTTTGCCTGGCCACAAACTCTGCAGCAAGAGTATCTTTCGGCCCAATAGTTGTTTCGAATGTGAACCTTGAATCAATTCCAGTCCTGATTCCTGCTCTAGAAAGTGCATCACAGTTCTGCTCATCAACTTTATCCATGATCAACAAAGCCCCTAAGAAATCGACCTCTCCTCTGACAAGGGTACTGGATTCTTGGAATGGATTTCCCTTGGATGTCTTACAGATAGAAAGTAGTCTCTCAACCTTGTCTTGTCTGTTTCTGAGTTTCATCAAATCGGCAAATGCTTCACGTTGCAACCGCTTCAGAATTTCAATCTAAAAATAACATCATGGGAAGAATTATAAAAAAAAAGATAATAACACCAAGCTAATTGACACTTTTGGAAACACCAAATTCGTCAAAAAAAAAAAAAAAAAAGTCCACTGGTAAGGGAGAGTATTGCCTATTCTTGTAAGAAGATAATAGTGTATCAAATTTAACCACATAAAAATAAAGGTACTATTTTTAATCACCTAAGATATCAACATATGCTTCCTGTGGTAAGCATGCTATCTAAAGCGCAAGCATAAGTGCAGACACATGTATCCACATAGGAAGTAGAATGTTGATAAATCATGACCAAAAAACCTACAATGCTGCAATGTCATATAGTTTTACAAGTTTGTGTTTGAGTGGAGGGGGGCGTCATGTAAGAGAAATGTATTAATGTAAAAGAAAAGGCCTAAAATCTCTTCATTGCAATCCTTGAGTAAATAAGACCAGCAAATCATGCTGAAAATATTTCTAGCACTTTGCAAAAGAGGGGAACAAATGCAGAGCACTGTTTGGTATCCAAAAGACATGTTTGGCATGATACATCTCTATTACCTCCTGGTAATAACTGCATTTAAAAACTGGAGTGAGATTTAATAAACTTTTGATTATTCTAAATACCCAGGAAAAGAAATAGTTTCATCACTTCTCTATGTTGATGACTTCACTGATGACCTTCGTTCCTTCAATTTAAAGGATTGGAACTATTTGGAAGTAAACTTGTTGGATAGAAGCAAGATGGAGCTGGCATAGCAAAAATTGAGCTAATAGGCTACAGCTTTATATTTAGTAATTTAGTGATTTTTTTTTCTTTCTATCAATTAATAATTGTTCTTCTTTGTGAAAGGTACAGTGTGTGTGTGTTATAAACTTTCCCCCCCTAGATTTATATCTTGGCTCCGTCACAACTTAAGATCATTAACAAAATTTATTGAATATTGAAGCCTACTAAAGAAAACTGGATTGGATAATCCACCAAGGGCATATATCAGTAGAAAAAATCACGAATGAAGCAGCTAGACAGTGAAATTTTGAATGTATTCCACTAAAATAACTTTATTCATGCCCATGAGGTCTAACTCAAATGGCACCTCCTAAACAAAGTAGAGAGTGAGTTAATGGGTTTAAGACCTCCAAATATGTGTGTAAATTACCAAAATTAAACATCAGCCATATTCATGTTCATAAATGACATTAATATATATATATATATATATATATAAGCTACAAAAAAAAAAATTGGAAAGGGGCTTATGCACAATCTTAGATTTTTGAACACTTTGACCTGTATCTCCATTCCAAGAGATAGAAAATCAAATGCTATTCCTCTATATAAGTTTTCTGAAAGTACTCACAACAATATAGAATTACTTTA
Source organism: Castanea sativa (assembly GCF_040712315.1). Lineage (NCBI taxonomy): Eukaryota > Viridiplantae > Streptophyta > Magnoliopsida > Fagales > Fagaceae > Castanea > Castanea sativa. The sequence goes on along the minus strand of NC_134013.1, from coordinate 12,624,187 downwards.
AGAGGTGAAGGAATACCACCCACACAATTAGATATAAGAAATCAATAGTTGATCTGTATTGGAAAAAATTGCAAATAGTTTATCACTTAAACCTCAAAATTTTAGTTTATGCTTTAACAAAATCAAGCTACTTAACACTATCAATCTCTAGGCTATGAATTCTGACTCAAACAGCATCCTTTTCCCGTCTAAGAGCAAAGTGGAATGCGTAAAGCTAACCGATATAGATCAGCACAACACAGTTCAGAATCTACATCAGATTCATCTCAAGCCAGTTCAAGTGTTAAACCAATTCAGAACAAAATGGCATGGAGTCTAAATCTGAAGCCCAAAGCCATGTGTAGCTTAATGAGTTAATGTAAACTGTTAGTTACAGGTTCAGTTAGAGTGAAAGTCCACATGTTCTTAATCTAATGGTAGTTTAGAAAATTTGTTATGATTGGAACTTTGGCGCCAAGTTTGTTAGAGTTGGCTACCCGCACAGATTGTATAAAACAGGGATAACACATTGTAATCTTTATCGTAGTCATAATACAATCCTCAAACTGAAATCCCCAAATTTTCTCTCTATAATTTCATTTCTTTTCTGTAACATTGTAGGTTGAATACCCACGAGATGGGCGAGTAACTTACCATTTAAAAGAAACATTCTATCAATCTCAGCTTGTTTCCTTAATGAAAGTGGACAAAACATCCTTCAAAATAGTACCCAAAGCAGTCATGAATCATTGCAAAAAATTCATATGTAACAACAAAAATTCCCAAAACAGCTATGTAATAGTACTTCCAAATCTGCTATCTGGGTAACTAATCAAATTGCTTAGACATTCAATTGCATACATTTAAAGCTCAATCTCGCCCGGGATAGCTACAAACTGAGAGTTATACCATAACATTTAGGGCGTGAATCAACAACTTCAAGCAAATTTAAACAAAATGAAAATTGAAATCTCTATCTATAAATGATGGGAATAAAATTAATCAAAAATCTGTTAAAGAGAGAGAGAGAGAGAGACAGTACTGGATTGCGGCTAGATGAATTTTCGGGGCGATGAGTGAGGGTGTGGACGAAGTCTTGGCTCGATTTTGCAAAGGATTTCAGTTTGTCCACAGCCAAAGCTACGGGCTCCATTTTCAGGAACCTAGTCAATCATTTTACAAATAAAAAATAAAAATTGCATCAAATCACAAATTTCTTTTCATTTCATTGTTTGGAAATGTAAATGGAAAATAGAAAAAATAAATAAATTAATTGATGGAAATCGAAATTGAAGGGTAACCGGACCTGCAGAACGTTGAAACAGCAGATTAGGGGTTTTTGAATTCAAGGCGGCGTCCACAAAAGCGAGAAACGGAGAGAGTACAGAGAAAGAGAAACCCTAGAATAGAAGAGCTTAGAGACCTTCAAAAGCTTATAGATTTGAAAATCGAAAGCGGCAAGATTGATACATTACAGTACTGTAAAACTTGCTTTAGCAGTGTATCTTGTTTACTTGCTGTAGGCTGTAGCAGTGTCAAACCAAAAAAAAAAAAATTTCATCCTTAAATTTTATTAAAAATTTATTTTTTTCCTTAGATTTTAAATTTTTTTATCTTTAAATTATTAAAAAAAATATTTTTTTGTCTATAAACTATTGAAAATATTTTACATTTTGTCCTTAAATTTTGAGAAATATTTCTTTTCATTCATAAATTATTAAATAAGCTTTTTTTGTTTGTTCTTGTTTTGTCCCTAAACTATTGAAAAAATAAAAATAAAAACTAATTCTTCACAAAATTTAGGAATGAAAAAATAAAAAATTTTTTGGATAAAATTTAAAGACTAAAATAATATTTTAACCAATAATAAACAAAATAGTGTATATAAAATGTGTCAAAAACAAAAATAGAGGGGAAACACACTTTGATTCTTAAAAAAGAAAAAAAAGACAAAAAGGAGTGCTGCTTTTGGCAATTCCAAATATACACTTAAAATCTCAATATATCATGGTTCGAACCTTTATAAAGCCATTGGTTTACTAATTGCTTTTGATAGGGTACTAATTTTGCCTATTTCCAAGTCGTCCATAAAGGTCGTCCGTAACCCGTTTGGAATTGTAAAACACCCTTTGGAACCTACCTGCAACTACCTCGTCCAAGCAAGAAGAGCTCTGGACGAGATAAGCACCACCAGTGAATGGGCGCTCGTCCAGAATGCGGACAACCTCGTCTTGAAGGAGTTTGTCTGTCAGACGAGACAGCCCCTACGCAAGTGCCAAAGTATACTCAACTAAGGAGTTCCAGGACGAGAGTATCACACTTAGGAAAATCTCCGAATATAATGTAATAATTCTTTATCCCACGCATAACTGTCAAGTATCCGTTGTGAAATAGAAGCAATAACTCCTAAACGGTTGTAGGAGTTACATTTGACCCTTGCGCCTCCTTGAATCCAGGGGGGTTTCCAATTTCGATAACCGCCTATGAAGGCACTATATAAAGACTGATTCAGACAAGGCAAATGTATGTGAATTTGACTCCAAAAAAGTTGGAACTCCAAAAATATAGAGAGAAAAACTAACTTTGCCATCGGAGGGTTTTTGGCCGGCAGCCCCGGTCACCTTTGATTTGCTTTTCTTTTTCTTCAGGCCGCAGAGAGAGCAAGTGGTCCTTTCAAGTCCGACACATCCAGCCTTCTGATCTTCTTTGCATCATCAGTTGGCGCTGTTTGTGGGAACAGTTCTTTTCGTTCGGTTATTTGTTTTGTTTTCAACGATTAGCCTTTCCCAGACAAAAGGCTGAATGGTTCGAACAAGATCAAGGGCAACAAGCCCATGCCACCAGGAGAGTAGGGATGCTTCTAGCAACCCCCTTCGCGATCGCAGGTCAGCGCCTGTCGTACAACCACCTTCCATTCAACATATACAATCCATGGCCGCCGCTATGGCGGAACTAACACGTCAAAACCAAGAGTTGAATAGGGAGATCAACCTCAGGAGGCAGCGCCAAGATGGGCACGCGGATAGACGGGCACCGAGTCAGGAAGGTGGAGGAGAAAATGTCGAGTCCGAAGATCAAACAAGGGGTACCGCTTCAAGAAGGGTGCCACACTTGGAAAAAGAGATGGACCAGATGAGAAAAGCCATGGATGAAATGAGGGAAAACATGAGGCGAGCGAACCTAGTGGATGATATGGTTCATCGAACGGACTCCCCCTTCACGGCTTCCATCAGCAGTCACCCCCCACCTCCAAAGTTCAAAATGCCTTCTCTAGACTCGTATGATGGAAATCGCGACCCTTGCGATCATATTGCAACTTTCAAGACGACCATGCACCTACAAGGAGTCCCGGATGAGATTATGTGCAGAGCTTTTCCCACCACACTTAAGGGACCGGCACGAGTGTGGTTCGGTCAGATACCCCCAAACTCGGTGGGATCCTTTGAAGAGTTGAGTAAGCTGTTTGTCAACAATTTCATTGGAGGATAGCGTCACAAGCGTTCCTCCTCCAGCTTACTGACCATAGAGCAAGGGGAAAATGAGAGTTTGCGATCCTTCATCACCCGTTTTAATAGGGAGGCCCTGACGGTGGACGAGATGGATGACAAGCTATTGCGCGCTTTCCACAATGGGGTCAATTCGACTTGTTCATTCATAAGCTCTACGAGCGAACCGCAGAACCATGCCCGATCTCGTCCATTTTGCCCGGGAATTTTATGAACGGCGAGGACGCTATCATAGCCAAGAAGAGAAAAAGGGCGAGAACGTTCGAAGCGGGTCACCATCGTTATTCGGATCAAGGACCTCGTCAAAGAAAGCTCGGGTAGACGAGAGGAAAGATAAGGATGGTAAGAAGGCCGGTTCCTCCGCGAGGAATCAGCAATACACGCCCCTGACTATGCCACTAGAGCAGGTTCTTATGCAAATCAAGGATGATCAGTCCTTGAAGTGGCCGGACAAAATGAAGGGAGACCCCAACAAGCATAATAGGAGCAAGTACTGCCGTTTTCACAGGGACCATGGGCATGATACAGACGAGTGCTTTGACTTGAAGCAGCAGATAGAAAATCTCATTAGACAGGGAAAATTGAGGAACTTCCTTGGACGATACCAGAGAGATGAGAAAATGAAGGCTAAGGTCGAAGAATCATCACGCCCCCCACTAGGAGAGATAAGGGTAATTGTAGGAGGAAACTCGACGGCGCAATCGTCCAAGTCAAGGAAGACATACCTGAAGGTGGTGCAGAACATCCAACTGTCTGGACGACCTCCTAGGACGAGGGAAGTAGACCAACAGGCTGTTACGTTCACGGACGAGGAGGCAGGACGACTTCATCACCCACACGATGACGCGATAGTCATCACCCTACTCATCTCTAACTACACGACCAGGAGGGTATTGATAGACAATGGCAGCTCTGCAGACATTCTCTACTACCCCGCATTCCAACAAATGAGGCTAGGACGAGATCAACTTCGACCAGTGAACTCGCCGTTGGTAGGATTCGGAGGAATGAAGGTGCAACTTGTGGGCACCATTACGTTGCCAGTGGTCGTTGGAACGTATCCGTAGCAGATAACCAAGGAGGTAAATTTCCTTGTTGTTGATTGTGCATCGTCATATAATGCAATTATTGGAAGGCCAACTTTGAATAGCTGGAAAGCGGTAACCTCTACCTACCATCTATCCATCAAATTCCCAACCGAGCACGAAGTAGGCCAGGTACAAGGAGACCAGCTGGCCGCTAGAGAATACTACTTAGCTATGCTGGCCATGGACGAGCACATGCAGGCGATGAGTATAGACGGAAGAAGGGTCGTGACTGAGCCCACTAAAGCATTAGAGGACGTCCCTTTGGATGATAACCAGCCCGAGAAGTCTACTAGAGTTGGGGCAAGCATGGAAGAGGGGGCAAAGCACGCTTTGATTCGGTTTCTGAAGAAAAACCTCGATGTCTTTGCATGGAGTCATGAGGACATGCTTGGCATTGATCCGAGCGTCATTACCCATTTGCCATTCTTTAAAGTCCTTAGGAAGGCTTTTGAATGGACGGACGAGTGCCAACAGGCCTTCCAAGACTTGAAGACGTATCTCATGACGGCGCCACTGTTGAGTCCGTCTATACCTGGGGAAGAGTTGTACTTGTACTTGGCAGTGTCCCCATACGCAGTGAGCTCGGCGTTAGTCAGAGAAGAGGGGAGAATCCAGAAACCGATCTATTACACAAGCCACGCGATGAGAGGGGCAGAAGGAAGATACCCGATGATGGAGAAACTAGCCTTCGCATTAATCACGGCTTCCAGGAAGCTGAGACATTATTTTCAGGCACACGTCATCAACGTCCTAACAGACCATCCCATAAAAAAGGCGATGAACAAGTTGGAAGCTGCTGGAAGGCTAGTACAGTGGGCCGTTGAGCTCAGCGAATTTGATGTTAGATACCTCCCAAGGAGTACGATAAAGGTGCAGGCGTTGGTAGATTTCATCGCAGAATTCACCCCCAGCCAGGACGACCTGAACAAGGACGAAGGAAATGAAATGTGGGTGGTTAATGTAGACGGATTGTCCACAATGTATGCAGGAGGGATTGGAATTGTATTGAATTCCCCTAAGGGTGACAGGTTGGAGTACGCGGCCCGTCTGCAGTATTAAACTACCAACAACGAGGCTGAGTACGAGGCTCTACTCAAGGGATTGGAATTAGCCAAGTCCTTGGGGGCAGAGTCGTTAACAATCAGAGGAGACTCTCAACTGGTCATTAACCAAGTGAATGGGATGTGTGATGTTAAGGAAGATCGAATGAAGAAATATCTCAACAAAGTGAAACGCCTTGCACGAAAATTTTCAGCCATAAGTTTTATTCAACTTCCCAAGGAGGAGAATGCGGAAGCAGACGCCTTGGCGAAAGCCGCATTGGCAGGGGTCGTGGACGAGTTCGACAACATCCAATATATGCCGAGCATAGACATCCCTGACATACAGCAGATAGGAGGAGGAGAGAATTGGATGAGTCCGATAGTGATTTACCTCAAAGATGGAAGGCTTCCAGAAGACAAGGATGAAGCGAGAAAGTTAAGGGTCAGGTCGGCCAAGTATGTCCTCATAAATGAAGTGTTGTACAAGCGAGGTTTTTCCCAACCTTACTTAAGGTGCTTGGCTCCTGACGAGTCAAACTATGTTCTAAAGGAAGTTCACGAAGGATCGTGTGGAAATCATTCAGGAGCAAGGTCGCTAGTCTATAAAATCGTCTGTGCTGGCTACTATTGGCCTACAATGCAGGCAGATGCTAAAGCTTATGTCAAGGTATGTGACCAATGCCAGCGCTATAGCAATGTGCCTAGACAGCCGTCAGAGTACCAGACCCTAATGACGGCCCCATGGCCCTTCGCATAGTGGGGACTGGATATCCTAGGCCCTTTCCCCATGGGAATCCGACAGATGAAGTTTTTGGTGGTAGGAATAGATTACTTTACCAAGTGGGTAGAAGCCGAGCCTCTTGTAGCAATCACTCAGCAGAATGTGAAAAATTTTGTATGGAAGAATATCCTATGTAGATTCGGAGTACCTAGGGTATTAGTATCTGATAACGGACGTCAATTTGACAACGCACCCTTCAGGGACTTTTGCAATCATTTTGGGATCAAGAATTACTATTCTTCGCCCTCCCATCCACAGGCAAATGGACAAGCAGAAGTAGCAAACCGATCTCTATTGAAAATCATCAAGACTCGGTTCGAGAGGGCAAAAGGGATATGGCCAGACGAGCTACCAGGTGTTCTTTGGGCCTATAGGACGATTGCACGAACTCCGACAGGAGAGACCCCTTTTAAACTAGCCTATGGGAGTGAAGCTGTCATACCAGCGGAGGTCCATATGGCAAGTCATCGAGTGAGGGAGTACCAGGAGAAAGACAACGGGGAACAACTTCGCCTTGACCTCGATCTTATTGACGAGGTAAGAATGGAGGCGGAGCAAAGGACGGCAAGGTACAAAAATCTCATTGCCAGACAGCATGATGCCATGGTAAAACTCAGACGGTTCGGTGTGGGGGACCTTGTCCTCAAAAGGGTCTCCTTAGCGACCAGGAACCCAGCTCATGGAAAATTGGGACCCAATTGGGAAAGACCCTACAGGGTAATCAACGCAAGAGCGGGGGTCCTACTACTGGAAGCCACTAGACGGGGCGGAAGTTAGAGCATCCCTGGAACGTGGAACACCTGAGAAGGTACTATCAGTGATGAGTAGGGGCGAGGGAAGTCAGTGGCAAAATTACAGCTATGATTTGCGTGTTTGCTTATATTTACTTTTGCTTTTACTACTATTATGGTGTGTTATGAATAAAGGTGTACTAGTTCTTAAACTTTTGCACTACTTACAGACCAGCTTATGAAAGACGAGGCTATGTACTTAAGTATCTTAATAAGGCACTAGCTTATAAGCATGTGCCGCGTTTGTGAACAATGTTCATGTAATAATATGGTTTGGATTTCTTATGTATTTGAATTCCAGTTTCCACAATAATACCCACGGACGAGGCAAAAGCCTTAGACAAGAAAAATCTTCGGACGAAGGTAAACTCGTCCAAGATTTCCTTTAAATGAGGATAAAGCAAAGAGAAAAATGCTAAAGCATGCTCGTCCAAGCTTTCCTTAACAAAAAAAAGGGGATAAAGCAAAGAGAAAAATGCTAAGACATGCTCGTCCAAGCTTTCCTTAAAAAAAAAAAAAGGGGATAAAGCAAAGAGAAAAATGCTAAGGCATGCTCGTCCAAGCTTTCCTTTTAAAAAAAAAAAAAAAACCAAGGCCCACTTGTCTAAGAAAGAAAGTAGGCGTTAACGCATGGTATTCCAACGACGAGCATATAGCCAAGACGCATGCCATCCCCATGACGAGTATATGGTCAAGACGATTGTGAACTCGCGAAAGTACGAGTAATAATCACTTAAAGGGCAGTCAAAATGATCATTATCGTCCTAAGCAAGTCGTCCACAAGGGAATCGTGTAAACGATCACCCAACACTTGGGAACATTGCTTAAAAGGCAATTGAATAAAAAATAAAAATGCGTAAACTCGTCCATGGAACAACAATAACGATAATCGAAAATAAACATTCATTAGACATTAAAGGGTGGACGACCATCGTCCAAAAACCCTTAAGAAATAAGCCTTGAAAGGCAATTGTTTATAAACTCATCAAAAGTACTCTAGACGAGATAAGTGTACTCTTATACATTTTAAAAAAGAAGAGAGAAAGAAGAGAAGAAAACACTTGAACAAAGAAATAAAATCTTCAAATAACAAAAGCATCAGGCATCAAGGTCGTCTTGAGCAGGCTTGGTCGAGGCATCGTCTTTAACATTGACGTCTTTAGAGCTGGTCTGAAGAAAAGAACTAGCAGCACCTCCAAGTTGAAGGACGATAGGGCTGAAATCAACTTCTGGAAACTTTTCTTTCGCCTCCATGCGAAAGTCTTCAAATCCCGCCGCATAGTTGGCGTCCAGAAGGTCAGTTAATTGCTTCGAAGCCTTGAATTCCTCCACAGCTTCGTCCTTAGCCCTCACAAGGGAGTTGCTTAGCTCGTCGATCTTCTTCTGAAAGTGGTCAAGACGAGAGTCTTTTTCCACTATGTCAGCCTTTAGCTCCTCAACAAGGTTCAGCAAACCCTTGGCCTCGTCCTTAGCCTCAGCAACCGTCTCAGCCCAGCCCTTGCAATCGTCTTTGACCTCCTGGATCCTCCTCTCCAACAGCAGCCTTGTCCTGTCCAGCTCAGTAGCTTGCCTGGATGTAGCTATAAACTTGGACATAGCCTGCACAAGCAAATAAGAATTTTCGTATTAAGCAAAGCAAGCATAAAAAAAAAAAAAAAAACTAGCGACGAGAACAAATTCATATTAATTACCTTGAAAAGATCGTGGACACCTGAGTGTTCAAAATCTTTCAGGGACATGTTATAGCATGTAGCCACGTCCTCGTCAGACACTGCTTGTTGAAACCTCTCCCAGGCCAAGCCCTCGCTCTCAAGAAGGTTAGGCACAACGTCAACGGGAGGCTGGGACGAGGCAGGAACGCTGGTTTTGGATGGAGGGGGAACAGGCTCGGACGACTCCACGTCAAAGATCTGGACGGACAGTGATTGAGGAGGAGGAACAGGGACAGCGGAAGAAACGACCCCGGGCTTGGACGACTTCCTGTGCTTGGCTCTCCGGCTGGGGAGGTTTTCAAGATTGATGGCCTTTGACAGACTTCTCTTGTCGTCAGCAGCAGGACGAGCCCTAGCCTCGGTGTCTTGCTTACCACGCTCGTCCGCGACCCCCTTGCCTTTGTTTTCCTTCATGGTAGCCATCCCTAAAATAAACAATAATAATGATAAATAAAGGTGAATAAGTCAACAAATGTGTCTAAGACGATGTAAAAAAAAAAAAAAAAAAAAGAGGAAATGCAAGACGAGAATTCACGTCGACGAACTGTAATCTCGTGGGCTAAGGCTTCTGGAGAGGGCTCTGGGCCAAGTCCCCAAGTCGCAAGACGCTGGAGGGTGACCAAGGAATGGAAGTCCCTCTCTGGGTGAAGACGAGCCTTCTGAACGCGTCCCAGATAGAACTTGTTCAATGATGGCCTTCTAACACTTGCAATAAAGATGAGAAGTTTAACATAGAAGGATATGTAATAAAGGAAATGTTACGGTAGTGGTAAGCATACCTTCAGGACGAAGGTTCCCTATGTCTCTTGTATAGGGGGGAAACGAATCCCTGCTCAACTCAATAGGGCGTCCTGCCCAAAAACCGGAGACGAAGAAGAACTCCGTCTTCCAACTCCTATCTGAAGTAACCAAAGATTTTATAATCCTACAATCTTTTCTCCTGGCTGTAAACTAATAGAAGCCACGAGATTGACTAATTTCAGAGGGTTTATAGCAAAAAAGGAATTCGTCCACGGTAAGAGGACAATCCCCTTCAAAAACCTCTCTCCACAAAACTTGCATAGAAACAACTAGTCTCCATGCATTAGGATTTAGCTGACACAAACCTAAACCTAACCTAGTAAGCAACTCCCTAGCAAAAGCGTTGAGAGGCAGCCTAAGACCTCCTAGAAGATAGGCTTCATAAACCCCAATGCCAAAGTGAGGTTGGCAACACCACTCATCACGGACGGCTAATCTAGGATTTAGCTCGTCTGGAATTTGGTACCGGCTCTAAGAGACGCTAATTTCCTCGTCTGTCTTGGCGGAACCCCTACGGCCACGGTGTAAACAGGTCTTAACCTCGTCCTTCGAGTGGACGAGGGCGCATAGAGGGGCCGGCCTTGGACCCAGATGTCACTCTCGTCCTAAGTTCCTCCTGGAAAACTTCTAAGGGAACCCCAGGAACCCCAGAAATATACTCGTCTGTGGTATTACCACCGCTACTACTGCTATCACTACTAGAACCACTATAGCTAGTTATGTTGCGATATTCGTCTATCTCCCTATTAACATTATTGCTAGACGAAGAAAAAACCTCGGACATTGTGGAAATGTAAGGGAAGCCTAAAAACGAGCGTAGAGAAAATACCTGGCTCTAGACGAAGGAAACTAGGGACGCTAGAATACTCCTAGACGAGGCGACGGACGAGAGATGTCAAACAAGGAAATTTGAAAAATGGAGAGGGTATGGGAGGAAATCCACTATTTATAGGCGTTGAAAAGTGAAACCCTAAACGAAATATTCAATCAGGGAGAACCACGTGGCAACTTCCTCAAAAACTCAAATCGACATGACGGTTAACCAAATAAGTGATGACACGTGGCACAATTTGGGGGCCGTTGGAGCCCCACCCTCTACCTTGAGGCACGTGGGATGATATGTTGAAGCGTGTCCAAAAACTGAAGAACTTTGGACGACCCTTAAACAGGGGGCAACTGATAGGGTACTGATTTTGCCTATCTCCAAGTCGTCCATAAAGGTCGTCCGTAACCCGTCTGGAATTGTAAACACCCTTTGGAACCTACCTGCAACTACCTCGTCCAAGCAAGAAAAGCTCTGGACGAGATAAGCACCACCAGTGAATGGGCGCTCGTCCAGAGCGCGGACAACCTCGTCTTGAAGGAGTTTGTCTGTCAGACGAGACAGCCCCTGCGCAAGTGCCAAAGTATACTCAACTAAGGAGTTCCAGGACGAGAGTATCACACTTAGGAAAATCTCCGAATATAATGTTATAATTCCTTATCCCACGCATAACTGTCAAGTATCCGTTGTGAAATAGAAGCAATAACTCCTAAACGGTTGTAGGAGTTACATTTGACCATTGCGCTTCCTTGAATCCAAGGGGGTTTCCAATTTCGATAACCGCCTATGAATGCACTATATAAAGACTGATTTAGACAAGGCAAAGGTATGTGAATTTGACTCCAAAAAAGTTGGAACTCCAAAAGTATAGAGAGAAAAACTAACTTTGCCATCGGAGGGTTTTTAGCCGGCAGCCCCGGTCACCTTTGATTCGCTTTTCTTTTTCTTCAGGCCGCAGAGAGAGCAAGTGGTCCTTTCAAGTCCGAAGCATCTAACCTTCTGATCTTCTTTGCATCATTAGCTTTCTCAAAAAAATAAAAAATAAAAAATAAAAAGAAAGAAGAAAAGTGGTTTAATATTTTGAGGTTAGCAGAGGCAGAGCTATAATTTTGAGTTAGGGCGTTGAATTACAAAAAACAAAACAAAACAAAAAAAATCATGAAAATTCAAATAAGCATCTATTAATTATTCAACCACATGGTTTATATTTGCTTTCACTTTGTCACTCATCCAAACATACTATTGCATCACTATTTTATTTTATTTTATTTTTATGATAAGTTTTTGTTCAAGTTTTTTGGGCTAATGATTTATGAATTGTGGTTGTTTAGACTAATATGTGGTTGTTTGGGCTGATTTGTGATAATATTTGTAATATTCTGTGGAGTTGTTTAGGCTAATCGAGGAGGCCAAGTTTTATTTTTCTTTAGCCCAATTTGAATAAGGCTCTAATATATCTACAGTTTTTTTTTCCTACAAATCATACAAGCCCAATTGGGCCTTAGTGTGACTCTGTTCCTCCAGGTTGGGTTTGGTTTTGATATTTTGATTATCTAAAGGACAAAGTTTGGCTTTAATCACTAATAAGAAATAACATTTGTATTTGTACTTAACTCAACTAATCAATTGAGTAACGTGTATTACACTTGATATGGCATGTCTCCTTCAACCCAATACACCCAATTTGATTGACACCCCTATGGGGCTATGCCCAATAGCTCACCTCTCCAACCACCATCATCTCTCACCCACCTCAAGTCCATTAGATTCGAGGAAATCTCCATCAACTCGAAAGGCATACACCACCTTTAATCTTCGACATCTACATGATTACCAACAAAATCATCTGCCTGTTGACATAACGATACCAAATTAGCCAATAGCCCAAATCTTCTCAATCAACAACGATTAAAAGTTTTCAAACCCAATGTGATTGAGTTAGTTGAAATGTTGACACCAAGCACGATTAAACTATGATAAATTATGTATGTTTTTAAACCCCTTAAAACAAAATCAAATTAACCTAGTTATTTAGCCAAGTGATTAACTTAAGTAAATTATGCAGATCTAGGTTAACACATATAAATCATATCATTGTAAAGTGTGGAAAATAAAGAACACAACAATATGATAACGTAGGAAAACCAAACCAGTAAAAAACCTGCGGAGGATCTAACTTAGCTATCCTCAAGGTAAACTGAATCCACTATGAAAGAATTGAAGTTTACACAATAGCGACTTAGACCACTAACATCCTATTGCTACCTCGAGTAGAAAACTTACTACCACGACCATGTGACAGCTCCAAGTTCTTGGACTACTTCTTTCTTGGATTCCTAGCAAATACAAGCACTCCCGCTTGTATATCTTTAAGCTCTTGAATCTGCAACTGAATTGATCACTAAGCTCTTGACATCAATCTAGATCTTGATAACCCTAAGTGTATATAAAGGCAAACACCTCTAGATCTCACAAAAGATACACACACACACACAGAGCATAAAGAGCAACCTTAAAATGTGGCTAAGGTTTTCCCTTTTATATCTAGGGCAAAACATAAAACCCTACATATAAAACGGGGTTAGGCTGAGTTGGAAAATTCTGCAGAAAAATAATTTGCACGAGTTTCGATTGATCGAGTCTAATTTTCGATCGATCGAGCCAGGCATATTTACACAGTAAATCCTGCAGAACACTCAATTTCAACTTTACAACTTAAACATACTTTGAGCAAGTTTAAAACAAGACTAAACGTTTTGATCATGGTTTGCTAACATTACAAATTGAAGTTCTAAAACATTAGTTCCTAAAGTCTTAAAACCTAACAAATTATGTTCCCAATTGTTCTTGTTAACTTGAGGTCAGCCGTAACTTTATGTTATAATAACAAGCAAGACAGTGGGAGTGTGTGTAACTGTGAGGTTAGAAGTGATAGACTGGTAGTCATGTGATTGCACTAAGTAGACTCAAAAATTAGGAAGCGGGCTCTTGAATTTTATTTCACACTCCTCTAGTGAAGTCCTAGACCTCAAAAAACATTATGAAGTATTGGAAAAAAAAAACTTCATTCACATAAAATTCTTTTAGACTTGGCTTGGGTCCATTGTATCGTTACCCGTTGAGATGATGATGACATGTGACCAAAAATAAACAAGTATCTCTATCTCAATGGGTCCATTATAATTGAATACTGGACCTAAGCTTTACTCGTTTCTTTCTTATTTTGACCGAAATTAAGGAACAATGAGATAATAAAGATGAGATTGAATTGGGATAATCTCTGATCTCCAATAGATAATTGGATAAGTATTTTCAAATTATTCATCACAGAATCATAAAACAACTTCCCTACTAAACAACAAAGACTACTATGTACCCGTTAGTACCTTATTGGTTCATAACTTCTTTCTATTTAAGCAACCACTCCTAATAACAACTAACAAGCAACACTATGTGTGCGTTTGGATACTACTTATTTTGTTGAAAACTAAAAACAATAAAAAAACAATGAAAAATTATTGTTCATGCTTGAAAGTACTGTGTATATGCCTGATTACACTGTTCATGTCCCATGAACATTGCAAGAGGCACTGGACTTAAAAAAAGAAGAAGAAGAATCAGCTAGACATAGATGTAGGAATCGCAAAACGCGCTTACCAAACGCACCCTATATTTCAAACATCAACACTACTAACAAAATAAAGGGCCCATTTGGTAATATTCTTTAGTAAGAGCATCTCTAGCGGATTCTTCAAATTTTTGTACTGTTTGAAGAATGAACAGTGACTTTTACCTTTTAACTATCCACTTTTTCAAATACACTTTCCAACAAATTTTCTATCCTATTATCTATCTCATTTAAATATTATTTCTTCATTCATTATTTATTCTTTTTTTAACAACCGCACATCTTCCAATATTTTTTTAATCAATACTTGATTATTATAATAATAAAAGACATTTGAAGAATGAACAGTAACCCATCAGATTTGATGAGCTACTGTTCATGAGCCAAAAAAAATTTAGAGTTTAGAGAATTTATTGGAGACCATTTTTTTGGTCTCATTCTCTATTATAGAGAATATTTGGGCTTTAGCTACTCCATTAGAGATGCTCTAATATTGTTTGTATTTTTTGAAAATACGCATGGGTGAAAAAGTGTGTGAAAATACGTATAATGTTGTTTAAACACTGAAAACTGTTACTCCGTATTTAAAATACACTACCAAACAGCCCCAAAGCTTCCCACTCTAACGTTCCCTTCTTAAAACTTCTCCCTTGTTATTAGGAGTTGCTGCAACGAACACCAGAAAATAAGAATTGGTTCAAGAGAAGCTTGAAAGGGTTTTGTTGAGTACATCAGAGACAATTATTCTATAAGTTTTTTCGGTAGGGTGAACAAAGTCCCAAAAGACATAGGCAGAAGCATCTGGACAAGCGAATGGACTAAATGGAAGGCATAAACCAAAGCCGCCGCAGCACCCAGAATTTGCATTTTGAAAGCCTGAAATTTTAAGAATAGTCACAAATTAGAAATGTATGACCAAATTGATACTGCAAAGTTCAATTATAGTGTATCATATTACATAAACTTTACAAATTGATGTTTTAACTTTTGAGAACAAAATAGTAGAAGTAATTAACAAAGTATAACCCTAGGGATACTATATTTTTACACAAAACTTTACAAACTAATGTCTAGTCAATCACAAAAATGAAAAAGTAGTTTTACTATATGAAAATTTTAAACTTATTACAAATTTTACTACAAAATACTTACAAACTAATTAATGTAACAAGGAATGTGATATTGTTGTCACTTCAATAACTAATAAATAAATATCTGAATAATCTTTATAAGAATAGTAGCTTATCAATTAGTAAAATTTATATAGTAAAATTTGTAATATCCTTAACAATAATATTTTATAATGTTATTGAAGTGACATCTGTGAGGATACTTCCCCAATTAATCGGATTTATCCGCTTTGGGGAGCCAGTCCCTCACGGTTTATCGGCTCGTCCCCGAGTGTGGGCAGGATTTTCACCAGGAGCAAGGGCTAGACCTTGGACTCGCAGGCTTGACACCAAGTCCCACATCGGTTAGAGTTCCCTCCCACATATGGTTTATAAGCTTCTGGAGCGACCATATGTGTACCACCACTACACATGTGTAGTAGTGGTACACATATGGTCGCTCCAGAAGCTTATAAACCATATGTGGG
The DNA here is from genome assembly GCF_040712315.1 of Castanea sativa. NCBI lineage: Eukaryota > Viridiplantae > Streptophyta > Magnoliopsida > Fagales > Fagaceae > Castanea > Castanea sativa. The sequence continues at coordinate 12,608,438 of NC_134013.1, read as the reverse complement.
AGGGAACTCTAACCGATGTGGGACTTGGTGTCAAGCCTGCGAGTCCAAGGTCTAGCCCTTGCTCCTGGTGAAAATCCTGCCCACACTCGGGGACGAGCCGATAAACCGTGAGGGACTGGCTCCCCAAAGCGGATAAATCCGATTAATTGGGGAAGTATCCTCACATTAAAAGGGCCCTTTTAATGTGAGGTCACTTCCCCAATTAATCGGATTTATCCGCTTTGGGGAGCCAGTCCCTCACGGTTTATCGGCTCGTCCCCGAGTGTGGGCAGGATTTTCACCAGGAGCAAGGGCTAGACCTTGGACTCGCAGGCTTGACACCAAGTCCCACATCGGTTAGAGTTCCCTCCCACATATGGTTTATAAGCTTCTGGAGCGACCATATGTGTACCATTCCTACACATGTGTAGTAGTGGTACACATATGGTCGCTCCAGAAGCTTATAAACCATATGTGGGAGGGAACTCTAACCGATGTGGGACTTGGTGTCAAGCCTGCGAGTCCAAGGTCTAGCCCTTGCTCCTGGTGAAAATCCTGCCCACACTCGGGGACGAGCCGATAAACCGTGAGGGACTGGCTCCCCAAAGCGGATAAATCCGATTAATTGGGGAAGTGACCTCACAACATCAATTGGATATATTACCACATTGGTTTATAAGCCTTTTTTGCAGGGTTTTTTTATTTCACTTTTTATTATTCAATAGTTCTAAAAATAGGTGGAGGTTGATCTAAATTTGCAGTACCTAAGTACCTTTAACATTTCCTATTAGAGTTGATGTATTGCGCCAGTCATATATAATTAATTTATAAGTACTTTATAGAATATTTGATTGTAGTCATGGTGTTTTCCACAGGCAAATACGCTTTGGATGATAGCAAAACGAATGTTTCAGGTAACAGATTACCAGATTTTTTAAGACAAAAAAAAAAAATGATAATAATAACATTTACCAAATTGCTGAGGATTACTGGCGATGTTAACGAGAGGGGTAAAGATGTCGAAAAAGACCAGCTTGGCGTCGGGATGCTTGCTTTTAAGGGAGGCTATTCCTGCTTTTAGCAGATTATTGTACATTTGTGCACCTAGGTTTGCTACCATTGAACAAGATGACCCTCCTGTGAATCTTGCTGATGGCTCGCATCCAAATGCTACAGTACTAAGAACACCAAATCGCCGAGCCCCCAGTGCATACAGTTGCTTCACAAATGAAGTGCATGGAAATGATTAGGTGCTTGGTGCTCTTTGTTACCTCTTAAAAACATAGATTTTTAATGAAGTGCATGGCATATACTTAGTTAAAAAGTTAATTAGGGCCTTCATAAATCATAATGAAAGAAATTCACCTCCAAAAAAGTGGTAGACCAGGTAACCAATTGAACACAATATGCAGGAAAAGTATACTCTAATTTCCTCAAACCAGCAGTATATGATACTCCAATGTCATTGTTGCCTGCTGACATTAGAACAAGGCTGTTGGCTATGATGACTTTTGCTTTCTCTTCACCAGCAATCCCTGTTAGCTTCCCTATGTAATCCTTGAAGTATTGTAATTGTTGGGACATTGCCACAACTCCCTGATTCCAACAAAACAATTAAATTGCAAGAAAGCCTAGAATTTTGAAAGCACAGTAAATTATGTGCAATTATTAGAGTAAGAAAAATATTAATTCAGCTCTTCTAATCGGATTTTTTGTTGTCTCGTGTTTTTGGTATTGGATCCCATCACCTAAAACATAGAGAGGCAGAAGATACAATTGAAGGAGTTGAAATACTATCCCCTAGATTAATTAAAAACCAACAAATGTCGTAATTTACTAATTTCTATGAATAAAAGAGAGAGGAGGGGCATCATAGCCCTTGTCTTGTGGTTCTGCTAGGTAACAATTTAGTTTAAAGACCTTCAATTCTTATATTTCACCTCCTAAATTTTGTTTTAAAATTAAATTATTAGGATTTTGTCCAAATTCTATTTTGCATGTTTTGGTTGAAAAAATTACCTCCTTGTGATTCCATCAAATAACAATGTAGTTCCACGATTTTTTTAATTGTTACATTTTGATCCCTAAAGTTTAAATTTAGATGAAATCAAAAGAAATACTTTTGAAAAAATCCAAACAATTTGATTTTTGTCCAAATCATAATGCGGTTAAATGTAACAATTGAAAGTTTGTATACTAAGTTGTGATAGAGCCAAATTAAAAAAAGGGAAAACATTAATGTCCAAATAAATAAATATAAAGATAGATACCAGTGTACTAGATGTTAATGGATCAATTCCCGAGCCACCGGAAGCAAAGCCTACACCGGTTAGGAGATCATCACTTTGAAGGTTTGGTTTAAGATAAGCTGGCACAGTATCTTTAATTCCCAAGGCCTCCGCTGAAATGAATATGAAATGGGTGAATAACCACAACAATTTGGTGTTATTTTCAAATTAAACCTTAAAGTTTTGAGCGTATTACTTTCAACCCTATCGTTTAAAAATTAATATAGTTTAGATTTTTTTTAAGTCACTTTCAACTAAAATTTTTAGATTTTTTTTGAGAATCTATTTCAACTAAAATAAAAAAAAATTTATGTAAACTAAACCTAGAATTTTCTGGACACTAGAACTCAAATAGCAGAAACAGAAACATTTTATAATAAATAGTACATAAAATATGCATCATGCATGAGAGAGAGATGCTTGGTAAGTAAAAGAGTTTATGATATACCTATCAAGTCTGTGGGGTTTTTTCCATTGCAAAATCTTCCGGTTGCAACTTTTCCCGGGAAGTCTCTTCCATACGGAGGGTAATTGCACCTACCTGAGAGAAGATTGTTATTCATGCCAGTATCAAGAATTGAATCTCCAAATGAGAAAATCGCTGAAAATGTTTTATTTGTTTGAGCTCCTATGGTGCAGAAAAATAGACAAGCATACGCTTGAAGTATGAAAAGTATAAATGAAGATGCAAAAGCCATTTTTACAACTCTGAGTGCTGAGTTTTTCTAGTGATGAATGCTTTAGTTTCTCATGGCCTAAATGAAGTCTGAAGTGTGTATTTATACTCTTACAAATAGAATAATAAACAAGTAGTTGATGGTAAGACATTGAAACTACAAGAGTGAAAGAAATTTGACATCAAAATTTGATTTAAAACTTCTATCAATTGTGGTCAATCGTAATAAATCATATCTTTAAAAGCATTAATCCATTAAATTAAATTAAATATTCCCCAAAAATGTTAGCTTAATAGGTTATATTTCTTTAATATTTAGAAATTATGGTAGTCCTCATCTTGGGGTATTATCTCTATAACTTTACGTTTAGAAACTTCTCAATGGATTATTACTGTGTGTTAATAGATTATTAATATGCATGATCTGTTGTAAGGAACTAGATTCATGTCATGTGAAGGTACTCATAACCTAAAATACTTATTTATTTTTTGACTTGAATCTAATAAATTATTTTTATGTTATTAATTTGATATAACTAAATGAGTAAAAATGTAAGTCAGTATTAATGTGCCTCTAGGGTATTTCCTCTCCAACTTTCCCTTTAGAAACCCCCAAAAAAAGAAAATTCACAATGAATTATTTCGGATTTATAGATTATTCATGTACATTATCTATTATAGAGAACTAGATTAATGTCATGTGAATATACTCATCAATATAAGTTAATATAATTATTTATTTATTTTACATGAGTTTAATTATTTATTTCGATTTTATTAATTTAATATAACTAAATGAATATAAAATAATTTAGTTAATATAAATGAATATTTTTAAATATACTTCATTGCACAAAAAAATTGTAAACATTAAAATGATAGTGGACAAACTCTAAGTGCTGAGTTTTTCAAGTGATGAATGTTTTAGTTTCTCACGGCCTAAATGAAGTCTGAAATGTGTGTATTTATACTCTCAAAGATAGAATAATAAACAAGCAGTTAATGGTAAGACATTAAAACTACAAGAGTGAAAGAAATTTGACATATCAAAATTTGATTTAAAATTTCTATCAGTTGTTGTCAATCGTAATAAATAATTTCTTTAAAAGCATTAATGCATTAAATTAACTTTAATATTCCCCAAAAATGTAGCTTTTTTTTTAGAGAGAGTTTCAACTTATGGCGTCCGCTCCTGATGATAAAGAGCTATCATCAGACTAAAACACCAATCAGTTTTTGGTGTAGGCAGAGTTTGAACCTCAGATCTCCTATACAATCTTCAAAGACTTTACCCGTTAAACTAATTGGAACCCACCCCAAAAATGTTAGCTTAGTAGGTTATATTTCTTTAATATTACGAAATTAAGGTAGTCCTCATCTTGGGGTATTATCTCGATAACTTTACTTTTAGAAACTTCACAATGCATTATTACTGTGTGTTAATAGATTATTAATTTGCACGATCTGTTATAAGGAACTGGATTCATGTCATGTGAAGGTACTCATAACCTTAAATACTTATTTATTTTTTGACTTGAATCTAATAAATTATTTTTATGTTATTAATTTGATATAACTAAATGAGTAAAAATGTAAGTTAGTATTAATGTGTCAAGGGTATTTCCTCTCCAACTTTCCCTTAATTTAGAAGCCCCCCAAAAAAGAAAATTCACAGTGAATTATTTCGGATTAATAGATTATTCATGTACATTATCTATTATAGAGAACTAGATTTATGTCATGTGAACATACTCATCAATATAAGTTAATATAATTATTTATTTATTTTACATGAATTTAATTTTTTATTTCAATTTTATTAATTTAATATAACTAAATGAATATAAAATAATTTAATTAATATAAATGAATATTTTTAAATATACTTCATTGCACAAAAATTGTAAACATTAAAATGATAGTGGACAAACTCTAAGTGCTGAGTTGTTCCAGTAATGAATGTTTTAGTTTCTTACGGCCTAAATGAAGTCTGAAGTGTGTGTATTTTGTACTCTCACAGATAGAATAATAAACAAGCAATTAATGGTAAGATATTAAAACTACAAGAGTGAAAGAAATTTGAGATATCAAAATCTGATTTAAAATTTCTATCAATTTTTGTCAATCGTAATAAATCATTTATTTAAAAGCATTAATGCATTAAATTAAATTAAATATTCCCCAAAAATGTTAGCTTAGTAGGTTATATTTATTTACGCTCTGTTTGTTTCAGTATATACGTTTTCTAGAAAATGGTTCATTTTTCAAAGAGCATTTTTTAGAAAATTGTATCATTTTCCAGTGTTTGGTAACGATCTTGAAAATGAACTTGAGAATATTTTCTGATGTTTGGTATGCAAATTTTTATTTTTATTTTTTAAATTTCTTGTGTAATTTAAAACATGTTTATTATGTAAACCAACTAATGTAATCAATATAAATAAAATAAATAAATAACCAAGAATGAATTTGGTTTTCATACTAAAATTTTGACAATAGATACAATCAAAATTAGTTGTCAAATTTTCATGATCTCTACTACTCATCTTGCTTATATATATAGACAATAATGTCCATACAAACATACATACGTACATATATATATATATATATATATATATATATATATATATATATAAATCATTTGTCTATATACATAAAATTGACATGGAAATACATCTTTAATAAGTACAAATAACAATAACTTTTAATTGTCTATTCTTTTTGTTTATACACTAATTGTCTACTATGGTCAACTACAAGTCTTTAATATTACTCGAAATTATGTATTTATATAATGTATCTACATAGTATATTATTACTACATAGTATCTGCATAATGTATCTACCAGCAAATACATTTTCCCTAAACAATTATCATTCATTATATAACAATATTATTAATTTACCGTAAAGATTATCCTATGCAAAAGCAATTTAGAGAAGGCACTATGTTTAAAATTTTCGTCTTTTATATATGGACAATAATGTCCATACAAACATACATACGTACGTACATATACATACATACATACATACATACATACATATATATATATATATATATATATATATATAAATCATTTGTCTATATACATAAAATTGACATGGAAATACATCTTTAATAAGTACAAATAACAATAACTTTTAATTGTTTATTCTTTTTGTTTGTACACTAATTGTCTACTATGGTCAACTACAAGCCTTTAATATTACTCGAAATTATGTATTTATATAATGTATCTACGTAGTATATTATTACTACATAGTATCTGCATAATGTATCTACTAGCAAATACATTTCTCCTAAACAATTATCATTCATTATATAACAATATTATTAATTTACCGTAAAGATTATCCTATGCAAAAGCAATTTAGAGCCTGCACTATGTTTAAAATTTTCGTATTTTACTTCATTCATTTCTTCTTCTTTTTTCTTTTTTATATTTGTTTAGCACTCTTATATGCAAAAAAGAACTACCTAGAATCCATCAAACCAAAAATTTCTTAGAGAAAAAAATAAAATCAAGTTTGAAATTCAAAGTAAAGAATTGAGATTTTGGTAGAGAAGAATAAAATAATTACCGCTGCAAATATGTTCTCCTTTGCAAGTTAGTAGAGAGGAATGGAATAATTACTGAGCAATGAGGGGAAAAAAAATCTAATCAGAGAACTGTGTTATAAAGGAGAAAAGAAACATGGAGAGAGAGAGAGAGAGAGAGAGAGAGAGAGAGAGAGATCTATAAAAGAGGGGAGATAAGAGGTAGTGACAGTGAGGGTGTGAGGAAAGAAAAAGAAAAGGGAAGAGAGAAAGAGTAAGAGAGTGTACCGTGAGAAAGATTGTTTTCCAAAATTTTTTTTTGGAAAACAACTTATAGAAAACAAGCCTTATTTTTATTATGATTTTCCATTGACTAAAGATAATTTTCTGTTGACTAGTTTTTTTTGTGCTACCAAACACTGAAAAATGTGGAAAACTATCTTTACAAAAGGTTTTTCAGCGAAACAAACAGAGCATTAATATTAAGAGATTAAGGTAGTCCTCATCCTGGGGTATTATCTCTATAACTTTACGTTTAGAAACTTCACAATTTATTATTATTGTGTGTTAATAGATTATTCATATGCACGATCTGTTATAAGGAACTAGATTCATGTCATGTGATGGTACTCATAATCTAAAATAATTATTTATCTTTTGACTTGAATTTAATAAATTATTTTTATGTTATTAATTTGATATAACTAAATGAGTAAAAATGTAATTTAGTATTAATGTGCCTCAAGGGTATTTTCTCTCCAACTTTCCCTTTAGAAACCCCAAAAAAAAGAAAATTCACAATGAATTATTTTGGATTAATAGATTATTCATGTACATTATCTATTATAGAAAACTAGATTAATGTCATGTGAATATACTTCATCAATATATGTTACTATATTTATTTATTTATTTTACATGAATTTAATTTTTTATTTGGATTTTATTAATTTAATATAACTAAATGAGTATAAAATAATTTAATTAATATAAATGAATATTTCTCTTTTAAATATACTTCATCGCACAAAAAAATTATAAACATTAAAATGATAGTGGACTTACTCTGAGTGTTGAGTTTTTCTAGTGATGAATGCTTTAGTTTCTCACAGCCTAAATGAAGTCTGAAGTGTGTGTATTTATAATCTCACAGATAGAATAATAAACAAACAGTTAATGGTAAGACATTGAAACTACAAGAGTGAAAGAAATTTGACATATCAAAATCTGATTTAAAATTTATATCAATTGTTGTCAATCGTAATAAATCACTTCTTTAAAAGAATTAATGCATTAAATTAAATTAAATTAAATATTCCCCAAAAATGTTAGCTTAGTAGGTTATATTTCTTTAATATTAAGAAATTAAGGTAGTTCTCACCACTGCACACCCTTGCGGTGGTCACTTCACATGTATAAATGCTTGTGAGGTGTGGAGAGGGACTAGGACCAGGGTTCAAGTCTCCAGGAAGGAGCCTCACACACATATATATACTTAAATTAGACTAGAGTAGAAATTCAATCTTGTATAAAAAAAGAAAAGAAAAGAAATTAAGGTAGTCCTCATCCTGGCGTATTATCTCTATAACTTTACGTTTAGAAATTTCACAATGGATTATTACTGTGTGTTAATAGATTATTAATATGCACAATTTGTTATAAGGAACTAGATTCATGTCATGTGAAGGTACTCATAACCTAAAACACTTATTTATTTTGACTTGAATCTAATAAATTTTTTTATGTTATTAATTTGATATAACTAAATGAGTAAAAATGTAATTTAGTATGAATGTGCCTTGAGGGTATTTTCTCTCTAACTTCTCCTTTAGAAACCTTGAAAGAAAGAAAATTCACAATGAATTATTTCGGATTAATAGATTATTCATGTACATTATCTATTATAGAGAACTAGATTAATGTCATGTGAATATACTCATCAATATAATTATTTATTTATTTTACATGAATTCAATTATTTAATTCAATTTTTTTAAAATTTAATATAACTAAATGAATATAAAATAATTTAATTAATATAAATGAATATTTTTAAATATACTTCATCGCACCAAAAAATTGTCAACATTAAAATGATAGTGGACAAAACATCCTTGAAAATAGTACCATAATAGTCATGAATCATTGCAAAAATTCAAATGTAACAAAAAACAATTCCCAAAACAACTATATTAGTATTTTGAAATCTGCTATCTAGGTAACTGATCAAAGTTACTTAGGGTTTGTTTGGTAAGAGGATTTAAATATTGTCTTTTGTTTTGCATACCATAAAATGGTGGGTCCCACACTTAAATTGTGTCATATTTTCCTTATTCAGACCAGGATTTTGAAAACAGCTGATAGGGTGTTTTCAAGATACAAAAAACATTTTTAATAGTATAGTTGTAAATATAATGAAAACAGTGGACCCTACAGATTTATTCAAACTCTTCTATTTCTTAAATTAAGGAGCTTATCTTTATTACAACTGTAAGCGCACAATTGCACCTGGACCCAAAGACAACTACGGGCTCAGGCCCAATGAGCCTTAAACAATAAAATTTGTAGAGTGTGGGCTTGAAACCTAGGTTAGAAGTACTGAGAACTTGATAACAGGCTAAGAGTTACAAACACATGTAAATAACAAAAGATAATTGTAAATAGACCTCCTCGGACGTAAGCCGAAGACTACTTCTGTATTATTTCTATTTCTTACTTAAAAGTTACAATTCTTAGTTTCTTTCTTTGTTGCAGATCCCCCCTTCTCTTTGGCCTTCACCCCCCTTAAATACTTTCTTCCCTGATACTTTTTGGACAGTGACTAAAAGTTTCAGCCCTACTGTTCAGGGGTCACTTCCCCATTAATGCGGCCAGGGAGGTAGGTGCAGAGCCTTTAATGCGGAGGTGGCAGCCTTTGCTCTTGATATTTTCTTTAACACTGGTGCATCTAGAAGGTTCAGGGTGTCCCCCTTTAACCATTAGTCTTTCCAGAGTTGTGCTTTGACCTTCATAATGAAGTTTGAGTTCTCTTGGATCTGTCCGAGGAGAAGCTCGCCCTCAGCTGTATCCTCGGATCCTCGGCGTATGGGCTAATTCGTAGAGTTTAATTCTGGAGCAGGTTGGCCCTCTATGCTACAGTCCAAAGGCCCATATGCCCACTTGAGTCCTTTTACTCCCCACAACAACAAAATCTCATGCTTCAAATTTGAAATTTATCATTATCCAAAAAAAAAAAAAAAAAATACATGAGCTCTAGCCTTATCATTATCAACAAAAAAAGGTAATCTATAGATTCTATACGATACTTTTTGTAAACTTACAAAAAAAAAAAGAAAAAGAAAAAAAAAGAAATGGTCTCTTAAACATCTTTTTTTGCTTTTTGTATTTTGAAATTTGTTTTTAAAAATGGGAGCCAAACACATTTAATGTAAAAATTATCTAAAAACTATTTTCAATTTCAATTTTTTGAAAATCGTTTTCGTATTGTTTTGAAAACAAAAACAAGAATCCTCCCACTGAGACTCCTAGACATTTAAAGCTAAATCTCGCTTGGGATAGCTTCAAACTGAGAATTATACCATAACATTAGGGCACGAATCAACAACTTCAAACAAAATGAAAATTGAAATCTCTATCTACAAATGATGGGAATAAAACTAATCAAAAATCTGTTAAAGAAGAGAGACAGTATCGAATTGCGGCTAGATGAATTCTCAGGGCGATGAGTGAGTGTGTGGACGAAGTCTTGGCTTGATTTTGCAAAGGATTTTAGTTTGTTCGCAGCCAAGGATGCAAGCTCCATTTTCAGGAACCTAATCAATCATTTTAAAAATTAAAAATTCCATCAAATCACAAATTTCTTTTCATTTCATTGTGTAGTAATGTAAATAGAAAATAGAAAAAAAATTGATAGAAATCGAAATTGAAGGGTAATCGGACTTGTAGAACGTTGAAACAGCAGATTAGGGAATTCAAGGTGGCGTGATGGCGTCCACAAAAGTGAGAAACAGAGAAAGAGAAACCCTAGAATAGAAGAGTTTAGAGATCTTCAAAAGCATAGATTTGAAAAGCGAAAGTGGCAAGATTGATACATTATAGTATTGTAAAACTTGCTGTAGCAGGTTAAAAAAAAAAAAAATTTCGTACTTAAATTTTGTTTTTTTGTCCCTAGATTTTAAAATTTTTGTTTTTATTCTTAAATTATTAAAAAAATTTATTTTTCGTCTATAAACTATTGGAAATTTTTCATATTTTGTCCTTAAACTTTGAAAGATATATTTGTTTTCATCCCTAAATTATTAAATAAGCTTTTTTTTTTTTTTTTCCTAATTTTGTCTCTAAACTATTGAAAAAAAAACTGAATCTTTACCAAGTTTAGGAATGAATTTTTTTGTGATAAAATTAGAAACTAAAATAATATTTTAACCAATAATAAAACAAAACAGTGTATGTAAAATGTACCAAAAACAAAAGAGAGAGAGAGAGAGAGAGAGAGAGAGAGAGAGAGAGAGAGAGAGAGAGAGAGAGAGAGAGTGTGTGTGTGTGTGTGCTTTTCTCAAAAAAGAAAAAGAAAAAGAAAAGGGAATGCTGCTTTTGTTCATCCAAATATACATTTTATCTTTTATTTATCTATTAAAGACTTTATTAGTTGAGCTAACTGGAACTCACGTTCCAAATAAACACTTAAAATCTAAATATATCCTGGTTCAAACCTTTATGGAGCCATTGGTTTACTAATTGCTTTCTCAAAAGAATAAAAAAAAAGTTGAAAGAAAGAAAGAAGAAAAGTGGTTTACTAAATTTTGAGGTTAGCAAAGATGGAGCTTGAATTTTGAGTTGGGGTGTTGAAGTACAAAAAAAAAAAAAAAAAAAAATTCATGAAAATCCAAATAAGTATCTACTAATTTATCAATCATATGATTTACATTCGCTTTCACTTTGTCACTCATCCAAACATACTATTGCCCCGCTATTTTTATTTTATTTTTATAGTAAGTTTTTGTTCAAATTTTTTGGGCTAATGATTTATGAATTGTGATTGTTTGGACTGATATGTGATTGTTTGGGCTGATTTGTGATATTGTTTGTGATAATTTGTGGAGTTGTTTAGGCTAATTAAGGGGGCCAAGTTTTATTTTCCTTTGGCCCAATTTGAATAAGGGTCTAATAGATCTACAATGTTTTTTTTCCTACAACTCAGACAAGCCCCTTGGGCCTTAATGTGACTCCGTCCTTGGAGGTTAGGTTATTTCTTATTTGCTCCAACCACTAATAAGAAATAACATTTGTACTTGTACTTAACCTAAATAATCAAATAAGTAACGTGTATTGCACTCGATATGACACATGTCTCCTTCAACCCAATACACCCAATTTGATTGACATCCCTATGGGGCTATGCCCAATAGCTCACCTCACCAGCTACCATCATCTCTCACCCACCTCACGTCCATTAGATTTGACGAAGATCTAGATCTCCATCAACTCGAAAAGCATACACCACCTTTGGTCTTCGACATCTACGTGATAACCAGCAAAATCATCTGCTCTTCGACATAACCATACCAAATTAGTCAATAACCCAAATCTTCTCAATCAACAATGATTAAGAAGTTTTCAAATCCAAGGTCATTGAGTTAGTCGACATGTTGACACCAAGCACGACCAACCCATGATAAATTATATCCCCAATTGTTCTTGTTAACTCGAGTATTAAGTTGTAAGGCACAAAATTGCTGCCAAAATCTCAATAGAATTTTGTAAATACCATAACTTTATGTTGAAATAACAAGCAAGACAGTGGGAATGTGTGTAATTGTGAGGCCAAAAATGGTAGTCATGTGATTGCACTAAGCAGACTCAAAAATTAGGAAGGGGGCTCTTGTATTTTATTTCCCCCTCCTTAAGTGAAGGCCTGGACCTCAAAAAATCTTCTGAAGTATTGGAAAAAAAAAACTGCATTCACATCAAATTCTTTCGGATTTGGCTTGGGTCCATTATATAGTAACCTGTTAAAATAATGACATGTGACCAAAAGTAAACAATTATCGCCATCTTTATTTGTCCATTGCAATTGGATATTGGACCCAAGCTTGACTAAATTCTTTCTTGTTTTGACCGAAATTGAGGAAAATGAGATAATAAAAATGTGATTGAATTGAGATAATCTCTTATCTCTACTAGATAATTAGATAAGTATTTTCTTGCTTTATTCAAATGAATCGCTATAAAATTTATTCATCATGGAACCATAAAACAACCTCCCTACCAAACAACAAATACTACTACGTAATCGTTGGTACCTTATTAGTTCACAACTTCTTTCTACTTAAGCAACCACTCCTAATAACAAGCAACAATTTATTTCAAACATTAACATTGCTAACATAACAAAGCTTCCCACTCTAACGTTCCCTTCTTAAAACCTCTCCCTTATTATGCTCGCAAATATAGTAAACACCAAGGGAGAGAGTTGCGGCAACGAACACTAGAAAACAAGAATTGCTTCAAGAGAAATTGGAACGAGTTTTGTTGAGTACATCAGAGACAATTATTCTGTAAGTTTTTTCAGTGGGGTGAACAAAGTCCCAAAAGACATAGGTAGAAGCATCTGGACAAGTGAATGGACTAAATGGAAGACATATACTAGTGCCACCGCAGCACCCAGAATTTGCATTTTGAAAGCCTGAAATTGTAAGAATAGTCATAAATTAGAAATGTATCACCAAATTGATGCTACAAAGTTCAATTATAATGTATCATACCTCATAAACATTACAAATTGATGCTTTAACTTTTACGAACAAAACAGTAGAAGTAATTAACAAAGGGAGGCAGACCAAGGCCACACAGCCAAATGCAACCTTTTCGGGACATTTTGGACGAATGTGGCTTCATGGACTTGGGTTTTGTGGGTTTCCCTTTTACATGGCACAAACACTTCAAGGACTACACCATTTGGGAACGACTAGACCAAACTATGGCCACCAATGATTGGTTTTCCATGTTCCCAGGTGCGAAAGTGTATCATTTGGATGTCACAACTTCAGACCATAAGCCTTTATTGATTGCCCCTGAAGGTATGAATAGCTGCTTCCAAAAGCCTTTCCGCATTGAACAAATGTGGCTAACGGAAAAAGGTTGCACTAAGACGGTTGAAGCTGTTTGGTTGGAGACTTCTATGAACCCGTGGGATACAAAGGTAATTAAGAAGATTGATAAGTGTGGGAATGCACTGACACGTTGGAGCAAGGAACACTTTGGCAGCGTTAGAAGAGACCTAGAATGAAATGGGAAAGAACTTCGTGAGGCAGAATCATGGGCACTTCAAACAGGGGGCCCAAAATGCATGAGAGTGTTGGAAAAAGAAGTTAACATGCTGCTGGATAAGGAAGCCAAAATGTGGGCCCAACAGTCCAAGGTTTTGTGGCTCAAGGATGGCGATCGCAATACGAGGTTCTTCCATAGCAAAGCTTCCCAACCCCAGCGCCACAATTACATCACTAAACTACATGATACTTTGGGCAGATTATGTACAAGGCCATCCCAAATAAATGACATCATCACCACCTTTTATCAAGAACTCTTTACTACGGGTGGCCCAAGCAGTTTTGAGGAAGTCATTGACACAATCCCTCAGGTGGTATCTCCTGAGATGAATGCAGAGCTCATTGCAGTTTTCACAATTGATGAAGTGGAAGCTGTCATAAGACAAATGGTACCCTTGAAAGCCCCTGGCCCGGACGATATGCCTTCCTTATTTTATCATAATTTCTAGTCCTTAATTGGCTCTGATGTCTCTCTATCTATATTGCATTATCTTAATACTAGAGTCCTACCTCAATCTTTAGGACACTATTTTATCACTCTATTTCCTAGAGTAAAAAATCCAGAGTATGTGACTGAATTTCGCCCTATAAGCTTAAATAATGTCTTATATAGAATTTTTGCAAAAGTATTAACCAACTGTTTGAAAATTGTTATGCCTAAGCTTATTTCAGAATATCAGAGTACATTAATGTCTGACCGTCTGATTTCAGATAACATCTTGGTGGCTTTTGAAACTTCACACTACTTGAGGAACCACAATAAAGGTAGAACGGGTTTTATGGCCTCAAAGTTCAACATGAGCAAGGCCTATGATAGAGTGAAATGGTCTTACATGGAGAAGGTGTTGGTGAAACTGGGTTTTCAAGAAAGGTGGATCAAAGCTCATGATGGTATGCATCATCACAGGCTCATACTCAATCTTGATCAATGGGGAACTGCAAGGCCACATCACCCCTACAAGAGGATTTAGACAAGGAGACCCCCTCTCTCCTCACCTATTCCTCATGTGTACTGAAGGCTTGCATAGTTTGATAAGTGAGGCAGCCACAAATGGGTCAATTAAAGGTATTTCTTTATGCCGGAATGGTCCAAAATTAACTTACCCTTTTTGTAGATGATAGTCTGATTTTTTGCAGGGCAAAGGAAAGCGAATGCCAAGCTTTATTGGATATCCTAGCCAAATATGAACTTGCTTCGGGGCAACAAGTCAATCGAACAAAGACCAATTTATTTTTTCAGCAAGTCCACCCAGGAAGACATGTAAACAACTATCAAGAATATGTTTGGAGTATCGGTGGTTAAACAATATGAGAAGTATTTAAGATTACCTTCACTTGTTGGTTGGAACAAGAAAGAAAGTTTCACTCATACTAAACAATAGGTTTGGAAGAAGTTACAAGGATGAAAAGCTAAATTATTATCTCAAGCCGAGAGGGAGATTTTGATTAAGGCAGTGGCACAAGCTCTCCCCACATATACTATGTCTTGTTTCAAGTTGCCGGTTACACTCTACCATGAACTTGAATCTATGATATGTAGGTTCTTTTGGGGATAGCGGGGTGATGGTAGAAAAATCCATTAGGTGAAATGACTAGATTTATGTAAACCAAAATCTTAGGGAGGCATGGGTTTTAAAGACATTTTTCTTTTTCATGATGCACTCTTGGCTAAACAAATGTGGAGATTACTCCATGACACTAACTCATTGTTTTACAAGGTATTTAAAGCCAAGTTCTTTCCAAATTCGTCAGTATTGGAAGCCACAAATCCGGCCAATGCCTCCTATGCATGGAAGAGTTTGATGCATGGAAGGGAAGTCATCAAAAGGGGTGGGGTTTGGAGAATCGGTCTAGGCAACTCTGTCCATATCTGGGGAGGCAACTGGCTGCCTACTAAAACTAGGCCAAAAGTAATCTCACCAATGGTGGATGGTGGGGATACGACCATGGTCAGTGAGCTCATTGACCCAGTGAACAGGTCTTGGAGGGAGAAAGTCATTGATAGAACTTTCTATGAGTTTGAAGCATCCATTATAAAAAACATCCCTCTGTGTAGGACCATTCAAGATGACGTCCTAATCTGGCCATTCAATCTGGATGGAGAATATTCAGTTAAATCTGGATATAAGATTTTGTAAGAAGAACAAGCGTGACACCAACCTAGGCAGTCCGTACCCGATGCGATGAAGCTTTTGTGGAACAAAATTTGGGGTCTTAAGGTCCAAAATAAAGTCAAGCATTTAGTATGGAAGGCTTGCAAGAATTCCCTTCCTACTAAATTAAATTTGGTTCGACGCAAAGTGATCACTGATGGGCGGTGTGACAGTTGCAAGCAACAGCATGAAGATGTAACTCATGCACTATATGGATGCCCTGCCCTCGATGACTTCTGGAAACAAACTAAAACATGGAACCATGGTGTACTTAAGAAATTCATATCTTTCCTTGATCTCTTTGACTTCATTCTTGCAGGTAATAGTGAAGTAGAACTATTTGCGATGGTCATTTGGAACCTATGGAATCGGCGGAACAACCTCAAACTGGGAAAACCATCACATCCCCTTGATAAGGTGCTGGAACACTCTCGAGAGCAGCTATTAGAGTCCCACTCCAGCACCCTGAGCCTACCAATTCACCGACAGCAGCAAGCAGCAACGTGGACTACACCAGAGCAATAGTGGGTGAAAGTGAACTTTGATGGAGCAACTTTTGCGTCTGACAATACCGCTGAACTGGGAGTGGTAATACGGAATGACGCGGGTCTTGTTATGGTATCCTTATCACAACAAATTCCTATGCCATCTACAGTTATTGAAGTCGAAGCCCTGGCAGCAAGGAGAGCCTTGGAGCTAGCTATAGAATGTGGTTTTACGCGTATAGTCTTGGAGGGTGATTCTGAGGTTCTATACACAGCAATACAGAAGGAGACCAGATGCCTAACACACTTTGGCCACCTCACAGCAGATATACTTTTTCTTATTTCACACCTCTCTACCTTTAAACTATCTGTTGTTTGCAGACATTGTAATAAGCTTGCTCACGCCTTAGTAAGGAGAGCAACAATCTCCTCACAAATGTTCGTCTGGATGAAAGATGTACCACTAGACCTCTTGTTTGTATTTTAGGCTAAATTCAATAGCCTTCTTGAATAATATGCATTAACTTCTTTCTCAAAAAAATAAAAATAAAAATAACAAAAAATAATCCTGGGATACTATATATTTATGCATAAATTTTAGAAACTAATGTCTCATCATTAACAAAAAAGAAAAATAGTTTTATTATATGAAAATTCTAAAATTATTACAAATTTTACTACAAAAGACTTACAAACTAATGTGACGAAGAGTGTGATATTGTTGCCACTTTAATAACTAATAAATTAATATTTGAATAACCTTTATGAGAATAGTGGCCTATCAATTAGCAAGGTTTATATAGTAAAATATGTAATATTCTTAACATCAATATTCTATGCATCAAAGAGTGTGATATTGTTGGCACTTTAATTACTAATAAATAAATGTACGAATAACCTTTGTGGGATTAGTATCCTATCAATTAGTAAGGTTTATATAGTAAAATATGCAATATCCTTGGCATCAATCTTTTATCGCATTATTCAAGTGGCATCAATTTGAAATATTGCCAAATTGGCTTATAAGCCTTTTTTGCATGATTTTTTCTTCTTCACTTTCTATAATTTAGTAGTTCCAACTAGAGGTGACGAGTGATCTAAATTTGTAGTACCTTCAACATTTCCCATTAAAGTTGATGTACTGTTATTCATATTTATCATATTTATTATCACGTTAATTTGTAAATACTTTATATAAAATTTAATAATTTGTAAGTACGTAATAGAAAATTTGATTGTAGTTCTAGTATTTTCCATAAGCTAATAGGCTAGGATGATATCACGACGAAAGCTTTAAGTATATGATTACCAGATTTTTTAAGACAAAAAAAATATAACACTTACCAAATTGCTGAGGATTACTGGCGATGTTGACTAGAGGGGTAAAGATGTCGAAGAAGACCAACTTGGCATCGGGATGCTTGCTTTGAAGGGAGGCTATTCCTGCTTTTAACAGATTATTGTACATTTGTGCTCCTAGGTTTGCGGCCACTGAACAAGATGACCCTCCTGTAAGTCTTGCTGATGGCTCGCATCCAAATGCTACAGTACTAAGAACACCAAATCGCCTTGCCCCCAATGCATACAATTGCTTCACAGATTTATATTTGATATGGTTAGGTGCTTGGTGCTCTTTGCTACGATTTTTAATGAAGGGAATGACATATACATAATTAAAAAGATAAGTGGTTCTAAATCACAAACTATTACACAATTTATTTTTTTACAACTTTAATGTGACAAAATGTGAACGACAATTTTTAATGAAGGGAATGACATATACATAGTTAAAAAGATAAGTGGTTCTAAATCACAAACTATTACACAACTTTTTTTTACAATTACTTTAATGTGACAAACTGTGAATGGTTATCAATCACTTATATATGAACCTACCATTATTATTATTATTATTATTATTTATTTTTTTTTTAAAATTTTTTTTATCACTTACAATATGCCATATCATAGCAAAGAAATTGTATAATAGTTTATATATGAAACTAGTTTTTTTTTTTTTTGGTTTTTTCTAGAAAGTTACTTAGAGCTGTCATAAGTCATAATGAAAGAAATATACCTCCAAAAAAGTGGTAGACCAGGTAACCAATTGAGCACAATATGCAGGAAAAGTATACTCTGATTTCCTCATACCAGCAGTATATGATACTCCAATGTCATTGTTGCCTGCTGACATTAGCACAAGGCTGTTGGCTATGATGGCTTTTGCTTTCTCTTCACCAGCAACCCCTGTTAGCTTCCCTATGTAATCCTTGAAGTATTGTAACTGTTGGGACATTGCCACAACTCCCTGATTCCAACAAAACAATTAAATTGCAAGAAAGCCTAGAATTTTGAAAGCACAGTAAATAATGTATAATTATTAGATTAAGGAAAATATTAATTCAGCTCTTTTAATCGGATTTTTTGTTGTCTCGTGTTTTTGGTATTGGATCCCATCACCTAAAACACGGAGGGGCAGAAGATACAATTGAGGGAGTTTAAGTACTATCCTCTAGATTATTTGAAAACCAACAAATGTCGTAATTTATATGAATAAAAGAGAGAGGAGGGGCATCATATCCCTTGTCTTGTGGTTCTGCTAGGTAACAATTTAGTTTAAAGACTTTCAATTCTTATATTTCACCTCCTAATTAAAAAAAAAAAAAAATTATTTGGGTTTTGTTCAAATTCTATTTTGCATGTTTTGGTTGAAAAAATTACCTCCTTTTGATTCCATCCAATAACAATTTAATTCCACGATTTTTTTAATTGTTACATTTTGATCCCAAAAGTTTAAATTTAGATGAATTCAAAAGAAATACTTTTGACAAAATCCAAACAATTTGATTTTTGTCCAAATCATAATGCGGTTAAATGTAATTAACAATAAAAAGTTTGTATACTAATTTGTGATAGAGCCAAATTTAAAAAGGGCGAACATTAATGTCCAAATAAATATATATAAAAGATAGATACCAGTGTACTGGATGTTAATGGATCAATTCCGGAGCCACCGGAAGCAAAGCCTACACCGGTTAGAAGATCATCACTTTGAAGGTCTGGTTTAAGATAAGCTGGTACAGTATCTTTAATTCCCAAGGCCTCCGCTGAAATGAATATGAAATGGGTAAATAACCACAACAATTTGGTGTTATTTTCAAATTAAACCTTAAAGTTTTGAGCGTAATACTTTTAACCTATAGTTTAAAAATTACTGTAATTTAGATTTTTTTTAAGTCACTTTCAACTAAAATTTTTAGATATTTTTTTGAGTCTCTTTCAACTAAAATAACAAAAATTTACTTAAACTCTACTTGGAATTTTTTGTACACTAGAACTCAAAAGCAAAAACAGAAACTTTTTATACGTAGTACATAAAATATGCATCATGCATGAGAGAGAGATGTTTGGTAAGTAAAAGAGTTTATGATATTATACCTATCAAGTCTGTGGGGTTTTTTCCATTGCAAAATCTTCCCGTTGCAACTTTTCCCGGGAAGTCTCTTCCATACGGAGGGTAATTGCACCTACCTGAGAGAAGATTGTTATTCATGCCTGTATCAAGAATCGAATCTCCAAATGAGAAAATTGCTGAAAATGTTTTATTTGCTTGAGCTCCTATGGTGCAGAAAAATAGACAAGCACAAGCTTGAAGTAGGAAAAGTATAAATGAAGATGTAGAAGCCATTTTTACAAACTCTGAGTGCTAAGTTTTTCTAGTGATGGATGCTTTAGTTTCTCATGGCCTAAATGAAGTCTAAAGTGTGTGTATTTATACTCTCATAGATATAATAATAAACAAGCAGTTGATGGTAAGACATTTAAACTACAAGAGTGAAAGAAATTTGACATATCAAAATCTGATTTAAAATTTCTATCAATTGTTGTCAATCGTAATAAATCATTTCTTTAAAAGCGTTAATGCATTAATTTAAATTAAATATTCCCCAAAATATTAGCTTAGTAGGTTATATTTATTTAATATTAAGAAATTAAGGTAGTCCTCATCCTGGGGTATTATCTCTATAACTTTACGTTTAGAAACTTCACTATGGATTATTATTGTGTTTTAATAGATTATTAATTTGCATGATCTGTTATAAGGAACCAGATTCATGTCATGTGAATTCCCTAAAAAAAAAAAAGATTCATGTAATGTGAAGGTACTCATAACTTAAAATACTTATTTAGTTTTTGACTTGAATCTGATAAATTATTTTTATGTTATTAATTTGATATAACTAAATGAGTAAAACTGTAATTTAGTATTAATGTGCCTCGATGGTATTTGCTGTCCAACTTTCCCTTTAGAAACCCAAAAAAAGAAAAGAGAATTCATAATGAGTTATTTCAGGTTAATAGATTATTAATGTACATTATCTATTATAGAGAACTAGATCAATGTCAAGTGAATGTACCCATCAATATATTTTAAAATAATTATTTATTTATTTTACATGAATTTAATTACTTATTTCAATTTAATTAATTTAATATAACGAAATGAATATAATATGATTTAATTAATATCAATAAATATTTTTAAATATACTTCACACACAAAAAAATGGTAAATATTGATGACATTAGTTTATGTCTAATATGTATATTATTAGAGTTAAGTTTAAGTTACACTTGATGTAATTAGTGATATAGCCAAAAAATTTATTTTTGGGAGGCCGCAATTAACCTTAATTTTATGGATGTGTAATATTCTATATCCTGTATCTAATTACAGTATATCTAATAAAGCACAAAAAACTACATTTTTCATATATATAAATGAGACGTGATTTAAAACCTATGGTAAAAACTCAATATCTAAATGTTAGGAGAATGTCATATATATTTTCTTGCTATGTATGTACAGTTTTAAAATTATGTGCTGAAAAATTATAGTAAAATAAAAACTCCTATGGTTGAATTTTCAAATTATGATAGATTTAATTAGACTAAATATAATTAAAATTTTATGAGAAGAAATTAGGTGTCTTCATTATTTTCTTAGATATTGTAAGTGCACAATTGGTACCCAGACCTTAACGCGTGATGGGCTTAGGCCCAAATGGCCTTATACAATCAAATTTGTAGAGTGTGGGCTTGAAACTTAGGTCTTACGGATATTGGACTACAAATGGAAGACTAGATTACCACTTCACACATAATCAAAGGATGAAAATAGTGAGAAATCCTCCTTTGACGTAAGCCGAGGAAGTCTTATATTGCTATTCTTTATTTGAATAATAGACTAAAATTGAAGGTGAAGTATGCAGTACTCTCTTTCTCTCTTTTCTTTTTTTAGCCCCCCTCCCCTTTTCTTCCGATGCCCTTTCTTTCTCCTTTATATCATTTTTCTTCTTCCCTTTATCCTCTACGTGTATCACAAATTACCCTATTATATACTTGTCACATCCATCACTTTCTTGATATCTTCAAACAATAGCTGGAAGGCTGAACATTACTGTTCAGAAGTCATTTCCCCATTAATGCGGCCAGGAAGGTAGATGCAAGGTCTTTAATGCGGTGGTAACAGCCTTTTCCCTAAATATTTCTCATACGTTTTTCCTCTCTATAACTATGTGAAACACATCTTTACCCACCAAACCTTTCAGAGTTCTCTCCCCAAACATCATGACGTGTCATACGATCCTTATTTGACTTGTCTAAGGAGATGCCTCTCCTCGGACAACCTCACCAATCTCTCTGGCATGAGTTGGCCTGTGGGCCCCAAAGTTTCTGCTCGGACAGGCTCATATCACCAAATCAGGCCCAAGGCCCAAATCCGTGTTTTGACCATTTTACCCCCACAGATATAATTAGATGTTTATGGGAAGAAAATAACACATCACTTTGTTGACAAAATGACACGTCATCATTGTATACATCCTCTAACAGTAAGGATCTAACTTTTATAATAGGATCAAACTTTTATAATGTATTTTAAGTTATTATATGTGACGAAAAAGTAAAAAAATCATAACAAAAAAAGATTTTTGAACATCTTTCCAAATTGTAAGACATTTAATTAGATTAGATATAGTTAGACGTTTTTGAGAAGAAATTGTCTTTTTTGTTTAGAAACAAAATTAATTGTCTTTATTATTGTCTTTCTCACAATAAAATGGATTATAAGCATTTTGACACATGTATTGCCATATATGCTTTGACAAAATGACACATGTCATCATGGCAAGCATCCTCTAATCGTGAGAATCCAACTTTTATAATATAAATATAATTATAAATAAATTAAGATAAGATATATATATATATATATATATATATATATATATATATATATATATATATATATATGATATGGTTATTTATATAATAAATTGGCACTAAAAGCATATGATAATATAAATATAAATATTAGGCACTAGGCAAGAGATAATATCTTTATTGCATATTTACACATATTTAGTTATATTAAATTAATATAATAAAAATAAATAATTAGACTCGCGTAAGAAAAAAAAATTATATTGAGTTTTGAGTATATTCACATGACATTAATCTGCTAGTTCCTTATAACAGATAATGTACATTAGCCTCCCAAGCATGAGGATAAATTGTTTAGCTCTTTAGGGTCAAAAGTCCTTGGATTATTTGGTAATTGGTTTTGGCTGATAGGGTTAGTTGTCCATAGGAATTTAATTACTTGTTGTACAATATGCTTGCGACGTATAACTAATATGAGTGAAGTTCTCCTACATCACCACAAGCAAAAAGATAATGTACATTAATATTCTATTAACACAAAGTAATCCATTACATTTACCAAATGGAAAGTTGGAAAGAAATACCCAGAATGAGGATTACCTTAATTTGTTAAAGACAAAATTTGGTTATAAACTTGGTTACAACCTAAGGGTACAACACCTACAAGAAGAAACTAACATGACTACATATTTTAAATATTTAATTTTTGGATCGAATTTTATTTATATTTTTAACACACATGTCAAGTTTTGTGTCAATTGGATGTTATTTACTATTCGATCCATTCACTTATTTTTTATACATAGTTTTAAACTTCAAAAACTTCAAATTTTGAATATTTTATTGATAATATAGATATTGATCTTTAATCTTCTAAAATTTTTATAAGAATAAAGGATATAAGAAGAAAATGTAATCCAATAGTGAATTTGTCAAAATTCACATTTAATAAAAAAATAATGAGTGAAATTGTAGTCTTAGATTACAACCAAATTTGTTATCAAATTTTGTCCATTTCTTAATATTAGAGCAATATAAATTACTAAGCAAACATTTTTGGAGATATTATTAAATGTATTTGTGCTTTCAAGGATTTTTTTGAGAATCTTACTTTCATTGCCTTACCATAAAGGTATAAACTACTAATTCACTATTCTATCTGTGAGAGTTTATATAAATACACACAATTTAGACTTCATTTGGCCTATGAGAAACTTAAACATTCATCAATAGAAAAATTCAGTGTTCAATTAATGTTTATGAAATGCCTTCTGCATCTTCATTTATACTTTTCATATTTCAAGCTTTTCTATTTTTCTATACCATAGGAGCTCAAGTAAGTATATTTTAGCATACTTTTAGCAAAAAAAATTAAATAAGCTAATAACAAATGCATACAAGTATATATAAAAATTCACCCTCTAAATTTTCCCTAAAAATTCACCCTCTAAATTTTCCCTAACTTGACTTTTGCTCAACTAAGTTTTATTGTAAGGATGAATTTTCACATTTACTTGTGTGCATTTGTTATTAGCTTAATTAGCTTTTTGCTGGAAGTATACTAAAATATACTTATATTTTGAAAAAGTGAGAAAAAAAATGATATTTTAAAAAGTTATACATAAAGGCTAAAAGTTAACCAATCAATGGACACAAATAGACTTACATGAGCTCTTGTGGTGCCGAAAATTAGAAAAGCTTTTAGTAAGAAAAGTATAAATGAAGATGCAGAAGGAACTTTTACAAATTTTGAGTAGTGAATTTTTCTAGTGATGAATGCTTTAGTTTTTCTTAGCCCAATTGAATTCTGAATTGTTTGTGTATATTTAAACTCTCACAGAGAGAATAGTAAAGAAGAAGTTAATTGTAACACAATGAAACTTCAAGAGTGAGAAATTTGACATTAAAATCTGATTTTAACTTCTCTTGCATTATACTTCTCAAAAAAAAAAACTTCTCTTGCATTAAATAAAATCTTCAAAAGGATTAACGCATTAATTAAATATTCTGCAAAAATGTTAGCTTAGTAACCTGTTTTCTTTAATATCTATAAATTAAGGTAGTCCGGGCAGGCGCCGGGTATATTTCTTAATTACTTTGTGTTAAATTAATATATTATTATCTTACCCAAAAAAAAAAAAATATATATATATATATATATATTATCATTATTAATGTGCATTGTCTTTTATAAGGAACAAGATTAAAGTCATGTTATTACAACAAAGTTGGTTTTTTTTTTTAGGGTCAATGCCCTAAAAAAAGGTATTAAAAGCCCTTAAAAAGATTATTTTGAGGATCTAGATGGCCCTTGATAACTTTTGAAACAAATTCCCTTAAAATAGAAATTTCAACCATCTACATGACCCTTGAAACGAATATTTTATCTTTATGGAGGATTGGGGACCCTCGAAAAATTAAAAAATAAATAAAAGTTCAATAACCATTTTTTATAAGGTTTTTCTCTTTAAAGAAAAAACCCTCGGCCATGCACATAGACTTTAAAGAACCACATATTACAAAATCTATATTATATTAAAACAAAAATATCAAAACAAAATTCAATTAGCTTTCCAAATCACTAAATCATTCATTTTTGAAGTTTATGGAGATACTATTACATTAACCTAAAGGAACTTAAAAGTATTTTAACTAGAGAATTCTGAAACCAATAAACTGTTATACGCTAGCCCTCAATTTATACTATGGCTTTCTCTCTAAGCCCCTAAAATGCTAGGACTAACCCAAAATTGGACGAATACTTTGTAGTCTCTCTACCAATGAAGAGAATGAGAGAGAGAAACCAAGAGAGATTGAGACAACTTCAATTTTTTTTTCTCGGGAAAAAAACAGACCTGTAATTGAATGAAGAAGTGGAGGAAATGATATTGCTAACCACTATGCCTTTAGCTTGTCATTGGAGATAAGATCGCCGACCACTATGCTTCAAATCATCGTTGGAGTTAAGTCGTCAACCACCCCGCCTTTGAGTTTTCTTTGAGAGAGTTGGAGAGCTAAAAATCAAAGAAAATGGGTTTTCTCCTTTTAGTTTTCAAATTATAGATTTATTTCGTGGGTTGAAAATTTTGAAATATCTTTATTTTGAGAGTTAGGTTAAAGTGGTGCTAAAAAATGTAATATTTGGAGCCAAAATTCTTGCGGAAATTAATGCTGTTGAAATTGGCTCGTCTTTTTTTTTTATTTATTTTTAATTTTAAAATAGTTGCTGTTAAATATTAGCATTGATACACCATGTTGAATATGTTAGTATGGACGCAGAAGCGAAATCATAAAGTATAGAATACAATAACACACGAAAATTACATGGTTCAGCCTAACGGTCTACATCTACGAAGGAAACCCTAAAGGGCTACATCAATAATATATTAGAGTGTAGTACAAATCCTGTGTTACAATGAACCATAACATGTGTATATATAGTAGACTAAACCCTAAACTAATAGACTTCTAGTACAAGTAGGAGACTTGGCTTGCACATAAAGTAGAATTAGACTTGATCTTATGCTAATGGGCTAATATATCTCTAACAGTTGTATTGGCTTATTTCAAGGGTTTTAATGACCATTGAAATAAAGGTAGCCATACTTATTCCCTTAAACCTATTTTCACTTTTCCGTTTTATTTTTTTTGGACCCTTTTTAGTGGACCTTCGAAATGGTGGGTTGAAAGAGGTGAAGTATTTTGTAGTGGTGTGAAGGGACTCATAAATGAATTTTTTTTTTTCGACATGAATCTAATTATCTATTTTGATTATATTAATTTAGAATAATGAAACAATTAAAAATAATAATTTTTTAAGAGAGTTTCGATTTATTGTGTTCGTTAATAAGTCTTGATAATAGGTCTAGATCTCTTATTTAACCATTAGAGTCTTTACCAATTGAGCTAACTGGAATCCACATTAAAAATAATAACTTTATATAACTCTACATATGTGTAAATATACTTCCTCATACAAAAAAAGAGTTGTAAATATACAGTGAAGATATTATCCCATATCTAATATTTATTTTATTATATGCATTTATATAACATACTATATGTCTCATCATGTAACGTACCCAATGCAAAAGCTAGCTTGGGACATCCTGGTCAGATTGCTCAACCTCAAAATATACAAATTATGCTGACATAATTTAACAGACTATAATAAGTAACATATTGAGGCAAGCCGAAAAAGAGAGTTTAAGAATACACGGATTATGTTGACATAATTATGCTTATAAATTTAATCAAATTTGACTACTTACTTCCTTTACCAACATTGATCGAAATTGATTATCTCATAGCTATGTTGTTCCATTTTTTTAGGTGCTACAATAGTGGGGGAATTGTTATATGTATTAGAATACTTGTTGAAAGAAAATTAAAAAAATGATATGTCCACAATATTTTTACAATATTTTTATAACAAATTCTAAAAAAATCAATATAAGGTGTTTTTCTCTAAACCACATGGTACGTCAATGAAGAAAGTTACGAGTAATATCCACCTTTGATCATCGACATCTACAAGATGACCCGCAAAATCATCTGCTTGCCGACATAACTATACCAGTCAATAACCCACATCTTATTAACCAACAACGATTAAGAAGTTTTCAAACCCAATGATGTTGTGTAGAAAATATGATTCTTTTGAAGTTGACTTAGGTCCAGTGTATCTAATGCATAGGATCTGTTGAGATAATGATATATGACTAAAAATAGACAAGTGTCACTATCTTAATAAGTCTAGTAAAATTAGACGTTGAACTTAAGTTTTACCCAATTCTTTCTTATATTGACCAAAATTGATGAAAACAGTAGAATAAAGACGGGATAGAATTGAGATAATCTCTGACCTCCACTGGATAACTGGATAAGTATTTTCAGATGCTTTATTCAAACAAATCGCTATAAAATTTATTCATCACAGAAACATAAAACAACTTCCCTACTAAAACAACAAAGACTTCTATGTACCCATTGGTACCTTATCAATTCACAACTTCTTTCTACTTAAGCAACCACTCCTAATAACAAGCAACAATTTATTTCAAACATTAACACGGCTAACAAAACAAAGCTTCCCACTATAAAGTTCCCTTCTTACAAGCTCTCCCTTATTATGCTTGCAACTATTGTAAACACCAAGCAAGAGAGTTGCTGCAACGAACACCAGAAAACAAGTATTGCTTCAAGAGAAACTAGAAAGGGTTTTGTTGAGTACATCAGAGACAACTATTCTGTAAGTTTTTTCAGTGGGGTGGAGAGAGTCCCAAAAGACATAGGTAGAAGCATTTGGACAAACGAGTGTAGTAAATGGAAGACATGAGCCAACGCCGCCGCAGCACCCCAAATTTGCATTTTGAAAGCCTGAAATTGTAAGAATAGTCACAAATTAGAAATAAAGTTCAATTATAATGTGTCATATTACATAAACTTTAAAAATTGATGTTTTAACTTTTGATAACAAAACAGTAGGATACTACACACACACATGTGTATATGTGTAAATTTTATAGACACGTCTCATTAATTACAAAAACATGAAAAGTAATTTTATTATATGAAAATTCTAAACTATTTAAAATTTTACTACAAAAAGACTTACAAATTAATGCGACAAAAAATATGATATTGTTGCCACTTTAATAACTAATAAATAGATATCTAAATAACCTTTAGGAGTAGCCTATCCATTATAGTAAGGTTTATATAGTAAAATTTGTATTATCCCTAATATCAATATTTTATCGTGTTATTGAAGTGACATCAATTGGATACATTGCCACGTTGGTTTATAAGCCTTTTTTGCGTGTTTTTTTTTTCACCTTCAATTATTCAATTGTTCCAACAAGGGATGAAGGGTGATCTAAATTTGTACTACCTTCAACATTTCCCATTAAAATCTGGTTGTAGTTCTAGTATTTTCCATATAGGCTAATTGGCCTTGGATGATAGCAAAACAAAAGGTTTAAGTTTAAGTAAATGATTACCAAATTTTTTAAGAGATAATAATAATAATAAAACTTACCAAACTGCTGAGGATTACTAGCGATGTTATCTAGAGGGGTAAAGATGTCGAAAAAGACCAGCTTTGCATCGGAATGCTTGCTTTGAAGGGAGGCTATTCCTGCTTTTAGCAGATTATTGTACGTTTGTGCTCCTACGTTTGCGGTAATTGAACAAGATCCTACAACTCTTCCTGATGGCTCGCATCCAAGTGCTACAGTACTAAGAACACCAAATCGCCGAGCCCCCAGTGCATACAATTGCTTCACAAATTTATATTTGATACGATTAGCGGGTTATAAGGTGCTTTGTGCTCTTTGTTACTTCTTAACAAAATTGATTTTTAATATAGTGCTTGGCATATACTTTGTTAAAAAGGTAATTACAAGATCACAAAATTCTTGTCCTTGTTTTATATACATACATGCATACATACTATATATATTGGTACTGATGATTCAAACAACAATGTGGCACCTAGCAATAGTGAATGTGATGTTGCAAGCTCAAGGGAATATGATTCTCATAACACAACATCATTCTCCAAAGAAAATAAGGAATTAGAAAGAAAACTACAAGAATTATTATTGGTTAAACGGTTCATAGCTAAGTATATGTACTTGTGCTATGCTTGTTTTGTTAACTAAAATAGAAAATGGAGAATGTCGATCAAGGGAGTCAATTTCGTATTGGAAGCCGATTTAGTTTGACAAAAAAAAGGTATATTTCAATACCAGTAAATATTAGTGTATTGTTTTGAATTTACTGCTATATTATTATTAAATTAATAAATATTTTATATAATCTATTAAAAATATTGAAAATTATAATTAAGTCCATCCCGAATTTATTTTTGATGAGAAGTCCATCTCAAGTTAATATGTTCAGCCCTAGCTAAGTGTTAAAACTCTTATTCAACTGTCACCTGGAAGGTTGACAAACCACGTAAATTCATTGATTTGTCCACAACATTTTTGTGGGTAGACCGTAGACTTTCACTTACTTTTTGAAACATGGGGTACAACTAGGCAATGAAATAAAATAGTAGGGGTAAAGAGAAGCTAAAAAAAAGAAACGATGAAGACACAGTTGCAAAGAGTTGTTGACGCCGACGAAAAGGAGAGGAGAAAAATAATGCAGTGACAAAGAAGTTGAAGACGCTTGCGACTAGGAATGGCAACGGGTCGGGTTCGGGCCGGGTTTTTGCATACCCAGACCCGACCCGCGGGTCAATACCCGAAACCCGGACCCGGCCCGAATAATAATCGGGTTTTTTTCTCGGGGCCCAGACCCGCCCCGCCGGGCCCCGCGGGCCCCGTTTAACTTATTGGGCCCAAATTTAGCCCAACCAAAAAAAAAAAAAATTAAGCCGCGAGGCCAACCAAATTTAGCCCAACCAATCTTTTTTCCCTGTTCTGAAAAAATTTCCTCAACAACCACAACCCAGATCATAAACAATAATCACAAACCAAAACATGACAAAATTGAACAAAACCAAATCAAACCCAGCTGAGCTTTTCAAAAGGCAAAAACAATCATTACCTCAAATCTGAAATTTGCAAAACGAAGTAAATGGGAAGTAAGCATGATTGCCATTTTCATTTTGCCAACAATTGAGATAACTTGGGCCCATCTCCAAAAAAAGAACATGCAGTGATCATCCAATCACGATTTTTTGCATATATCATTAAGGAAAAATATATCAACTCTCAATTCATACTCAAATTCAATCAAACAAAACAATTGAATTCCTGATAAGAGTCTATTCATTTCACATGTTCAACAATATAAACACTCCAACAAGTCATTAGTAAACCAACATAAAGTACCAACAAATATGAAACTTGTGAGACGAATCATTATCAATTACACCGTACCAGAATCTATAGAATTCAATTCAAAACCAATGCAACCCATTTAAATACCAAAATGACCAAAAAAAAAATCCACCACAAAAGCATTAGAACAAAAAGCCAATCCAACAGAATTAATACACCAATCAGGTTCAGCTACACAAATAAAAAATGGGCATACCACCCAAAACCAAATTCAGCTGAATCATTTAACAAATCCATCAGATTCAGCTACACCAAATGGGCATCACAACAAAACCCAAATTTGAACCCAATGAATCAATCGAGGAAACAATAAGATTCAGCTACACAAATCAACCTGACAAAGAATCCACAGGCGAGGCGAGGCGAGGCGCGAGGCGAGGCGAGGCGCGAGGCGAGGCGAGGCCGCGAGGCGAGGCGAGGCGAGGCGAGGCGAGAGCTGCGGGCTGAGGCGAGAGGGCTGTGTGCTGAGGCAAGAGGGCGGCTAGCTGTGAGTGTGAGAGAGGCGAGAGGGCAGGGGCGCAGGGCTGAGTGTGAGAGGCGGCTGGTCACTGGTGTGAGTGTGAGAGAGTAGAGAGTAGAGATTAGGGTTTCCAAACAAAATCAGAAAATATATATATATATATATAAGGGGTATTTTAGTAATTTCATATACCGGGTATTTAACCGGGTATTTATCCGGG
Organism: Castanea sativa; assembly: GCF_040712315.1. Taxonomy (NCBI): domain Eukaryota; kingdom Viridiplantae; phylum Streptophyta; class Magnoliopsida; order Fagales; family Fagaceae; genus Castanea; species Castanea sativa. The sequence goes on along the minus strand of NC_134013.1, from coordinate 12,577,224 downwards.
TCGGGTTCCGGGTCGGGTCTGGATTTTTTTGATAAAACCCGGACCCGCTTCGGGTTTTTTTTTTTAAATCCATACCCGACCCTATTCTTTATCGGACCGGGTAAAACCCGGCCCATTAGGGTCGGGCTAGACCGGGTATCCGCGGGTCGGATTTAAATTGCCATCCCTACTTGCGACTAGGTTTGAAGAACATTTCTTATACCGGCCGGAAGCACAAAAACCGTTCGAAATGGCCGGTACAGACGAAAACATCCAGTATCAACTGAAATATCCGGTATTTGAACCAATACATTTTAAGACGTTTTCGGTACTAGTTTGGTGACCGGTACAAATTTTTTCGACTGTACCGACCGGTACAGTATGAATTTCACTTTTTTGTCACAAATTATTACACAATTTTTTGTTACAACTCTCCGCATGAACATGCCATTTTTTTTTTCATCACTGACACTCTGCCGTATTATGCTTGTAGCAAAAAAATTGTATAATAGTTTGAGGTTTTAGGGGTTTTTTTTTTTTTTTGGTGTGTCTAAAAAGTTACTTAGGGCCTTCATATGTCATAACGAAAGAAAATTACCTCCAAAAAAGTGGTAGACCAGGTAACCAATTGAGCACAATATGCAGGAAAAGTATACTGTAATTTCCTCGCACTACTTGTGTATGATACTCCTATGTCATTGTTTCCTGCTGACATTAGAACAAGGCTGTTGGCTATGATGGCTTTTGCTTTCTCTTCACCAGCAACCCCTGTTAGCTTCGCTATGTAATCCTTGAAGTATTGTAACTGTTGGGACATTGCCACAACTCCCTGATTCCAACAAAACAATTAAATTGCAAGAAAGCCTAGAATTTTAAAAGCACAGTAAATTATGTGTAATTATTAGATTTAGGAAAATATTAATTCGGCTCTTCTAATCGGATTTGTTGTTGTCTCGTGTTTTGGGTATTGGATTCCATCACCTAAAACATGGAGGGGCAGAAGTTGAAATACCATCCTCTAGATTAATTGAAAACCAACAAATGTCGTAATTTCTATACAATATGAATAAAAGAGAGGGAGGATCCTATCCAAAAACAAAAAAACAAAAAAACAAAACAAAAAAGAGAGGGAGGAGGGGGGCATCATATCCCTTGTCATGTGGTTCTGCTAGGTAACAATTTAGTTTAAACACTTTCAAATTTTATATTTCACCGCCTAATTTTGGACTAAAATAAAATTATTAGGGTTATGTTCAAAATCTATTTTGCTTGTTTTGATTGAACATATTACCTCCTTGGGATTCCATCCAATAACAATTTCGTACCATGATTATTTTAATTGTTACATTTTGATCCCTAAAGTTTAAATTATAATGAAATTGATAGAAGTACTTTTGACAAAATCCAAACTATCTGATTTTAGTCCAAACCTTAATGCGGTCAAATGTAACAATTGAAAGCTTGTTAATAAAGATATAAGATAGTTACCAATGTACTAGATGTTAACGGGTCAATTCCTGAGCCACCGGCAGCAAAGCCTACACCGGTTAAGAGATCTTTACTTTGAAGATTTGGTTTAAGATATGCTGGCACAGTATCTTTAATTCCCAATGCTTTCGCTGAAAGGAGTATAAAATGGATGAATAACCACAACAATTTGGTCTTATTTTCAAATTAAACCTTAAAGTTTTGAGTACATTACTTTCATACCTATAGTTTAAAAATTATTGTAATTTAGATATGTTTTTGAAAGGCTCTTTCAACTAAAATAACAAAAATCTACATAAACTATACCTAGAATTTTTTGGACACTAGAACTCAAAAGCAGAACCAGAAACTTTATATACATAGTATATAAAACAAGCATCATGCATGATGTTAGGGTTATATTTTTATATAGTTGGCATATGTTTTGAAAAAATGCATTTTACTTGTATTTGGGTAGTTCTAAGTGAATTCTAGAATATCATAAAGTATGTCTCTTAAAGAAAATAAGTGGTATTATTGAAGACATAAGATTGCACAAAGAAATAAGTTAGAAAAGTTGAAAATAATGGACCTTGATACAAGCTTAACACAAATTTGATCTATCAAGATTTAATAAACCTCGACACCTCTTGACACTACTCGATCTATCAGGCTTCACAGATTTAGAAATTCCAAATCTGTTTTTCGGCCTATGATGACTTGGACTTTTAGGGTTTCTTTCACTAAACTTCTAGGAGATATAAAAGGCTTATTTTAAAGTTGTCATACACAAAGACTCAATTAGAGAATCTATACACTTATTATGAAGCTATTGCATTCTTATGCGCCTTAGGATTTTGTGACCAAGTACTTCATTCTCTACCAGTGTATTGAAGAATTTTGCATCCAACAACAAGCTTCATGCTGCTAGAAGGTAAACACGTACTGACATCCATGCAAAAGGAAGAAGTCTCTATAAAATCAAGACCAATTAGGGATTGACGTAAGGATTGAATTGTAGCTTAATACTTTGGAATAGGCCAAGTTTGGAATAAGATTCCTTGTACTTGTAATATCTTGATTTTGATTAGTGTTTCTTGTTAATGGTGACCTCAAAATTATCCGGTGAGGTTATTGCCTTGTGTGAGGTTTTCCCTATTAGTCAACAAATCATTGTGTCAATTTATCAACTTGGGTAATTGAATTAATTAATCACTCAGTGGTTTTTTTGCTTTGTGCCTCCACAATTTTACATGTAATTGATCTAATTAATCAACTTGGGTAATTAAATTAATTAACTAGGATCAATATATAACTCATCACTTGAGAGAGAGAGAGAGAGAGAGAGAGAGAGAGAGAGAGAGAGAGAGAGGAAATGTTGTTTGGTAAGTAAAAAAGTTTATGATATTATACCTATCAAGTCTGTCGGGTTTTTCCCATTGCAAAATCTTCCTGTTGCAACTTTTCCTGGAAAGTCTCTTCCATATGGAGGGTAATTACACCTACCTGAAAGCAAATTGTTATTCATGCCTGTATCAAGGATTGAATCTCCAAACGAGAAAATTGCTGAAAATGTTATATTTGCTTGAGCTCCTATGGTGTAGAAAAATAGACAAGCACAAGCTTGAAGAATGAAAAGTATAAATAAAGATGTAGAAGCCATTTTAATTTACAAACTCTGAGTGCTTAGTTTTTCTAGTGATGAATGCTTTAGTTTCTCATGGCCTAAATGAAGTATGAACTGTGTGTATTTATACTCTCATAGATAGAATAGTAAAGAAGATGTTAAAGGTAATTACAAGAGTGAAAGAGATTTTACATTAAAATCTGATTTGAACTTCTATCAATTAATGGTGGTCAATCGTATTAGATAATTTCTTTAAAAGAATTAATGCATTAAATTAATTAAATATTCCCCAAAAATGTTAGAGCATGTTTGATAGATTGTAACAGGCACTGTAATATAACAATTATTCTTATGGTTTAGCTATTCGATAGTTTGGTTATGTTTTTATTAAAGGAATGTGTCATTCCTTATAAATAGCTATTTATTAAAATGAAGAATAAGTATTCCTCTCCAAAAGGGTTGTAATAGCTATTCTTTAGTAGGTGTAATAATTTCTAACATTAATATATTTCCAAATAAACAAACTTTCCATATTCACTTAACAATTATGGAAATAAAAAACATAAAAAATAACTCATCCCTCTCAAATTTAAAGTATATTATTTTCTAGGGAATTAATTGTATGAGTGAGGTATTTTCTAAAATAGATGTTAATTTTTATTATAATGTTACAACTTAGATTTCACAACCAAACTAATGAATTGGTTTAGTTATTCCATTACAACACATTTTATTCTTAGTAATAAAAATTACCATTCCTGTTGTAATTCACATTCAGTGTACCAAACATGCCCTTAGCTTAGTACGATATATCTTTAATATTAAGAAATTAAGGTAGTCCTTATCCTGGGATAGTATCTCTATAACTTTACGTTTAGAAACTTCACAATGGATTATTAATGTGTGTCAATAGACTATTAATTTGCATGATCTGTTATAAGGAACTAGATTCATGTCATGTGAGGGTACTCATAAGATAAGAGTCATAACTTAAAATAATTATTTACTTTTAGATTTGATTCTAATTAATATTTTTTTATGTCATCAAATTTCTTTTTTGAGGGAATGTTATTAATTTAATGTAACTAAATGAGTAATTTTTTTTAATATTAATGTTCATTGTGGGTATTTTTTTCCTCCAACTTTCCGTGTGGATACCACCAAAAAAAAAAGAAAAAGAAACTTCATAATGGATTACTTCGGGTTAATAGATTATTAATGTGCATTATCTATTATATAGAACTAGATCAATGTCATGTGAATGTACCCATCAATATATATTAATATAAATATTTTTTATTTGACATGAATCTAATATTTATTTCAATTTTATTAATTTAATATAATTAAATGAATATAAAATAATTTAATTTAATATAACTAAATATTTTTATATATTCCTGTGCAAAAAAATCGTAAATATATAATGACGATATTATCTTATGTCTAATATGTATATTATTAGAGTTAAATTCAAGTTACATCTAGTGTATTTAGTGACAGAGCTAGGAAATTTGTTTTTGTGAGCCACAATTAACCTTATTTAATAGATATGTAATATTTTATTTTGTATCTAGTTTCTCTATTATCTAATGAAGCACAAAAAAAAAAAAAAACATTTTTTCATATATATATATATATATATATATATAAATGTGATATGATTTAAAACTTAACGTAAAAACTCAATATCTAAATGTTAGAAAAATGGGCCAAAATGGGCACATGCCCATTTCACACAAAAAAGCAGCATTCTGCCCCTTTTTCCAAACTAATTAGGGAAATACCTCATCTTTTATAACTCGATTTTCTCAAAATCGAGTTTCAATATAAAACTTGATTTGTAGAAAATTGAGTATGGGCCGATCAAACTTAAAAAAAAAAAAAAAAATTGCATGGAACTCGAGTTCACGGAGCTCGAGTTCCATAAAAAACGCCACTATAGGTATTAAAAACGCCACTATAGGCCTCCATGAAACGCAGCTATAGGTAAAAGAAAAAAAAAAGCATGAAACTCGAGTTCATGGAGCTCAACTTCCATAAAAAACACCACTATAGGTATTTTAAAATGCCACTATAGGGCTCTCTGTGGAGTGATCAGACTTAAGAAAAAAACTTGCATGTTAAAATGCCACTATAGGGTTTTAAAACGCCACTATAGGGCTCCCTATGGAGCGATCAGACTTAAGAAAAAAACTTGCATGTTTTAAAACGCCACTATATGACTTTAAAACACCACTATAGGGCTCCCTATGGAGTGATCAGACTCAAGAAAAAAACTTACATGTTTTAAAACGCCACTATAGGGCTTTAAAAAATTGCATGGAACTCGAGTTCATGGAGCTCGACTTCCAGAAATTTTTTTTTTTTTTTTAAATTTTTAGTTTGCTATAACTCAATTGTCCAAAAATTGAGTTTTAAATTGAAACTTTATTTTGAGAAAATCGAGTTACAAAAGAGGGGCATTTACTTAATTAGTTTGGAAAAGGGGGCAGAATGCTATTATTTTTTGTGTGAAATGGGCATTTGCCCATTTTGGCCTAGAAATATATTTTATTGCTATGTATGTCTAGTTTTAAAATTATGTGGTGAAAAAAATAAAGTAACATAAAAATACTTTTGGATTTTGTTTCAAATTATGATAGATTTAATTAGACTAAATATAATTAAATGTTTATGAGAAGAAATTAAGTGTCTTTATTTTTTTTCTTAGATATAATTAGATGTTGTTTCTAAAGAAGAAGAAGAAGAAGAAGAAGAAGAAGAAGAAAATTAAATTATATTAGATGTGATGAAAAAGTAAAAAACAATAACAACAAATTATTTTTGAACATCTTTCCAAATTGTGAGATATTTAATTTGATTAGATATAGTTAGACGTTTATGAGCGGATATTAAGTGTCTTTTTTGTTTAGAAACAAAATTCAGTATCTTTATTATTGTCTTTCTCACAATAAAACGGATTGTAAGAATTTTGACAAACGTAATTGCCATATGCTTTGACAAAGTGACACATGTCACCATGGAATGCATCCCCTAATTGTGAGAATCCAACTTTTATATATTAAGCTTTGAGTTGTGAGTTATAGTTAGATCAAGTGATAAAGTCTTTGATAGTTGAATAAGAGATTTGGAGTTCAATCCCCGCCTATACCAAAAACTAATTGGTGCCTTGGTTAGATGATAAAGAGCTAACATCATGAGCGGACATCATAAGTTGAAATTCTCTATAAAAAAAAGGCTTTTAGTACATTCACATGACATTAATTAATCTGCTAGTTCCTTATAATGAAATAAGTGCATTAGCTTCTCGGGTATGAGGATAAATTGTTTAGCTCGTTAGGAGTGTATCTGGCGAGTAAGCCGGTAGGGGTAATTGCCCAAATAAATTTGACTAATTATTGTACTATATACTTTATGACGTGCAACTAATTTGAGTTAAGTTTTTCTACGTTATCACAAATAAAAAAGATAATGTACATTAATAATTTATTAAAACAAAATAATCCATTAAGTTTACCGAACGGAAAGTTGGAGAGTAATACCCTAGGACTACCTTAATTTCTTAGGCTTTGTTTGGGAGTTCGTAGGAGAATGGAATGGAATGATCATAAGGAAATGGAAAGGAATGAAATAGAATGAAATGTAATGTATTTAAGTAAGGGAAAAAAATGGAATAGAATGGAATTAATTAGCCTTGATTGGATGTTTTAAAATAAAGGAATGGAAATGAATGAAAATGAATGGAATGTAAGTAATCTCGTTTGTGAGTAATTTGGAGGGAATGAAATGAAATTATTTTATGATAGTATTACTATTAGACCTCCTATTTTAAAATAAAGGGTTCAATTTATAGGGGTATTTTGAGAGTTTTAGTAAAAACTTCATTAAATCTAATTCCATTCCCTCTTATTCTCTTAATTTCTGTGCGAGGGGGGGGGGGGAATGAAAATTTGAGGTTTTAAAGGAATAGAGAGAAATGAGTGTTCCCTCCTATCTATTCTATTCCCTCTCACTTAAACTCCCAAACAAGAGAATGGATTTTTCATTCCCTCCATTAAAACTCCCAAACAAAGAAAGGGAATAATATTTTAAAATTATTTTTTTATTCCTTTTTATTCCCTCCTCCAAACGAGGCCTTAATATTAAAGCAATATAAATTATACTAAGCTAACATTTGTGGGGATATTATTAAATGTATTAGTGCCTTCAAATATTTTTGAGAATCTTACTTTCATTGCCTTACCATAAACTACTTCTTCACTATTCTATATTCTTCATACTTTTCATACATCAAGCTTTTCTATTTTTCCTTACCATAGGAGCTCAAGTAGCGCCAACAAACAAGAGCCAAAAACCTTTTTTTTTTTTAATTACAAAAGTGAAGAAATTTTTACTCCAGGGCTGCAAAATCATCTGCTTGCCGACATAACTATACCAGTCAATAACCCACATCTTATCAATCAACAACGATTAAGAAGTTTTCAAACCCAATGCGATTGAGAGTCACTCGAAATGTTGACACCAACCACGAACGACTAACCCATGATAAATTATGTCCCCAATTGTTCTTGTTACCTCAATACAATTTTGTAAATACCATAACTTTATCTTGGAATGTAACAAGCAAGATAATGGGAGTGTGTGTAACTGTGAGGTACTCAGAAGTGGTAGTCATGTGACTGCACTAAGCAGAGTCAAAAACTAGGAAGCGGGCTCTTGTATTTTATTTCACACTCCTCAGGTGAAGGCCTGGACCTCAAAAAAACTTCTGGAGTATTGGAAAAAAAGAAGAAGAAGACTGCATTAGACTGTATCATTTAAGAACAACGATGTTACATAGAAAATATGATTCTTTCAAACTTGGCTTGGAAGCGGTGCATAAGGCCCATTAAGATGATGATATGTGACTAAAAATAGACAGGTGTCACTATCTCAATAAGTTTAGTAAAATTAGACGTTGAACTCAAGTTTTACCCAATTCTTTCTTATATTGACCGAAATTGATGAAAATAAGATAGAATTGAGATAATCTCTAACCTCCACTAGATAACTGGATAATTATTTTCAGATGCCTTATTCAAAGGAGTCGCTATAAAATTTATTCATCACAAAACCATAAATCAACTTCCCTACTAAAACAACAAAGACTACTACGTACCCATTGGTACCTTACCAGTTCACAACTTCTTTCTACTTAAGCAACCACTCCTAATAACAACCACTGCTAACAGAACAAAGCTTCCCACTCTAAAGTTCCCTTCTTAAAACCTCTCCCTTATTATGCTCGCAACTATTGTAAACACCAAGTGAGAGAGTTGCTGCAATGAACACCAGAAAACAAGTATTGATTCAGGAGAAACCAGAAAGAGTTTTTTTGAGTACATCAGAGACAACTATTCTGTAAGTTCTTTCAGTGGGGTGGAGAGAGTCCCAAAAGACATAGGTAGAAGCATCTGGACAAACAAGTGTAGTAAATGGAAGACATGAAACAACGCCGCCGCAGCACCCCAAATTTGCATTTTGAAAGCCTGAAATTGTAAGAATAGTCACAAATTAGAAATGTATCACCAAATTGACGCTATAAAGTTCAATTATAATGTATCATGTTACGTAAACTTTAAAAATTGATGTTTAACTTTTGAGAACAAAAGAGTAGGATACTATACACACATATATGTCTATGCGTAAACTTTACAGACACGTCTCATCAATTACAAAAATAAGAAAAAGTAATTTTATTATATGAAAATTCTAATCTATTATAAATTTTACGACAAAAAAACTTACAAATTAATGCGACAAAAAATATGATATTATTGCCACTTTAATAACTAACAAATAAATATCTAAATAACCTTTACGAGAATAGTAGCCTATCCATTAGAGCATTAGTATTTGTGATGCTATAAAGTTAAATTGCTATTTTTAGCACTACCAACTACAAAAATGGGAGCACATTGGTGGAGTTAAATGTATGTATTTTAGCTTTTCAGCTAATGCACAGCTATCTTTGGCTATATACACAGTAGCTCAATAGTAAAAAAAAAAAATTGTATTTTATTTATGCGTTCACATTGATGAAGAATATTTAAACAATTTCTTTTCCTTTTTCTCTTTTATTACCGTTGCAGCTCTCAGTCTCTCTTCTCTCTCAAATTTTTCTCTTCTCTTCCTCAGATTTTTCTTTCTTTTCCTTTTCGCCATATTCTAACCAACCAAATAGACTGCAAAATTCTAAGTCAAATGTGCAATTTTCAATTCCAACATAAACTGATAAACCCACTACTGCTGCGGGCTCCTTCTTATTCTACCGCGAGCCTCTTTTGTTGTGGCTTCTTCTTCTCTCATTTTTTTGTGTAATATATCTCTTTCTTCTTGTCTTTTGGGTGAAGAAGAAGAACTATCTTTTAGTTTAGGTGAAGAAGAAGAGCTGAAGAAGAGACAAGACAGTGACTGGATGAAAAGAAAAGATATTTGATGGGAATGAGGAAGAAACGTGGGTGGCTGAAGAAAAAGTGAAGGAAAAATAAAAATAAAAAAGGAAGTTAGTGGGATACGTGTCCATCATGTAAGGAAATTTACTAAATAAAAATTACAATTGTGTTAAAACGTACAACAAATTATTACAAAATTTTGGGGTTAAAAAAATATTATTGTTACACTAGACGATTATTTGTTATCATGACAATTCAGAAATTGTTTTAGTAAAAAAGATTATATATATAATTTGGGGTTAAAAAAATATTATTGTTACACTAGACAATTATTTGCTATCATATGGCGGCGGCGGCGGTTACAGTAGTTGTGATTGTTGTTTATTGTAATGGATATATTATTTTATTGTAGTAGATATATTTTTTTATTATGCTGTTTATATTATTTTATTGTGTTGAAAGCTAAAATAAAACCTCTGATGTTAGGTGGATTGTAAAGTGAGAAGGTAAAATAGATAAAATAGCTTTTGGTAGAGTTAAATAGCTAAAATTATGGCTCCACCGATGTGGATGCTCTGAGGTTTATATAATAAAATTTGTATTATTCTTAATATCAATATTTTATTGCATTATTGAAGTGACATCAATTGGATACATTGCCACGTTGATTTATAAGCCTTTTTTGCGATTTTTTTTTTCTTTCTTTCTTTCATTCGTGCACCTTCAATTATTCAATAGTTCCAACAAGGGATGAAGGGTGATCTAAATTTGTTCTACCTTCAACATTTCCCATTAAAATTTGGTTGTAGTTCTAGTATTTTCCATATAGGCTAATTGGCCTTGGATGATAGCAAGACAAAAGCTTTAAGTTTAAGTAAATGACTACCAAATTTTTTAAGAGATAATAATAATAATAATAATAATAATAATAATAATAATAATAATAATAATAATAATAATAATAATTATTATTATTATTATTATTATTATTATATATATATATATATATATATATATATATATATATATATATATAATCGAAGCCTTTGAAGCTCTTATAATTTTTACGTCAGCACAATATTTAAATAAAATTATTTTTGTTTAGTCTAAACTTAACAAGAAGTGAAACTCTATCTTTCTAACAAGTTCAACTTAAACTCAAACTCATCATTATCATTTTTTTAAAACAAAATTATTTTTGTTTAATCCATACTTAACAAGGAGTGAAACTCTACCTCTCTAATAAGTTCAACTTAAACTCAAACTCAAACATTGATAATTTATTTATCTCCAAATTTGTGAGGTTAATCATGAATACTATAAAGTAATGCAAACCCCAATATAAGAAAGAGACTCATGTTAGAACTTTTCTCTTCCTATTTCAAAACCCTAAACCTAATTTGGTAAGGCAATGTTAGCGATCTAGGTTGTGTCCCGTCAAATGATGAAGAGTTCCTCTGGCGCCAGTCTACGATGGCATCACGCTAGAACTTAACAAAATGTATTTTTAGTGACAAAAAAATCCGTCACTAAAATTCCAGTTTTTCGTCACTAAGGACCTTTAGTGACGAAATCAAACTTTTAGCGATGAAACTCATTTTGTCGCTGAAACCCTGTCACTGAAAGTCTTGATGACGAAAAATTTCGTCACTAAAAGTCCAATTTGATTTAAAAAAAAAAAAACTTTTAGCGACAAAAACTTTTCATCGCTAAATGTTTTCCTCGCTAAAAACACAATTCAGTGACGAAAATATTTCATCACTAAAAAAACTTTAGTTTATTAAATCATATTTAGTGATGAGTAATTTCGTCACTAAAACTATTTTCGGGTTCATATAGTGACGAAAAAGTACGCCACTAAAACTATTTTTAAGAAAATCCAAGCACATATAGTGACGAAAATTTTCGTCACTAAAACCATTTCTTACAAAATTTTGCTACATTTAGCGATGAAATATTTTGTCACAAACAATTTTTTTTTGCTATATTTGTGACAAAAAAATTTGTCGCTAAAACTTATTTTCTTTTCTTACTTTTTTCATGGCTTTGATATTAACTTGTAACCTGTTATTACATTATTAAAACCTCACATTTGAATAATACATTTATTTCAACAACACATTTATAAAAAAAGATCCATACATTCCACAAGTAAAAAATAAAACAAATATCTAATTCAAACTCCTTCCATACAATAATTGTTTGCAACATATACAATAACTCAAGATGTTTTATAACAATACAAAAAGTGTAACATAATATAATTAGAACTAACGGAAGATGTTCTCATATGTCTTCAAGTAATGTCAAAAGTAAATCTCTTAAAAGCCACCAATAAGGAATTTGTACAAATATAAAAACAATACTACATTAAAATCGTAAAGTAAAAACATTAACTATGTTATAAGAAATATTTCTAACAATGCATTAAGAGTAGTCACACTATGTAATGTGGGTCAATTGCTAAAATAAAGTACTAACCAAAAAATGTTTTAACTTGAAGTTGAACCACCCCCATAGGTAAGAGTGTCATCATAACCCTTACTTCTCAAAAAGTTAAGAATATTCTTTTGGATCTCTTTTTGCTTAGCTCATGCCTCTTGGTGCTTAGCTCGATCCTCTTGGTCCCTAGTTCTTGCCTCTTTGAGCTCAATTATCTCATTTTTTAGCCGTTGGATATACTCCACCGAGGAATTAGATGAGGCGGTGGTTACTATAGAAGAGGAAGGTCACATGCCAAGTCCTTTTACAATACTGGACTTCTTCTCAAAAACCAAGTTTGTATTTAATGTTTTCGTTACCAAGTTGAAATCTCCTTATAACTCAAACTAATCTTATAAAATGAAGTGTATATGTATTATAAAAATATTATTATATGAATTTAATATGCTTAGTGACAACAAAGATGAGTTAGACGTTATTAATGTAAATTTACCGGGATATTTTGAAGCACCACATCTCTAGTAGCAGCATCAACATTTTTTCCAATTTTTCACATTGTATGGATGGCTTAATCTGCCATCGGGTGTCTTACCCATTGTCATCCAACTTTTATCCATGTTTGACTACAATTATAAGATGAATACTACTTTAGTAAAATAAGGACAACTTATGCATAATGTATTCTAACATCTAAGTCTATAAGCTACTTAGATAAAGTTCTATCCCATTCATGAATGCACAAGTTTATATTAATACTTAAACAAATATACATTGCACACACAAATATACACTCCCAATATGAATTTAAACCACCTTATAACACCATGTAAGCCACTCGCTTACTTCAACCAACCCACCACAAAACCAATCACAAATATCACAACTATAATGCTTGCAAGTATTGACATCAAGTAAAATACTATTCATCACATCTAATCAAGCATAGTCATTCACATTTGTAAGAAATTAAAAACACTCACAATATTAGTTTAAACTACCTTATAACACCATGCAAGCCACCCGCTTGCTCCAACACAACCTACCACAAATCCAATTTCCAATATCTCAAGTATAGAGTTTTACAAGTGTTTAAATCAAATAAAATATTATTCATCACATCTAATCAACAATACTCATTCTCATTTGCAAGAAATGAAAAACACTCCCAATATGTATTTAAACCACCTTATAACACTATGCAAACCACCCGTTTGCTCCAATAGAACAACCCACCATAAAACCAATCACAAACATCACAACTATAATGCTTATAAGTATTGACATCAAGTAAAATACTATTCATCACATCTAATCAAGCATAATCATTCACATTTGCAAGTAATAAAAAACACTCCCAATGTTAGTTTAAACCACCTTATAACACCATGCAAGCCACCTACTTGCTCCAACACAACAACCCACCACAAAACCAATTTCCAATATCACAAGTATAGAGTTTTACAAGTATTTAAATTAAATAAAATACTATTCATCACATCTAATCAACAATACTCATTCACATTTGCAAGAATTGAAAAACAATCTCAATACTTATTTAAACCACCTTATAACACTATGCAAACCACCCGCTTACCCCCATCACAACAACTAATTTCCAACATCACAAGTATAGAGTTTTACAAGTATTTAAATCAAATAAAATACTATTCATCACATCTAATCAACAATACTCATTCACATGTGCAAGAATTGAAAAACATTCTCAATATGTATTTAAACCACCTTATAACACCATGCAAGCCACCCGCTTGCTCCAACACGACAACCCATCACAAAACCAATTTCTAACATCACAAGTATAGAGTTTTACAAGTATTTAAATAAAATAAAATATTATTCATCACATCTAATCATTAATATTCATTCACATTTGCAAGAATTAAAAAACACTTCCAATATGTATTTAAACCATCTTATAATGCCATGCAAGCCACCTGCTTGCTCCAACACAATATGCCACCACAAATCCAATTTCCAACATCACAAGTATAGAGTTTTATAAGGTTTTTAACTAAAATTTACTTACTTTGCTCAAGCTAAGCTTACAACTTTCAGAAAAAATCCAAAGTTATTGCAAACAATGTGTATTTAGCCTGCAAAAGAGAAATTAAATTTATAAGTACTTCAGTCTTGAAAATGATCTTCTCATAAATTACTACACAAACTCATAGCTTACACATGTAATACAACAGTCATCCAAATTCCTCATCCTACAAGAATATGACACCAACATGCTCAGTTGAACTAAACTTAGATAAACCAAATTTATTACCATTCAACTTCTTCAACTATAATTTCAACATCCAACCCCTGTACCCCTAAATTCACTTTTCAAATTCCTTTTATCACAGAACAATGGAGAAAAAATATATAAAAAAACCAAAATAAAAATGAGAAAAATAAACAAACCAAAAAAATATAAATAAATCAAAATAAAAAATGGAGAAAAATAAGCAACAGAGGCAAACCTTGAAAAAATGGGGCAAAGTGAAATGAAAAAAAGATCATACATACAAACAAAGGTAATAGGATGTTGAAGATTATAACAAGTGGGTATCTAAAATATGTTAAAAAAAATGAAAATCAAACAAACAAAGATGACAAAGATGTAAGTAGGAATGCGATATTGAAGAACAAGGGAAGAACTTACAGAGGAGTGGGAATGCGAAGGGTCACCGGTAGGGAATGCGAATGGTCGCTGGTTGGAGGTGAAGGATCGGCGAAGAGGAAGAGTCATTGAACGAGATCGACGGTGAGATCGATGGTGAGATGGATGGCGAAAAGGATGGCGAGATTGATGGCGACGGAATGGAGATATCGGACGGAATAGAGATATCGGCGAAGGAATAGAGCTTATCGGTGACAGAATGGAGCTTACCAGCGATGGAATAGAGCTTATCAGTGACTGAATGGAGATATCGGACGGAATAGAGCTTATCGGCGACGCTTGGCTTTGGCGTCGGTGGCTTATCGGTGACGGTTGGCTTCGGCGTGGTTGGCTTATTGGCTTCAGACGGTTGGAGCCTTGTGTGACGATGAAGATGGCTTGGGTGTTTAGACTTTTGGGTGTGAAATGAAATGAGGAGAAAGTGATATAAGAGGTTATTTATAATCAGGCCTTTAGCGACACAATATTTCTGTGGCTATTGCTTCCTCTTCGACGTAAAAGGTATTAGGCTTTTAAGTTTTTAGTGACGAAGGTCAATTTTGTCACTAAAGAACCTAGATTTTGTACAGATTTTTAGAGATGAAATTCATATTTCGTCGCTATAGCATACTTTTAGTGACGAAATATGATTTCGTCGCTAAATCAATGAAGTGCAAAACTATTATTATTTTTAGTGACGACTATTTTTCGTCGCTAATTCTTCCTTATAGTGACGAAAGGATTTTCGTCACTAATACTATCCACAACAATACCTACAGTAGCGAAATCTTTCATCATTAAAAATTTCAACTTTTAGCGATGAAATATTTCGTCGCTATAGATTAATTAAGCTTGCGCCAAAGTTTCCCTCCGCTGGCGCCCATTTTTTAGATCACAATAGCGACGAAAATTATTTCTCGTCACTAAATGTTTTAATTTTTTTTCATTATTAGCAACGAAATTCATATTTCGTTGCTAAAGCTGTATTTTTAGCGACGAAAAATATTTTCTCACTAATTTTCGTCACTAAAAATACATTTTGTTGTAGTGTGCACGTCAGTACAATATTTAAATAAAATTATTATTTTTATTTAAATAAAACTATTTTTGTTTAGTCTAAACTTAAACAAGTAGTGAAACTTTATCTCTCTAACAAGTCCAACTTAAACTCAAACTCATCATTTTTTTTAAACAAAATTATTTTTGTTTAATCCAAACTTAATAAGGAGTGAAACTCCATCTCTCTAACAAGTCCAACTTAAACTCAAACTCATCATTTAAAAAAAAAAAGATTATTTTTGTTTAATCCAAACTTAACAAGGAGTGAAACTCCATCTCTTTAACAAGTCCAACTTAAACTCAAACTCAAACGTTGATATTATTATTATTATTATTATCATCTCTCTACTTCACTAACATGATATTTTATGATAGGGTGCATACTTATAGCCATGGATTATTTTTTTGAATGTAACCTAATTTTTTCTTTTATTTGTCTATTTTTTAGTCATATATATATATATATATAGTGTTTTGTTTCAATAATTTCTAAATCGTGTATCATTTGATTCTTTAGTAGTTTTTGGTCTTTTAGAAGTTTTAATATCTGAATTTTTAAGTTTTTTTTTTTTTTTTTTAGTATCTGAAATTGTTTGACAAATTTTCTGTAAGCTATTGCACGTTCAAGCAATGACTTCTTCATCAAATTGTAACACAAATTTAAGTCATACAAGAGCAAATTATGTAATGGTGTAGTTTCTTAATCAATTTAAGATTTTATAAAATTATTTTAGTCTACCTCACAAATAGGTAGGTTCCAGTGCATAGCATGAGTTAGCAACTAGTTATTATAATAATTATAACACTTACCAAACTGTTGAGGATTACCAGTGATGTTATCTAGAGGGGTAAAGATGTCGAAAAAGACCAGCTTTGCATCAGAATGCTTGCTTTGAAGGGAGGCTATTCCTACTTTTAGAAGATTATTGTACATTTGTGCTCCTACATTTGTGGTCATTGAACAAGATCTTGCAACTCTTCATGATGGCTTGCATCCAAGTGCTATAGTATTAAGAACACGAAATTGCCGAGCCCCCAGTGCATACAATTTCTTCACAAATTTATATTTGATATAGTTAGCGGGTCAGGTGCTTGGTGCTCTTTGTTACTTCTTAGAAAAATAGATTTTTAATGAAGTGCATGGCATATACTTTATTAAAAAGGTGGTTACAAGATCACAAATTATCACACAATTTTTTGTCACGACTCTCCACATGAACATACCATTTTTTTTCATCACTCACACTCTGCCATATTACACCTATAGCAAAAAAAAATGTATAATAGTTTGTGGTTCTAGGTTTTTTATTTTCTAAAAAGTTACTTAGGGCCTTCATTAGTCATAGGGAAAAAAATTTACCAAATTTTTTAAGAGATAATAATAATACTTACCAAATTGCTAAGGATTACTACGATATTATCCAGAGGGGTAAAGATGTCGAAAAAGACCAGCTTTGCATCGGAATGCTTGCTTTGAAGGGAGGCTATTCCTGCTTTTAGCAGATTATTGTACGTTTGTGTAAAGTTTTAGATCCCTGTAAACTAGATTGTTTAACCTAATTAATTAACCAAGTGTATATTTAGGTTTATTATTTAGATCTAGGTTAAAACAATAATAATCATATCTGTTAGGACATATGTGATTCATGTTAGGAACATATGTCAACATTTTATGTAATTGGCTAATCCTTTGACAAAACGCACTTTACTTGTATTTAGGTAGATTTAGGATATGTTTAATGCTTCAAGAAACAGGGTTTCAAGTTCAAGTGTTAAAATCATGCAAGTCTGTCCAAGAATCAAGTAAGAAAATGCTGGATTTTAAATCTCGACAGCTAGTATCTATCGAGGTTTAAAAGCCGTTGAAGCTCGTGGCTCGACAGCTATTTCGATAGATGGCTATGTATTGAGATTTATGAAACTTAGTTTTTCAGAGCCGTTTTTTCATTCAATCTGTGAGTATGTGTTTAGGCTTTCTTTTCTCACAACCCCAAACATATATAAGGATTATTTTGAGGTCTGTCAAAGTGACACAAGTTGCACGAGTATTAAGCAAAGTCTTGTTCATGCAAATTGTGACCAGAGATAGAATTTGCCGTAGTTCTTCTATCTCTTGAAGAAGCTGCTGTGTTTATACACTGTAGGGTTTTGTGACCAAGCAACTTCACGATCTTCATCGTGTGATGAACAGAAGGACTTTGCAGCCAACATCCTTCTTAAGTTGGTGATCAAGTTGCGTACTGAGATCCGCGCATCTTTTGGTTAGTCACGTATTGAGAGCTGTACAATACAAGGAGAGATTGTCACTATAGAACAAGTCCAATTGGGTATTGGGGTAAGGGTTTAACTGTAGGATGGTATAAAGTATTGCGATTCCTTTACTTGTAACCGCTTATTTTGATAATAGTGAATTCTTGGGAGTGGTGACCTTAAAATCACCCGGTGAGATTTTTGCTGTGTAGGTTTTCCCCATTCGTAAATAAATCACTGTGTCATTTAATTTCCGTTGCACATTTAGTTATTTGGTGATTTGTTTGTGTTACCACGCTCATTGAATGTAATTGAATCTAATTAATTCACTTGGCTAATTAATTGGTTAATTCATTACAAGGGGTCAATACATCTTGGCCTATCAATATCATGTAAAGTAGCGGAAAATATAAAGAACACAAAGATCTGATGACTTAGGAAAACCAAACTGGTAAAAAATCTAGGGAGGATTTAACCTATTGCTACCTTGAGTAGAAAACTTACTACCACAATCCTATGATAGCTCCGAGTCTGCAGACTACTTCTTTCTTTAATCCATAGCAACCACAAGTTCTTCTACTTGTGACTTTCTTTAAGCAGCAACTGAAACAACCATCAAGTTCTTGATGTGAATCTTGATCTTGATAGTTAAAGTGTGTGCATGAAGGTAAACACCTCTTAGATCACATAAAAGATTCAACACACAACACATCAAAGACTTTAGAGAGCTTTTGGGTACAAAACCCTAGATCTACAAAAGAGGCACGCTCTTTTCACTCTCAAAAGCTTTTTTAAATATGTGCTTAAGGTTTCCTTTATATACTAGAAGAGGTAGACTTGAAACCCTAATCCTTAATAGGCTTGAACTGTTGTTTGGGCTTAATTAAATTTCTGCATACCCGTATTTCGATCAGCCGAGCCTGTTCTTCGATCGATTGAACCAGGCAAATTTTGAATTCTTCTTTCTGCAGCTTGCTTGTTCTTGAATCTTGACTTGAATCACCTTAAGCATTGTATAATAATACTTATAGACTCTAAGATCTATATCTAGACAAGTTTGTATTCATAATTTGTCAATTGTTCTAAACTTTTAGAACCTAACAGTTTGTGCTCCTACATTTGTGGTCATTGAACAAGATCTTGCAACTCTTCTTGATGGCTCACATCCAAGTGCTACAGTACTAAGAACATCAAATCATCGAGCCCCCAGTGCATACAATTGATTCACAAATTTATATTTGATACGGTTAGCAGGTTAGGTGCTTGGTGCTCTTTGTTACTTCTTAGAAAAATAGATTTTTAATGAAGCGCATGGCATATACTTTGTTAAAAAGGTGGTTACAAGATCATAAATTATCACACAATTTTTTTCACAACTCTCCACATGAACATACCATTTTTTTTTTCATGGCTCACACTCTGCTGTATTACACTTATAGCAAAAAAATTGTATAATAGTTTGCGGTTCTAGGTTTTTTATTTTCTAAGAAGTTACTTAGGGCCTTCATAAATCATAAGTCATAAGGAAAGAAACCCATCTGGGTTTTTTTTCCTATAGCCACGTTTTTAAAAACGTGGCTATAGGTCCTCCTTTAAATAAATAAATATATTTGGCTAGACCTATAGCCACGTTTTAAAAAACGTGGCTATAGGTCCTCCTTTAAATAAGTATATAAATATATTTGGCTGGACCTATAGCCACGTTTTTAAAACGTGGCTATAGGTCCTCCTTTAAATAAGTATATATATATTTGGCTGGACCTATAGCCACGTTTTTAAAACGTGGCTATAGTTCCTCCTTTAAAAATATATATATTTTGCTGGACCTATAGCCACGTTTTTAAAACGTGGCTATAGGTCCTCCTTAAAAAAAAAAAAAAAAAAATATATATATATATATGGCTAGACCTATAGCCACGTTTATGACCGTGGCTATAGATTTAACCTATAGCCGCGTTTTAAAAACGTGGCTAAAACTACTTACAAACGTGGCTATATACTTAACTCATAGCCGCGTTTTAAAAAAGCAGCTATAGGTTAAGTCTATAGCCGCATTTCTTAAAAACATGGCTATAGGATAGCTATAGCCGCAGTTTTGCAAACGCGGCTAAAAAAAACGTGGCTGTAGACCCGCGTTTTTTGTAGTGAGACCATGTAACCAATTGAGCACAATATGCAGGAAAAGTATACTGTAATTTCCTCGCACCACTCGTGTATGATACTCCTATGTCATTTTTTCCTACTGACATTAGAACAAGGCTGTTGGCTATATTGGCTTTTGCTTTCTCTTCACCAGCAACCTCTGTTAGCTTCGCTATGTAATCCTTGAAGTATTGTAACTGTTGGGACATTGCCACAACTCCCTGATTCCAACAAAACAATTAAATTGCAAGAAAGCCTAGAATTTTGAAAGCACAGTAAATTATGTGTAATTATTAGATTTAGGAAAATATTAATTCGGCTCTTCTAATTAGATTTTTTGTTGTCTCATGATTTGGGTATTGGATCCCATCACCTAAAACATGGTGGGGCAGAAGTTGAAATACCATCCTCTAGATTAATTGAAAACCAACAAATGTCGTAATTTCTATACAATATGAATAAAAGAGAGAGGGGGGAGGGGGGCATCATATCCCTTGCTTTGGGGTTCTACTAGGTAACAATTTAGTTTAATGACTTTCAATTTTTATATATCACCGCCTAATTTTGGACTAAAATAAAATTATTAGGGTTTTGTTCAAATTCTATTTTACATGTTTTGATTGAACATATTACCTCCTTGGGATTCCATCTAATAACAATTTCGTACCATGATTATTTTAATTGTTATATTTTGATCCCTAAAGTTTAGATTAAAATGAAATTGATAGAAGTACTTTTGACAAAATCCAAACTATTTGATTTTAGCCCAAACCTTAATGAGGTCAAATATAACAACTCAAAGTTTGTTTAATAAATAAAGATAGAAAATAGTTACCAGTGTACTAGATGTTAATAGGTCAATTCCTGAGCCACCGGAAGCAAAGCCTACACTAGTTAGGAGATCTTTACTTTGAAGATCTGGTTTAAGATATGCTGGCACAATATCTTTAATTCCCAATGCCTCCGCTGAAAGGAATATAAAATGGATGAATAACCACAACAATTTGGTCTTATTTTCAAATTAAAACTTAAAGTTTTGAGTGCATTACTTTCACCCCTATAGTTTAAATATTATTGTAATTTAGATTTTTTTTTTTGGAAAGTCTCTTTTAACTAAAATAACAGAAATCTACATAAACTATGCCTAGAATATTTTGGACACTAAACTCAAAAGCAGAACCAGAAACTTTCTATACATAGTATATAAAACATGGATCATGAATGATGTTAGAGTTATATTTTTATGTAGTTGGCATATCCTTTGACAAAGTGCACTTTACTTTTATTTGGGTAGTTCTAGCTTCTAAGTGAATTCTAGAATATCATAAAGTATGTCTCTTAAGGAAAACAAGTGGTATTATTGAAAAGATGAGACTACACAAAGAAATAAGTAAGAAAAGCTAGAAATAGTGGACCTTGATATAAGCTCAAGACAAGCTCGATCTATTGAGATTTAATGAACCTCAATACCTTTCGACACTACTCAATCTATTGAGCTTTGCAAATCTGGAATTTTCATCTATTTTTCAGCCCATGATGAGTTGGACTTTTAGGGTTTCATTCACTAAACTTCTAGGGGATATAAAATGTTTATTTTAAAGTCGTCAGCATACACAAAGATTCAATTAAGGAATCTATACATTTATTGTGAAGCTACTACATTCTTATGCGCCTTAGGATTTCATGACCAAGTGCTTCCTTTTATACAAGTGTATTGAGGAACTGATGCAGATTGGTTAAGGGAGAATAAAATATTTTAGGCGTAAATGCACTTTGTGTCCCTACATTTTGACCCTATTTCTATTTTGGTTCCTACATTTTCATTTCACCACTTTTAGTCCCTAAACCAATTAACGTGTGTTATTTTAGTCTCTACCGTCACTCAACTAACAGAAAATGCTGACGTGGCTAACAGAGGGATTAAAATATTATTAAAAATCCACCGTGGCACTCATTACTCATGCCACGTCAGATTATAATTTAAAAAAAAAATTAATTTCTCAATTTTAACAAAAGAAAAATGTATACATCAGTTTAGATATGTGTTCATCTTCAACAAAAATACTAAAGAACACGAACACAAACTCAGATTTTAGACATAAGAACACATGCTCGGATTTTCTCACATTTTCTTGCCCTTTCTTGTCAACCAAACATAAGAACACGAACACAAACACAAACCGATCTCCAGCAAGAACACAAACACAAAACTAGCAGCAGATATCAGATTTTCTCAAACCAAAAAACCCAGATTTTCTCAAACGAAAAAGCCTAGATATACAAAATCACAGCTCAAGCCTAGATTTTCTCATCTTTCCGAGAAACCAACACAAAATCAATTTAAACCAAACACAAACCGATCTCCAGCAAGAACACAAACATAAACCCAATAGCAGGTCTAGAGCAAACCCACAAATATCAAACCTAGAAAACAAAGTAACCCATAAATTTCAAAACTAAAAATTCAAAACAAACAAAGACCATTAGAGCAAGATCCCTTCAAACCCAGCCGATCCTTGCAACTTCCCAATACAAACAAACCCATAAGAAATTGAGAACCCAAACCCATATAAAACTAAAACCATAATCGAAGATCTGAGATTTTGAACTTGAGAATCCGAGTCTTCAAGTGGAGGTGTCGAAGTCTTCGATTTCGAAGTGGTTGGCTGCCTTCACTGGTCCACAAAGCTCCATTGTTGAAGTGAGCCCGAGTTTGAGATTTGATATAGACGAAGTCCCATTCTTAAGCACTCAATCAGTTAAGGAAAAGAGAAAGATCAAAGACCCATAAATCCATAAACCCGAACCCACCGCCAAAAAACAAACCTAGAAAACTAAAATTTCATAAATGAAAATTGGCTTCTGTGGGAGAGAGAGAGAGAGAGAACATATGAATGTTCTTTGGGAAGAACTTATTCTTCCAAAAAATCTAATTAAAAACCTGCATGTGGCATCCAATCCATCTATTAATGCTTGGAAATTGGGAATTGGGAGATATACAAACGCATGGCAGCCATGTGTTTAAATATTTTTTATTTATTTTGGGTGTGTTAATATTGATTAATATTGTGGTTGTAAATCGGTTTGGTATTTTTTTCATATTTGGGTATTTTGAGTTTGTTAACATTTGGGTATGTGATGGGTTAATTGATGATATTGAATTGGGTTTGTGTTCTTGTTCAAGTTAAATTAGATCTTAATTCATGTTACGTTTAATTTTTAATTCTGTTTTTTATTTTGTTAAATTGAGAAATTATTATTTTAACTCATATTTTTTATTTTGTTAAAATTGAGAAATTAATTTTTTTAAAATTATAATTTGATGTGGCATGGGTAATGAGTGCCACGGTGGATTTTTAATAATATCCGCTAGCCATGTCAACATTTTCTATTAGTTGAGTGACGGTAAGGACTAAAATAACACGTATTAATTGGTTTAGCGACTAAAAGTGGTGAAATGAAAACGTATGGACCAAAAATAGAAATAGGGTCAAAATGTAGGGACTAAAAGTGCATTTACGCCAATATTTTAATATTTTAGTGTTGTTTTCTCTTTCCTAGTGGAATCATGATTTATTTTCTTTTACAAGTTCAATTAAAATCATTTTCCTAGTTGAATTAGGATTTTAATTGTTTTTCTTTTCCTAGTTAAGTTGGTTTTCCTTTCTCAAGTAGAAGTAGGTTTATTATTTCTTTTTCTAAATGGAGTAGGAGAAATTCTATTCCTATAAATACTCTTTATAGAGAGGTTGATTAATGTTATGTGTTTATTAATAAAAGTTTGTTAGAGATGTTTTCTCTATTATTTTGCCTACTAGCCTAATTTTCTTGTAAAACTTAGGTTTCGTGGAAGAGTTGTAGTAATTGTGTATTGCAGATTCTGCTTCTACACTCCTATGCAGCATCAGTTGGTATCAGAGCAAGGCTAGGTTCCTACCATGGCACAAAGAGAAGCACGTGGGGGAATACTTGTTGCCATAGATGACGTGTATGAACGCGATGAGGTTGCACGTGATGCGCAATTAAAGGCATTCTTTCAATGAACAGAAGAGTGGTTTGATGCGCTTTCAAAGCAGCTCACTGCCTTAGCTGTTGGAAATCGACCTCAAAACGGCCTTCCAAATCCATGTTATGTGCAGGAGGAGGAGGAGGAGGAGGATCTTGATATCAAGGAGGAGGAATGTGATATCAAAGAAGTCGATGAATACATTGAAAGAGTTTGTGCAATAAATTGGGATTCTCCACCAATTTATGATAACTATCCTAAAGATTTTAGTCAAGGAGACAAGTCATATACATACGAGGTGAGCCCATAACTCACACCATTGATGAGACTTCCGACGTTCAAAAACAAAAGGTTATTGATTTTACTGATTACAATCATAGGTTGGTACAATTGGTTTGTTTGGTAGTAGATGAGTTCTCAATTGATGAAAAAAGTTTCAATCTACTAAAGCTTGAACTTGAATGCATTCAACACTATGATTTCATTAGGGTTGATGAGCTCCTCTCAAATTTTTTTGGTAATACAATTAAAATTAATTTGGAAAGATTAATGGAAAGTGTTATTGATCCCTTTTAGGAGGATTTTATTGAACAAGAATTGATAGAGGTCAACAATAAGCATGAACACGTGATTTTAAGTAATCTTTGTGGAGGAGGCAATATGAAGTTTATGGATGTGTGCATGGATTATTTTTTAGTACTTACTCATATATCCCACTGTGGCAAAAGAGGTCAAGAATAAAAATTCGTACATCAAGATTTATTATGAGTGAGAAAAGATTGATAAGTAGCATATTAAATCGTCTTGTCTTGCACAAAAGAATATGATGGAGAGGATTATTCAGGGTTCCAATTGATCGTGGAAGATTGCCACAAAACTCGAGGACGAGTTTTCCCCAAACCTAAGAGAATGATGCAGATTGGTTAAAGGAGAATAAAATATTTTAATATTTTAAGTTGTTTTCTCTTTCCTAGTGGAATTAGGATTTATTTGCTTTTACAAGTTCAATTAAAATCATTTTCCTAGTTTAATTAGGATTATAATTGTTTTTCTTTTCCTAGTTAAGTTGGTTTTCCTTTCTCAAGTAAAAGTAGGTTTATTATTTCTTTTTCTAAATGGAGTGGGTGAAATTCTATTCCTATAAATACTCTTTATAGAAAGGTTGATTAATGTTATATGTTTTTTAATAAAAGTTTGTTAGAGATGTTTTCTCTATTATTTTACCTACTAGCCTAGTTTTCTTGTAGAATTTAGGTTTCGTGGAAGTTTGTAGTAATTGTGTGTTATAGATTTTGCTTCTACACGCCTACACTACATCAGGAACTTTGTATCCAACAATAAGCTTCAAGTTGCTGGGAGTTAGACATGCATTGAGATCCATGCAAAGGGAAGAAGTCTTAACAAAATCAAGACCAATTAGAGATTGGCTTAAGGATTCAGCTGTAGGTTAATACTTTCGAGTAGACCAGGTTTGAGGTAAGATTCATTGTACTTATAATCTCTTGATTTTGATTAGTGATTCTTTTGAGTGGTGACCTACAAATTATCCAGTAGGGTTTTTTCCTTGTGAGAGGTTTCCCATTAGTCAACAAAATCACTGTGTCAATTTATCAACTTGGGTAATTGAATTAATTAATTACTCAATGGTATTTTTGCCTTATGCCTCAACAACTTTACATGTAATTTAACCTAATTAATCAATTTTGATAATTGAATTAATTAACTAGGGTCAATATATAACCCAACACATTAGAGAGAGAGAGAAAGAGAGGAAATGTTGTTTGGTAAGTAAAAGAGTTTATGATATTATACCTATCAAGTTTGTGGGGATTTTCCCATTGCAAAATCTTCCCGTTGCAACTTTTCCCGAAAAGTCTCTTCCATATGGAGGGTAATTACACCTACCTGAAGGTCGATTGTTATTCATGCCTGTGTCAAGGATTGAATCTCCAAACGAGAAAATCGCCGAAAATGTTATATTTGCTTGAGCTCCTGTGGTGTAGAAAAATAGACAAGCACAAGCTTGAAGAATGAAAAGTATAAATAAAGTTGCAGAAGCCATTTTTACAAACTCTGAGTGTTTAGTTTTTCTAGTGATGAATGCCTTAGTTTCTCATGGCCTAACTGAAGTCTGAACTGTGTATTTATACTCTCACAGAGAGTGTCATGACCCAAACCTGTACTTCAGAATTTAAAGCATGACTACCATGTTAATATCAAGTTTACCTCAATACTAACACGAACCAACCTAAACTGAAGGTGCTTATCAAGAAATGTTTCTTGTATTTCTGCTTATTTTCTTGCATAAAAGCCATAATATACAAAAATGATGAAGACCTTGAAACTTCATTTCATTTGAACTTTGTAAGATTACCACTTGGCTGAAACTTAAGGTATTCGTGTAAATATTACATAGCTAAACGTTTAGCAAAACTCTTATTTACAAACCTAACCCCAAAGACATACAACTAGGGTTCAAAACAAACTAAGGTTCCCAATTATATCTGTGCTCAAAGGATCGAGTACATCTTGATTCCTCCAATACAACAAAAGAGCTAAACTATTATACAACAAAAAACTATACATTCTAACAAACGAGAATCACGGAATCCTTGCCACCTCTAATACTCTTGCTGCTTCCAAGATGGAACCTATGCACTGAAATATAATAGGGTGAGCAACAAAGACCAGGAAGGTTTTAAGCTACATGGGCCTTTAATAAGAATGCATGTAAATCAAATATTTTATGGATATTCAGATAGGTGAACATCTTTTCATGCATAGTATTTTATACTATTCATAATAACAACTTACACATTTTTCATAGGGAAATAATTGTTCTCCTTTTCCCTTATCAGATTAATACTACAAAATCTTTCAGACTAAATTCCTTTCATTTCTTATAAAGTTACTAAACTTTATATTAACTCTTTAAAATCATAGAAAATAATAATTTCCTTCATAAACTTCTTCTCATAAAATATTATGACTTTTAACATAAACTTATACTTTGATCGAGCAGATGCACCTCCATCCTCAATAATACTTTGATTGATCGCGGACATACTGCCATCCTCAATAATAATTTGATTGAAAAACTCACGAACATATATCTTTACTTAAATCATGTTTATATGTAGTATCTCTAATTAAAAGGTTTTAATGCATAATAAATTTTCTAAATAGTCCTTATACTTATCAAACGCACATGTCACATATTCCTTACCTGAAAACAGAAGACGCGAGAAATTTGTACAAGAGGAGCTCAAGTGTCCATGTTCTCATTCTCGTCACCTAAATGAAAGACCAAAACTTATTACTAACAACACTTACTAAATATATAAACTTATACCTCAAACACAACCTAACTCTCAAACTCAAGAAAATCTTAATTCTCATCACATAAAGTTTCCCCAAAAACAAGATACATTCATCAAACACATTATGTACCAAAACATAGAGAAACGAAGGCATAAAAATTCAGCTATGATCTAGACATACCAAAAGATAAGAAAATTAAATTATGGCTCAAAACATTTGATGATGCCAAAAAATCACCAATAAGCTACACGCACTCTCAAATCGAAAAAACACCTACAAAACGAAAAACAAAGACCTATGAGAGAGCACCGGTGTGGTGCCGGCCAAAAACCCTTCAAAGGTCAAGTTAGAACTCTTCGATATTGCATACCTTATAGAGTTCTTTTCCTTATAGGAGTCTTCTGATTATGGTTAAACGTGTGACGCAAGAACTCTCCTTATTCACGTTTGCGTGGAGATCAAGCAAAGCCATATTAGACTTATCGCGAGATGCAAGTTTATTCCAGTTAGGAATCCTTAAAGCCTAATCAATACAAATGGAGGCCAGATGTTACAACCGTCCACTATATGTCCTTGTAATATCGACCCGTTGACCATCCACATGTCAATACCGTACCGACATGTTTCAAGGAGCGATCCGTCTCCTATTTTATCCTTTTCAGTTGCCCCCTCACTCCTTGAGTCCGTCATTACAAACTAGACGGACCCATGGAGTGACAGTCTTCCTTTTTTACGGTAACTTATCATAACAGGCTTGCTAGGATTATTTATGACAAGGGACATGTGGCTTTCATCTATTAGCTGTTCACCCAAGCGAGGCATCCCTTCGTATTCTGTGCCCTTTGCTCTATAAAAGCTTGCCTTTTCTTTCTTCATTCTCAACTTCTTATAGAAATTTTGCAATCGGAGGGCCACCGTCGTTTACTTTGCACACTTGTACCGTCCTGCTAATCTTTCCGTTGTCTCATACTGCTTGATTTCAATTCAGTATGTACTCCTTTCACTGAACTTTTTCTTTTTCGAATCCCTGCACTTTTTGTAGATCCATTAGTGTTTTAGGTTTTACTGTCATATGTAGGTAATGTCTAGTACGTCGAGTAATCATTCGTTTGTCCGCGACGGGGCCGGCTACGATGAAGGATTCCCGTCAGGTCAAAAAGACCCTGACACTTCAAGTGAAGAAAGGAATCCGTCTGCTACTTCTCCTTCCTTAGATGACAAAGGTTTGGAGTCAGATAGTTCAGAGGAGGTTTCAAGTGATGGCCTAGACGGCGTTGATCCCCCCGTCCAATCTGTAATTAGTCCTGACGGCTTTAGGGAGTTCGTAATGCTACCCCTATGGACGGTCAATGACTTTAGGTCCACGGTCAAAGAATCTCATTTCAAAACTATTAGGGCCAAGTACCAAATTCCTGACAACATCCGTCTCTGTCTCCCCTATAAATCCGAGAAATGTTACTATAAGGGTGTTGAAGGTGTTGGGGTTTATAAGCAAATGCTAAAGACAGGGCTCAGATTTCCTCTGAGCTTTCTCCACCGTCGACTCTTTCAGTTTCTTGGTTTATCCGTCGCACAAATCTCCCCAAACGCCTGGAGGGTTTTTATAGGCGTGGAGGTCTTGTACGGGGCAATGTCTGACAGTGCACGAAGGCTGACGGTGGAAGAATTCTTTCACTATTATCGTCCCACTAAGATTACAAAGTCAAAAGGTATGTATAGTTTTGTGGCTAGGAGCCCGTTGTTGAGGCTTGTGCATGATACACCCGACTTTAATAGGGACTGGAAGAGTATGTATTTTTTCCTAGAAGGGGACGAGTGGATGTGTCGTCTAGGTGATAACAAATATATGCTCATTAACACAACATGGGGCATAATGCGTCCGTCGGGTATGTACTTAGTTTAGTATTCCTGTGTGGGCTCAAACCTTGCTTTTATTTTTTTAAGTTACTCTAAACGTCTTCTTTTGCAGCTCGAGACTATCCGCAAGTTTCATTGGAGCAGTGGAGCTTTTTGGAGAGGATCTTTAATAAGACCAAGCTCGAAGAGAGGACGTGGGCTAAATTAGTTACCCTCGACACACTCTACTGGTATTATGAAGGTCCCAAACCAACTTCAGCCGCCCGTCGTTACGACACTAGAGTTCACAAACGTAAGCCCGTCATTAAATGCTTTTAATTTCTTTTGCTCATACTTTTCTAATGCTGCACATCCGTCTTTTCTTTGTAGAAATGGACGCTGCCAAAAGAAGAGCCTTCATCAAACAACAAGTAGCTAAGAAAAAACAGGAGGCCAGTCAACAGATCAAGGGGACGGGTTCATCCATTCCGTCCAAATGGAAGCAACTAGAGAAAATGGACCGTCATCAAAAGAAACAGAAAACAACCCCTGAGCCCGTTGTAGCATTGGAAGTTGAGATCAAAAGAACGGTCACTCCCATGGGGCATGGAAAGGGTAAAGGTTTGATGAAAGGTCCAGCTCCTGCTGGTGAGAAACCACCCATCCTCCTGCGAGAAGATTCTAAGTATGTCTTAGAAAAGCTCTCGTCTATCATGACTGTTGACGACTATGAGGATCTTGGTAACCATGCTATAGAGACGATGGGAGAGACCGGTCTTTTTACCATTGCTCAGGTATTTTAAACCCGTCCTTCCTTATTCATCATTTTCGTCGTACTCATATTGACTTTGCTTTTAGGCCATGTTGATGATGAAGGGGCGGATGGGTCATTGTCTAAATCATGAGACAACCTTGGACCGTCTCAGGAAGAAGAATAAGTTGATGGAAGACGAGCTTCATGATCTGAAGGCCTGGAAGATCAACATGGAGAGAAAGCTTACCTGCTCTGAGTAGGTCAGAGGAGAGCTAGAAAAGCAGACGGAGCAGCTGACACAAATCTTGAAAGATAAAGAAAAGGAGGTTACGGACGCCAGGAATCAGCTTCGTGAAGCCAAAGAGGAGGCAATACGGGAGTATCGTGACTCCGACCTTCTTTTAGCAGAACTTGGGAGCTCCTTTGCTGAAGGATTTGATGATGTCCTTCGTTAGGTTAAGGCCTCGTATCCAGATCTAGACGTGTCCCACGTCTCTATAGATGTCCAAGGGCAGACATTAGCCCACTCCATCCATTCAGAGAGTACAGAAGACTTATTTGCTGTTAATGCTCCTCTTGTGGACGAAGGCTAGACTCCTGCTAAAGATCAACCAGATGACGAATAGAAGCTTGAAAGCACTCCCCACTAGCATCAGTAGTTTTTTAAAAAAAAAATGTTAAGGATTGCTTTTAACCGTCGTATTTTGTTTGTGGACATAATCCCTCTTGTAGGGTTTAACTAGCTTATTTGCTTGTTTTTATCTGTTTGCTTGTGCCCTTGAACGGCTCTTATCTGACGTGCATTTCTTAATTTATGGCCCGTACAATAGGTAATCTAATCATGTCGCAGGGGTCCGTCCAAATGTGGACTTGTATGTACGATTGAATCATCTCACAATTTGACTAATACATTTCATCCTTGAGAGGATGATCCATCCACTTTTTGGACTCACATATTCATCCTTGAGAGGATGATCTGTCCATTTTGTGGACCTGTACACTTCGTTCTGGATAGGATGACCCGTCCACTGTGTGGTCTTGGTAGGTTTTCATCCCTCTTGGGATGACCCGTCCAAATTATGGACTTGATAAATTTTTATCCTTCCTGGGATGATCCGTCCACATCATGGACATTGTAGACTTTCATCCTTCTTGGATGTTCCGTCCACTGTGTGAACTTGATAAATTTTCATCCTTCTTGGATGATCCGTCCAGTGTGTGGACTAGATTTTCATCCTTCTTGGATGATCAGTCCAGTGTGTGGACTAGATTTTCATCCTTCTTGGATGATCCGTCCATTGTGTGGACTTGTTAAACTTTCACCCTTCTTGGATGATCCGTCCACTGTGTGGACTTGTTAGATTTTCATCCTTCTTGGATGATCCGTCCACTGTGTGGAAAGTAGATTTTCATCCGTCTTGGATGATCCGTCCACTGTGTGGACTTGTTAAAATTTCATCCTTCTTGGATGATCCGTCCACTGCATGGACTTGTTAGATTTTCATTCTTGGATGATCCGTCCACTGCGTGGACTTGTTAGATTTTCATCCTTCTTGGATGATTCGTTCACTGTGTGGACTTGTTAAACTTTCATCCTTCTTGGATGATCCATCCACTGTGTGGACTTGGTAGATTTTCATCCGTCTTGGATGATCCGTCCACTATGTGGACTTGTTAAACTTTCATCCTTCTTGGATGATCCGTCCACTGCGTGGACTTGTTAGATTTTCATCCTTCTTGGATGATCCATCCACTATGTGAACTTGTTAAACTTTCATCCTTCTTGGATGATCTGTCCACTGTGTGGACTTGGTAGATTTTGAGCAAAATACATTCCATATGCTCTGAGTAAACTCCTCTTATTATAATGGATTGGTAGAATATTGTTCATAAAAAAAATGCCATTTGGCTCTAAAAGTACTTGTAGGAAATAAAAACTAAAAGATAAACTGGAAATGAGGTAAATGATGCTGTCGTCTCTGTCCTTCGCCTACTGGTAGTATTTCTTCAGGTGCTTCGTGTTCCATGGGTGACTAAGCTTTTTTCTGTCTAGTGTCTCTAAGTAGGACGTTCCCTTCTTATGCCATGAAATGATCCTGTATGGTCCTTCCCAGTTAGGTCCTAGCTTCCCTTGGGAGGCATCTTTTGTAACCTCGAGTACTTTTCTCAAGACCAGATCTCCCACTTGGAAGTCCCTATGCCTAACCTTGGAGTTGTAATGCTTTGCCATCAGGTCCTGGTATCGCGCTAATCTTTGTTCAACTGCGGCCCTGACTTCATTCACAAGGTCGAGCTGTAAACGCAAAGCTTCGTCATTCTTGCTCTTGTCGTAGTTCTCCATACGGTAGCTTGTTAATCCTACCTCTTCCGGTATGAGAGCCTCACTACCATACGCCAATCGAAACAGTGTTTCCTCTGTCGGTGTTCTCGCTGTTGTTCTGTACGCCCATAAAACACTTGGTAATTCGTCCGGCCATATGCCCTTTGCCCCCTCAAGCAAGGTCTTGATAATTTTAGCAAGGACCGGTTCGTGACTTCAACCTGTCCGTTGGCCTGCGGGTGAGCGAGTGACGAGTAGTGATTCTTGATCCCAAGCTGGGAACAAAAGTCTCTAAATGTGTCATTGTCGAATTGTTTCCCGTTGTTCGAAACCAGCACCCTCGGAATTCCATACCTGCAAATAATACTTCTCCATACAAAACTACGGATATTCTTCTCCGTGATAGTGGCTAGAGCCTCTACTTCCACCCATTTGGTGAAGTAGTCAATACCAACCACTAAAAAATTTAGCTGCCTCACCTCTGTCGGGAACGGACCCATGATGTCTAATCCCCATTGTGCAAACGGCCATTGGGCCGTCATAGGGGTAAGTTCTTTTGTTGGTTGCCTTATGAAATTGTCAAATCGTTGGCACTTGTTGCAAGCTCTGACATATATGTGGGCATCCTTCTGCATGGTTGGCCAGTAGTATCTTGCTCAGAGTAGCTTGTGTACCAAAGACCTTGATCCAGAACGATTTCCACAAACTCCTTCACGGACCTCCCTCATTACGTAGTCCACTTCTTTGTGGCTGAGGCATCTTAGGTATGGTCGGGAGAATCCTCTTTTATATAGGATGTCTTTAATCAAAACAAACGGGGCAGCTTTAACCTTCAACTTCCTTGCATCCTTTCTATTATTGGGTAGCTTGCCTTCCTTGAGATACGCCATTATTGGAGTCGTCCAACAATACCCATTGCTTACCTCCTGCATGTTAATGTCATCCAATAATGATGAGGGCTGGACAAAAGACAATACCTGTTTTAGGATGATCATAGGTTCGGCTAAAGCTGCCTTTACGAGTTGGTCGGCTTCTTGGTTCTCCTCCCTTGGGATTTGAACCATCTTGATTTGGAGGTTATTCACTCGACCCTTCACTTCCTCAAGATACCTTTTCATCCTTTCATTCTTGCAGTCATAGCTCCCATTAACTTGGTTGGTCACGATTTGAGAATCGAAGTATACGACCACACTCTTAGCTCCTACAGCAATTGCAAGGTCCAGTCCTGCTACCAAGGCCTTGTACTCTGTCTCGTTGTTGGTAGTAGAGAAGTCTAGACGGATCATACATTCAATCTTATCTCCTTCCGGGGTGTGGAGTACAACTACAACACCTCCAGCATGTTTATTGGAAGATCCGCCTGTATGGACTCTCCATATGGGCGTCTCTTTTGCCCCCTAGTCTTTTATGATGGTGAATTTAGCAATGAAGTCTGCCAATATTTGTCCTTTCATGGCTGCCCGTGGTTGGTATCGAATATCGAATTCACTCAGCTCGATCGCCCATAGCGCCAACCGTTCGGCAGCTTCGAGACTACTCATTGCTCTTCGTAAGGGTTTATCTGTCAGGACATTTATGGTATGCGCTTGAAAGTATGGTTTGAGTTTTCGAGCTGTGGTTACTAGAGAAAATGCAAGTTTTTCCATCTGAGGGTACCTCTCTTCTGCTCCTCTCAGTGCTCGGCTTATAAAATACACTGGTTTTTGTACCTTACCTTCTTCTCTAATAAGAGCTGCACTGACCGCTGTTGAGAAGACGGTAAGGTATAGGAATAATTCTTCCCCCGGCATAGATGGGCTAAGCAACGGCAGAGCGGAGAGATACACCTTTAACTCTTTAAATTCCTTTTGGCACTCGTCTGTCCATTCAAATGATATTTTCAGTGTACAGAAGAAAGGGAGGCATTTGTCCATCGCTTTTGATACGAATCTGTTCAAGGCTGCTATCTTGTTGGTCAAGCTTTGTACTTCCTTTACCGTCCTTGGAGGAGATAGTTCCATGATCGTCTTTACCTTCTCTGGGTTGACTTCAATGCCCCTCTAGGATACCATAAATCCCAAGAATTTTCTTGTAGTTACCCCGAACGCGCATTTGCTCGGATTCAGCTTCATCTTGTAAGATTGTAGGCTACTGAAAGTCTCCTGGAGGTCGCTCATGTGGTCAGACTCTTGAACGCTTTTCACCAACATATCATCTACCTAAACTTGCACGTTTCGGCCAATTTGGTGCGTGAACATCTTGTTCATCAATCTCTGATACGTGGCTCCGGCGTTTTTAAGCCCGAAAGGCATTACTTTGTAGCAGAAAAGCCCCTGACTTGTGATGAACGAGGTTTTTTCTTGATCAACCTCATCCAATTTAATTTGGTTGTAGCTAGAGAAGGCATCCATAAAGCTCAAGAGTTCGTGTCTTGCGGTGGAATCCACCAAGGTGTCAATATGCGGGAGTGGATAACTATCTTTAAGGCACGCCCTATTTAGGTCTGTGAAGTCGACACACATTCTCCACTTTCCGTTAGCCTTCTTGACCATTACTACGTTTGCCAACCAATCCATGTAGTACACTTCGCGTATGAAGTCTGCTTCTTGTAACTTCTGTATTTCCTCAGCTATGGCTCGGTCTTGTTCCGAGGCGAATACTCGCTTCTTCTGTCAGACAGGGGAGAATGAGGGTGATACGTTCAACCTGTGGACTATGATCGACGGGTCGATTCCTGGCATGTCCTCGTGACTCCATGCAAAAACATCTTGGTTTTCCTTGAGGAACACTATAAGCGCCTGCCGGACTGTTTGGCTAGCCAAGGTGCCAATTCTGGTGGTCCGTTCGGGCCTAGAGTCATCGAGGTGTACCTCCTCTAACTCTTCTGCCAGCTCCACTACCATTCACTGTTCCTCGATGTTCATTGCTTGAAGGCGGTCGTCCATTTCCATCATGGCGACGTAGCATTCTCGTGTAGCCACCTGATTTTCGTGTAGCCCTTTAACCCCATATTTGGTAGGGAATTTGACCATTAAATGATATGTCGAAGTTACAGCCTTCCATGCATTGAGAGTAAGCTGTCTGAGGATCGTGTTGTAAGCAGAAGAGTAATCGACCACAAGAAAAGCTACATCCTTGGTTATTTGCTGAGGGTGATCTCCAACCGTCATAGGCAACGTGACCACACCCAAAGGGTAAACCCTTATTCCTCTGAAGCCAACAAGTGGTGCATTTATTAGGATTAGTCGTTCTCTACCAATCCCCATTTGCTGGAACGCGGGATAGTAGATGATATCCGCTGAGCTTCCGTTATCCACTAAAACTCGATGCATGTTATAGTCCCCTGCCCGTATGCTGACGATAAGCGCGTCGTCATGCGGGTGGTAAAGGTGTCGCGCATCTTCTTCTGAAAACTCGATGTTGGGGTTATTATGTCCTGCCATTTTCAATGAGGAACCTGTCAACTGGATGCTTTGAACCATCCGCAAATAGGTTTTTCTAGCCTTTTTGGATGACCCTGCAGAAGTAGTGCCCCCTATAATCATCCATATGTCTCCTACGGGTGGTCTGGAGCGCTCGTTCTCTCGTCGGGGATTTTGTTCCCAAAGTTGATCAATTCTCTCCTTCCTCACAAACCTCTGCAACCTTCCTTGCCTAATGAGGGCTTCAATTTGTTGTTTTAAGTCATAACAATTTATCGTATCGTGGCCATGATCGCCATGAAAATGGCAATATTTGTCTTTTGGCCTCTTATTTGGATCTCCCTTCAGCTTGCCAGGAAACGTCAAGGTTCCTTCATCTTTGATCTGCATTAACACTTGGTCGATTGGGGTTGTGAGAGGGGTGAAGTTCATGAATCTTCCCGCGGGTGGTTTGGGTCGTCGATCTTCCCGTCGCTCTTTGGTTCTAGCCATCTTTCGTCCCTTATCCGATCGTGTATCTTCCTACCTTTCCCTTTTTTCTGGGTTTTTTCTCTCGGGCCAGCAAGGCATCCTCTGCTTTCATGTATTTTGTTGCCCTATAAAACACTAAGGACATAGTCTTTGGGTCATTCTTATACAGAGGAAACAGGAACTTACCCTTCCGCAGCCCGTTTGTGAATGCTGCTATAAGTATCTTGTCATCCGCCTCGTCTATTGAGAGGGCTTCCTTGTTAAAGCAGGCTATGTATAATCTTAGAGTCTCGTCTTCTCGTTGTCTGATGTTCATCAGAAACGAGGTAGACTTCTTATGCTGGTGACTCTCGATAAAGTGTGATACGAACTGTGCGCCTAATTCCTTAAAAGTGCCAATGGAATTAGGCTTCAGCCTACTATACCAGTCCCTCGCGGGTCCTTTAAATGTGGTGGGAAAAGCCCTACACATGATTTCATCCGGTACACCCTGAAGATGCATTAGGGTCTTGAAAGATTCCAAGTGATCCAATGGGTCCTTGGATCCGTCGTAATTCTCCACCTGAGGCATGCAAAATTTTGGGGGAAGGGGGCATGAACTTGCGAGCGCTGTGAAAGGTGAATCAGTTCTATGGACTAGGTCATCTAGGTCACTGGAGATTCGACCTCTGAGGGCGTTCATCATCACATCCATCCGTTCCCTCATCTCCTGCATCTCAGCTGCTATGTGAGTTGGTAAGGTGTCCGAGATGGATGGCCAGTTAGTGTCTTGCCGCTCCGGTCTACTCGGAGCGTTGCTACCCTCAGGCCCTTCCGCATTCCTCCCATCCACGCTAGCACCTTCCTGGTCTTCCTTTGGTGCGCTTAGGTGTGCATTCCTTTACCGCAGTTACTCTTCTAGATTATGATTCTGCTTGGTTAGGCGCTCAACCGCCGCTGCAAGCGTTTGGACTTGCCTCTCTAGAGCTGTGGTGTGCGGTTCTTCACCTTGATTGTTGGTTGTTGCCATCGATCGAGTGAGTACCATGCAACTTTTTGTCTTAGGGATAGAGCAAAGGCTGATTACCCTCTAGTGTTGATTTTCTTCCCCACAGACGGCGCCAACTGATGATGCCAAAAAGTCACCAATAAGCTATATGCACTCTCAAATCGAAACAACGCCTACAAAACAAAAAACAAAGACCTATCAGAGAGCACCGGTGTGGTGACGGCCAAAAACCCTCCGAAGGTCAAGTTAGAACTCTTCACAACCCTAAAGTGCCAGAGTTGAGTCAATAATGCGTACCTTTATTTATGAGGGTTTTGGGTATTTATATTAGTGTAGGGTTATCATCCGTGCCTTGGCCAGGAAACCCTTTCCTTTTAGAATAGCACCTCTTCGATTCTGCATACCTTATAGAGTTCTTTTCCTTATAGGAGTCTTCTAATTATGGTTAAACGTGTGATGCAAGAACTCTCCTTATTCACGTTTGCGTGGAGATCAAGCAAAGCCATATCAGATTTATTGCGAGATGCAAGTTGATTCCAGTTAGGAATCCTTAAAGCCTAATCAATACAAATGGAGGCCAGATGTTACAACCGTCCACTATGTGTCCTTGTAATATCGACCCATCGACCATCCACATGTCAATACCGTACCGTCATGTTTCAAGGAGCCATCCGTCTCCTATTTTATCATCTTCAACATTCATCCTAACTTTAGAACTAAATCCACAAAGTCAGAGTTACAACAAATGCCTCATTTGTAAAATACATATAGGCTATCTAAACACATCAAATCTTCATGAAATTTTACAAAGCCACTCCTCTGGATGTCTAGTAAATACAATATAAATTTCAGAGTCAAATCATAAAGCAATGATTTATTAAAAATCATACAAGATAACATGATCAAATCTGTCCTGACAGAAATTCAGGCAACATAGAAATTAAACCATTGTTTTTATATTAATCCAAATACTGTGAGACCACTTCCATGACAACTATATGTGTCTTAGGATTCATAAAAACTACTCCTAGCATCCTAATTCACAGAAAATGATTTAATACAGATTTTTCTTGTTATAAACATCAAATCTGGCACAGTGACAATTTCAGCATATGTTCTTACAAAATCGTCAACTAATAGCAATTGGCCTTCATTTCATTTGGGTATTTTTATTCCTATACTATACATATTAAAATACCTTAATAAGCATCCAATTGACCATAATATCATCAATCTTTCAAATTACTAAAACAAAATCATAAGTTCAACTTCTAAAATCAGATTAGAGAATAAAGAACTGAAACTAAAGCAAACCATTACACTATTAAAATACTCAAAACAGAAAAATAAACATATATACTTACCCACAACTGAAGCTAAGCTTTAGTAAGAGTTTAATTTTCTTCTTAAAGAGAGATATCTATGATTTTCGGTGAAAGAAAAGGAGGGCTATTGTGAGATGGTGTTGCCGTGTAAGAGCAAAAGGAAATGAACAAAAAGAGCAAAAAAAGATGAACCAAGAAACTGTTCTGGAGCAGTAAAGAAGATAGGAGAAATGGACTTTGGGGTGGGGCACTTGTAATGCTAAGGGAAAAGGGTTGGTGAGTCACCCTTTAAACTTTTAAGTATTTACTTTCCCCCCCTTATAAGCTTATATTCTAAAAAGGCCCAAACAACAATATAACTTTACATATATGTTTTATAATTTCTTTCCATAACATTAAAAGAGCATATATGTTTTATAATATCACAATATCAAAGCTTTATGCACTTAAAGTAATTAAGATAATACTAAGTATATAAACCCATAAAATTAATAATGTAATTAGGTTAGGATGTTATAGATAGAATAGTGAAGAAGAAGTTAATGGTTAGACATTGAAGGTACAACAGTGAAAGAAATTTTACATTAAAATCTGATTTTAACTTCTACTAATTAATGGTGGTCAACCATATTAAATCATTTCTTTAAAAGCATTAATGCATTAAATTAACTAAATATTCCCCAAATTTGTTAGGGCATGTTTGATAGACTAGAAATAGACACTATAATGTAATAGTTATTCCTATGGTTTAGCTATTCAATAGTTTGGTTATATTTTTATTACAGGGAATATTCATTCCTTATGAATAAATATTCTTTAACGCTCTGTTTGTTTCATAGGAAAACCTTCTATAAATATAGTTTTCCACATTTTCCAGTGTTTGGTAGCAACAAAAAAAAAACCTGGTCAATGGATAACTATCTTTAGTCAACGAAAAACCCTAATAAAAATAATGCTTATTTTCTATATGTTGTTTTCCAATTTTTTTTTTTTTTTTTGAAAAACAATCTCTCTCTCTCACGCGTTGCATCTCCTATAAGTATATCTTCATCTATAGCCGTGGGAAACATAATTTTTTGGCGCCTTCTCTCTCTCATGTTAAGTTTTCTCACTTTTTCTCTCTTCCCTTTGCTTTTTCTCACCTCACACCCTCACTGTCACTAACTTTGGTCTCTCCTCTTCCCATAGATCTCTCTCTCTAACATTCTCTCTTCTCTTTTTTCTCCATGTTTTTCTTCCCCTTTGTAACACAATTCTCGGATTAGTTTTTTTTTTTTTTCCTTCACTGATCAGTCAATAGCTCTAACTTGCAAAGGAGAATAAATTTGCAGTGAAAATTATTTCATTCCTCTCTACCAAAATCCCAATTCTTTGCTTTGATTTTCAAGCTCGATTTTCTTTTTTCTGTAAGAAATTTTCAGTTTGATGGATTCCAGGCACAAGTTACTTCTTTTTCATACATAAAGTGCAAAAAAAAAAAAAAAAAAAAAGAAGAAGAAGAAGAAGAAGAAGAAAGAATGAATGAAGTAAAAGATGAAAATTTTGAACATAGTACCTATATTGTTCTAAATTGCTTTTACATGGGACAATCTTTACCATGGAATAATAATATTGTTATATAATGAATGATAATTGTTTAGGAGAATTGTATTTGTTGGCAGATACTTTTTTTGTTGGCAGATACTATGCAGCGATGATATATTATACAATACATGAAGTAAATACATAATTTAGAGTAATATTGAAGACTTGTGGTTGACCATAGTAAACAATTAAAAGTTATTATTATTTATACTTATTGAAAATGTATTCCCCTGTCATATATATATATATATATATATATATATATATATATATAGATATAGACAAATGGTTGATATATGTGTGTGTGTGTGTATACGTACGTTATTGTTTATATATATGATCAAAATGAGTGGTAGAGATCATGAAAATTTGACAACTAATTAATTTTGATTGTATCTATTGTCAAAATTTTAGTATGAAAACCAAATTCATTCTTGATTTTTTATTTATAATGATTACTGTAAGGGCACAATTCAAATTCCCAATCTACGACTGGAACGAAATGGGCTTGAAAAGCCTATTTTTTACAATAAATTTGTAGAGGATGTGTTTGTAATCTAGATTTCAAGGATGGTTTAGATAACAAGGAAAAGAACGGGCTTTGGGCCCAATGGCACGAAATAAAGAGTTATTTGCAAGAGTAAGACTGAAAGTTCCTCCTTGGACACAATCTGAGGATAGTTTATAATAGTATTTCCTAAGGTTGGATACAATTATTGATTATCATATACTATTGGCCCTTTTTCTTACTGAAAAAACCTCTTCTCTCTTTGTAGGTCTTCCCCTTTATTTATACTTCCTCTTCTTCTCTTCATCATCTTCCACCTCGTGGTTGCAATGCTGGTTTAGGATACTTGTCCTATCAATTTTTCCCTA
Source organism: Castanea sativa (assembly GCF_040712315.1). Classification (NCBI taxonomy): domain Eukaryota; kingdom Viridiplantae; phylum Streptophyta; class Magnoliopsida; order Fagales; family Fagaceae; genus Castanea; species Castanea sativa. The sequence continues at coordinate 12,536,271 of NC_134013.1, read as the reverse complement.
AAGTCCGCTGGGGTCAGGGACCAAGTTCCAAACTTCATGCTCAGGTCCCATCTTTCCATCTATGCAGTCAGTATATCAATTATAGAGCTTTTAATGTATGGGCGGTGGTAGCAGCTTTACCTTAGATATTCCACTGCTCTTTCTATTGTCCTCCACGTATACTGTGTATTCCCGTAGTCATATGATTCTTTATAACATAACCCGGGGACACTAAACCTCTCTTCCTATGTCCTCGGCTTAACAATCCGAGGACAAATCTACTCCTTGGACGTAATTGGTCATTCGTTTATCATATCTTTACGTGGCATTTCTTTATGAGATACATTCAGATACTCCAAGATCATTTTGATGTCTTCGGATTGGGTTTCTAGCCCAAAAGACTTCGTTGGGCCATCCTTGGTAAATTACTGGGCCCAATGCCCCTACAATTACATTAATTAGTTTACATGATATACATGTTTTAAATTATACAAGAAATATTTTAAAAAAAAAATGCATACCAAACACCAGTAAAACATTTTCAAGCTCATTTTCAAGGTCGTTACCAAATACTGGAAAATGAGGCAGTTTTCTAGAAAATGCTCTTTGGAAAATGAACCATTTTTCAGAAAACGTTAATGCTGAAATAAACAGAGCATAAAATGAGAATTAACTATTTCTCGTTGTAATAGCTATTAGTAGGTGTAATAATTTCTAACATTAATATATTTTCAAATAAACAAACTTTCCATATTCATGAAATAATTATGGAAATTTAACAAAAAAACATAAAAATAACTCATCTCTTTCAAATCTAAAAGAGTAATGCTATAGACACATACTATTTTATAACATTTTTACAAATTGTGATGTTAGTGATGGGCCCATATTAGAACTAGTAAAAATTTGCCACATCATCCTTTTGTAAAAATATTGTAAAATAGTTTGTGTTTGTGGCATTACTCAATTTAAAATATATTATTTTCTAGGGAATATAATTGTATGAGTGAGATATTTCCTAAAATAGATCTTAAGTTTATTTTAATGTTACAATTCACAACCAAACTAATGAATATTTTTAGTTATTTCATTACAACACATTTTATTCTCAGTAATAACGATTATCATTCTTGTTGTAATTCACATTCAATATACCAAATGTGTCTAGTAAGTTATATCTTTAAAATTAAGAAATCAAGGTATTCCTCATCTTGGGATAGTATCTCTATAACTTTACGTTTAGAAACTTCACAATGGATTATTGCTATGTGTTAATAGATTATTAATTTGCA